>NC_134811.1:10481482-10498982 GCF_046742065.1 Oratosquilla oratoria
TGTTTCCGTAAGATCACCGAATCTCATTAGAGACATTGACAGACTGGAAAAAGTACAATGGCAATTCACAAAACAGATTACAAATATCAGAAATAAATCATACGAAAATCGACTAAAACGTACGAATCTATTCTCCCTAAAAAAGACTAGCCTTAGGGATGATTTGACGCAGGCCTTTACAATTCTATAGGGAACTGACATCAATAGTGACCAGATTTTCACACTGAATGCAAATCAGACAAGAAATGGGGTACTCAAACTGTCAGGAAGTAGGCTTAATTTGGAAGTGGGTAGAAACAACATTGTCAGACGTGTAGTAAGTGAATGGAATAAATTTCCTGCAGAGGTAGTGCAATGTAATACAGTTAGAAGTTTTAATATTTATTTAGATAAACATCTAGTCAAAATGATGCAATGCCTACCTATTTCATTTAATTCATATACCCATTTATCATTATTTATCATTATCTATCTTTATTTTATCATTTATTTGTTTATTATTTATTACAAACTCATTATTTATGATTTTATTCTTATTGTTTATTTATTCATCATATATTATGAATTATCTTTATTTATCTTTATATTTTATTATTTATTTGTTATCTATTATAAATCACTAATATTTGTGTGTTTATTTCTATTATTTATTGTAAAAATTACTATCTGTTTATTTTTTACTATTTATCTATTTATTACTGTTTATTGTGGTGTACAATATATTTGTTTATCTATTATTATTCCTTATCTATATGTTTGCTTATTATTTACCATTATCGATCTATTTTTTCCCAATCCGATCCAGTTATGAACCAAAAGGTCTTCTGTCGGCATGCTTTTCCTTTGTAATCATTAGAATAAACCAGGAAAATGGCTCGAAGAAAACGGAGAGAAGAATCAATAGAACAACGGGCACGTATGAACGAGCTAGATTTGACTCAACAAGAATCCAAAAGAAAATTCAAAAGGGTATCGTAGAATAATTCAAAGGTGAACCAAGAAAGTTTTATAGGATTATCAATAGTAAACTGAGACACAGGAAAGAAATCGGCAAGCCAATAGTACATGGTGAGGTTTTTGATGGGATTTAAGTTCAGGCAGAAATATTGAATGAAAGCTTCCAATCTGTCTTCACAAAGGAGAACAATTTTTCAGCGGAAGAAGAGTTGGGCAATAATTTGAGTTTAGAAAATATAAACGTAGAGGTATGGGAAGTGATCAGTCTTTTGGATCAGTGGAGGTGATGAAACCTCCAGGACCTGGTGGAATCTCAAACTGGGTACTTAAGGAATGTAAGGAACAACTGATAGATAAGTTATGTTCATTAAAAGAAGGAATAGTGACATAGGATTGGAAAAGGACTAATGTGGTACCAATTCATAAAGGTGAAGGTAAGGAGACACCCCTGAATTATAAGAAAGGATTGTGAAAGATTGGTGGATCAGATATCTTGAAGAGATGAACATTTTGACATTCACTTTTGTTTCAGATGTTGAAGGTCAAGTGTGTCGAACCTATTAAGCTTTTACTCGAGAGTGAGCAATATGCTGAGTGGACTGGGTGTACCTTGACCAAGAAAAGGCCTTTGACAAAATACCTCACAGTTCGACCTCTATGGGAACTGGATTATATTGGAGGATTAAGAGGCAAACTGCTCGAATGGATGAAAGATTTTATGAAGGGGAGTTACATTAGGATAACAGTAAAGGACGAAGCGTCTGGATGGAAGGCAACCAGTGACATAATGGAAGGTACAAGCTACGCTAACGAGTTTGCAGATGACGCAATGATCACGAGAAGAACAGAGAACGATAAATGTCGGATTTTACTAAAAAATAGATAAATAAAAATAAACACCTTGACACGATATATGCTCGGAGCCGAGACTGGATAATTAATTTCAACAACAAAATGATGGAAAGTTTTGGAAATGGTCAATAGTTAAAAAAAATACCCTCATTGAACCTTGGGAAGTGATTCCATTTCAAAGACAAAAGAGAAGAAAGCTCAGAGAGTGCTGACAAAAGACAAACTGTCACCTAAGAAATATACCAGCAAGATTGTTGGAGAGATTGCTGCTGAATATTAAGGTGGATTTCACCACTTGGATATAGAATTAATGAAAAAACTCACAGGAACCCTAATCCGTCGAAGACTGCAATATATATTTATATACATATATATATATATATATATATATATATATATATATATATATATATATATATATATATATATATATATATCAGTGGCATGGCCCCCACACAGAGTAAGCAAGATCGAGAGGATGCAAAGAGCATCAACCAAACTGGTCCCCAACCTGACAGATAAACCATAAGAGGAGAGCCTTAGTCCTGCCATCGTTGAAAGATCTAAGGCAAAGAGGTTACATGATTGCAGTGTTTAGGTGCCTCAGAATAACCTAGAAAGTGATGTGACCCAAATTAGAACCGCACATTGATTCAAATCTAGATATGATAATTGGAGAATACGGAGATATACCTCAAATGGGAACCATACATGAATTTGAACTTAGATATGATTATTGGGGAGTAAAGACAGTCCCCATGAATGCAAGCCTTTTTTTAGGTATGTCTTTGCCTTTATATCCTTTCTGGTTATTCCCCCCAATGCAACATTATTCTGTATTCCTCTAAGATTCCTCACTCCCAGCTGTTTTCCAATACTCCTGTCTTAACTGTCCACCAATAAAGTATTTCATCAGAAGTATATTTCTGTCCTTTTTAGTATTTCTTTCAAGATATTTAACTGTGTTCATCCGTAATTCTTTATGGTCTGTCTTTTCCTATGGCCTGATTTTTGGTAAGATATGCGAATTTTCTTTTCCACCTTTCTCCATCATAATTTCCATATTCTTTATAATGGTCATATCTTTTCTAAGGACTTCTGCAACCACTTTATTTATTTATTCATTTATCTATTCATTTGTTTGATTATTCTATTAATTAATTTATTTATCTATTCATTATTCATTTATTCATTCATTCATTTATTCATTAATTTATTTGGTTATTCATTTATCAATTTATTCGTTTATTCATTCATTGATTCATTAATCTATTAATATATTCATTTATTTATTTAATATTTTATTTATCTATTTATTCATTTATTCTTTTATTCATTATTTATTTATTCATTTATTTGTTTACTTATTTATTAGTTTATTGATACATTTATTTATGATTTCATTTATCTATTTATCTATTCATTTATTTATCTGTTCTTCTATTCATTCATTTATTCAGTGTGGGAGGTGGTGAAGGTGGGAATGGAAGAGGAATGGACGTGTTTCAAGGAGGGAGTGACAAGGTGTGCAGAGATGGTATGCAGAACAAGGAGGATGAGAGGGAATAGAAGGAAGGGTAGCGAGTGGTGGGCTGATGAAATGAAGAAAGTGGTAGAAATTAGCGAGCATTTAGGGACTGGCTGCAAAGTAGGACGAGAGAAACATATGAGAATTACAGAGAAAAAAAGAAGGTAAGTAAAACATAAGATAAAGGAGACAAAAAGGAGAGTAGATGGGTGGAACAGATTTTTGTGGCAAGGCAGACATATGAGAAAGCTTTGGCAAAAGGTTGGGGTGTAAGGATGGTTTTATGGGCATTTATGGATTTAGAAAAGGCTTATGATAGGGTAGACAGGAAGGTACTGTGGGAGTTATTGCAGATACAGTATATGGGATTAGGGGAAATCTGATAAGGGCAGTCAAGAGTGTTTACGAAAATAGTAGAACCTGTTTTAGAATTGGAAATGGAGAGAGCGAGTGGTTTGTTAGAGAAATGTCTGTCAGTCATTGTGCCGCTTGACCACGTCTCACCCTCCTCCACCTGATGCAATGATAGACCCCTCGACTGAAGGGCGCTGTCAATGTTGGCTCTCCACCGCATCTGTGGTCTCCCCCACCGGTCTCTCTTCCCTCCGGGTGTCCACTCATAAAATCTCTTTAGGTACTGCTCTTCCCCCATTCTTTCCATATGGCTGTACCATCTCGCCTGAGGGCACATGAAGAATTGTCACCCCAGAACGCCCACGTGAAGAATCGTCACCCCATGAGATCCCACCTGAAGAACAGTCACCCCATACGCCGAATATCAACAGCGGAATAAAGATTAGGTTAGGTTACGTTAGGTTAGGTTAGGTTTGTTAGATTAGGTTAGGTTAGGTTGAATGAAGGTTATGATTATTGTCATCAACTTATACAAACGAAGAATCGTAAACCCAGGATGGTCCACATGAAGAATTGTCACCACCCTAGAATAGCCCACATGAAGAATTGTCACCCTGTTGAGGTCTGGGGTGACGATTCTGCTCTTATTTCTTACCCTGTTCAATTTCGTTACTAAGTATTAATCTGAGGCTTTTCATTTCTTCAGTTTGAATTTGGATTTTGGTCTTAATTGTGAGTTTCCAAGCCTCCAATCCATAACATGACATTGGTCTCATTATGGTTTTATATATGGTAATGTTTATATATCGTGGTATGTTTCTATTTTTCATTTGTGAGTATAATGTACAATATTCGATTGCTGAGTGATTCGGTTAACGAGTGAATTATATATATATATATATATATATATATATATATATATATATATATATATACACATATTCATATATATTGTTAAAACATCGCGAGGAACTGAAACACTATTATACGATCACAGAAATGACATGCGGCAACATAGAAGATCGAAAGCACAAGTGATACACGCACCAAATTACGGCCACACGACCAATTGGAACAATTAAAAATATTACACACAAAGAGATGACACAAAGGGCACTAGAGGCAGTATATATACACACAGAGGAAACGACCAATCACAGTGAAGGGTTCATTAAGTTAGCACGAAGCATAGCAGGAATGGTTAATGCGAAAACTCGGAAAGGTTCAAGTTACCCAGCAAGATGACCCAAATGAGGATATATATGATGTCCGATAGCTCGCTTGTGTTATACTCTTTGAAGAAGACTGTCGGAACGTAAAAGAATAAAAATGACTGCAACATCCTGGATTTTCTTTATACCACTCTCCTGAAATATATATACAAGTATATATATATATATATATATATATATATATATATATATATATGTAACTCGACCCTTATCTGTCTCAACATATGTGCGGCCAAGTATAGCATATAATTACGTGTACAACTTGGCCTACGCTTTCTGGCAACCAGATTGTAGGCACACATTTGAGTTAACAAGTCCAGAGAAAGCAAGGACAACTAAAAGAAAAAAAAATAGTTACACAGACGTGGAAGGTATCACCACACGTTGTTGTTAATATCGGAGGCTTTTGCCTGTGTAACAGCACGTATTATTCTCCAGTCTTAATTAACGTATTTGTCCTTGCTTTATTTTCCCTTCTCTTATTTTCTATATCGTTCATACTGAAATTTTTATTTTCTAATTATTGAAAAGAAATTTAATGATTTGCCTTTCGTAACATTGGTAATTTAGTTTTTCGTCTTGAGTGTGGGATATTCGAATGGTCATTTCACCTGAGGCACTTGTGTGACATAATCCAGCTGAAATCTTATAGTTTCATGTAATATTTGATGTTTACAGTCATATGTAAATCAACGTTATTCTTCGTATTTGAGTGTGTGTGTGTGTGTACACAATATATATATATGTATATATATATATATATATATATATATACACTATATATATACTCTGAGCATGAAGACCTCATAATTTATTCTTTGGTGTTGTATCATTTCCTGAGCACGCAGTCATGCTCAGACAAATAGATGTTAGTGCTCATATAATTATCTCTGCCAAGGTTGACTTAGAACCATGCATGAAATGTTTTACATTGGCAGGAAGGCGTGAGGCGGTATGTGAGGGAAGAAGAGCGGGAAGAGTGTGTGAGGCTGAAGGCAGAAGAAACGAAAGGGAAGAGACACTGGGAACAGGAGTGGCCAAAGGAGAGTCGAAGAAGAAGAAAAAGAGGATGAGGGATGAGGGGAGGAAGGGTTGCTTGAAAGAAATAGATGAGAAAAGGTAGTATGTAATAGAAGACAGTCTTGGCCACTTTGCTCTTGAGGAGTGACCACGCTGTTAAGATAGATCAGAAAAATAATATGAATAACTTTTGTTAACGAAGATGTTAAATGTGGTTAATTGTCCATCTAAGATCCTTCCAGCTGATTCAAGGCACGATGGCATGCACCAGGAAGACGATCCAGAAATTGAGTAATTAAGAAAAAAAAATAATAAACACCTTTCAACTTGAAAGGTGCTATGATCAAGAATTAGATATTGTGAGTGATACACAAAAATTGTGAAATAAGGACAGTGATCTTGCGAAGTAATTAAGATAAATGAACAAGGATCGCCGGGAGGGGGGGGGATTCTTGGGTCCCTGATTGAGCGCGGCAAGTGAAAAAATAAATAAATTAATAAACAAGAAACATAAAAAAATAGAAATGAAAAATTGCCCATGGATAAGAATTAGAATCCCTTTGTTACCGAAGAAATACCCTTAAGCTGGGATCGCCTAAAGGTAACCAAAATGAAATATTATCTTAAACTGATGTGGAAGAAAGAAAAGGGAATGAAAAAAAGGGAGATATAACTGGAGGGCCATGAAAGAGGGAGAAAGGGAAAGGTATGGAAGCGGAAAGCGAGAAAGAAGAACAAATAAAACACGAAGATATGGAAGAGGAATGGGAAAAAGTCAGTGAGAGAAAAAATAAAAGAAAAGAAGGCCGAAGAAGTAAGAAAAGGCTAACGGAAAGAAGAATAGAGATAAGAGAAATAAGGAATAGAGGAGACAGGGAGTTCGAATTACCAGGATACACCGAGATGAACGAAAAGAAAGGGAAGAAGGGGGAAGGGGGAAGGGAGGCTGAGAGTGAAAGGTAAGAGGACTGGGAGGAAAAGAGGAAGGGGATCATGGAGGGGAAGGGGGGGACGGTGGGAGGGGGGGGTCAAGGGAGGGAGGGAGGCTCCCAACCACCGCAACCACCACGCATGATGACGCAATCCAAGTAGGGATGGAGGTGGGAGGCTGGGGTGGGGGTGGGGGATGAGCGGGGATTAGCAAAGAGAGAGGAGAGGTGTGTAGGGGGGAGGGGAAGGTTTCTGGAGGAGGAGAAGGAGGAGGAGCGGGCGGGGGTGGGGGGTTTGACGGCGTAAGATCTCGGCCGAAGTAGGAAAGGGCGCTACGCCTCCTTGCCTGTCACTCCTCCCTTTCTACTCCTCCATGCAATGACCCCTCACTCTCTCTCTCTCTCTCTCTCTCTCTCTATATATATATATATATATATATATATATATATATATATATATATATATATATATGTATATATATATGTGTGTGTGTGTGTGTACACATATTTACGTACCTACCCACGTATCCTTCTGTCTATCGATCTGTCTGGCTACCTGTCTATCTCTCTTTGTGTTCATGTCTGTGTATTTCTATATCCATCTGCCTTTTATTTTCTTACCTTTGTGTATACATGTGTGACCCTGTGGACTTATAATTCTCTGTATACATGCTTGTGTACTTGCGTATACATGCACCCATATATATGTGTGCGTGCGTACGTGTGTGTGTGTGTGTATGTGAGATTTACCATGGTCTTATGTGGTCCGATCTATGGGTAATGCTATGACCTTACACACACACACACACACACACACACACACACACACACACACACACACACACACACACACACACACACACACACACGCACGCACGCACGCACACACACACAGACATACACACGCAAAACTCTGCGCCCACGAGAGTTGGAGTAACGGCTTGCAGCGCAGCCATACTAAAATTTAAATAATTTCAACCCTGGGCGCGATTCGATCTCGGACCGCTGAAGTAGCGGTTACGAACGCTACCATTGCGCCGTCGAACTATGTGTGTGTGTGTGTGTGTGTGTGTGTGTGTGTGTGTGTGTATGTATGTATGTATGTATGTGTGTGTGTGTGTGTGTGTATGTGTACGCGCCTGTGTGCGTGTGTTTGTGTGTGTGTGTTTGTGTGTGTGTATGTGTTCGTGTGTGTGTGTGTGTGTGTGCGTGTGTGTGTGTGTGTGTGCTCGCGCATGTGCGTGTGTGTGTGTGTATGTGTACAAGGATGTGTGTGTGTGTCTGTGTGTGTTTGTGTGTGTGCGCGTGTGTTTGTGTGTGTGTGTGTGTGTATGTGTGTGTGTGTGTGTGTACGTGGTTGTGTGTGTATGTGTGCGCGTGCGAACGCGTAAGCTCTTGTTATAGATCCGGGTGTCCTACAGTTGGTTATGTGGACGCAATTGTATCCTCGGTCCCAAGAGGGCACAGAGTACAGAGGGGTCGCCATACATAAAGGCGATGGAGGAGGAAGAGGAAGAGGAGGAGGGAAAAGAAGAGAGGGTCATCTTGATTCAAGGACAGGTATGGACAGGTGGTTAAGCCCTCCAATGGGGGAAGCAAGGTCACGGGATTCTTCACATGCGGAAGACGAAATAAGAACGATAAAATGGACCTCACAGCTGTCAACAGGAGTAATCTCCACGTCCTGTATTGCACTCGAAACCATTGGAGGCTGTGGAATACCAAATCTGCCGAGCGCATGGCAGCCACTGGGTCCCAGACAGCCTTGCGCCAGACGCGGAGCAGCAGCTGGTAAGGACTGGCTGGCTGGCTGGCTGGCTGGCTGGCTAGCTGGCTGGCTGGCTGGCACGGCTGCTGCGCCCGGCTGGTATCCCGGTGACTGCATCTCCGGTAGGACCTGCAGCAGCAGTAGAGACAGCAGCAGCATCCTCCGCATCAGGTGATATGGCACCTGAGGCTCCTTCGCCAGACCAGAAAGGAAACGGAGGAAAAACAAGAAGATATATATTTAGAATAAATGGATAAATATGTTCTCTCTGTCTGTCTGTCTCTCTCTCTCTCTCTCTCTCCTGTGTGTGTGTTTGTCTGTCTGTCTAGGGTTTTTTTTTTCTGTCTCTCGCATGGTGTATTGACGGCATAAATTCTATCGAGTCAATGAACTAAGGAATTTACTGACATCGCTCCGGACTAAATTTGCGTTGTTTCTTTTATGACCGCAAATCCATCTCCTCAAAAGAAAAAAAAGAAAAAACATTGATCACTTTTAACATCTATTATCCCTACGTTCTACTCGTTTCCTTAAATCTCTCCTTTGTAACTTTGATGATTCCACCACTTCGATGCCAGACTCTCCCCAAGGATAGAAGCGCTGGCATTGGCGCCCTCTCTCTCTTCCTCTATCTATCTGTCTCTATCT
The DNA here is from genome assembly GCF_046742065.1 of Oratosquilla oratoria. Lineage (NCBI taxonomy): Eukaryota > Metazoa > Arthropoda > Malacostraca > Stomatopoda > Squillidae > Oratosquilla > Oratosquilla oratoria. Next base: position 10,490,771 of record NC_134811.1, read on the forward strand.
CCATCTCTCTCTCACACACTCAAGCACACACACTCACATACATACATACATACATACGTACACATATACACGTACACGGATGGAAACTGAAAAAGGTGTTTGAAAACATGGAATAAAAATGCAATTTTCCGTGCAGATGCATCGCTTTGTGGAAAAACTGAGGAAGAAATGGTAGTCAGGCAAGATAAGCGAATTCAGAGCCGATGTGGAATGATGGTATCACAGAGACGGAACCCCACGACCACAGGTCTTATTTCTCACAATACTATTGGGTAAATACACGCACAACCGAAGATGATGGGCGGTTGGGTGTGAACGGTCGCCCCGCGTCTTATACGAGCGGACCAATGGTTGGGAGACCTGGCAACCCGGTCGACTCATAAGCTCGTATTCCCGGGTTCGAGTCTGCTGACGAGGAACTACATCGCCCATGCGGCTTCTCCAGAATTCATTCTCGTGGCCGTCATGTTGACTGTGGGCGGACACTATGGGTGGGAGAGCAATCAGAAGAAAAAAATAATGATACTAAAAAGATACAAGAGGATTGTATTACAAGCGTATCGTTCACATGATCAGTAATGTTACAACAGTCACACCAAGTCAACAAGCTGAAAGAAAGAGAAGGAGAGACAAAGAGACAGAGAGAGAGAGAAAGAGAGACGATATCGCATTTGCCGCCATATCAAAGGTTTGTCAAAAACCAGCGCGTCGTTGCTATGGCAACAAAACGACATCATTTCAGCTCATCTCTATAGTGCGGAAAGGGTTTTGAATGGAATAAATGAGCTCGAGTGTTGCTGAGTCCGCCGGAGAGTTTCCGACTACATGACCCCTTAGTCTTTACGGTCCGAACTGGAAAACATATTCCTTAAAACAAATAAATAAATAAATAAATAAAAAGAATAATAATAATAATAAAAGAGAGAGAGAGAGAGAGAGAAATCTCGTGACGTAACCTGAGATGAAGTTCAGTTACAACCCCCTAACTTCGATTGCCATCGTCTCGCTTCGACTATTTTTTGGTGGAAGGATCCCTTTGGGAACTCTTGTTAACTCCCTGTGTTCTACCCGCGGTCACCCGAGGGGGAGGGGGGGGGAAGACGACCCCTGAAAGAATCCACCTAGCAAGGCTGCACAGTGGGGCGCCGTTGGGGTCGTTTTATGAAAATTATATATTTAGTGAAGATGTTGAAAACCCGATCAATGGATGCTTTAAGAGAAGGGTAGATAGCTTTATGGATGGGGATGGTAGGTGGTAATGGGCATGGAACTGCCTAGTGTAGGCCTTGTGGTCTCTAACAGTATCCTTCATTCTTATGTTCTTATGTTCACCTCTTTGCTACCGAAGTGGTTGGACGGAGAAGAACGAAATTCAAAGGTTTTAACCGAGGAAGCCTTTCACCCCCGATTATCGAGGGGACCCCATAAGAACATAAGAACGAAGGAGATTGCAAGAGACCATAAAGCCTACCATGGAAACGAGTAAGGTAGCTTGGCGGCAGTCGGGATGGAAGGAAAAATGTTACCTGGAATGAAGGGAGTTCCGACGGAGTCCTCTAACGCTCTGCGTGAAGTCTGCAGGAAGGAGCTGTCAACTGGAAACAGAGTCTGTCAAAGTGAGTCTTCCACTTCTGTTGACCTTTCGACAGCGCGTTCCGATGGAATGAAAAAATAACAAAATAGATAAATAAAAACATAAATAAAGTGTAGCATCGCTGACCTTCTGTGTGTGCACCTCTTCTCTGAAAACATATTCTTGATAGAGTCTGTCGGTGGCCCGTATCCTTTACATATCACCCTGACCCTGCCAACATGGTGACGCTTTTAAGGTATATGTTATACTTTCCCTTCCCTTGTTAAACGATTTTATTCAGCTAAAAGGATTATTCGTGTCAGACCGGGGTATCGATTCTCCTTTATGTCGTTCGAATGACCTTCTGTTAACAGGGTTAAAATTTTCATTTCAGAATACGTCACCATGTTGACAGAAGTACCGCCATGGACAGAACGACGTGCATCCGATTGCAAAGAAATTTCCACTTTGACCCTGTCGCTACCGAAGTGATGCCGCGGAGATGAAGGGGGAAGGGCTGGCGGCAGGTGCGGCAAAGGGTCATCGTGATAGGCTCAGTCTAACGCCTCCGCTGCCGAGGCGGAGATGAAATGAACAGGGTGTTCTCCCGGCAGCCGACGCTAAAGGAACAAGTGGCTCCTCCCACCCGGTTGCCGATGGGGTCAAGATGTGATACTGGGAACGCGCGTGGCGGGTGGAAGGAGAGGAAGGGAGGGAGGGAGGGAGGAAGCGAAGAGCGATGGGCCGGAATTGAAATATGCAATTTTCTGCGACCTCGCCGTCGCCATCGTCGTCGTCGTCTCCCGCCTTTGCACGAATCGGGTAGACGGACGGGGAAGAACGTCCTCGAGTGACGGGTGGGAGGGAAAGGGGGAGAGGGGGGGGTCCTCGAACTCAGATTTCGAAAGAGACCAGCAACTGTGGTCCTTGAGCCTCTGCGGTGGAAGCTACGATAGACGAGGGGGAGGAGGAGGAGGAGGAGGCGTGAGAAACTCAACCCATTCTCGCTACAGTGACGCGCCTTCAGCTGAATAGAATCGTCTGGCTTTCACCAGAATAAAATTCTTATGATAAAAAGGAGTAAAAAGGCTAAGGAAGAAGACAGAGTAATGCGGCGGAAATCACGTGTAGGAAAAGTTTTGGAAAGATAAATCGACAAAATCAAGACGTACAGTGAGCACACGGGTATTCGTTTCGTTTCTTATTTCGAAGACAAATTCGGTTCTTTGGAGCCATTTTGTGTTCGTCGCGTGAACGATAGTGCCTTTTTCCAAAGCCCTCATTCCCCCCCTATTCCTCCTCCTCCTCCTCCTCCTCCTCCTCCTCCTCCTCCTCCTTCTCCTTCTCCTCCTCCTCCTCCTCCACTTCCTCCTCCTCCTCCCCTCCTCTACCGCTACCAATGTCTGCCACAGAGCCTGCCTGACAACAGCCAGACATTAAAGGAAAATATCAACAGGTACAGAAACTTTTATTCGAGATAACATCCTTTCACCATCACTGAGTTGCCAAGAAGATAAATCGAACAGGCTGACGACGGCCAGAGGAAAAAGGAAAAAGTATCAACCTGTAGGGAAGGGATGGGCGCCTTCGATGACGCAATTTTTCACGCCCATCATGGCTAGCAACAAACGACTGGATTCAGTTAAGGGAAGGACGTTGAACCAAACAGGCGTTCGATCGATAGAAACCTCTTAAAGTATTATCATACTGTGTTGTTTTTCCTCCGACAGTCGGAGCAGATTTGCAGCTCGCAGCTTTTGGGAAAACATCTGATATGATGTAGGAAAATAACTTTTTTTTTTTTTCTTCAGCATGACAATTAACAAATAGCAAACTATTTTGTTCCTTTCATAAGAATTATAGAACTTATGTATCTCTTTATGAAGAAACAAAATAGTTTGCAATAGTGATTTTACGGCGGAAAAAGTTCCGGAGGTGGAGGTTACCGCCGATTAATCGGAGGTTGGAGGGAAAATAGCCCAGTGTGATAGCCCCCTCATTAGTCCACGATATGCCGGCTCCTGAATGGAATTGTCAGTGTGCTTTCATCCAAAACAAACGTAATGATGTTCAACATCATGTGCTGGTATTTATCAATAAATGTTTGTGATATATATATATATATATATAATATATATACATAATATATATATATATATATATATATATATATATATATATATATATATATAAAGGAATATTTTCACTAAGAATTAATCGGAAAAAGGCTTTGCAGAGTTTCTAAATTGATCAAAGTGAACCGTCACTCGTCTTTTAGTTTCGGACAGCAATCGATTGCACTCTCTCCTCTCTCTCTCTCTCTCTCTCCTCTCTCTCTCTCTCACTATTGAGAATATTTTCTCTAATCAACTTATTTCTAATAAACATTTGTGGAATTGGAATAATATGTCCTAGGATAGGTAAGTCTAGGATGGGTGGATATGGACTAATGTGGGCGGGATCATAACGTATCAGTTTTATCATTATAGAAATTAGTTATTGCCACTATTTTGTGTTTCTGTCGTTTTATTATTGCAAAAAAAAAAAAAAATAGATAAAAAAGTTTGTCAAGAGCACACCAGAAATGGCGAGCTTGAGTTTCGTCCGAAAAATTGTATATTTACCGATATACTTTTTCTTTATATTTTTGTCCTTCCTTCACATTTCTTATGGCAAACAAAAGAACCAGGGGAGAACATGTTCGAGGGAAAGTTTAAGAAAAAAAAAAATAATTCTGGGCTGTTTGGCAATGAGACGGAGATACGGGAGGGGGGGTCAGAGTGGAGGGCGATTGCGGCTGCAAAATATGCAAAATGTGCCTTTGCCTCCGCAGCGTATGTTTTTATTTCATTCTATTTATTTATCTATTTTAGTTTATTTGTTCATTTATTTATTTTCGTTTTATTCATTTTATGTGTTAATTTTATCTATTTATTTTATTTATTTATTTATTTTATTTGTTTATTTATTTATTTTTATTTTATTTTGTTTATTTATTTTTTATTTACTTATCTACTTTATTTATCTATTTATTTATATATCTATTTTTCTTTGTCTTGAGGTTTGCGGAGCTGGTACCCCTCTCGGACCTCAACATTGCCGTTGGTCCGGAACTGTTGGTACATGAACGCAGGAGAGACGGTGTCCACCACGGTATGCCATTCTTGCAATGACCATACCTAGAAGAAACCAATATATCACACACACAGTGATGCCTAAGTCACCTCAGATCCGAGGTGAGCAGCGGTCAGGAGCCATTACTAGGCGTGTATGCCCTTCCTGACCTCTGCGCCACGGCCAGGATTCGAACAGACGCCGAATTCACCACGCGGTTAACAGATGCGCGCTCTACCAACCGAGCCACGGCGAGCCCCACCCGTCGGGTATCGTTATGCTGTAGCGACGGGGGTGAGGGTGAGTGTGGCACCTCAGAATCCTAAAACAAAGTCGGAATGATTCCAGGAAGTTGAGAAAGGTTTTGGTGATTGGGGGACAGTAAGAAGGGAAAGAAGGCTTGGGAAGGTGAGGAGGGAAGAGAGCGTTGGAAAAGAAAGGCCTGAGAAAGGGATCAAGAAAAATCAACGGGGAAATAGTACTAAAAAAATATGAATTGATAATATTCATGGAAACGATAATAGCAATAATCATATTAATGATGATGATGATGCGGAGAAATTTCATCAGTCGCCGACGGAAGAAAGAGCCCGGAATCGGCAAGGCCCTCGCTGGGAGAAGTTGAGAAGGAGGAGGAGGAGGAGGAGGGAGTGAGGGAGAACGATGGGAACAAAGAGATGGAAAGAGGACGCGCAAGTATTCGAGAAAATGTTGGTTGCCAGAATTGGTGGCCCCACTTGTTAGCCAAGGCGTGAGTGGGAGGCTCTCACTGTCCGAAGCTTCTTCGTTTTTGGAAATGTTTATTTGACTGCCCCGTGGGATGGTCGGACGCGTGCGCACGGAACAAGTTTTCGAACCCCCCTCCCCACCATGTGCACCAATGCACCCATGCCCACCATTCATAGGATATAGACCACAGTGCATAAGAATCTGCACCGTGTTCAGCATCGTTGGTTGATTCATCGAAGAGTGATTTCTTTTTTCTTTTATAATCTTCGACTGAAGAAAACCGTTTGGAAGAATGCACAGTAATAAGAAGCACATGATCTGGTTATTTGGAATAGATTAAGGAGTGATATTTTCCAATTACTGAATCAAACCGCCTGACGGTAACCGGTATGATTGTACAAGACGGTGATGTATGCAAACAGGTGAACATTAATGACAGATCAGAGGTGTGCAACGCTTAGCACACTAACGATTTTTTGCGGCTTACGAAATCCAAAGCTCACCTTAACACAAATAACTAGTAAATCTCCAACTTCATTTATATGACTACTGGTAACCGAACGCTGCTCTGAGCGGTGGATTGGGGCCCATGAGGTGATGGGATGGTCTATACTCGTAAGTAGACCGATAATTTTACTCCTTTGCCACACGAGAAAATTTTGAATCAAAGATTTGGCTGATTTTGGCACACACACACACACACTTAAAAAGGTTCCCCATCCCCAACATAGACTTTAGTATTACTTATCACCCGCATCAGCATCATCCCAACATCCTCACCCTATCACACCAACACAATCATAGATAATACTCAGACATAGCTGCAATTCATCTGAAGCCAACCAGGATCGGCTGTACCCTAAACCATTAAAAACACAACACAGCACTCATGACAAGAAAGGTTAGGCAACAGCACAGATGACGCGTACTCATCTTCACAGACAACACGGTACTGGGGACACACACACACACAGACAGACACGATAGCAAGATATCGGTGCTACTATAGCGTGAGGTCTACCGCCATATGTCGCCTTAGTACCCAGGTGCAGCCTGAAGCGTGACCCGTGTTCCTCCGGGACGCTCCCCGCACCTGTCCACCAAACATGTGACCTGCCCAAATACATCAAAAACGTGATCTGTCCACGTGACCTGACCTAACCTAACCTAACCTATTTGTGTCATTCCTAGAAGATGTACGAAGTGTGTATCGCTAGAATAAATGTATGGAAATATATGATAACATATTTATTTTACCTTTCTTCCTTCAATATTAATGTAATTTGAAATCCAATTATCTAAGTCATTCCTAGGATATGTACAAAATATGTGTTTACCACTAAAATAAATGTATGGAAATGGTAGACCTCACCCTGTAGTGCTAATGGGAAGTAGATCTCACGCTATAGTATAGTAGACCTCACCCTATAGTAGCACCAATATATCTTCAAAGGAGGACCTCTGCTAGATGCACGAGAATACGATCACTTCCTTCCATACCGCTGGTGTCATAGTCCATTGACGCCAAAGGGCTACCCAACAACAACAATACCACAAACAACAAGACCAACAACAGCAGCAACAACAACAACATTAACAACAACAACAACATCTCTGGCTTTCAGAGTGACTCATAGACAAGTGTACAGTACGCTACAAGCAAGTGGGGGCAGTTGCGAACTCAGTCCACCATTCGGGTGGACGCTACGCCAGAGATGTCGCATGAGCTATATTTCATTTCAGGGCACAGCATGCAACGATGTAATCAATGTCATGACACGAATGTAGGGTATTGTTCTACATTGCAGCCTTGAGAAAAATGCTGTCAACCTCAAGGTATATTTCTAAGAAAATTATTTACACTCGTATCGCAATTCATCTTTAGTCTTTTGACAGAGCAAGTGATTACCTTGGCAATATTAAATCGCTCGGTGGTATCCAGAATAAGCTCAAGCCAAATATAGATACCAAAAGGTTTTTTGAGGAAGATATAATTTCTTTCACTATACGATGAAACTATCGCCACACTATCTAATTTTTTTGGGGGGAGGGGGGCAGGACCTCCGAGCCGAAGGAACTAAGGGCACGCCAGTTATCACCTTCGTGACGATATGACAGATTTTACAGTTTCTTTTGTCTGAAAACAAACGCTTTTAATCAGTTGATTGCCGAGTCCCGGGCCCAAGAAACTAAATGGTTGATATGTAAGAACATCTTTAAAGTTTCTATAAAAAAGCGAGCCTAGAATACTGTTCCAATGATTGTTGGGGTGGGGTGGGCGAGGAACTATATATATATATATATATATATATAAATATATATAAAAATATATATATAAATATATATATATTTATATATACATATATATATATATATTTATATATATATATATATATATATTATATATATACATATATATATATATATATACATATATATATATATGTATATATATATATATATGATGTTTCTGAGTGACATTTATGCCCGAAGCATTTTGATTTATTGATCTATCATCTTCATTTCCTAGCCTCTCTGCTGCCAAGGGAGTGGGCGCCACGGAAATGAATAAGATATCCCAGCGTCAGTCAGAACGAAAGAAAACGCGTCATGACTCGGCACGGAAGGAGTCCCACGGAAACGAATGAAGTGACTTGGCGGCAGCCGGACTGAAGAGAAAAAATAAACCGGAGTTCAACTGAAGTACACATCTCTATAGGGGGCAAGGAGTCTTAATCAAGGAATAAGCTTACCTCCCTTGGAGGAGAAAGGTTAGGGGTGGGGGGGAGCAGGTGA
>NC_134811.1:10503982-10506482 GCF_046742065.1 Oratosquilla oratoria
TATTTATCTAATCTGTATACATATTAATTTATCTTTGTTGATTTACTTATCTATCGTTTTATTTTTAACTGTTTGTTTATTCGTCTATATATTTATTTGCTTATTTATTTTCTTATTCACTTAATCCGTTGTTTTCGTATATGAGGTGTGTGGAGTGGAGGCTGAGGCTACAACAAGGAATCGGAGTCTACCAAGGGAAATCAGGAGGAGGAAGAGGAGAAGGAGGAGGAAGAGGAGGAGGAGGAGGAGGTGTGGGGAAACCCAGGGAAAGTAACGAGAGGCGTCACTCCCATGAAAATAGCGCAAAGGGTTTCTATTGCGTTTATTTTTGTTTTGTTTATCTTAAAGGAGATTCGATTCCCTAGAACTTTTCTGGTGGTCCAGGGGACGTTACTTATATAATAAATCTACAGACTTTTTCGAAATTATGATTTTAAGAATTATATTTGAGTTCAAATTGTTAGCTGTCTACTCTTTCATATCATGTACGAACATTTTATTTATAAGGAATATTTACATATATGTTTGTTATCTGCCCTTTTCATCATTACTCAAAAAGAAAATGGTCCACAATGTTGTTGTTGTTGTTGTTGTTGCTGGTGAGGTTGTTATTGTTGTTGTTGTTATTATTGCTGATGTCGTTTTTGTTGTTGTTGTTATTTCCTAATTGAGCTGGTGGTTCGTGGCTTGGAACAAGTTGAGAGTGGCCGCGCTGGAAGGCGTGGGGGGCCCCGCACAAGGGACCCCGACCGGCCGAGGGGGCCCCTTTGTAGCAATCAGGCCGAGATGATCAAACCAATCTCGAAAACTCTCTCGCCGCTGCTAACGACGCATGCGCTCGTTCTGATGCCACCAGACAATTCTATTCGGAGAACAGAAACCCCCGACACGAGGGAAACATAAGAACATAAAAGTGGAGGAGGCTGCAGGAGACCACAAGGCCTACACTAGGTAGTTCCATGTCCCTTACCATCTTTCATCCCCATCCACAAAGTTATCTAATCTTCTATTTAAAAAAAAAAATCCGTGATCACTACATTGTTACTAAGACTATTCCATTCGTTAATCAATCTGCTGGCAGACCACTTTTTCCCTCCTAATCAATCTGTTGTCGCGTTTTTTCCCCTCTTGTTAACCCACGTCCTCAAAGAATCCGTCAACGCCCCCTACCTTGGCTCATACTTCGGTAAGGGGAGAGGTTTTGTAGTGTCGTTCGAACCGGGTGAATTTTGGACAGTCCGCGTTGGCAGGGTCTGCAGAACTCGAGCGGAGCACGCTAGCCGCCGGTCCACCGTAACTCCCTGGCGAGAGAAGTGGAAAGAGAGGAGGAGGAGGAGGTCACAGACGCGAGGTGGAAACCACGAAAGGTCAAACTCCCAAGATGAAACCGTGAGAGAGAGAGAGACAGAGAGGGAGAGAGAGAGAGGGAGGGAGAGAAAATTCGAAAGTGGACACTCGTCGTCACTGTATCATCGCGCGCGCGCAAGCAAGCACGAGGGTAGACTTGGGCGATGGGCGGGCCAACACGTGAGACACTTCGACGAAGTGACGTTCTCTTGGAGCTCTCGATGTTCCGACTACTGCCGTTAGGTGTGTTCAGTTCAGGGATGAGGGACAAAACGGGGTCTCGATCGACTGAGACCCAATTTTGTTCGGGGTCCACCTCTCACATTCTGTATATCGATAACCAGCGTTTCTGTCCTTAGAAATGATATCACACCGAAGAGACTGCGTTATAGAAATGAGAGATCAAGGGGGTTGACAGGTAGGAGAAATTGTCACAATTAAAAAGAATACTGCGTGACTGGTCCGTAGGGGCTTCATATATCACCGTGTTTAGGGAAGGTTAGGACAACACTACATTAGTGTGTCTAAACCGCGTTAATGATAACACCGGCGGGTTTAATGAAGACGAGGAGTGACGAGAAGGGTTATTTCGCCTGTCAGTGATGTACTTTGAAGATTTTACTCTCTGGCTGTCGTCAGACGATTTCAGTCATCTGAAGGGACGTCACCTTAGCGAGAGGGTTGGTGTGGGGAGGGGCACTGTGACCTCAATTCAGCTCAAGGACTTGTGTTCTTTTATTGAGCCCAAGGCACGGCGGTTTTATTCAGCCCAGGAGACGTCACCTTTGGGGCGAGAAAGGCGTGGAGTGGAGGGTGGAGGAGAAGGAGGAGGGGGCGAGCAAGAAAGTAGAGGAGTGCTGAGCCAGACTCCCACTGCTCACGAAGGTGGCAGTCACCGGCACGTGAGAGCAAGAACCTACTCCTCCTCCTCTTCCTCCTCCTCCTCCTCTTCTTCCTCCTCCTTCTCTTTCTCCTCTTTGTACTCCTCCTCCTCCTCCTCTCTGTTGGTTCATTATAGAGAAAAATATATAAACAAGTAGATGACAACAGAAGCACTTGCCTACGACCAAACCGTCACCTTTGTCCTGTGTGTTTGGACTGTAGGGCAAAAATTAGTCGCCGGTAGCCGTTGGGACTGAATCCGTGTCCACGT
>NC_134811.1:10511482-10521482 GCF_046742065.1 Oratosquilla oratoria
CTCCCCCTGGTTGAACTACTACCATAACTTTTCCACTGTAATGATTCATGACAGTGTAACACCGGCCTAAGACGAAGTGACTGAGGCAAGCTGGCCCTGGCTGTCGGGTCCTGCTTGTAGATACACTATGTCCTACTGCAGTGCAAATGACCAAAGCAGTGTGGCGAGGGAATATGTGGGATACTTTGTCCCCGAGGAGCTGAGTAGGAATGGTTGAATGGGTTTATTTGTGTATAAAGACTGTGTGTAGATTGGCCCGCCATCACCCTTTCCAAGGGGGAGAGGGACTTTGGTGCACAGTATATGTGTATGAGTGCGTGTGTGTGTGATTCACCATGGTCTTGGTTTACCTCCCTGATGAGAGCTCAGATCTTATATATGCCCGATCTATGGGTAATGCTGTGACCTTACACAAAAAAAAAAAAAAAATCCTTACCCACGAGAGTTGGCGTGCCGGCTCGTAATGCAGCAATGCTGAAATTATTTCAGCCCTGGGCTGTCATCGAACTCGGACCGCTGAATTAGCGGTTACGATTGGAACCACTGCTCCGTCCAGTCAGTGTGTGTTTGTGCGTGCGTGCGTGCGTGCGTGTGTGTGTGTGTGTGTGTGTGTGTGTGTGTGTGTGTGTGATATAAACCAATTCAGGCCTAGGAATTTCTCTTACTGAATGAACACGTCTGGCTTTGACAAAAACAAAATCCATGATGTGCAATTGCAACACAACATAAGGGTTATGAAGATACTTCAAACGAGTTGGTTACATAATCCATTCACACAGATATTCAGATGTAAATTAGAAACAGATTTCAGGCTGTATGATCTAATGAGGAGAATAACGAGATTATGAATTGGAATATAATAGAGAAAATCCTCAAAGAAAATAGGGAATACTATAAACATTGATCTGATAAACAGGAAGAAGGCACGCAGATTAAATTCAGAAAAGAGAGCTGAGCAAGACAATCGTATTCAAAAGATGTAATGATTAAAAAAGAGGGAGAGAAAAACACGGTTTTAAAGAATTGTTTTTGGAAATGTTAGCATAGTGAACATAAACTTCCCAAACCAAATTCAGGAAGACCACAGATTATTTCAGTGAAAAAGTAAAGGTGGAAACAATATCTGATGTAGAGACGGAATGGTGAAATGAATTGAACGTTTTTACCAGGACCTGTACTCAAATACCATTGTTCAATTAGTAAAGACATATATACATAGACGCAGTGCCCCAACGAAAGAGAATGTCTGAGAAGGATGGCATAGCAATAGAGCTTTGAGGGGCGTGGGCCCAGAGATGTAATTTAGATTGGCTAAAACTCCACTGTATACTCCGTGTATACGTAAAGAAAGCATGCCTGAATAATGGTGCATTACTAAAAAAAATATATATATAGATAAATAAATAAATAAAAGATCTTCACAGGAAAGGTGATCTTTGTAATGATCATCCAGTAAGTTTTTTTTTTTATCAAATATATAATTTCCTTCCTAAAATTCTTACAGAGCAGATAATGCTTTAGATAAAAATCAGCCATGAGAACGTAGAGGATTTGTATGTGGATGTTCCACTATTGACCACAAATATGTCTTTATGTTTAGCTTTTGTAGATAACGAAAATATCTTTGTCTTTGAAGAAAATATTATACGTTGTAAATAAATATGGTGCAAAATGAAATATTGCAGAGCTTCAACTGAACCTCTTTATAAATAGCACTATTATAGATTGACAATTTAGAATATAGAAAAAAATCAATACATAGAAAGAAATGAGATAGGACGATATAAGTTCATCCGTTAATTATAGCCTGCTTCGTAGAAAAAATTAGAGAGTTCATTTAGAAAAGGACAGGTATAAACATTGTTATAAACAACTGATAGTGTACCGTTTTTAGAAACAGTGTAAGACTTGTAAGATGTGGGCAGTGATCGCAACAGAGTCAGAAAGTAGATCTGAAGATGAAGAAAGAGTAAAACCAAAGTAATGTGTAATTCCAAAGTTCAAAGTAAAGCAATTGCAATCAATCGTAAAGACCTTGAAGAAGTTGACATACTAAAGTTGAGAAGAAAAAAATTATGGTAAATATAGCATCAGCAAAGTTTACAGTAATTGTATAACCCCAGATACGATCTAAATATGCAAAACTTTGAAACTGATGAAAACAGTGCACAGAAAGCAGTGGCGAGATTACATAGAGTAAGATCGGTATGAGAATGAACTAAAACAAGATGGAGAAACAGTGATGGAGTAGAAAAGAGGATAGCAGATGGACCAATCATTGTTACGGACTGGACTCCAAGAAATGGTAAACGTGGAAGAGGGAGGCCAGGCAGAAGATGGAGACACGAAATAGAGGAGTTATTAAGAGTGAGGAGACACGAAATAGAGGAGTTATTAAGAGTGACGTAGCAAAAGTTATTGCAGCCGTACAACTTATGAAGGTTGTTGAGAGAGGCCTTTGATCAGTAGTGGACTCTGAATGGTTTGTAATTTGATATTGTGATATATAGATTTATTTATTTATTTGTATACGAGTTACGTCACGAAAGAAAAAAGTGAGTAGATTATTAAAGTAATAAAAGGACAAAGGAAATGAAACACACGTGACCAATAAACCTAATTTAATTATTGAATGCAAATATATAATTATGTTGAAGTTAGCACGTACAATCACATTGTCGCAATAGAAACATATTTTTCACAATACATATATGGATAAAGAATAAACATAAAAACATAATATAAGTAATTTGAAACATACCAAAAATGAGAATACACGTGAACGCAGGAAACGCACATGTCCCGATGTCTAAGGTCATACACACAACCACACACGCACACACACACACACACACACACACACACACACACACACACACACACACACACACACACACGCACACACACACAAGACGGAAGAAACTCGCAACCACCGATAGAGTGGAGACATCTCGTCTGGCAGCACGTGCGTTCCCACTTTAATCATTCTGCACCATCGATGGATTAAATTTTCATAACATACACTGAAAACATATAATCCTGTTTCACAGACATGTTATATTCCTCCCTCCCTCCTTTTCAAAAGTATGATACTGATGGCAGGGGTTTGAAAGTTATGAATGGATTAACAGGCAATAATAAACAAGATTGTTGTATGACAAGCAATTTTGTAAAAATTTTGTATATATGTATGTATAAATTGTATTTTCTTTTCTTGAATAAACCTTAACTAACTAACTAAAAATTTGTGTATTGAACTTCCACGAATTCAAGTGAGTGCTACGGCCAGGTCAAGGTCAAGGTTTGCAGCTGTGCCCGGCTTCAATTCCAAGAAATGGCCTGGACGCCTCTCGGCATACATCATCCCAGTTTGCTCTGTTACCCAACTTGCCCTCTTCCTGTCTCCTAAGTGTTTTTCCCGGTTTTGACCTCTCCACAACCTTCTGTGCACTCCACAGTTTTATTTCCATCAAATGAGTGGAGAGAGAATTGGGTAAGAAAATAGCCAGAAAGGAGAAAGGTAGACGGTTTAAGTATGTTACTACTGGACTCCGTGAGATGTCGAGCGTAGAATAGGGAAATCAGACAGATGGAAAGTTAACATAAAAATACTTGAAGGAGCGACGTGACAAGGGCAGGGACAGTCATGCCCATTGTAGCGGAAGTAGACTACGGAAACAAGAGAAGTTAGTAAGTCCTTTATTGAAAAGTTAAAACTACCTTACACGCGGCCCGAGGCCGTATCTATACCGCAGATAGGCCAGCCACCCGCGGCGCATAATTGCATTGGATTGGTTTATGACAGGTCAGCGTCAGGTCGCGCTGTCCACGGGGTCTCAGGGAATCTGTAAAGCATCAAGGAAGATTTTTTGTGAGAATTTCGTCCCGCAGTGGACTCCAAATGGTTGACTGATTAAATGAATGACATGGACATTGTCTCTCCGAAGCACACAATCCGTATGTTCGGCGGAGAGTTGCTCAGCGGATGATAAGCAGCTCTCCAGAAGGAAGGAGGTGAAGGAGGAAAATTGCTAGGTGCCGGTTTAGTATGTGGCCTACCTTTTTGATATGGCCTACGATTTTTTTGTTCTCTGGTATAGTATGTGGCCTACCTATTCGACGCACCGAGGAACGCGCCAAGCTTTGCAGTATATATAGTTTGTAATCTTTAAGTAATAACAGTTCTCCGTCTGTGATTCCTTTGTCATCACCTTTTTCAGTATAATGTTTTTGTGAAATATTCCTCTGGTGCCAGAGTTTACTTTTTTTACATTGACACAAAAGGCAAAGGATAAGATAGTCACAAAATTATATATATATATATATGTATATATATATATATATATATGTATATGTATGTATATATATTATATATATATATATATATATATATATATATATATGTATGGAAATAAACTCTCCTGCAGGGATTCGAACCCTCGCCTGAGCGACTTGCTTCTTACAAGACGAAGATCGTGCCATCACGGCACCATGACCCTACAAATCGAAACGACTAAGGGTTATGGTGGCGTGATGGTACGATCTTCGTCTTATAAAAAGCAAGCCGCTCAGGCGAGGGTTCGAATCCTAGTAGGAGAGTTTATTTCCAAATGTCATGACACAAATATATAAATATATATATATATATATATATATATATATATATATATATATATATATATATATACATACATACATATACCAAAGGCTTTTTCCCCCTACATGGGGGGTAGCCACAAAGAAAAAGGCATAGAAACCACTCCCACCCATTCCATTTCCTATATATTCCACTCCCCTCCACCCTCCTCCCTCCCTCTTATCTTGGCACCTCCTGGATGACGGGTCATCCCTGCATCCTGTCCACTGCCCTGGGTCAGAAGCAGTGTCGCAAGACACAGCACATCCACAGCAAGGCCGCTTCATAAATTCGGCGACCCCCCCTCTCCGTCCCCTCATGCAGGAAAGGAGACGGGGAGAAATCCCTTCGGGCTGCGTCAATCTTTTTCTCATACATACTTCCTCACCCCCATCCCCCACCCTCTCCCCCTCATGTATCATAGCATCATCTACACACAACCCTTCTCCATTCACCGCTATCTTCTGTCCTCTCCCGTCCTTCCTCCACAGACATTCCTCTCTTTCGTAATGCCCCTTTCACCCCATCCATCCATCTCATCTTAGGACGCCCCCTCATATTCACTCCTTCCACCTCTGCCTTCCATACTTCTTTTACTAATCTTTCCTCACTCATTCTTTCCATGTGTCCAAACCATCCTAATACACTTTCATCAACCCTATCTCCCAGTTCCCTTTCCACCCCTGTTCTCCTCCTCACCTCCTCATTTCTTACTCTATCTAGCCTAGTAACCCCTATCATACTTCTCAGACATTTCATCTCAAACACATTCAAACTCCTTCTCTCTTCCTCTCTCATGTTCCATGTTTCTGCCTCGTACAATGCTGTTGGTACAATCACTCCTTCATATAACCTCCTCTTAGCATCCATTCCCAGATGTCTATTTCTCATTACACTTTTCAATCCACCAAGGCATTTACTCGCTTCTCTCAATCTACATTCTACCTCCACCCCCACTCCTCCCTTTCCTGCCACATTCGCACCCAAATATCTAAAACTATATATATACATATATATATATATGTATATATATATATATATATATATATATATGTATGCATGCATGTATTTATGTTTATATATGTATATACGTATTTATGTTTATGTATGTATATATGTACATATGTATGTATATATATATATATATATATATATATATATATGTATGTATTTGTTTATATATGTACATACGTATTTATGTTTATGTATGTATATACATAAACACACACACACACACACTCATATATATATATATATATATATATATATATACATATATATATATATATATATGTATATGCATATACAAAGGATTACAAAGGATTACAAAGGCGGAGCATGCCGACAGGAGACCTTTTGATCCATATCTAGGTCGGATGCGAAAAAAAAATCATATTAATAATAAAACAATAAATAAAAACTATTATAATGTAAATAACAAATAAAATACATAAATAAATGCATAGGTATAGTTAAATAATAAACAACCAGGTAAATAGTAAATAATAATGAATTGACATATAACTAATAATAAATGAAAATCAGACAGACAAATGATAACAAAACAAAAACAAATAATATAAGATAAATTATAATCATTACAGCATCTTACCTAGGTATTTATCTAACTGATTCTTAAAGCTTCGAACTGAACTACATTGTACTACCTGTGCAGGAAGTTTATTCCATTCATTTACTACACGGTTGGCAAAGTTGTTTCTACCTACTTCCAAATTGAATCTATTTCCGGACAGTTTGAGACCATTGTTTCTTGTCTGATTCTCATTCAATGTGAAAATTTGGTCACTTTTGATGTTGTCAATTCCCTTTAAAATCTTAAAGACCTGTATCAAGTCACCTCTGAGTCTACGCTTTTTTAGGGAAAACAGATTCATGTGTTTTAGTCGATTTTCGTATGATTTATTTTTGATATTTGGAATCAGTTTTGTGGCTCGCCGTTGTACTTTTTCCAGTCTGTCAATGTCTTTAATGAGATTCGGTGACCATACAGAAACAGCATATTCCAAATGTGGACGAACTAACGATTTATATAGCTTGTTAATGAGTGATGGACTTTTGAAGTCAAAAGATCGCGCAATCATTCCCAGAATCTTATTTGCTTTCTCAGAGGCTGAAATACACTGCTTGGATGATTTGAGGTCGTTACTGATAATTACGCCGAGATCTTTTTCACTATCCACTTTTGTTAACGAATTACCAAATAACTTGTAATCGTACTTACTGTTATTTTTACCTATGTGCATTACCTTGCATTTACTTGTGTTAAATTTCATTAGCCACTTTTCAGACCATTGCTGTAATTTATCTAAATCTACTTGAATATCTAATTGGTTTGAGTGATCATTTGCCACTCCGCACAGTTTTGTATCATCAGCAAATTTGGAAACAGTAGATTTTAGTCCATGGTCTATATAATTTATATATACATAATTATTTATATATATATATATATATATATATGTGTGTGTGTGTGTGTGTGTGTGTGTGTGTGTGTGTGTGTGTGTGTGTGTGTGTGTGTGTGTGTGTGTGTGTGTGCGTATGTGTGTGTGTTTGTGTGTATATATATACACATATCACACGGAAACGCAGCATTGACGAAGCGAAAATGATAGCGTAGAAACGGAAATGCTATACATCTCGACAGCTAACTGCAGTGCTCTACTGAAGAGGGCTGCAGTTAGCGGTCGATATATAAAAGTATTTCCGTTTCAAAGCTTTTATTTTCGCTCCGACAGGGCCATGTTACCGTGTGATTTACAAATGTGCTACTATATATTTCTCTTTTTTAAGGGGGGGAGGGAATATTTCGGTGTATGTATATGTATGCTTATACATACTTACATTATACATATATATATATATATATATATATACATATATATATGTATATGTTTATATATGTATACATATATATATGTATATATATAATATATATATATATATACATATATATATATATATATTTATACACACACACACACACACACACACACACACTCGTGTCGCAGTGATAGAGTTCCTGGCTACCACTACGGCGGTCCGGGGCTCGAATTCCGCCCAGGTCTGAAATTATTTCAGTATAGATGCGCTGTGAGTCGTTACTCCAACTCTCGTGGGGATGGGAGTTGGGTGTATGTGTGCGTATAAGGTCAGAGCATTACCCATAGATCGGTCATATATATGTAAATATATATATATATATATATATATATATATATATATACATATATATATGTATATATATATATACATATACATATATATATATATATATATATATATATATATATATATATATATATGTGGACACACTACTGTTGGATACGAGTCTGAAGGGCACAACATGGGCGCAATGTTTCAGAAAACAGACTTCGAATCAACTGATAGCAGAAAATAAAATGTATATCATAATAGAAGATTTTGTGGTCGATTATCTTTAACATATATTGACAAGCACAAAGCGTGGTTTAATTGTTTGCTGAAATGCACGAAATGAATTTGTAAAATGTTAATCCCACGGGATATGAAATCAGTAATGAGCTCTA
This sequence comes from Oratosquilla oratoria, assembly GCF_046742065.1. Taxonomy (NCBI): domain Eukaryota; kingdom Metazoa; phylum Arthropoda; class Malacostraca; order Stomatopoda; family Squillidae; genus Oratosquilla; species Oratosquilla oratoria. Next base: position 10,519,685 of record NC_134811.1, read on the forward strand.
ATTGTAATCAGTATGTCCAGTAGATGGGAATAGACGAAGTGGAGAAAGTGGTGGAAGTATGAGTAGATCAAACGGGAAGTTACAGAGCGCAAACAAACAGTAAAAGTGCAATATCCAGAAGTTCAAGAGTCGAACTCTGGGGAGTCTGACACTTTTGCGGTGCCTGCCAGTTCGAGGCTTTACAGGTCCCTACATGTTTGAGTGTCTGGTGACCATTTCTGGCGCTGGAATATCGGGTGGATGGAGGTCCCGATGTCGTGGATGGCGAAAGAGCTGATTTCCAAGTTTACGGGCGGTTTCCTAATACTGTTTCTCCAGAGTGGGTAGGAGGGCTCGTTCGCACCATGTCCAAGAGGTGCCAGGGATGTTTTCTTCAGGTTCTTTTCATACACTGTCTCCAGTAATTTTATTCTTGTTGGTAGTGAGAGATGGAACACGGGCTCCAAAATTCAAATCGTAAGTATGTTGTGCACACCAATCTAACACAGCGCCCGTGTTAGATAAAAACAGAGATACAAGAACCTTATCAAAGACATAAAAACATAACAGCTTAAGAATGAAGGAGACTACAAGAGATCATAAGGCCTACACTAGGCAGTTCCATGTCCATTACCATGGATGTCCATTATAATCCCCATCCATAAAGTTTTCTAACCTTCTGTTAAAATAACCAATAGTTTCAGCACTCACTACTAAGTCTATTTCATTTGTTAACCACTATTGGTAAACTAGTTCTTGCCTATTTCCTTCTTAAACCTAAATCCGCCCAATCTGAATCCCCTACTGCGAGTCCTGCCCCATTGTCTTAATATAATGACCTTGTCTGCATCACCCTTGTTAAAGCCCTTGATCCATTTGAATACCTCTATTAGATCACCCTGCACTCTACGTCTTTCCAGAGAGTGTAAGTTAAGGTGCTTAAGCTTGTCTTCGTAAGACAAATTTCTGCCCATGTATCTTTTTGATCATTCTCCTCTGTACTGGTTCTGGTGAATAAATCCATTCTATATAACGGAGATCAAAACTGTACCGCATAGTCAAGGATGGGTCTGGCTAATGCCAGATAGAATTTGATAACTACATCTGTATTTTGTTTGTGACCGTCATAGCAGTAAATCCTATTGTCCTGTTAGCTCTATTCCACGCAAATCTGGTAACTAATTATGTGTAATCAATACCTAAAAAAAGGACTCAATTGGGTTGTATCATACCGTATACATTTCCTTTGGTTATGACAAAAGAAATATTGTATGGTAACAATGCCACGAACCGTGAGTTTGTGGAGATGAAATGTTTTGTTTACATTCTAAAGTAGATTTTGAGCCTGTTTGCCATGATAATGAGTAATGGTAGTTTGGGTCAATTGTAGAATCCCTACATCCCACCCCGCGCACTAATCGGTTTGAGTCCGGGGTGCGGTGCTCCGCCGTGGCTCAGGCAATAACGTTTATGTATTACCTAACCTAATCTAACCTAACCATTAATGCTCCCAAACCATAAATTAAGTAATAGAAAAACGTTACCATGACCTGAGTGACGGCGCGGAGTGACGGCGGAGCTCTTCGGACTTTTATGTGTTGTGTTGGAGAGGGAGATTCTACAACTGATCCGATAGCTTTTTTAAGCACTACGAATCCATGCTGAGATTTAATGGGAATAAGTTAACACCTGATATGGCTAGCGAAGAGGATCAAAACGGTGCGGTAGTTGTCACGGGACATACAGCCCGGGCACTCAGTTCAACTCCAAAGCATTGCAGTGTAACTGTAAAGAGATCGATGTGACAGGTTTGAGATAT
>NC_134811.1:10526482-10563982 GCF_046742065.1 Oratosquilla oratoria
CTCCACTCTTGTTCCCAATATTTATGTGAAAGGACAACAAGTAGCTCTACAAGCATAAAGGTAATCCCTCCCACCCTCCCATGCTGGTCCTCTTATCCACCAAACTTCGAGAGCCTTCCTCCTCAATCAGCCAATCCGTTTCCACTCCGCTACCCTCCACCCACATCCTCCCCACGAGCAATCTCTCCTGCTACAATTTGTTTACCTACTGGCATTAACCGCTTCCGTGACGGGCGGCACTTTTGTCTTCATTCTGATCACCGCCAGAATATCTTACTTAGGTCAACGACAACATTCGGTAAATAAATAAAGTGAGACGCTTTTTTCAGGTTTAACAGATTATATAAAAAAAGGAACGCATAGACTATCAAGATATAAGGGCAAGGGAAATAAAAACGCGCAATTTAAAGAAAAAGAACCTAAAATACTCATCGATAACAAAGTTGTAAATAAGAAGAAATATGAAAATTAAGTCCCGGACACTTTGGTGCAATGTAAGCACGCAATAATCAGTTACGTCATTATCATGTGGCAATAAAAAACTAAATACAATAAAAGTAGCACAACAATAGCGATCAGAAGATTAAATAGATAGCTGAGAATATATGAACAAAAGGAACGCATCTTGCGCGTCTTCTACACAATCAAGGAGGAGAGGATGGGTGATGTACCTACGCGAACCTCGATAGGCTATTCTGACGCTCTCTTTCGAGTTACTTTCTATGTTTTTTTATACAATTTTATAGAAATTTATGCTTTCATTATAGATAACATCTTCATTTTTATCTTCCCCCCTTCTCTGGAAAGTGTTGCAGTAATGGTAGGGAATTGTAAATTACAACTTGATTTACACAGGATTTCATGTAGACCTCGTAGTATCAACATTCTTATTCTATTTTAAATTAGTGTAAGTTTTCATTTTACATAATAAATATATTCTTAACATCCCCCAATGAAAAAATTCTGCTAACACTGAAGAGTCGTAAATTATTATTCTATTTACTATGAATGAATATCTGTGCATATGTATATATGAATATATATATATATATGTATATATATAAATATATATATATATATATATATAATATATGTGTGTGTGTGTATATATATATATATATATATATATGTGTGTGTGTGTGTGTGTGTGTGTGTGTGTGTGTGTGTGTGTGTATGTGTGTGTGTATATATGTGTGTATATATATGTTTATTTATAAATATATTCATATATATATATATATATATATAATATATATATATATATATATATATATATATATATATATATATATATATATATATTACTATGTGACATCGAATATTGTATTTCCACAGATTCAATTTATCACTTCTCACGCTTTGTTGGGGTCAAACTCGAACGGCCCATTGCGTGGCCGAAATCCATGAACTGACTCCGTCTCTTTGTTTCCCCAATCTGACCGTTCCTGAATGACACGCGTCTCACAACACAACTGCATAGAATCTATACTTATTTCACACACAGAGAAGGTACATACATAATACATCAGAGAGTATGGAGATGTGTATTGGAAGAGAAATGTGATAACAAATAGTGTTTAGGAAGAGAGATAATATAATTATAAGTACACGTTGGGGGATGGTAGTCGAGAGGGTGTTGATGGACTATGCGGTAGTACCCAAAAGGAGGATTGGAGCAGTTCTGGACGAAATTTTGCTCAGGAGAGAGGGTAGTGAATTGTCAGATCATTATCTGGTGGAAGAAAAATTGAAAGTGAATGCTTAATGGCGAAAAAAAGGAGGCAAAGAAGTGCTGAAGGTGAGCAAATTGAAGGAAACAAATAAAAATATAGAATAACTGAAGCTAAGAATGAGAAACAGGAGTGCAGCAGGAATGTTTAATTTTCAAGAAGGAAATGTTAAAGTGTGCAAAAACGGTATGTAGGATGAGCAGAATTGGAGGAAACAGAAGGAGAAACAGTGATTGGTGGGATGAAAAGATGAGTGTGGTACTGACAGAAAAGAAGTGGGTAAAGAAAGAATGGCTGCAAAGAAGAAATTGGGAAGTATATAAAAAAAGTACAAAATAAAGAGGATGGGAGCAAAGCGAAAGGTGAGGGAAGCCAAGAGGTGAGTGGATCCAAGGAGGGCTAAGCGTTTGATGAAGATTTTTCAACCTATCCGTCATTCATTTAGGTGTATTATTTTCTGATCTAATATTCCTGTAGAGTATAAATTTTCGTTGGCTTATCCGAATCCTAGCAGTTAGGGTATTGTACATTTCTTCTAGACTCCTGACCCCGTTTGTGACCTCATTCTTTCCATGTGTCCGAACCATCTCAATTGTAATAATAATAATAATAATAATAATAATACATACATACATACATACATATACCAAGGCTTTTTCCCCCTTCCAATAGTAATGATAATGATAGTAATAATGACAATAATAACAATAATAATAATAATAATAATAATAATAATAATAATAATAATAATAATAATAATAATAATAATAATAATAATAATAATAATAATAATGATAGTAATATTAATAATGATAATATTGATAAAAATAATAATGATGTTAATAATAATAATGACAATAGTAATAATCATGATAATAATAATAGTAATAATAATAGAAATAATAATGATAGCTATTAATGATAAGAATTATAACATAGATAACGACAATAGTAGTAATGGTAATAATGATAGTAATGTCTATTGAGAACACAAGTAACGTCCAAAATAAATCTTCCCTCCTAAATGAACTATTTTGCTACAAGAGGAAAAGGCCGACCTCTGTGCGGTAACTCGTATGGTCTTGCTCTGTGTGTGTGTGTGTATTTATCATGGTCTTGGATCACGTGGTGGACTCGTGATCGACAGTTATTAACCTCCCGGATGAGAGCTCAGAGCTCGTATGACCGATCTATGGGTAATACTGTAACCTTACAAGCACACACACACCCAACTCCTCGTCCACGAGAGTTGGAGTAACACCCCGCAGCGGAGCGATACTGAAATTATTTCAGCTCTGGGTGGTGTGTGTGTGTGTGTGTGTGTGTGTGTGTGTGTGTGTGTGTGTGTGTGTGTGTGTGTGTGTGTGTGTGTGTGTGTGTGTGCGCATCGCTTGCGTGCATATGCATGTATGTTTTTATTAAAAACTAAAAACGTTCGGTCAAGGAAAAATAAAGTCACGAAGTTATCGTTCTTAAAGAACGATGGAAGAGAACAAATGAACAGCCAAATGTCCTAGCAAGGCCATACAGTAACTGAAAGTTATAAAGAGTGAACACATTGTTTGACTTTTACAAAGAGTATCTGAACAGAAACAAAGATATTTGTTTAAGAAATCCTATATTGCGTGACCTCCAGTTGTGCTCAAGATGATTAAAGTTTGAGATATGAGAGAGCGGCATTGCCGTCAGAGCATCGAATGTTGTCAGAAAGTGTTATTTGTTCTTATTTTCCCATTTGCTTTTGAGTCTAATCGCGTTTCTCTCCGTGACCATGAAAATAGTGATTGGAGAGAGACAGAGAGAGTGTGGAAGAAGAAAAGAAAGCGAGGGAGTGGATAGAAAAAAAGAAAAAAAGAAAGATGGAGTGTTCAGCGGTAGATTGGAAGTAGTTGAAGACGGAGAAGTAACAAATGTCTGAAGTGAGAACTGGACCAAGTACTTGGCGAGACAAAGCGACGCGATGAGACATTCTGTACAAAACTTCCATGCAGCTGCACATGAGAAAGGAAACCTATTCTTGAAGGTGGCACTGAACGCGCAATATGATTTAGTCTCTGTCAGTGATCGTGGTGAAATAAGTTTTCTTGTTCAGTTTGCGAAGAAAGGATAGGCCGAGGATGGTGTCACATTTGTGTGTCCATGAAAAAGAGGGACTCGTTTGTCTGAACTAAGTGGAAAGGCGGACGAACAAACTCGGTCATGTGATCATGGAGAGACTTCAGGTTTCCAGTGCCGAGCCAGAAATAATCGAGAGATCCTAAGTTAGATGTAATGTTTGAATCCTTCAAGAGTCCTAGAGTTAGCTTGAGTTTAAGATGTCTGCTAAATTACGTGAAGAGATATTTGGTGTTGTTTTGTACATATCTGTGTATAGGATAAGATGCACTATCAAAAGCAAATCCCATAGGGATATCTGAGAATGTTATAGTAGAAGATTGATTGTTTGATTCGACTATTTACTCCTCTATAGTACTCCAAATGTTGTGCATTTGTATGGGAAGATATACTTCTTTATATCCTTCAGGTAAATTTTTTCCAATGACTTTTTACACTTCCCATCCTAAGCAAACACATATTTTTCCTATTTTTTCACCTCTTATTTTTGAAGAAAAAAAAACGGCATTCATGTCACCTTTTTCTTCATCTTTTTTCATGTAATGAGAGGAAATCCAGTTTACCTGTCTTTCCTTATAAGGTGTGTCTGCGAGGCTAGGGATCGTTTTGGTTACTTTTCTGTGTCCTACTGATGTGCTTTTTTGTGTGGGAACTACACCAATGCTACATATTGTAATTTTGGGAGATTCAGAATCTCTATAAATTTGCGTGTGTATATATATATATATATATATATATATATATATATATATATATATATATATATATATGTATATATATATATATATATATATATTGATAAGTATTTTAGCCAAATTATTTGGATGATGGAGAACATAAACACAGGGGTTCCGAGCCTTCCCCTGTGTTTATGTTCTCCATCACTCCAAATATATATATATATATATATATATATATATATATATATATATATATATATATATATATATATATATAAAGAAGGCATAAGAGGGGCTGGAAGCCTCGGACCAGCACCCTAAGGTTTGGGTGTTTTAATGTGCGTGGATGTGGTACAGATGAGAGTGAAAGGGAAGAGATAGGTAGTAAGTTTGTGAGAAGAAAGATGGATGTGTTGGCTTTGAGTGAAACTAAGTTGAAAGGGAAGGGTGAGTGTAAGTTTGGGAGTGTAAGTGGGAGGTTATCAGGAGTGAAGAGAGGGCGAGGGAGGGAAGGGGTGGCTATTCTAGTAAGTGAAGAGATAGGTAAACGGGTAGTGGAGTGGAAGGAGGTTTCCTCAAGGATAATGTGGATGAAGGTGAAACTGGGGAAGGAGATGTGGGTCTTTGTAAGTGCATATGGGCCTGGCAGTGAGAAGAGTGTAGAAGAAAGGGAGACCTTTTGGATAGATCTAAATGAGTGCATAGAGGATTTGGGAAGAAATATTATGTGATAGTACTGGGAGATCTTAATGCTAGGGTGGGAAATGGTCCAATCGATGGAGTGGTTGGGAAATGTGGAGTTCCAGGAAAGAATCGTAGTGGAGAGTTGATGGTGGAAATGTGTCTAGAAAGAGAGTTGATGATAGCAAATACAGTGTTTCGGAAGAAAGTCAAGCATAAGTACACATGGGAGAGGGTGGTGGAGGGAAGGGTGGCAGATAGAGCGCTAATGGATTATGTAGTGGTAAATAGGATTATGATAGGAAGAGTTAAGGATGTACATGTGCTAAGGGGAGAGGGTGGGGGAATATCAGATCATTTTTTTGGTGGAAGGTAAGTTGAAAGTGGAGGATAGATGGAGAAAGAGGAAAGGGACAAAAGGTAGGGAGGTTCTTAGAGTGAACTCTTTGAATGAGAAGGAAAAGGAGAAGGAGTACGGAAAGAAGCTGAAGGAGGAGTGGGAGGGAGTAAAGGGTAGAGTAGAGCTGGGTGTGGAGGAGGAATGGGGATGGTTCAAGGAGGGGGTCATAAAGTGTGTAAGGATGGTGTGTGGAACAAGAAGGACAGGGGGAAATAGAAGAAAGGGTAGTGAATGGTGGGATGAGGAAACAAAAAAGGTTGTAGAAGAGAAGAAGCGAGCTTTCACAGATTGGTTACAAAGTAGGACGAGGGAGTCATATGAGAGGTACAAAGAAAAGAAAAGAGAAGTAAAACAAAAGGTAAAGGTTGCAAAGAGGAGAGCAGATGTGAAATGGGGTAAGAGTTTGACAGAAAATTTTGAAAGTAATAAAAAGATGTTTTGGAAAGAAATTAAGAGAGGAAGAGGAGGCGAATCAAGTAGAGAAGAAAAGGTAAAAGGTGCAGGTGGAGAGATGATAATGGAAGAGAAGGCAGTAAGGGGAAGATGGGCAGAATATTTTAGGGAGTTGCTAAATGTGAAGGAGGATAGGGAAGGAAAGATTGCTGCAGTGGGAAGTGCAAAGAAAATGAGAGTGATGAATGAGGAGAATAGAGGAGAAATAAGGAAGGATGAGGTGAAGGCAGTTGTTAAGATGATGAAAGCAGGTAAGGCACCTGGTCTGGATGGATGCCATGCGGAATGTCTGAAAAAGGGAGGTACAGTGATGGTGGACTGGTTGGTGAGGTTATTTAATGTTTGTTGGAGAGAGGGTAGAGTGCCGGAGGACTGGAGGAGTGCCTGTATAGTTCCTCTTTACAAGGGAAAAGGGGACAAGTGTGAATGTAGTAGTTTCAGAGGGATTAGCTTGTTGAGTGTAGTTGGGAAGGCTTATGGGAGGATCTTGATTGAGAGGATTAGGAGAGGAACAGAAGGAGTAATTGGTAAGGAACAGTGTGGGTTTAGGACAGTAAGAGGTTGTGTAGATCAGATCTTTGTGGTAAGACAGATATGTGAGAAAGCTATAGGAAAGGGGAAGGATGTTTTTTGGGCTTTTATGGATCTGGAAAAGGCTTATGATAGGGTAGACAGGAAGGCACTGTGGGAGGTTATGCAGATATACGGGATAGAAGGAAAGCTTCTGGGAGCTGTCAAGAGTTTTTATGAGAGTAGTAGAGCTTGTGTCAGGATTGGGAATGGAGAGAGTGAGTGGTTCGAGGTAAAGGTGGGATTTCGTCAAGGATGCGTTATGTCGCCCTGGCTGTTCAACTTATACATGGATGGGGTGGTGCGAGAGGTAAATGCAAGGGTAGTGGGTCAGGGATTGGAGATGGTTAAAGAAAATGGAGAAAAGTGGGAGGTGAGCCAGCTGTTGTTTGCGGACGACACTGCGCTTGTGGCAGGATCGGAGGAGGGATTGAGGAAGTTGGTGGCAGAGTTTGGGAGAGTATGTGATAGAAGAAAGCTAAAGATAAATGTGGGTAAAAGTAAGGTGATGAGATGTACAAGGGGTGAAAGTGGCAGTAGACTGGAAGTGAGCATTAAGGGAGAGCGACCGGAGGAAGTGGATAGTTTTATATACTTGGGTGCAAATGTGGCAGGGAAAGGTGGAGTGAAAGTGGAGGTAGAATGTAGATTGAGAGAAGCGAGTAAATGCCTTGGTGGATTAAAAAGTGTAATGAGGAATAGACATTTGGGAATGGATGCTAAGAGGAGACTGTATGAAGGAGTGATTGTGCCAACAGCACTGTATGAGGCAGAAACATGGAACATAAGAGAAGAAGAGAGAAGGAGTTTGAATGTGTTTGAGATGAGGTGTCTGAGAAGTATGATGGGGGTTACTAGGCTGGATAGAGTGAGAAATGAGGAGATGAGGAGGAGAACAGGTGTGGAAAAGGAGATGGGAGATAGGGTTGATGAAAGAATATTAGGATGGTTTGGACACATGGAAAGAATGAGTGAAGAAAGACTAGTAAAAGAGGTGTGGAAGGCAGATGTGGAGGGAGTGAACATGAGGGGACGTCATAGGATGAGGTGGATGGATGGGATGAAGGGGGCTTTGGGGAAGAGGGGAATGTCTGTTGAGGAAGGACGGGAGAGGACAGAAGACAGGGGTGAATGGAGAATGGTTGTATATGGATGATGTTGTGATAGCATGAGGTGGAATGGGCGGGTGGATGGGGGGTGAGGTAGTATGTGTGAGCAAAATTTGACGCAGCCCGAAGGGATTTCTCCCCGTCCTCTCATTTTATGCAATGTGGGGACGGAGAGGGGGGGTCGCCGACTTAATGAAGCGGCCTTGCTGTGGATGTGCTGTGTCTTGCGACACTGCTTCTGACCCAGGGCAGTGGACAAGGTGCAGGGATGACCCGTCATTCAGGAGGTGCTAAGATAAGAGGGAGGGTGGAGGGGTGTGGAGTGTATTCAGGGATGGAATGGGTGGGAATGATTTTATGCCTTTTTCTTTTTGGCTGCCCCCCTTGTAAGGGGGAAAAAGCCTTGGTATATGTATGTATGTATATGTACAACACTGAATGGGTCCCAGTGACTAGAGATACATACATATATACATACATATATATATATACATATATATATAATGTATATATATGTATATATATATACATATACATATATATATATATATATATACGAGGAATTCGCTAGTGGACAGCGACATTAATCAGATAATTTTTATGACCATCGCGCAAGGATTCGAACCTGCGCTGTACATGACGACAAGAGGCGGTAGTCATGGTGGGCCTCTTGTCGTCATGTACAGCGCAGGTTCGAATCCTTGCGCGATTGTCAAAAACATTATCTGAGATATATATATATATATATATATATATATATATATATATATATATATATATATATATATTTACATATATATAAATATATATATATATATATATGTATGTATGTATGTATTCGTCTTAACAACCACAAGTTTTTCCATTCTAATTCCTTGCAACACGATTGAGACTAACAGTAGTTCATTGGAAGCACTTTTCGGAAATTGAAACGTAGTCGGGATGAGGACTCGAACCTAGCCCGCGCGTCAGAAATGGAGACAGTGGTTTTACCAGTTGATGGATATCATCGAAAAACCAGCCAACACTACATGAGCTAGATACTGACCCATCAATCGAGGAAATTAGCAAAGCAATCGACAGATCCGTCATTCAGGAAAAGCACTAGACAGTGATGGAATACCATCAGACTTCATCAAACAATACAAAGGACCCCTACTTCTCCAACTACATCATCTTTAACTCAGTGTTGGAATGAGTATAAGGTGTCCCATGAAATTCGTGACTCAAAGATCTTCACCCTATACAAAAACAAAGGTGCATTGAGAAAGAGGGGAATGTCTGTTAAGGAAGGGAGAGGACAGAAGATAAGGATGAGTGGAGGATGGTTGTGTATGGTTGATGCTGTGATGCATGGAAGGGAGTGGGTGGAGGATGGAGGGGTTCAGGGAGTATGTGTGAATGATATTTTCTCCTCGTCTTCTCTTTTTCTGCATGAGGAGACGAAAAGGGTGGGGATGTCGCCGATTGAATGAAGCGGCCTTGCTGTGGATGTGCTGTGCCTTGCTACATTGCTTCTGACCTAAGGCAGTGGGCGAGATGCAGGGATGACCCGTCATCCAGAAGAAGCCAAGATAAGAAGGAGGGAGGAGGGTGAATGGGAGTGGAGTATGTGGGAATGGAATGGGTGGGAGTAGATTTTATACATTTGTTTTTGGCTATCTCAATTGTAAGGGGAAAAAGCCGTTAGTATATGTATGTAAATATAATTAGGGAATCAGCAGAGAAAGTAGGAAGTACAAAAAGCATTGGAGGAAACAAATATTTCAAAGCCACAAATGACCTAGTTAAAAGAAAAAAGACCGCAGATTAAAAGTAAGTGAGATGAAATAGAGCGAATAGAACTAAACAAATTTAACAAGAGGCAGAGATCAGATGAAAAATATATTAAGGGACCGAACACAGACAAGCTTTAAGAAGGCAACAAATGATATGTTTAAAAAAAATAGAATGGAGAGTCACTAAATGGAGAGACAGAATGATAAAAAGGGTAGAAGAATTTTACTAAGAGCTTTACTCGTCAAAGATTGCAGTTGAATCAGTAAATTCATCTATAGACGTTAGTAGTGTACCAGAAGTTACAAAGGAAGAAGTAGCGTTTGCTCTAAAAAAGTATGAAACGAGGAATAACACATAGAGAAGATGGTATATCGATAGATCTTCGACGCAGGGAAATAAATTCATTGTAAATTAGCTCAGATGTACACCCAGTGTTTACGTCAAGAAATTGTTCCTGAATCATGGTGCGATGCTACAGTGATTTTGCTTCATAAAAAAGGAGAGCAAAAAGACCTCAGTACTACCGACCGATTAGGTTGTTAGATTTATATAAAGTATTCTCCAAGATCCTTACAAATAGACCAAAGTTTTAGGTGATAGCCAACCAAGAGAACAGGCAGGTTTTAGAAACTGATATTCGATTCCATTTACACACGGTGAATAAACTGTTTGAGAAAACAACAGAATGCAATATACCTTCTTTAACTTTTGAAGATCACGAGGCCTTTGATTCGATAGAACAAATAGCAATACTAAACTTGCTACGAAATCAGGGTATAAACGAACACATCATAAGGGTTCTAAAGAACAGTTATACGAAAGGAATCGCTGTAATTCGACTACATAAATAGACAGAAAAGATAAAGATCGAGAAATGAGAACGGCAAGGCGATACATTTTCACTTAAATTATTTACAGCTTGCTTGGAAGAGATTTTCAGAAGCTTGAGATGGGAAGAAAAAAGTATGAATATTTAAATAAGCTATGACTTGCGGATAACATTATTCTTATTTCAGAAAGAGTAGAAGACTTGCAAGACGTACTGAGTGATCTGAAGAAAGACAACCTCAAAATAGGATAGGTTTAAAGATGAATAAGATTAATATCAAAGTAATGTTCAGCACGAAAGTTCAAAGTAGATTATAATCGATGGTGAGAGTCTTGAAGAAGTTGAAGATATAATTATTTAGGCTAGATGGTGACAATTACTAAAAAGAAAAATAAGTATGATAAAATAAAGTCCGTAGTACAATTGGTTAGCAAATGTTTGGTAAGGATGAGAAAATGGTGTCAAGCTCTTTACCCTTATGTTTGAAGCGAACGAATGAGCGATGGAGCAGTGTGTTACTGAATGGACGCACCAAGATGGGAAGCGTGCATAAGGGAAACCAGACAGGTAGAGAGATGAGATAGAGAGGTTTGTAGGAGTGACGTGGCAGAGGTTGGCGCAGTCGTGTGAGTCATGAAATGGAATGAAAGACGCCTTTGTTCAGTAATAAACTCAAGATGGCTGTTATATATATATATATATATATATATATATATATATATATATATATATATATATATATATATATATATATCATTATGATATTTGGAAATAAACTCTCCCACTGGGATTTTCATATATATATATGTATATATATATGTGTATATATATATACATATATATATATATATATATATATATATATATATATATATGTATATATATATATTGGTAGGGGCCCATGTTGTATACATGATTTCAGGAAGAGAAATTGAAGCTACAATATAAACTCGACAACGCCATTGTCGCTGTAGACGTCTTGAAATCATGTGTATATATATATATATATATATATATATATAAATATATATATATATATATATATATATATTGGAAATAAACTCTCCTACTGGGATTCGAACCCTCGCCTGAGCGGCTTGCTTTTTGTAAGACGAAGATCGTACCATCGTACCACAATGGTGGCACGATGGTACGGTCTTCGTCTTATAAAAAAAAGCCGCTCAGGCGAGGGTTCGAATCCCAGTAGGAGAGTATTTCCAAATATATATATATATATGTGTGTGTGTGTGTGTGTGTGTGTGTGTGTGTGTGTGTGTGTGTGTGTGTGTGTGTGTGTGTGTGTGTGTGTGTGTGTGTGTGTGTGTGCGTATACAGTATACATGTATGTATGTATGTACGTATATATGTATAAATCCATGTACGTATGTATGTATGTATATGCATGTACGTATATATGTATATATATATGTATATGTATACATTTCTCCATGCGCTCGTGAATCTGATATTGCGTTTCTCTTTCCACATTGACACTTGCGTCCATGCATGAGCATGTTCTAGTGAGTTGTGCAGATGTGGTTCTACTTCATGTTTAATGTGGGCCCATGTCCGCTCGTGTGCAGGATATTCCATTTGCTTGTGTGAACGGCTTGATGTGTGTGCGCACTGGACACGACAGACATCACGGCGATCTTGACGTGAAGAAGAACGCCTATGCCCACTTACACATCGCGTTTACCCGGTCGCCTCGGCTGGCCCCCCGTCCCCTGCAGCTGGCCGGGGGTTGCGGGGCCGGCGCGGCGACGCAGTGTGGGGGTTGCGGGGCCGACCAACCTCAGGGTTGCGGGTCCGGCCAAGTGCGGGGGTTGCTGCTGCTGCTGCGAGGCCGGTCAGCTGATGTATGTGCGTGCGTGCGTGTGTGTGTGTGTGTGTGTGTGTGTGTGTGTGTGTGTGTGTGTGTGTGTGTGTGTGTGTGTGTGTGTGTGTGTGTGTCTACGGCCAGCCAGCCAACTGTCTTTATCGGACCACGAGGGACGATAATCGACCACCACCTCTCTCGCATTGGCCACCCTCCTGAACTTGGACACACTGTTCAGCTTGGCCTAACTTTCCCAATCAGTCCCATGTGGGTAAGAACTCTATATATGCACTGAGCCACTAACGCCCTCCAATCCCCTCCACAACACACACACAATCACACAAATACACACACGCACTCACGCACGCACACACATACACTCATACGCACATACACACACATGCACGCATACACACACACACACACACACACACACACACACACACACACACACACACACACACACACACACACACAAAACCTTTCCCTCAGTCAACGCTTTCCTCCATAGCCACAGCCCTCGTACTTTCTCTGATAGGGCTGCAGCCTCTGACTCGGCCCCGACCCCCACCAAGGCACGGTTGGTCATCGTTTATGCGGCTTACTGTGAGCTGAACACGTATGACAAGTCATGTTCCCCGAGCTCTCACCCCCGCCGCCGATCGCGAAGAAGAAGTAGACGAAGAAGACGAAGCGACTTTTTTCTGGTTTGTTGCTCGCAGGCTGAGACCGGTGCGGCTGGAGGGGTGGAGGGGGGGAGGCACGGGTAGGTAGGTAGGTAGGTAGGTAGGTAGGTAGATCATGAGCGGGGCGTGCCGGGGGGCAAGACGCTCCGCCGGTCTCATGCAAAACAAACGGATGAACACAGATCCTGTTTGGGTGAATTCGCCGGGGGACGGGACAGGGCGTAGTAGATACGAGGACGAGGGTTGGCTACACGTCCATCATGACTGGCGGTGGGGGTCTCGTCAGGATCCTCCTGAGGGTTAGAAGCTGGAAGGATAACAGCTGATTGAAAGGTGTTACGCCCGTTCACGTCTCCGTAGGGAAGGATTTCTTAGTGCACAGGTAAGTCGCAATGGAAGAAGAGTATCAAACTCTCTAGCGGGTTAAGGTTGGGGAAGATGTGCAGTCACGTCTCTCCCACGGAGGCAAGCAATGGAGTGTGTGTGTGTGGGTCGGGGGAGGCACTTGTAGGTTGTGCGTATCCTTGTACGCACACCTCAACTGCGCAGGAGGCGAGGAGCTGCATGGCGAACCAGAGCGAGTTGGGACGCTGATGGGCGCGTGGAGGGCGAGGGAGGGGGCAGGCACGGGCGAGGTGCTGCTGCACAGAGGGGAAACTCGACTTTCACTATTCTTAAGTGCGACTCTGGCGAACACTAAACCAACAAAGGAACGGTAACGCGTTTGCAAGTGCATACGCATGCGCGCCTGCTTGCATCACCACGGACACATATAAAACATACGCACACACACACACACACACACACACACACACACACACACACACACACACACACACACACACACACACACACACACATATACAGATATATATATATATATATATATATATATATATATATATATATATATATATATATATATATATATATTATATGTACACACGTATAAAATAGGAGCTCTTATCCGGGAAGGAAATAACTCGATTATGAATCAAACACGTGATCCACGACCATGGTGAATCACAAACGCGCTCATATATACGCACACACACACACACACACACACACACACACACACACACACACACACACACACACACACACACACACACACACACACACACACACACACACACACACACACACACACACACACACACACACACACACACACACACACATACACACACAAACATACACACACACACACACACACACACACACACACACACACACACACACACACACACACACACACCTGGTGGAGAAGTTTCGTGAGGCAGCACAACGGACATGGTATGGGCCCTGCTTGGTGTATGGTGAGAAAGGTGAGAAAAAGAATTCAGAACTCTCATCCGGGAGGGTAATAGTTGTCGATCATGAATCCAACATGTGATCCACGACCATGGTGAATCATACACACACTCACACACAGGCACGCAGGCAAGCACACACACACACACACACACACACACACACACACACACACACACACACACACACACACACACACACACACACACACACACACACACACACACACACAAACACACGCACGCATACACACACATATACACGAACGCACATCTAACTCAGCTCAGGGCTTCAAAAATTCACTAACTCCTGTGAGCAAAGGGATGTGTGTGTGTGTGTGTGTGAGAGAGAGAGAGAGAGAGAGAGAGAGAGAGAGAGAGAGAGAGAGAGAGAGAAACCACAGCACCATTGCCCGTAGATCTGTGTGTGTATAAGTCCTGATATCTCATCTAGGAGTGCAATAGTTGTAGATCACGAGTCCATCACAGTCTTAAATCATGGGGGAATTACAAACACGCAAATTTAAAGTTCTGTTTTATTGCTGGAGAAAACCAAATGATACATCATGATCATAACTCTTCTACTCTATATCATAATTAGATCAAATTAGGTTAATACTTAGACACATACACACACACACACACACACACACACACACACACACACACACACACACACACACACACACACACACACACACATATACACATACGAACAGTAAAAAAAAGACGAACATCCGTTAGAAAACGCCGATGGCGAAAAAATGATCACAGATAGTACTTTGGTCTGAGTTTCTTGTATGATATAAAAAAAAAGGATTTACTGAGGCACAAAGAACTTTGATGTATACTTCTTCTTCTTCTTCTTCTTCTTCTTCTTCGTCATTCCCATGTTGGTACGTACGTGCGCCTACTACTTGTATTGTCCTTGAAACTCGCAGCACCTTCCCAGCTCATCGCTCTGCCCTGCTGGACAAATTGGTAACCTTTCGCTTCGTGTTTACAAACTTTGTCATGCAGGGATAGTGCCTCTCGCTCCTGATATCTACTTCTTCTTATTATTCTTATTCTTATTCTTATTCTTCCTCTTCTTCAATCACTACTCCTCCTTCGTCTTTCTCCCATTCTTTTTCTTCTTTTTCTTCTTCTTCGTCTTCTTTCTCTTCCTCCTCTTCTTCAATTGCTACTCCTCCTCCTTCGTCTTCTTTCTCCCATTTTTTATATTCTTCTTCTCCTTTTTCTTCTTCCTCTACTTCTTCATTATTATTTTTAGTATAAATATAATTATTATTATTATTATTATTATCATTATTATTATTATCATTATTATTATTATCATTATTATTATTATTATTATCATTATAAATGTGAGTAAAAGCAAGGTAGTGATATGTGCAAGGCTAGAAGATGGCAGTGAGTTGGAAGTAAGTCTGGAGGAAGTGGATAGCTTTAAGTATTTGGAGTCGCATTTGGCAGGAAAGGGAAGAATGGAGGTGGAGGTAAATTGTAGAATGAGAGAAGCAAGTAAATGCCTTGGGGGATAAAAAAAATATATAATATGGAATAGGCAACTTGGAATGGGTTCAAAGAGATTGTATGAGGGGGTAATTGTGCCGACGGTATTATATGGGGCAGAGACTTGGCATTTAAGAGAGTCAGAAAGGAAAAGTTTAAATGTGTTTGAGATGAAATATCTGAGAAGTATGGTAAGAGTTACCAGGCTGGATAGAGTGAGAAATGAGTGGGTGAGGAAGAGAGCGGGAGTGGAAAAAGAGATGGCAGATAGGGCCAATGAAAGATTATTGGGTTGGTTTGGACACATGGAAATAATAAGTGAAGAAAAAATAGCAAAAAAAAAAAAAAAAAAGTGTGGAAGGCAGAGGTGGAAGAGGTGAACATAAGGGGGCGTCCAAGGATGAGATGGATGGGGGCATTGGGAAAGAGGGGAATTTCTGTTGAGGAAGGAAGAGAGAAAACAGAAGATAGGGGTGAATGGAAAATGGTTTGTATGGATGATGCTGTAATGCATGGAAGAGAGTGGGTTGGGGATGCGGGTTCCAGGGAGTATGTGTGAATATTTTGACGCAGCCTGAAGGGATTTCTCCCCGTCTTCTCTTTTTCTGCAGGGGCGGGGGTACGGAGAGGGAAGTCGTCGATTAAATCAAGCGGCCTTGCTGTGGATATGCTATATTGCTTCTGACCCAGGTCAGTGCACGAGATGCAGGGATGACCCATCATCCAGGAAGAGCAAAGAAAAGAGAGAGGGAGGGAGGGATAGTGAATAGGAGTGGAGTATGTCGGGATGAAATGAGTGGATTTATGACATTAACTTTGGCGCCCTCCCTCATAAGGGCGGAAAACCCTTGATATATGTATGTGTTATTATTATTATTACTAATATTATTATTATTATTATTATTATTATTATTATTATTATTATTATTATCATTATTATTATTATTATTATTATTATCATTATTATCATTATTACTATTATCGTTGTTGTTGCTGTTGTTATCATTATTATATTTGTTATTATTATCATTATTATTACCGTATTTGTTGATATTATTATTATTATTATCATTATTACTGTTGTTGTCGTTATTGTTCTCCTTATTACAAATAGGACTACACAAATGAATTTGCGATGAACTACAGCAAGATCTGCTGAACAACAAACTGAGAAGAATCAAAACAAATAGACTTATTCATTGGGTAACACTAGTTATATTTCTTTAAGTGTCTTCGGTATTTCTGAGGTTGTTTTCCCTCCTGGTTTTTAAAATACCATTGAAAATGACATAGCATTGATATTTCAAAAGATAATTCAGGTTTTGTATACAAAACAAACTGTACGTAGCTTAGATAGTATACTATAGCATATTCACATTATCTATAAATAGTAGCTGATATTTTGTCCTTGTATTCCCTTTTTAGAATAATGAATAAATGTAAGAATAAAAGTATATGATAAGGTTATAAGAGTCCGCTTAATGTCCACTGATGAGCGTGATTTCCTACTGTGAGCTCCTTGATCTTTACGCACCAGTGACCATATATAGTCCCCCATCATACCAGGGTCCCGTCTTCTTTGGTATCTTTTCTCCATTGCAGCAATGTCCTGATGAAACCTCTCACCTCTTCACTCACTCCTCCCAAGTTTTCACGAAAAATAAAGTCCAAATGTAAAAGCAAAATGTGCAGCTTCAATGACATTCTACATCCTAAGTTCTTATTACTTTCCAAAGGTTTTGCTACGAGCTAGATATCTGCAATTTTTCAATATTGATTCTGTTACAAAGAATATGGTTCACAATGCGATAAGATTTATTTATATATTCTGGTGGACGCGGAACCAGTAAGGTATCATCATGTGACACAGGTGCAATAGAGGATAAAATGCGGAGATATGTAAAGGATTTTCTTCCCTTTTCTGCACTTTGATGTGACAATCATGCAATAGTAGCAATCATTGTGATGATTTTTTGGGTTTCTTCAAACTCTCGGCACAGCGATTTTTTTTTTTTTTTTAACGTCTCCAATTTGATCGACAACATCCACATACCACGTGAAAGCCCCATGGTTTTTCTTGATCACCCATACTCATTCCAAAGTACAGTCTATAAAGCAATCCAGTACTTTACACCTTTCACAATTTTATGTGATACATGTTTAGGTCCGACATAGAAACCACACACATAACTGAATGAATCTGGTGAATTCCTGCATCCTCCTGACATAGAAACCACACACATAACTGAATGAATCTGGTGAATTCCTGCATCCTCCTGTAGCCATGGTCAAGAACGTCAATATTATTACAAACCTGAAAAAAGGAAAAATGTAAGTGACAATTGTACTCGTAATGTGTTTTTCTTACCCCATGCATTTTTTTATTAGTATATTTTTCTATATTACTTAAACGGTCAATGGTAGAAAAAGAGCAAGTACATATTTAGAACCGGCGCAAAAAATTTCACTAGAAACACGCAAAAAAATAAGCGAAATAAAAACTTTTGTGAAAATGTGTTACCCAGTGTATAATCTGTGGACAAACATGTGTACTATAGATACACGAACCTATATTTAGTCATCAATAGTTCACCATCGATTCTGTCCTTAAACAGAGGCATAGGTCATTAAATATATTGGCTGGGAGGATAACTCATTGAGTAAAGAAAAGTTGGTCTGAGATTGACTTGAGTCCAGATTTCTTCTTCTTCTTCTTCTTCTTCTTCTTCTTCTTCTTCTTCTTACTCTTCTTCTTCATGAACATAGTTGGGCTGGAACTGTGTGTGACTGTTGATTTTTGTAAAGTTTTCTGCATTGGCCAAGGTAAAGATGAAGTCGAATCCAGGAACTTCCATATGTATCGACCAAGTTGAACAGAGATAATGCGATCACGGGTGACTTGTTTTTGTGTCTAACAAAAATCACTAAAGGTATGTAAATTAATATATATTCACGTAGACGTTGGAGTTTAAAAAAAAAAATTCTGGTGATATATAACTTGTGAAAATTGTAATAATGTTTTTTTTTTATGGCAGTCTGAAAACAAACCTTGATTTTTAAAGTGTTGGTGAAAATAGCTCTGGCGAAGATAGGCTCCAAGTGCTTTCTAGCTATAGTACATACATACATATATCAAAGGCTTTTTTCCCTTACACAGGGGGTATCCAAAAAGAAAAAGGCATAGAAACCACTCCCACCTATTCCATCCCCTACATATTACACTCCCCTCAACCCACCTCACTCCCTCTAATCTTGGCACCTCCTGGATGACGGGTCATCCCTGCATCCTGTCCACCGCCCTGGGTCAAAAGCAGTGTTGCAAGACACAGCGCATCCACAGCAAGGCCGCTTCATTAATTCGGTGACGCCCCCTCTCCGTCCCCTCATGCAGAAAAGGAGAAGACGGGGAGAAATCCCCTCGGGCTGCGTCAAATTTCTCATATTTTCTTCCTCACCCCCTATCCCCCACCCACTCGCCCTCATGCATCACAGCATCATCTATACACAACCCTTCTCCATTCACCCCTATCTTCTGTCCTCTCCCGTCCTTCCTCAACAGACATTCCTCTCTTATGTAATGCCCCTTTTACCCCATCCATCCATCTCATCCTAGGACGCCCCCTCATATTCACTCCTTCCACCTCTGCCTTCCACACCTCTTTTACTAATCTTTCTTCACTCATTCTTTCCAAGTGTCCAAACCATCCTAATACTCTTTCATCAACCCTATCTCCCAGTTCCCTCTCCACCCTTGTTCTCTTCACCTCCTCGTTTCTCACACTATCTAGCCTAGTAACCCCTATCATACTTCTCAGACACCTCATCTCAAACACATCCAAACTCCTTCTCTCTTTCTTATGTTCCATGTTTCTGCCCCGTACAGTGCTGTCGGCACAATCACTCCTCCTCTTAGCATCCATTCCCAGATGTCTATTTCTCATTACACTTTTTAATCCACCAAGGCATTTACTCGCTTCTCTCAATCTACATTCTACCTCCACCCCTACTCCTCCCTTTCCTGCCACATTTGCACCCAAGTATCTAAAACTATCCACTTCCTCCAGTCTCTCTCCCTTAATACTCACTTCCAGCCTGCTGTCACACTCTCCCCTTGTACATCTCATCAACTTACTTTTGCCCACATTTATCTTCAGCTTCCTTCTTTCACACACTTTCTCAAACTTCTTCAATCCCTCCTCTGATCCTGCTACAAACGTAGTGTCGTCAGCAAACAACAACTGGCTTATTTCCCACTTTTCTCCATTTTCTTTAACCATCTCCAACCCCCTACCCACTACCCTTGCATTCACCTCTCGCACCGCCCCATCCATGCATAGATTGAACAGCCAGGGCGACATAGTACAGAAGAAAAATAGAATAAGGTTGAACCAGAAAAAGACGAGACTCTGACGCCATGAATACAACGGTTACCGGAAAACATTAATAAAGAATATGGTTTGAAGTGTAACATAAACTAACAAACAGAAATAAAAAAATATATTTGTTATCGTTGCAAATTGCGTAAAAGAAGGGAGAAAATGAGAATTTCCATAAAACGCTGTTTATGTGTTACAAGATCAGATTTTATGCGCCAGAGGAAATTACAAGAAAATAGTTGATGTTCATTTTGAAACATGAAAGAAGCTCACCACTAAAAATATCAAGACCGGGAAAATCCCTATTACGTCGCAAAGCGTGGCAGAAAACACTCCCGAAGTCGTAAACTTTTATGTCAAAGAGGCTGATTATTAAATAGTTGAATGATGGGCAAAGGAAGATCTGGTGCTTCACGCAGGAAAAGAAGCTGTATGCAGTCCATTATGCAGAAGGTTCGAGGTGCTGAATCTGATTTCACACAGTATCCAACGATGTGGGCACTGTATCGTCACGCTGGAGCCCGTTCTTCTAAATACACTCTCCAATAATTTTAAATGACAATCAGAAGTCTTGGCCAGGAAATTCTTTTCGAGAAGTAGAAGGAAAGGCAGAGATCAAGGAGCTGATATCGAAGAATCGCCAAATACACAAAGCACTTTTCTGATTAATAGCCAACTTTTGAGCAGCAACGTGCTCGCTGAGTGAGTGGTTCCCGGATGTCGTTCCAAGAATCACGAGTTTACATGCACGAAGAGATTGACGCTCTCAAGAGAAGGTTGGCCTTGGCAAGGAAATGTTGTTTGAGAACGACTAATGAACACATTCTAATTTTCTTTTTTTCTTTTTTTTACTTTGTCGTGATTTATCTTAGTCTATTCTATTTCATCTTTTTGGTTAATGACTAAAACTCATATTGAGAGAACAGAACCGCAGTCACGAGAAGTTGGGGTTAAATCCTTAATTTTTTCTCTTCACAAAATTGATCATGCCAGTCGAGTTCTTTTCTTCTTCTTTTTCTTTTTATCTCTTTTTTTTTTTACTTAAGGTTAATGTTACACATTTGAAAAGGTTAATAGACTAAGATACGTCACATGTTTTAGCGAAAAGAAGCATTCTCCAAAGATGATCAAAGGTGACCAGGAATGACATCGATGACATCAAAGTATTGCAGAATAATCCAGATTACAAATTAACTTCACAAAATATCTTAAGAAAAATAATATCGTATATGTATATTGAATCTGTCTCATAATACTGGTAATACATGATGGTTGAAATGAAATATAATTAAATAAGACTGCCACTGTAAATTGACTAGAGAAAAAAATACATACATCTACAACAACTGTTGGAACCGCGCGCACAAAACGAATAAGAACAAGGAAAAGAGGAAGAACTCAAATACGTTTAAGCTTGAGTATTACTAATTACTCAACAACATGAGTGTTGAGAATCTCTCTCGAGTCGAGTTAAAATAATGGAGTGTAACATTAGCAGTCACGTGACTTGATTTGATCCTCGCTTCCTTCTCATGCACACACATATGCACACACCCACAGACACACACACACACACACACACACACACACACACACACACACACACACACACACACACACACACACACATACACATGCTCACATTCATACACAGTGTGTATGAATGTGAGCATGTGTACACACAAATACGCACATACATCTACACACAAGCAGATGGTGCGCAAACGAGGAAATAGGAGTTGGTTCAGGAAGTTTCGGGGTCATTGTCATATCACTCTTCCGTCCTCTTTTTAACGCTCTGTCTGTGTATTTGTGTATGTCTATCAACCGGTTCTTCACTCTCTCTTACTGTGTCTATGTATATATATATATATATATATATATATATATATATATTTATATGTGTGTGTGTGTGTGTGTGTGTGTGTGTGTGTGTATATAATATATATATATATATATATATATATATATATATATATATATATATATATATATATAAGGTAAGGCAGCTGTCCTGCTAGTATGATGTAACCTAGTACTACCTGCTACATGGGCAGATTGTTTGCGACTAAACTAGCTGGCCCCACTGGTCACCCGCCAGTGAAGAGGGCGTGTTGGACAGCCAGATGGAGGAAAAAGAAAACCATTAAAAGGGCAGATGAACTCTTTAAGGTGAGGCTGAAGCATACATTGGGCTCCATCTCTCATATTGCAATTAATATTCCTACTGAGGCGTATAACTTTCAAGAGAAGGAAGTGTTTTATATTAAGTTTGTATCTGTAGTTAATCAGTGCCTGCCACGAGATACACTTATTGTTTTGGGCGACTTCAATGCGGGTACTTGCACCGACAAATCTGGCTATCAAATATGTATTGACCCCTATAGTTCTGGAACCAGGAATATTGATATATCTCTCTTTCTAAACTTTGCAAAATACACAAGGCAGAGGAATGACGGTTCCTGGTCCAGAGACGAGAGCCACATCGATAGACATTGTGTAGTAATGCCAGAGGAGTGCCCAAGAAGATCGATTACATACTTGTTAGGATTTGTTGGAAGATCCTACAGGACTGCAGGTTTTATCGAAGTGCTGAATTCTTTGGGACTAATCATAGACTTGTGGTGGCACCACTCAGACTGCGTATCAAATCCAAAAGAATCCCGAGATGTAATCCACTTGGGTTTCATCTGGAGAAGGTAAGGGGTGATGCATGTGCCCAGGAGTATGCGGTAGCAATCTCTAATATCTTTGAAGTACTTGACACTCGGACCCTGAAGAACTATGGAACACTTAAACATGAAACTCTGAAAGCTGCCGAGAAGGACGTTGGAGAGTGTCCAAAGTCGAGGAGTGGTGTGGCGTCGTGGGCAGTGCTGCCAGAATGTCTGGAGACCTGGACCAATACAGGAGTCAGAAACTGTGAACTAGGGCTCTCATGAGGATGGATGAGGAGAGATAAGTCACTCAAATCACCGAGGATGCCAAGGGCCATTTTTAGTGCAAAAGACCTCGGGCCTGCTTACCGAGCACTGAAAAAAAAACACTCCAAATCTGTGACCCAGAGGATCACAATCTGAACTGATGATTGGGTGCAAGCGTAAGGCGTGAAAGGGTGTAGCTCCTTTGCCGAGTACCTTGAGCAATTGCTCTTAGATTACCTTCCAAGCAGACAGCTTCTCTTCGATGGTGTTCAGGTAGTGGTTCCTGATCCACCGACTGATGAATCTCCGCCGTCTCTGACAGAGGTCAAAGAGACTGTAAGTTGAAGGGTGGAAAGGCAACTGGCATCTGCAACATCAGTACGGAGTTGCTGAAAGGTGGAGGTGAGGCGGGTTGCATGCAGTACTGTCTGCCGTCTGGCAGTCTGGTACCATTCCCTCTGGCTGGAAAAAAGGTCTGCTCGTCCTATTTTTAAGTGGATAGGGGACTGATAGGACTGCAACAACTACCGTGCCATTACACTACTCAGTAAGGCGCTTGCCTATCAGTTGCTGACACGGGTTCGTTCACATCTGCTAAAGTTTCAGAGGCCTCTACAGTCTAGGTTCACGCCAGGTGAGTCAACAACGGGTCGGATCCTAGCGTTTCATATTGTTACAGAACGCCGACGTGATTTTGAACAGCGGTTTCTTGCAGGCTATGTTATTCTTAGGTGTTTAATTCGGTGCATTGTGGGGTGTTCTGCCATCTTCTACTGATCCGTGGGATTCCAAGAGACGACCCTCGATGGAGGAGATGAAGGGGACGCCCACATCATTCATAACTGGGGCAAGTTGATCAAATCTGTCAAGAGTTGTTTGGAGTGGGAAGGGTGGGTGTTTGCATGGGAACTTACTCGGAGGCATATATGTATGGTTGTATGTATGTGTATTTACATAGGTATGTCTGCATGTGTTTCTATATATATGTATGTATTTATGTATGTACGTATGTGTGCATGTATATATGTATGCATGTACGTATATATGTATGTATGTATTTATGTATGTATGTATGTACGTATGTGTGGATGTATATATTAATGTATGTATGTATGTATGCATGTACGTACGTATGTATGTAAGTGTGCATATATGTATTAATGTATGTATGTATGCATGCATGCATGCATGTATACATGTATGTACGTGCGTATAACGGCAGCTGAAAAATATGTCCCTGTGACTTCAAGTGGCAGTGATACGGGTTACTAACTGGAGATAGATTGCTTAACATATGTGACAACTGTTTAGGGGAACGAAATAAAAGAGAAACGAAAGGAAGGAAGAGCGAGGAGATCGTTCTCTGATCCGTCACGCGAAGATCTCGTGACGATGACGACGACGAAGCCGAGGCCGACGCCTCAAACCGCCGACGGAGCAGAACCGTCTGACTGAGTGACGAGTTAAGCGTAAACACATAAAGTGAAATGAAGCGGTGATACCCTCTAAAGGCGGGCCTGATTTAATCCTCAGCGACGCTCATCCAACTCACAAGGAAATCCATCATGAGTTTTAAAAACGGATGCCTCACTATGTGAAACAGTGGCATCTTTATAGGCAAACCTGATTATTTTTTCCTCGACAACAATCTGTACCTCATAAGGAAATCCACGAAGAGTTCGAAGAAATAGATTTCTCGCGGTATTGCATCGTGTCGGATTGAGCTTCGAGCTCGCTATATGACTGTATGGCCCCAAGTTCGATCACCAGTGATCACTGATGACTCTCGATTGCCCTGGCTCTCTGAGCATATGACGAAAGGTGACGTAAGTTCACGTTTATCAAAGACTGGGGAAACTTTATCCAAATGCAACCAAGCCTCGGCCCTCTGTACTTTGACGTCCGTGCGGAAAATGGTGGTTCTTACCTGCCCTGCTTTGTTTTCTAGGACAAGGCAGCCTTCTTCTTTAGCTGTTATCTGACTAACAATAATTCCAGTTTAAAAAATGTCCCTGTTATCACTGGCAATGTAGCACAAAACATCTTGCACCAAATATCTTGCCACATCCGTGTCTAACGTGTGTGGTACTTGAACTGCTGCACGTCTCCTGCCCCTAGTTTTTTCGAGGACGACACTATTTCCGGTGCTGTCTTGACGATCTCAAAGTGTCTTGTCGCGCAAGGTAGGGAAACGCATCTCTGTCCATACGTCAACAGAAGGAGAACTGAACTCTCTCGAGGTGGTGGTGGGGGGGGGGGGGACTCTCTCGGCTGAATAGTCGTCAAGCATTTGCCAACATAAAATCCTAAGGGATGTCCGTTAGACTTCTACGGGACCCAGCAGTTCTGTATAGACATAACTTTTCCCCGAAGGTAGTCGAGCCAAGGCCCGCCCATCACATACACGTCTTCCTTGCTCACCGGATTCACTTCTTATATACACAGACCGATGTCATCTCCGTGGTACCTGCCCCTCAGAAGCAAAAGAGTCATGATAGCCTATCTTGATTACAATACCAAGTGTACTCTGCTCAGTTTGCGAATGTACAAGATATGGAGTGCAGGTGTCCCTAACTGGTTTGTAAGAAATAACGCCCAGGCTGTTCGATTAATGGATGAACATTAGATTGAGAAACTAGAAGAACATCCATGTTTATTTCGGAATTACACAACCATGATATGAAACCTGCACTAGTGTGGCCATATTATTTCACACACACACACACACACACACACACACACACACACACACACACACACACACACACACACACACACACCTCTCATGGCGCTGTGGTTAGAGCTCTGGCCTGCCACTACGGAGGTCCGGGTTCGACTCTCGCCCGGGGCTGAAATAATATCAGTATCGCAGCGCTGAGGGGTGTTACTCCAACTCTCGTGGGCGGGGAGTTGGGGGTGTGTGTGTGTGCAGGGTCATAGCATTACCCATAGATCGGACCTACGAGCTCTGAGCTCTCTTCCAGGAGGGAAATAGCTGTCGATCACGAGTCCAACACGTGATCCAAAAAGACCAAGTGAAGTGAATACATACATGAAATTTGTTTCTTCTTAAAGATAACTTACAGCAAATATGCAAAGATTTTTCTGCAGGGACAAGTTAGATAAAGAAGAGGAGTAGGCGTTGTATTACGTGTTAGAGAGTACAAAGTAACGATGATAATTTAGAGAGCCTTTATGTCAGAGTTAATCTTCCCTATATGCAGCTACAGTATCAACGTAATTTATGGACCACCCTTTCAGTCAGCATATCTAAATGAACGTTTCTCTATAAGGGTCTTGCCATTACTCCTGTACCAGGTACGTTCATCTGCATAAGAATTGTCTTCCTGATTTCAGAGTCGATGATAAATCATAGTGTTGAACTGTTATATGGTTTCTTCTTTTTTTCCTAACTGGTCAGTGAACCACACTGAGGAGGAAATAAATGCTATATATCACAGACGTAATGAGTTGCTTGATGTTTTGGTATGTAACGGTAAGATAATCCTCTAGAATCTAGGGGATTTGCCATAGAGAAAAGAATAAGATGTCGACAGAATAGGTATACACATCGAGTAAGGTACACAGAGTTAATCCATTCCACCAACAACTCATGTAAACAATTCCAGACCTTCGAACTAAGAAGACACGATCACAGCCCGTTTGTCAAAAATAGGAAACAAACTGCCACTGACCAAATAATCGTCTGTGCAAAATAAGTTTCTCCCGATTTATCTCAAATTTATGAACGGAAAATTTGGACAGCCCAGTGATAGGTAAAACCATCAGAAATAGAGGCAATTTTGTATTCTAAGAGAAGATCCCATAACCCGAAGGGTATCGAGACTTACTGCAGGTTCAAATGGAGAGGGAGTATGCAAAAAATATATAATTCATTTTGTACCAGCGGACAATTGAGAAAAACAATATTTCCTTAAGTAATCATATGCTGGAGCATCTATTTTTATTCATTTAATGATTAGTTTATATATTCATTCATTTACCTATTTATCTATTTATACATTAATTCATTCAATAACCTATTTATCTATTTTACGTTTATCAACATATTCATTTATATATCAGTGTATATATCTACTTATCTATTTACTTATTTTTTCAAATATACATATATACACATACACACACACACACACACACACACACACACACACACACACACACACACACACACACACATCTATATATATATATATATATATACATATATATATATATATATACATATATATGTGCATATATCACAAGACGAAACTGTAATAGCGCATTTAGTAAAATATTTTAATTACCCACTGTCGGAGAAACAAAGCAAAAGAAACAGACGAACTGTATATTTCGACCACTACTGTGGTCCTCTTCAGCAGTTCGTCTGTTTCTTTTGCTTTGTTTCTCCGACAGACAGTGGGTAATTAAAACATATACATATATATATATATATATATATATATATATATATATATATATATATATATATATATATATATATATATATATATAACACCACAGTCGGACGAAAGAAAAAGTTGCGTAAGCGGAACTATATATTTCGATTGCTACCTGCAATCCTCTTCAGTAGTACAAAGTGGCAGGGAGGAGGCTATCTTAAGTAGCAACCTCTTACAAAAGAAAGGGAACATGAGAAAATAAAGAACATCACTGCCCCAACCCTAGTTGACCTGAGGCTGACACGAGGTCGGGTCAGGGGAGGGGGAGGAAGCTTGTTGACAATATTTTTGGTGATGAATAGTCCTGAAATGATGTCTGGGGTCCATTGACCCTTGGAAATATTCATCGTGGGCAGATAATCAATTAATGTTGATTCCACCATTTTCCTTCTGAACCCACACCCTGATTTATAAATGAGATCAGATTTCTCCCAGTCCATCCGGTGATTAAATTTATTAACGTGTTGAAACACTGCTGAATTTATTTGGCCATATCTAATCGACCTTTTGTGTTCATTTAATCTTGTCGGTAGGTCTCTCCCCGTCTGGCCAATGTATGAAAGGTTACAATCTTTACATGGAAGGGAGTAAACACCTGGGATATGTTCTTCCTTCAACCTCTGGTGAACATTAACAACTTTTTTATTAATAGTATTAGGGTAGTTATGAATCGAAATATATAGTTCCGCTTACGCAACTTTTTCTTTCGTCCGACTGTGGTGTTAGTTGTGATTTACAAATGTGTTACTACATTTCTCACCTGTGATATATATATATATATATATACATATATATATATATATTTTATATACATATATATATATATATATGAATATATACATATATATATATGAATCTATACATATATATATATATGAATATATACATATATATATATATATATATACATATATATATGAATATATATATATATATATATATATATATATATATACATACAGTATATATATGTATTATATATATTATATATATATATATGTATATATACATGTATATATATGCAAAGTATATGTATTTCTATATATATATATGATATAAATACACACACATATATATATATATATATATATGTATATACATACATATACCAAGGCTTTTTCCCCCTTCCAAGGGAGGTAGCCACAAAGGGAAAGGCATAAAAACACTCCCACCCATTTCATCCCTAAATACACTCCACACCCCTCCCACCCTTCCTCTCATCTGAGCACCATCTGGATGACGGGTCATCCCTGAACCCTGCCCACCGCCCTGGGTCAGAAGCAGTGTCGCAAGACACAGTACATCCACAGCAAGGCCGCTTCATTTAATCGGCGACCCCCCCTCTCCGTCCCCCTTTGCATATGTATGTATATATATATATATACATACATACATACATATGTATGTATATATACATGTATATACATATGTATATGTATATATACAAATGTATGTATATATATATACAGTATATATATGTATATATATATATATATTGTGACATCATGACAGGTGTATGAATGGTAAGAATGGAAAGACACGATTGAGAACAAGAGATTTTATTCCTGACCGGTTTCGCCTTTGAGGCGAAACCGGTCAGGAATGAAGTCTCTTGTTCTCAATCGTGTCTTTCCATTCATATGTATATATATATAATGTATCTATATATGCATGTATGTGTATATTTATATATGTATATATATATACATATGTATATATATATATATATGTATATATATGTATATGAATATATACATGCATATATGTATATATGTACATATACTTATGTATATATATTTACATATGTATATATATATATATATATGTATATATATGTATATAAATATATACATGCATATATGTATATATGTACATATACTTATGTATATATATATATATATATATATATGTGTGTGTGTGTATATATATATATACACATATATATACATGTATATATATATATATATTTATATATGCATATATATATATATATATATATATATATATATGTATTTACCTAGTTGTATTTACCTAGTTGTATTTTGCGGGAAGGGGAGCTATGCTCGTGTTGTCCCGCCTTTGTATCTTGCAGTGTCTAGTTTGTTTTTAAACTCATGAATGGTTTTTGCGCATACTATTTCATTGTCCAGTTTGTTCCAAGTGTCCAAAACTCTATGAGGAAAACTGTTTTTTTTTCAGTTCTCTTCTATAGCTATGTTTTTTTATTTTCTTTCCATGTCCTCTTGTGTTTCTTTTGTCCCAGTTAAGTAAGTTCTCACTATCGAGTACCTCTGTGCCTTTCATGATTCTGTAGATGGTCAATAGGTCACCTCTCTCTCTTCTTTGCTCCAGTGTCGGTAACTCCAGTTTAGCCAATCTCTCTTCGTATGATAGGTTTGCAAGTGCAGGTGCCATTTTTGTAGCTGCTCTTTGGATTCTTTCTATTTTCTTTATATTCTTTTTGGTACTGGGGGACCACAATGTCGCTGCATACTCTAATCTAGGCCTTATCAATGTAACCAATATTTTTTTCATCATGTCTTCGTCCAAGTATGTAAACGCCACTTTTATTGATCTTAGCAAGTTGTAAGTCTCCCCGACAATTTTGTTAATCTGTATATCATAGGACAAGTCGTTCGTGATAATTACTCCCAAATCTTTTTCGGATCCTACTTTCTTTACTTCTTTGGTTCCAATTGTATATTTTCCTGATATTCTGTTTTTGCTTTTTCCAAACTCCATTATGCTACACTTCTTAGTATTAAAGTCCACTTCCCATTTCTGACTCCAGTTCCATACCCTATTTAGGTCTTCTTGCAGTGCTTCACAGTCCTCATCAGTTTCTATTTTCCTTAGCAGTTTGGCGTCATCGGCAAAGAAGCTCATGTAGCAGTTCACGTCCTCATCCATGTCATTCATATAGATAGCAAACATTATTTTCGGATCCTACTTTCTTTACTTCTTTGGTTCCAATTGTATATTTTCCTGATATTCTGTTTTTGCTTTTTCCAAACTCCATTATGCTACACTTCTTAGTATTAAAGTCCACTTCCCATTTCTGACTCCAGTTCCATACCCTATTTAGGTCTTCTTGCAGTGCTTCACAGTCCTCATCAGTTTCTATTTTCCTTAGCAGTTTGGCGTCATCGGCAAAGAAGCTCATGTAGCAGTTCACGTCCTCATCCATGTCATTCATATAGATAGCAAACATTGTGTGTGTATTTACCTAGTTGTATTTACCTAGTTGTATTTTACGGGAAGGGGAGCTATGCTCGTGAGGTCCCGTCTTCATATCTCATTTTATCTAAACTATTTTTAAATTCATGTATTGTTTTTGCACACACCACTTTCTCATCTAACTTGTTCCAACTGTCTATTGCTCTGTGAGGAAAGCTGTTCTTTTTCAAATCTCTTCTATAGTTGTCTTTTTTTATTTTCTTTCCGTGTCCTCTTGTATTTCTGTCATCCCATTTTATCAGATTCTCTCTATCAGTAATTTCTATGCCTTTCATGATTCTGTAAATAGCTATCAAATCTCCTCTCTCTCTTCTTTGCTCTAGTGTCTGTAGTTTAAGTTTTTGTAGTCTCTCTTCATATGATAGTTTTGAGAGTGTTGGTGCCAGTTTAGTAATTGCTCTTTGTATTCTTTCAAGTTTTTTTATACATTTTTTTGTACTTGGTGACCATATCGTTGCTGCATATTCCAATCTTGGTCTTATCAGGGTGACTAGGATTTTCCTCACCATTTCTTCATCCAGGTATGTAAATGCCACTTTGATTGTTCTTATTAAATTATAAGTTTCTCCAAAAATCTTATTTATATGTTTCTCAGGTGACATATTATTCATAACAATGACTCCCAGGTCCCTCTCATTTTCTACTCTTTTTATTCCTTCTTCTCCTAAATTATATGATCCTGTTATTCTGTTTTTGCTTTTTCCAAATTCCATTATACTACACTTTTTTGTATTGAACTCCATCTCCCACTTCCTACTCCATTCTTGTACTTTATTTAGATCTCTCTGTAGTGATTCACAATCTTCTTCAGTTTTCACTCTTTTCAGTAATTTTGCATCATCTGCAAAGAAGCTCATATAGCTTTCAATTCCTTCATCCATATCATTAATATATATAGCAAACATTATTGGGGCCAGAACTGTTCCCTGCGGGACACCGCTTATTACTTCATTCCATTTTGAGTGCTGATCTCTTATCACTACTCGCATTTTTCTTTCTTGCAAAAAGTCTTCCATCCAATTTAGCAATTTACCTTGTATTCCTCCTTCATATTCTAATTTCTTAAGCAACTTCTTATGTGGTACTTTGTCAAAAGCTTTTTTTAGGTCTAGAAATGCACAATCAGCCCATCCATCTCTTTCTTGTATTATATCTATTAGCCTTGAATAGAAACATATTAAATTGGTGACGCATGATCGTCCTTGTCTGAATCCAAATTGCCTTGGATTTAGTACGTTGTTTTTTTCCAAGTATTTTACCCATCTACTTTTGATAATTCTTTCACATATTTTTGCTATTGTACTTGTTAGAGAGACTGGTCTATAGTTGGTAGGTTCTTCTTTATTTCCTCCTTTATATATAGGTACTATATTTGCTTTTTTCCAATCTTCTGGAACTTTTCCTTCTTTTAAGGAACTGCTTATTATGCTATGTATTTTGTCTGCCAGTTCATTCCTACATTCTTTCAGAATCCAGTTTGCTATTTCATCTGGCCCATGCGATTTTCTGACATCAAAATTACCCAAGTGTGTCAATATTTCATTCTTCGTTACTTCTATTTCTTCCATAGGGGGGACTTTTTCCTTCCACTCAATCTCTTCAGGTTGTATATTTTCCCTTGTAAACACTGATTTAAAATGTTTGTTCATAATTTCTGCCATTTCCATTTCCTCAGTGTATTCAACTCCCCCTTGTCTTAATTTCTCTAAGTCTTGTTTGTTTTTCAGTTTATTGTTTACAAATCTGTAGAATAGTTTTGGTTGATCTTTACACTTTTCTATAACATCTTTTTCATATTTTCTTTTTTCCTCTCTGCACTTTTGTACATATTCATTTCTATAACCAGTATATATTTTCCATTTTTCAGGTCTTCTGTCTTTTTTCCATCCGGTCCAGGCTTTGTCTCTTTTGTCTTTTAACTCCCTACAACTTTTGTTGTACCAGCATTTTACATATTCTTTTTCTTGTTTTTGTCTTGGGACATACTTTTCCACTCCTTCTTTGTAAATTTTTGTCAAAATATTCCATTTCTCTTCCACTGATGTTTCTTCTTTGTATATTTCTTCCCAGTTTTCTTGTTGGAAGAATTCTCTTATTTTATCAAAGTTTGTTTTTTCATACATCATTCTTCCTTTTCTATATTGTTCATTTCTTTTCATATATTTTTCTTCATTAAGTTCCAGTTCAATCAATATGTGGTCACTTTTACCTATTGGTGTTTTATATTCAATCTTGTCCACTATTCTAGGTTCAGATGTAATTATTAAGTCTAGCCTCGATGGTTCTTCTTCATTTCTATACCTAGTGTTCTCTTGTATCCATTGTGTCATTGAATGGTCAGTAATCATCTCAAGTAGAGCATTTCCCCATGAGTCATCACCACTCTTTACTGTCATTTCTTCCCAGCAGATTTCTTTGCAATTAAAGTCGCCCATCATAACTATTCTTCCTCCGTCTTCCATTATTTTAGTTAATGCTATCTTTGTGTCCTCTAACATACTTTTATGTTCATTCTCCTCCCATGAGGCTGTTTTCGGAGGCACATAGTTGATCACAAATTTTCTGCTCTTCTTATCTCGGTCTTCCACTTCTATCATAATCATCTCTACTGTATTCTTTCCATATATGACACTTTTCACGTTTATATCCTTCTTTGTCAGGAACATAACTCCACCCCCTTGTTTTTTCTCTCTGTTTCTAATCCAATAATTGTATGTATCATGTCCTACACTGTTGGGTGGTAGTGGGCCTTTTAATTTTGTTTCCACAATTCCCATTATGTCCGGTTCTTTTTCTTTCAAATAATCATTCAGTTCATTCAATCCTGTTATCAATCCATCTATATTTGTGTAAGACACTCTTAGTTTTCTGCCACTTCCATTGTGTTCTCTGTTTCCCTTATGTTTTTCTTTAGTATGTCGAACTGCTTTATTTTCATGTTCACTACTCTCCAATAGAATCTCTCTTTCTCTGACTCCGTTCTTTCCTCGTTTTTTGCCTTAGCTTCAATTCTTTTCTGCTTTTCTGCCTCTCTTTCCTCCTTATTCATTTCTCTTTTTATCCATACCTTTTTATATTGATCATTTGTTGCTAGTTTCCCTGTCTTGGATAGAATTTTCTCTGCCGTTGTTTGTGACCTGAATTTAATCTTAATTGGTCTGGTCTTATCTGTACTATATTTTCCGAGTCTGAATTTTTCCTCAATTTCCTTTATAATTTCTGGTTCATCTTCCTGGACTAATTTTAATAAACTGCTTACCCTTTCATTTTCCTCCTTGATTCTTGCGGTTCTATCTGGGTTATGTTTCTCTTCCATTCCTAATATAATTATACATTTCTTTTTGTCAGCTAATTCTCTTACTATATTCTCCTTCTGTCTCATCACTTTAATAACTGAGTCTTCATTATGTTCTTTCAATTGCTGTTTGACTATGTCAGTGAATGAAACCTTATTCCCTTCTTGAGTTATTCTCCAATTTTTAGCTTCTGTAGCTATTTTCTCACTGTTTTCATTACTATTCTTCTTCAATTTCTCATTCTCCTCCTTTACATTTCCTAACTGTCTTTTTAGGTCCTCTACTTCTTCAGTTAAGTTTCTGTTAGCCTTCTCTAGTTGTTCCAATCTTTCAATTCTTTGGAGAATGGAGCCTACATTACCTAACTTACGTTCCAAGTCCTCGATCACCTTATCAACTCTCTCCTCTAGTCTTATCAGTCTGGGGGGGGTTGTGTCCCCCCCACCCTCTTTAAATCCCTGGAACATATTCTCGTCACTTTCTACTGTATTTCTCCTCTCTATACTTCTAATCTTTACATTTTTATTTGCCATTTCGTCATCCGGTGGTCGTTTCATGTTGACCTTCCGCCCGTCTGCCTGG
Organism: Oratosquilla oratoria; assembly: GCF_046742065.1. Taxonomy (NCBI): domain Eukaryota; kingdom Metazoa; phylum Arthropoda; class Malacostraca; order Stomatopoda; family Squillidae; genus Oratosquilla; species Oratosquilla oratoria. The sequence goes on from NC_134811.1 coordinate 10,561,046, forward strand.
GCCAAGTCCTCCACATCCTCATTACCTTCCATTTCCCCAGTAATCCCTCCCCCTCTCCTCTTTCCTTACTTTCCCACTACCTCACGAGCAATTCCCCCCCCCCTGCAAATACAAAAAGGCACTTCTCTTTGCGTTGGTATCCTCAATCTGCACTTTTCTTCAGAGCGTTCGTCAAGCCGTCCGTTCGTTGAAAGTGTGTGTGTGTGTGTGTGTGTGTGTGTGTGTGTGTGTGTTATACATATATGTATATATATACATATATATATACAGTATATATTTATATTTATATATATGTATGTATGTATGTATGTATGTATGTATGTATGCATATGTATACATTGTGTGTAATACTGTACTGTGCCCTCGACCAGTAATTTCTCTAACCTGCTCATTCCCATGTTTGTGGGGCCGCTATGAGATGATTTGCTAATCATCTCGCGTCGGGAAAGTTTGCTCAGGTAAAAAGAGAAGCCCTGGCGAGGAGGACCATACGCCGCTGACGCTCTCGTTCCATCGCTCGCTTTCCCGTCCGCTGACCCACCCGACCCCCTATCCGGCGCTCCGCCCGTGTCTCCGCCTGGCGGCCCTTGGCCACACCCCCGACTTATAGCGTCCTGTAGACCGTATGCCCACCCCGGAACCCCGAAGTACCGCCCTCATAGATCGGGCCGTGCAGAACCTCCCTTCCCCCTACCCGTCAAGACCCTTGATACCTTCCTCCCTATTTTCCTACCTTCCTCTCTCCCTCCCACCCTTCAGGTCTGACCTCTGCCGCAAGACCCGCTTAGCCCCTCCCCCGAGCGCGTGCGTCCTCTAAGATGTGGTCAGCCAGAAATATACCACGACCTGGAGAGTTCTCTGCCCTTGTCAGTTACCCTTCCGATTTGATGCATTTAGCATAATACAGCATTAATTCGAAATGTGTTGTATTATTTAATGTCATATATTCACCCTACCCCAGACCATGTATTCTTTTATCCCCTAGGCTTGATAAATGTACCCCTAAAGCCTCGGTCACACTAGCTTCTGAAATCGTTGGATTCAGCGATACGGTTTGATTGGCCAGCCATTTGCGTTGCACTCACTACTGATTCTCGCTGCTTTGCAGTGTTGCCACTTTTGTAGAGGCGAATTCCCACAGATTAAAGATTTTTTCTCCACAGATTTCCACAAACTGAAATTAAAATCCCACAAAAATTCCCACAAAATGTAATACAGCATTATTTCATATAAATTTATTATTGATGAAGAAAATTAAACATTTTTCCTTACAAAAAAAGCAGTTACTTAATATTTAACAACTATATAAACTTTAAAACTAGGTCTTTCCATTATGACTGTTCTGTAGACAGCCTGCAGCTACAGTAGGCCAACCAAAACTTTGCAATACAAACATTATAATGACAATAATTAGATTTATGGTTACCTACAGTCTCAGTTTCTTACTGCATTAAATCAAGATTAATGACATTCTCCTCCTCCTCCTCCTCCTCTCTAGAACCTTTAGCACCGAAATTTCTTATCATGTCATCAGTGGGCTGAAAGTTTACACACGACTGATAATAATGAACCAACCCATACCTTATCTGCAACAATGCCTCTACCGACCTAACCTTTAGACGATTTCTCAGTTTCGAGTGAACAACATTCGTTTGAGAGAAAATTCTTTCTACTGAGGCATTTGAAAATGGAAGGGACAATAATGCCAGTACGAGGCCTGAAATGTTTGGGAACATTTTTTGTCCTGCAGAATTTTCCCTTTCATTTACCTCAGTCCAAAAACTTACTACATTACCCAAGCAACTTTTAGGGCACTGCTGAAGACACATTGAACTCCATTCATTTTCAAGACCATCTAGATCCTCAAAGGTAGACCGATACCTAGCACCAATGAGAGCAACAGGGTCTTTAATCTGCGATGTGGCAATGGAAGGATGGAAATTTTTCAACATCATAAGTATCTCAACATTATCAGGTAAGCGCATCTGAACTTGTTTTATGAGTTCAACCACAAACTCTTTACGCCGCTCTTTGATATAGTGAACTTGAGCTACAGTTAAAGAACAAGCAGATGCATATGTGGTGAACTCATATCCAAAGTTCATTGCCTCACATGGCACAACATGATCCAGAAATTTAAGTTTGGGTAGGTTTTCATCAGAACATTTTGACAAGTGCTTTCCATTTACTACAATGTTCATTAGATTACGATACATTGCAATGAGATCCTGTGTTACTTTTGTGACATCTGCAGTTTGCGACTGGAAAATCTTATTAACACTAACTATTTCTTTCAGAGTTTTTCTGACAAACAACAAATACAATTTATTCTGGTCATCTCTGTATGCATCAGACAGGGTTTTCGTTGTGTAACAACGTTCTTTGGAAGCACTCAGGTCAAAATGAAGCTTTAGAGCCTCCCACTGATCGATAATTATACGAGTGATGGAGTCAGATGGACACGTCCAGGACGCGTAAGTTATGAAACGGACCAAACTATGATCAACCCCATTCCCAGCTTACCCATATTATGTACCACAGAATTAGTTCCAGTATTTAAAACTGACTGATTCAAACAATACTTTTTCAAATTCTCTTATTTATGGAGAATCTTAGTTATTTGTCTGACTAATTGTTGATCCCATAGAATTTCCCACAAACTGTATGGATTCCCACAAAAAATTCCACAAATTAAGAACAAAATTGGTCTCCCCACAAACAGTCCCACGTCAGATCATTTGTTCCACAGATCTGTGGGGAAATCCCACAAAGTGGCAACAGTGCTGCTTTGAGCTAGCCCCACGAACGGGTCTTCCCTGATATCTAATGCTAGACGAGTGGTAGGTATTAAGAAACTATGTTTTATTGAGCCCACATACAACTAAAATTTTTCCACTTCTTTTCATAAGGAGTTTTAATTAATAATACTACAAGATA
>NC_134811.1:10571482-10573982 GCF_046742065.1 Oratosquilla oratoria
CAGGGACAAATTGGAAAGATTTAGGCACAACCAAAACATCTAGATAATTGTTTACACAAGCACACAGCTACATACACACACACACACACACACACACACACACACACACACACACACACACACACACACACACACACACACACACACACACTTTCGTCGGATGGACGGCGAAGATTGGAGTTCTGAAGAAAAAGTGAAATTTTCGTGGATCTCAACGCAAAGAAAGTACCTTATTGTATTTACAGGGAAGGGGATAGCTCGTGGTGTAGTGGGAAAGTGAGGAAAAAGGAGAAGGGGAGGGATTACTGAGGGAAATGGAAGGAAATGAGGAAGGGGAGCACTTGGTCCAGGAGGCCAGCCGTCTTGTAAACAAGAGAAGGACCGATAATTTTGGTGAAGGGATTAACAAAAATGTAAAGATTAGAAATATAGATAAGAGCAGCACAGTGGAAGGTGAGGATAATAATTTCCAGGGATTTAATGGGGAGGGGGGCGGATACCAACCTCCCCCGATTAGCAAGACTAGAGGAAAAACTTGAACAAATGACCGAACATTGGGAGATTAGGTTCGGTAACGTAGCAAAGATTGCGCAGAGAGTTGAAAAATTGGAAGAACTAGAGGTGAACAAAAACTTAACTAATGAAATAGAAGAATTAAAAAGACAGTTAAAAGAAGTAAAAGAGAAGAATGAAGAATTAAAGAGACAACAAACAAAGAGAACATAGCAAAAGAAGCACAGGGTTGGAAAAAAATCCAAGAAAACAGTAAAGTTGCATTTACTGACATAGTTAAACAGCAAATGAAAGAACAAACTGAAGACTCAGTAATTAAAGTGATGAGACAGAAGGAGAATATAGTAAGAGACTTAGCAGATAAAAAGAAATGTATAATTATATTAGGAATGGAAGAGAAACATAACCTAAATAGAACCACAAGAATCAATGAGGAAAAAAAAAAAGTAAGCAGTTTACTAGAATTAGTTCAGGGAGATGAACCTGAAATCATGAAACAAATTGAAGAGATGTATAGACTCGGAAAGTATAGTACAGATAAGACCAGACCAATTAAGATTAAATTCAGGTCATAAACGATGGCAGAGAATATTTTAGCAAAAAAAAAAACAAAAAAAAAAACAGGGAAACTAGCAGCAAGTGAACAATATAAAAAAGTATGGATAAAAAGAGAAATGAATAAAGAGGAAAGAGAGGAGAAAAAAATGAAAAGACATGAAGCTAAGAAAAAAAAAAACAGAACAGAACAGTCAGAAAAAGAGAAATTATATTGGAGTAGTGAATATGAAAGTAAGGAAATATGACATACTAGAGAAAAACAAAAGGGAAACAGAGAATACAATAGAAGTAGCAGAAAAATAAGAGTGTCTTACACATATATAGATGGATTGAATGAGCTGAATGATTATCTGAAGGAAAAAGAACCGGACATAATGGGAATTGTAGAAACGAAATTAAAAGGTCCACTACAACCCATTAGTGTAGGATATGATGCATATAATTATTGGATTAGAAACAGAGAGACAAAACAAGGGGGTGGAGTTATGTTCCTGACTAAGAAGGATATAAACGTGAGGTGTGTCACATATGGAAATAATACAGTAGAGATGATTATGATCGAAGTGGAAGAGCAGAAAGTTTGTGATAAATTATGTGCCTCCAAAAACAGCCTCGTGGGAAGAGAGTGAACATAAAAGTATGTTAGAAGACACAAGGATAACATTAAATAAGATAATGGAAGATGGAGGAAGAATAGTTATGATGGGCGACTTTAATTGCAAAGAAGTCTGCTGGGAAGAGATGACAGTAAAGGGTGGAGACGGCTCATGGGGAAATGTTCTACTCGAGATGATTATTGACCATACAATGACACAGTGGATACAGGAGAGCACTAGGTATAGAAATGAAGAAGAACCATCGAGACTAGACCTAATAATCACATCTGAACCTAGAATAGTGGAAAAGATTGAATATAAAACACCAATAAGTAAAAGTGACCACATATTGATTGAACTGGAACTAATGAGGAAAAATACATGAAAATAAATGAACAATATAGAAAAGGAAGAATGATGTATGAAAAAACAAACTTTGATAAAATAAGAGAATTCTTTCAAAAAGAAAACTGGGAAGGAATATACAAAGAAGAAACAACAGTGGAAGAGAAATGGAATATTTTGACAAAAATTTATAAAAAAAAAAAAAGGAGTGGAAAAGTATGTCTCAAGACAAAAATAAGAAAAAGAATATGTAAAGTGCTGGTACAACAAAAGTTGTAGGGAGTAAAAAACAAAAGAGATAAAGCTTGGACAAAATGGAAGAAAGACAAAAGATCTAAAAAATGGAAAATATATACTTGTTATAGAAATGAATATGTACAAGCGTGCAGCGAGGAAAAGAGAAAATATGAAAAAGATGTCATAGAAAAATGTAAAGATCAACCAAAATTATTTTACAGATTTGTAAACAACAAACTGAAAAACAAACA
>NC_134811.1:10578982-10586482 GCF_046742065.1 Oratosquilla oratoria
TGTGAAGGAGGATAGGGAAGGAAAGATAGCTGCAGTGGGAAATGCTAAGAAAATTAGAGTGATGAGTGAGGAGAATGGAGAAGAAATAAGGAAGGATGAGGTGAAGGCAGTTGTTAAGATGATGAAAGCAGGTAAGGCACCTGGTCTGGATGGATGCCATGCAGAATGTCTGAAAAAGGGAGGTTCAGTGATGGTGGACTGGTTGGTGAGGTTATTTAATGTTTGTTTGAGAGAGGGTAGAGTACCGGAGGACTGGAGAAGTGCCTGTATAGTTCCTCTTTACAAGGGAAAAGGGGACAAGTGTGAATGTAGTAGTTTCAGAGGGATTAGCCTGATAAGTGTAGTAGGGAAGGCTTATGGGAGGATCTTGATTGAGAGGATTAGGAGAGGAACAGAAGGAGTAATTGGTGAGGAACAGTGTGGATTTAGGACAGGTAGAGGTTGTGTAAGACAGATATGTGAGAAAGCTATAGGAAAGGGGAAGGATGTTTTTTTGGGCTTTTATGGATCTGGAAAAGGCTTATGATAGGGTAGACAGAAAGGCACTGTGGGAGGTTATGCAGATTTATGGGATAGGAGGAAAGCTTTTGGGAGCTGTCAAGAGTTTTTATGAGAGTAGTAGAGCTTGTGTCAGGATTAGAAATGGAGAGAGTGAGTGGTTTGAAGTAAAGGTGGGACTTCGTCAAGGATGCGTTATGTCGCCCTGGCTGTTCAACTTATACATGGATGGGGTGGTGCGAGAGGTGAATGCTAGGGTAATGGGTCAGGGATTGGAGATGGTTAAAGAAAATGGAGAAAAGTGGGAGGTGAGCCAGCTGTTGTTTGCGGACGACACTGCGCTTGTGGCAGGATCGGAGGAGGGATTGAGGAAGCTGGTGGCAGAGTTTGGGAGAGTATGTGATAGAAGAAAGCTAAAGATAAATGTGGGTAAAAGTAAGGTGATGAGATGTACAAGGGGTGAAAGTGGCAGTAGACTGGAAGTGAACATTAAGGGAGAGCGACTGGAGGAAGTGGATAGTTTTAGATACTTGGGTGCAAGTGTAGCAGGAAAAGGTGGAGTGAAGGTGGAGGTAGAATGTAGATTGAGAGAAGCGAGTAAATGCCTTGGTGGATTAAAGAGTGTAATGAGGAATAGACATTTAGGAATGGATGCGAAGAGGAGACTGTATGAAGGAGTGATTGTACCAACAGCACTGTATGGGGCAGAAACGTGGAACATAAGAGAAGAAGAGAGAAGGAGTTTGAATGTGTTTGAGATGAGGTGTCTGAGAAGTATGGTGGAGGTTACTAGGCTAGATAGAGTGAGAAATGAGGAGGTGAGGAGGAGAACAGGTGTGGAAAAGAAGCTGGGAGATAGGGTTGATGAAAGAATATTAGGATGGTTTGGACACATGGAAAGAATGAGTGAAGAAAGACTAGTAAAAGAGTTATGGAAGGCAGATGTGGAGGGAGTGAACATGAGGGGACGTCCTAGGATGAGGTGGATGGATGGGGTGAAGGGGGCTTTGGGGAAGAGGGGAATGTCTGCTGAGGAAGGAAGGGAGAGGACGGAAGACAGAGGTGAGTGGAGAATGGTTGTATATGGATGATGTTGTGATTGCATGAGGAGGAATGGGCGGGGGGGTGGGGGGTGGGGTAGTATGTGTGAGTACATTTTGACGCAGCCCGAAGGGATTTCTCCCCGTCCTCTCCTTATATGCAAGGGGGGACGGAGAGGGGGGGTCGCCGATTAAATGAAGCGGCCTTGCTGTGGATGTGCTGTGTCTTGCGACACTGCTTCTGACCCAGGGCGGTGGGCAAGGTGCAGGGATGACCCGTCATCCAGGAGGTGCTCAGATGAGAGGGAGGGTGGGAGGGGTGTGGAGTGTATTTAGGGATGAAATGGGTGGGAGTGTTTTTATGCCTTTCCCTTTTTGGCTACCTCCCTTGAAAGGGGGAAAAAGCCTTGGTATATGTATGTATGTATATATATATATATATATATATATATACTGTATATATTGAGACATTCTGACAGGTTGACGCAAGTGGAGTAGGGAACACAGAAGTCTTAGTCTCAGTTTATTCCAGACTAGTTTCGCAGGTATGCTTTGAAAAAGCATACCTGCGAAACTAGTCAGGAATAAACTGCGACTAAGACTCCTGTGTTTCCATATATATATATATATATATATATATATATACATATATATATATATATATGTATATGCATATATATATATATATATATATATATATATATATATATATATATATATATATTTTTTTTTTTTTTTTTTTTTTTTTTTTTTTTCGCGAAGCCTGGCAGGAGATTCTCTACCAAGTATATTCTGTTGAGAACGACAGCAAATTAATTAGAAATAGAATTCTTTCGTAAGCTTTCGGAAAGTAGATTTCTGTGGAAAGGAGAGGGGAAGAAGTAAATTTCCAATAGACATTGGGAACTTATATTGATAATATGCAACACACAATACAGAAAAAACGCAATTGAATAAACCAAGACGTTTCACATAAAGTTCTGCATCTTCAGTTGGAATGTAGATTTGTAAACGAGTGAGTCTGTATATATACGAAGACTAATCTTGGAGAGATCACGTTTGGCTTTTCTCAGCTTGACTGGCGCCATTTTATTGATTCCTTAGCCTAACTGATCGCCTTAGGCATGAGTTTTGTGCATGCGTGGGGTGCATGTGTGTATTCTGAGCCTCCGTGGGGTGCCTGTGTGTGTGTGTGTGTTCTCTGTACTTGGAGGCTCTCTTCTTATGGGCAAATGTCTCCTACGCGTATGTCTCGTGCTAGGAAGGAGAGAGAACTCATTAGCTTGTATATTAATTGTAAGCTGTCTTTTATAATTACAGTCTCTAAGATAGGCGTTAGAGGTCCATCTCCTCTGCGACAAGTTCTGTATTACTTAACATGGTTTCCTTGTCGAGATGGCGTCTGAGGTGGGTCCAACGATGGTGTTTAGGTCCCCCTTGTTGAAGGTGGAAGGTGATTCGTCTGGACCGGGTGGTAGTTGTCCTACCCACGTAAGTAGATAGGGGTGTACAAGACAAATGCTTTTGTACACTACGTGGGATTGACGAATTCCATGAGCTTTCGATACGGTGTTGTTTCTCAGAATTAGAGATGTCTTCCTGTTCCTGTAATAAATTATGATTGATAACACTGGCCTGCGAAGTTTCAAAGGTAAAGCATCTGATAACTGATTCTAGGGTAATTTGCTATGCAGAATCTAAAAATCACACTCATTTTGTTCAATCAGGTCACGTTTTTGAGATACGAGGCGGTAAAAATAATGAAAAACGCCATTTAGTGCTATTTATTCCCTTTAATTTTGGAAAAAAAAATTCTTGACAAAAGAAATAATTTTTTCTTGCATAGTTCAGAAGATAAAGAGGATATATTACAGAAAATCTAATCATGGATGAAGGGCCTTTTCAGTGACTTTCTCCTGTGTTGGGCAGCCACCACGTCTCGTTTCAAACACCAACAGTAGTCCGCAAGAAAGTTCACATCCCACCGGCCTTGGTAGCGTTCTTCCATGACACGAATATCCTGGTGGAAACGTTCTCCCTGTTCCTCACTGAAGTCACCACAGTTCTGAGGGAAATAGTCTAAGTGGGACCGTAGAAAGTGCATTTTGACTGACATGCGAGCCCCTAATTTTTTATAGCTGTTCAAGAGCTCATCGACTTCTTTCTCGTATTCTGCACTTCGGTTATTTCCTAGAAATTTTCTTATCACTGACTTAAGCGACCACCAAACGGACAGCTCAGCTGCATTCAGTGCATCGTCAAACATTGAGTCCTTCATAAGTTCCCTTATCTGAGGCCCATCAAAGATGTCAGCCTTAAGCTTTGCCAGACTGATCCGAGGAAACTTCTGCTGAAGAAAAGTAAATCCCATGCCGTCCTTGTCCATTGCCTTCACAAAGTTCTTCATCAGTCCCAGTTTGATATGTAAAGGTGGGAGTAAGACCTTGTTTGGTTCAACAAGAGAACGAGCCTGAACATTGTGTGAACCAGGTTCCAAACGTTGTCGTGGTGGCCATTCTTGTCTGACAAAATGTTGATCATCAGCCCGACTATCCCACAAACACAAAAAGCATGGATACTTTGTGTACCCACCCTGTAGTCCTAAAACCAATCCAACTACCTTAAGATCTCCACAGATCAACCAACCATGGTCATTGTAGTTCAGAGCAGACAGTAGCTGATCCATGTTGTCATGAGTTTCTTTCATTTGCACCGAATGACCGATTGGAATTGAAGAGTATTTATTTCCGTTGTGAAGGAGGACTGCCTTGAGACTTCTGCTGGAAGAGTCGATGAACAGTCTCTATTCAGTAGCAACATAGTCCAGCCCCATTGATTGAATCAAACCAGCAATGTTGTTGCAGTAAACTAATGACGAGTCCTTCTGGGTTGTGAAGAACTGTCTAAATTCTCTTTCACGCTCTCGGTACCAAAAAAATGTTGTCTCAGGTGCTAGCAAATTTTTCTCACGAAGACGAGAACCCAGAAGCTGTGCTGATTCCTTTGATAGGTTTAGATCCCGTGTCAGGTCATTGAGATCTGCTTGTGTTAGAGGCACTGGCCGGTCATTCTCTTCTGGCATGTATTCTCCACCCTCTGCCTTGTCTAGTGCGTTATCAGATTCTGATTCAGAGCTAAATTCCATTGCAACATCTGGCTCGGGAACGGGCAGGCCTGGACCATGAGGGACTGGTCGTATGGCAGACGGAACATTAGGATACTGAATACAATGCTTGTTCTTGCGGTTGACTCCTTTAAGATTAGTCATGCAGAAATAGCAGTCTGACACACTATCTTTACCCTCTCTCCAAACCATTGGAACAGCGAATGGCATACTCTTCCTTTTTTTATTTCTCCAATCACGCAAGTTCTCGACACATGTTTTGCAGCTAACATGGGGTGCAAATGGCTTGTCCTGGTCCCCAAGCTTAACTCCAAAGTAAGCATGATATGCCTTCTTCACAAAATCAGTTATATTTGCTAGTCGACGAGGAAGAATCACATTACCACATATGTAGCAGAACCTATCAGGATGATTTGTGCATTTGCGTTCCATTTTCTGTCAATCTAAGATACGTGTCCAAAATAGAAACACAAGAAGCACAGATTCTTGTAAAAAGCACAGATTCTTATCAAATCAGTCACATTGATTGGAGATCACACTTTTCTAAACCATTTTCAGTTTCAGTGTTGTCAATGCAGTTTGTCAATGTAGTCAATGCAGTTTCAGTTTCAGTTTCGGTTTCAGTTTCCTGAAAGTAAACAAAAACATCATTAGGTTTCAGTATCAGTTTCGGGGTGCTACAGTATAATTTTTATGCAAAAAAAAAATAAGAATAGGCTATACCTGCAGCCTCGTTTTCCTTATACTTAGTACTATACAAGGCCCAAAAGTCGCACTTCTCATATCTCAAAAACTAGACCTGATCCAAGGAAACGGATGGCATTTTTGGATTCAGCGCACCAAAAAACCTATAAATCACTTGAAAAACCTTCGACCTTTGAAAAAAAAAAAAAAATTAAACGCAGGCCAGTGTAATTTGTCGCATTCTTTCGTATGGGTTACATTTCTTTTAATAATGTTTTTATTATCTTTTCATCATCTTTGCACTTGTTGGACATGTGGAACTTGTAAAATATACAGTGAGTAGTTCCTTTTTGTTCTGTGGCAGTATGGTGAGGTTCTTGGTACCAAGTGTCAATAACTCTTCTAAGTATATCCTCAGATGAACTCCTTGGAGTGTTGGGGAACCCAAACAGTTGCTAATGCCTCTAAACGAGTGAATGAATATTTTATTTCTATTGTGGCAGGGTCAAAGGGGTGACTAAGGTAGTTAGTGACGGAGTTTGAGAAGGTATGTAATAGGAGAAAGTTAAGGATAAATGTGGGTAAAAGAAAGGTGATGAGATATACAAGGGGAGAGGATGGCAATGAGTTGGAAGTAAGTCTTAAAGGAGAGAAGCTAGAGGAAGTGGATATTTTTTGGTATTTGGGGTCGCATGTGGCAGGAAAGGGAGGACTGGAGGTGGAGGTAAATTGTAGATTGAAAGAAACACGTAAATACCTTGGGGGATTAAAAAGTGTCTTGAGAAATAGGCATTTAGGAGTGGATTTGAAGAGAAGATTATATGAGGGGTGATAGTGCCGACGGCACTGTATGGAGAGGAGACTTGGATTTTAAAAGAAGCAGAGAAGAAAAATTTAAACGTGTTTGAGATGAAATGTCTGAGAAGTATGGTAGGGTTACAAGGTTGGATAGTGTGAGAAACGATTAGGTGAGGATGAGAGCAGGGGTGGAAAAGGAGATGGTAAATAGGGCTGATGAAAGAGTACTGGAATGGTTTGGATACATGGAAATAATAAATGATGAAAGATTATTAAAAAAAAAAGATGTGGAAGACAAAGGTAGGGGGAGTGAACTTGAGGAGACGACCGAGGATGAGATGGATGGATGGGGTGAAGGGGGCGTTGAGCAAGAAGGGAATGTCTGTTGAGGAAGGAAGTGAGAACGCAGGAGATAGGGGTGAGTGGAGAATGGTTGTGTATATGGTAGGGGGAGGGGGAGGGGGGGAGTAGGGAGTGGTTAGGTGTGAATGGGGTTTTGACGCAGCCCGAGGAGATTTCTCTCGGTCTTCTCTTTTTCTACATGAGAGGACGGAAAGGGAGAGGGGGACCTCCGATTATGTGAAGTGGCCTTGCTGTGGATGTACTGTGTCTTGCTGCATGGCTTCGGACTCAGAGCAGTGGGCAGGATACGTAGATGACCCTTCCTTCACAAGGACCTAAGATGAGAGGGAAGAAAGGGTGGTGGATGGGAGTGGAATGCGTGAGTGGGTACGTAACTTTTGACTTTACCACCTTCCTTGTAAGGAAGGAAAAGCCTTTGGTATATTGATAGATAGGATTTAATATTCTACCTGTGTAAGTATCTGAATTTTCCTCCGTCATTAATTTGCTGCCACTTTAGACTCTATCCCCTATAAAAGGCTTTCCCTTATGGAAGAGGCTTGTAAGAAAATCTTCTTTATTGCGAAGTTCCTAACGAACTGTCTGTAATAAGATGCAAACCCTACAAACGACCTAACCTGATCTGTATTTTTAGAGTGGGGCGTTTATGTTCATTGTCTATTTTATATTGTGTGATGTGTATATCATCCCAGTCCCCTACATGGCCTCTAGTACCTTTAATTTGTTCCTCAGGAGTGAATATTTGGTCAGCTGAATCTTCAATCCAGTATGAGATGAGAAAACCTATCCAGAACCTCGTAGATTACATCCAGATGTGCACTAATGTCTTTGTTAAAGATTATGGGGTTATGTAAAATCACGTAGACCTCTTTCCCTATCATGCCTTTAAGGATTTTTTCATTGTTTTTTGGAAGGAGTTCTTACTCCAAAGAACATACACTTAAATTCGAAATGACCCAAATAGGTATTAAAGGTTGTTACATTTCTAGATTC
>NC_134811.1:10593982-10601482 GCF_046742065.1 Oratosquilla oratoria
TTTTTAATAGTTTCAGTTGAGTACGTTTTCTCGTCATGCCTACGTGTACTAGTACGGAGCTACACGTAATTAGAGCGGCGAGATAGCCTCCCCCTTCCCCCCACCCCCACCCTCTTCAACCTTCACCTCATGGTCATTGATCAGAGCACGTTGCCCACTGTCCTAATCCATCCCATTCACACTCTGCCTGGCCGTCTCGCCCGCCCCGCCCCTTCTTGTCGAACTCGTCTAGTCTCGTCTCGCCCTCTGCCTGCCTCTGTCCCGCCGTCTCGCACCGCCCGACCCCGTCCCACTCCACTTGGCCCCGCCCCGCCCCAGCCCCGCGCCACCCCTTCTCACCCTTTCCTTCTGCAGTGTCTAGGTTCTGCATCATCGCACCCCACCTCCTCTCTCTCTCCTCTTCTCCCCTCCCCACAGTTCCTCGTAAGAAATGAATTCGTTCCCAGTGGGTCCGTTCTCCGAATTCGAAACTACCACTCAAAGCTATCTTTGACATTCTATTAAAAAAAAAAAAAGTACGTAGAATGCATAAACGACCACACAATGTCAAAATATCGCGGGATATAACTTATAGAACTTGATGTCACCCAATGTGTGGTGGGAAGAAGAGTTCCGAGGTGTATAAGATCGGAGAAGAGACCCGACGAGAAAGAAGTCTGTTTTAGGCCTACCCGGTATGATCATGACCCCATTTGTGTTCGAAACTGACGGAAATTTTCGTTCCCGGTAATTGCTGAGGACGCACACACCTGCAACACCGACCGATGCAGTTAGCACGTAACTTCTTGCTATCTGAAGTCGGGGAAGGGACCCAATGACAAAGATTTTTATTTTTCCAATTCCTCCATCTCTGTTCGCGGGCCAACTATCTACGCCTCCCTCACTCCTCCTCCTCCTCCTCCTCCTCCTTCATGCAAAGGCCTCATTCCACTCGACCACCCAAGCTTCTTCCTCTTCCTCCTCTTCCTCCCCTCCCTCTTCCTCACCTTCGTTTTCATCCTCTTCCCTTTATTTCTTCCTGATTCTTCATTCCACTTCCCTCCGTTTTCTTCCCCACCCTATGCCTCTTCCTGCTCTTCCTCCTCCTCTTCCTCCTCCTTCTCCTCCTCCTTTTCATCCCCTTCCTTCCTTTTTCACTCTTTTCCACTCCTCCTCACCCTCTCATCATCCTATTCTTGTACCTCCTTTTTTCTTCTTTTTCCCTCTTCCTCCTTTCCCTTACATTCCTCCTATTTTTACCATTCCTATTCCTATTCCCATTCCTCATCATCGTTTTCTTCTTCTCCCTCTTGTCATTCCTAGTCCTCTTCCTCCTCTTTCCCCATTTCCTCTTCTCTCTCTCTCTCTCTCTCTCTCTCTCTCTCTCTCTCTCTCTCTCTCTCTCTCTCTCTCTCCTGGTCCTACCACTACCTTCTCCTCAGTCCCCTCCCACTCCCACCTTCATCGGCTCTTTACCCTTATCCTCCTATTCGCCCTCCTTCTTCTCCTCCTCTTCCTCCTCCTTCTCCTCCACTTCCTCCTCTTACTTCTTTTCTTCCTACCACCTTCTTCCTCTTCATCTTCATCTTCCTCATTCTCCTACTACTCTTCATTTTCCCTCTTCATCCTTGTCCTCCTCCCCTACATTATCCTCTTTATTCTCCTCCTCCTCCTTCCCCCTCTCCTCCTCCTTCCTATTTTTTTGCCTCCTCTTACTCCTATGTTTACTATCCTCCTTCTTCTTGCCTTCTCCTCTTTCTCCTCCTTTTCCTTTATCTTGGCTCTCTTCTTCCCCCTCCATCTGCTTTTCTACCTCCTTATCCTCATCCTCATTTTCATTCCCGCCCTCGTCCTATTCTCCTCCTTCTCCTTCTCCTTCTCCTTCTCCTTCTCCTTCTCCTTCTCCTCCTTTTCCTGCGCCCCTTGCTCCTCCTTCTCTTTTTCTTCTTCCTTCTCCACTTTCCTCTTCTTCTCTTCTTTTACATTCTCTTCATAGAAATATTTGTTTCTCTTACCATTCCTTATCTTAATCATGTTCGTCCTCTTCTATATTGCTTTCTCTGTCTCTTTCTTCTCTCTTCTTTCTCCTCCTTTTAGTCCACTTCCTCTCCTCTTCGTTTAGCATTTGGGCTACATCCACTTCCTCCACTTCCTCCCGGTTTTTTTTCTCTTCTACCTCCTTTTCATCCACTTCCTCCCTCCCCTCCTCGCTTAGTATCCGGCTCTCCTCCTTCCCCTCCTCTCCCTCCTCCCTCGCTTCGTCGTCTCTGTTCTCCTATTCCCTTTCCGTCATATATTTTTTTATTTAGTTTCCTGTATCGGTTTCTGCGTCGGTGCCTGAAATTGTCGTGAAAACAGGAGGCTTTTTGAGGATATACAGGTAACTCCTCTTTAAAAGAGGTTTCTTCCTCCTGTTTCTCCACCTCCTATTCTTCCTCCAACTCTTCATGTCCTTCTCTCTTCTTTTTCTTCTGCGCTACTTCCGTTGCCCTCACTCTATCCTTCTAGCCTCCTTCTTCTTCTCTCTCTCTCATGTTGCGGCACCATAAGACATAAATCAATCAATCAATCTTCTCTCCCTCTTTTATCTTCTGTTCAGCTTCGTCTTCCTATCCTCCCTCTTTTCCTATCACCAAACCGTCACCTTTCATATCCTACTGCTGCCGTTTATTCCATTCCTAAAGTATTCTTCCTCTTCTTGTTCTTCTTCTTTTTTTCCTCGTTAACCACCCCTACTTCTCGCCTCTTCTTCCTCCTGCGGTTCCCCCCCCCCAACTCGACCCCACCACCTCGACTCCCCCAGCACCCGACCCCAAATCACCCCCACTCGTCCATTCGCTATCTTTTCTCATTCTTCATCCTTCCTCCAATACCTCTCCTCATCTCTCTCTTTCTCTCTCTCTCTCTCTCTCTCTCTCTCTCTCTCTCTCTCTCTCTCTCTCTCTCTCTCTCTCTCTCTCTCTCTCTCTCTCTCTCTCGAGCTCAACTTTTCCCTCTCTAAACCCTCCTTTTTCATACTTTTCTGTTTCGTTTTTATTTCCACCTCCTTTCTACCCTTCCTCTCCAACGTCCCACCCCTTCCCCTTTTTGTTCTTCCTTCTTCTGCCTTGTATTTCTCTCTCTCTCACTCCCCTTACCACTTTTTACTCTCCAGAACATCTTTTCCTCTCCTTGTAACACCTTTTCATTCTCTTTTCCTCTTCCCTTCCCAGCTGTTCCCTACTTCCGTTTACCAGCCTCCTCTTCACCCTTCCCTTTCCCTCTTTACTCATTGCCTCACTCAGTCTTCTCCTTCCCGCTATACCTGCCCGTGTCTCCTTCACCCCTCCTGGCGTAATCCTTTTCGTCCCCCGCCTTGTCACCCACACCTTCCTCCCCATTTGTATTCCCCACCACAATTCTCCTTTTACTTCTCCCCACCATTAGCACAGCTGCCGTCAGCCCCATCAACACCACCACAACCTCCACCACCACCATCACCACCACCATCATGTGAGATCAGCATTCCGTCCTCCGCCTCCGTTTGGACAAGCATGGTCGTCCGCCCCTCTTGTCTCCGCAAAGGCGACATTCTACTCCTTTTCTTCAGTCACAAAATTCCCTTCACTACTTACAATAGTCTTCCTACCCGTCATTTCCCACCCTACCTTCACTTTCCATCTAGATGTGACATTTTACTTGAAGTCCATCCATCGGCGAACGACACATTCTTCCATTCCTTGTTCCTGATAAATGATATATTCCTTCCTCCTTCCCTTCCTACCGAAGAGGATGACATTCTTCCACACAGTAAGCACATTCCCCGTTGTAAGTACGCTGCTCTCCTCTATCGTCTAGAACTGTAAGCACATTCATTTATCTACGCTTGCAAAAAATGTCCTCCCTCCCCGTACATTTCTTGCAAACCCGGCATTCTTTGCTATCCCCTATCCCTATGTCATACTATTACTTTAACTCGTATCCCTTCCAGGCCCCCTCCTTACAAGCACAACATTCCACCCTCCACCGGCCCACCTTCCCTTCCTCTGTGCATGCGTCTCTTCTCACCACCTTCCCGGTCTCCCCGTCCTCCTTCTCCTGCCTCTCTCTCTCTCTCTCTCTCTCTCTTTCTCTCTCACTCTCTCTCTGTCTTCTGCGGTGGCGGTGGTTATGGTAACGTTCCTTGCCTTGTCCTGACATGTTGCTTACCGTCTTGGCCCTCTGTCGGAAGTTCGGACATATGACAAGCTTATAGCCCATACCTAGTGAAAGGAAAGAAACGCATAACTTTCTTCTCCCTTTCCTTTCCCCCCCGAGCGTGCCAATCACTCAGACAAATGTCACGTCTAGTTAGTACGAAAAAGTAGTAGGTTTCGGGCGTGTATACGAAGCCCAGATCGTAGGCGGGCATTCGCTCGCCTCAGTCGCTCAGCAGCCGGCCGGTTCCATGTGCGTAATGGCTGTTTTGTACTGTGCGCATTCCATGCACCGGCCACTTTCTTCCAGTCATGCAAGTTTGATGTCATCGTTATTTTTACTTAGGCCGCGATTTCTTGTTTCAGTCGGAGGGGGACTGTCGTCTTCCAATTTTTCGGGGGATATGTTTCCTGGAACTAGTTCTGTCTTTGCCCGCCCCGCTCCAGACGACGCGGCACGTCCACACGGGTTGAAAGGGAGCGACTTGGCCCCGACTTCATGCAGACACCTTCCGGCCACTGGAAGTTTCCAAGCCATTTCCAACATTTACCCGACCGATCCCAAGGAGTGGACGGCGAGGAAATTGCTTGGACATTTGCCCAATTTCTCTCTTGCACACCTAACTTGCATGGCGGCACCAGCACCACTGCTCTCCTTGGTCGCATCCACTCCCCTCCCCCCACTTTGAAGAAAACAAAAACAGGAAAAAAGAAAAATCACATCCAGATTCAACCTACTGCATTGGCCATGGTGACTAGCTAGCATGTTGGGCGTTGAAATTGTTATGCGTAACTGTATGCATGTGTGTGTGTGTGTGTGTGTGTGTGTGTGTGTGTGTGTGTGTGTGTGTGTGTGTGTGTGTGTGTGTGTGAGTGCGTGTGTGTGTGTGTCCACGTTTTTGGAGGGGTACTTTTTAATGTATGAACTTAGGTGTTTATATGTGTTTGTAAATGTGTGCTATTATTTCTTCATGTATGTGTGTGTGTGCTTGCGTGTGCATCTGTCTTGTATGCGCGCGTGCTTGTGAGTGCGTACGTGCGTGTGTGTATGCATAAATATCCGTCTGTCTGTCTGTGTACGCGTGTGCGCACATGCAGCGCGACGGTGCAGTGCATGGTGCAGCGGAGGGCAGGCAGGCAGGCAGGCGGAGGGGGAGGGGGGAGGCGGCATGCGTGCGTGCAGGGAAGGGGTTGGTTGGCTGGCTGGTGCAGGCAGAGGAGACGGGGAGGGAGAAAAGGTGGGGGGAGCTGCTGCTGGCGGGTGGATGGACAAGCTAGCGAGTGTGCGTGCGTGTGGCTGTGCTCCTGCCGCTGCTGCTGCTGCTGCCTACGTACGCCGCGCCGCCACAGTCTTGCTCTGTCGATTTAACGCATGTTGACCGACAGTCTGCCACCTCTACGGACCCCCTCGGGGTCATTTGGATTCCAAAGGGCCCTGTGGGTTCTCCGTCGAAACCCTTAGGGGTCACATCTCAGATTGATTAGCTCCAAAACCTAAATGAAGTGTATGGGAGCAGGCTTTGGTCCGATGAATTTTGGACTATAATTTTTGAAAGTGTCCTTGCAGCCTGAATCTTTCAAGCAACCTTTCAGCTCAATGCCCTCACGGAGCAGGAAAGTTGCCAACGACCACTTTTGTCGCAACTCTCATGCACCGGCGTATAATGGTTCTAGAAGGAATTTAGAAGACTGCTGCCCACGATTTTCTTCTACTATCGCTGCTACTCCTGGTCGTGAACACCCGATCATTTCACCTTTTCTAAGCGTGCGCCTGTTACGTCATAAATGTCGACCAATCTATATTTATCAGTTCAGTTTATTCTCTCCGTTTAGTACATTCTGTCTGCCTCCGATTCTGCCTCGCCTCTCCCTATCTCTTCCTCTCCCCCATCTCCTCCTTCTCCTCTCTTCCACTCCCTTCTCCATCCCTCCCTACCTCCATCTCTGTCTGCCTTCTTCTCTCTCTCTCTCTCTCTCTCTGTGTGTGTGTGTGTGTGTGTGTGTGTGTGTGTGTGTGTGTGTGTGTGTGTCTGTCTGTCTGTCTCCCTCTCTGCCAGTCGGTTTGTCTTTATGTCTCTGCATCTCTGCTTCGTTTCTCTCCTCATACCCAGGAGCCCCCCTCCTTCGAATACATCTCTCTTCCCCGTCTGCTGCTGTTTTTTCTTCGGTTATTTTCTTATTTGTCCCTTTCTTCGTCTATCTCTACACCCATTGCCCGCGTCCCTCTCTCCCCCTTCCTTTCAACTCTTCTCCTTCTGCCTCTCTCCTCTCTTGTTGCACACTTTAGACTTCCCCATCAACTCGTTTATTTCATCTTATATTATTTCCCGAATTGTTCTATTCTACCTTTCAAGTTTCTTGTTCGGCCATAAACCTTCCCATTTCCTTCCCTCTCTCTTCTCTCAGCAGTATTCTCTCTCGCTCTCTCTCTTTCTCTCTCTCTCCTCTCTCTCTCGTCACCCTTCTCTCCCTCTCTCCGCCCAGCAACCAGTCGCGCGTCACAAACCCTCGCTACGACTTTGACTACAACTTAAAGGTTTCCCATTACCTATGGTCCACCAGATCCACCTTTTCACCAACACTGACCAAGATTATAGGGACATTCATGTGCACAAGTAGACCAAGACTGCTTCAGCCAGCGTCGGCGGTCCATTACCAACCTGAGTTGTGTGAAGAGGCCGTCATGCACCCACGGCCAGTGTCGGGTGACGGCATTTCAGAGTTCATCTCGGCTAGACACAAATAGGAAGAATTAGGATACTGATTGTCATTCGCCGGTTATTTGCTTTTCTGTAATATATATATATATATATATATATATATATATATATATATATATATATATATATATATATTTATATATATATATAATATATAATATATATATATATATAATATATATATATGTATATATATAATATATATAGACATATATATAATATATATATATATATATATATATATATATATAATACATATATATTATATACATATGTATACATATATATATACATATGTATATATATACATTTCTATATATATATATATATATACATATATGCATATATACATATCAATATATATATGTATATGCATATATGCTGTATAATACATGCCCTGCCTATTAATGTATATGTATTGTCATTTCCAAGAGCTGGCATCTTGATGTTGGCTCGATTTAATACTGACAAGAAATTTGTCGATACAGATTAAAATATTATCAGGGTCACCCTTACAAGACAGTTCTCATAAGAAAGCTGTGATTAAAATCAGCTCCCACATACTAATCGTGGTACCCATGCTAACTTGCATGGTGGCGAGCAGGGAATTTCTTCATCGATAAATG
>NC_134811.1:10613982-10623982 GCF_046742065.1 Oratosquilla oratoria
TTAAACTGACAGATTTCCATTTCCATACAAGCATGACGAATCATTATAGTTGGGGCACTAGTTGCTGTAAAAGCCGAACTCTTCTATTTGGTTGTGGAAAACACCACTTCTCAGAATATCTTACCGGTCTTACATTCCCCCCCCCTTATTTGACGACAGACTTTTGTGTCACTGAAAACAAATAGATCCATCATGTAATGTTAATGCAAGTGTGTATTGTAACAATGTAATGGCGTTCGGCCAAAAATGCTTTCCCGACAGTTGGGAAATCAATTCTAAAACCTTAGATACCTGGGAATATAGGATCCTCGCAACACTAAGAAACTGGTCTCACAACCCTTCCAGATGCGGGTATGTTCGGTAGAGAAGAAATGCCTTCAGGGCGACAAAAACCATCTCGATTAACCCGTTAATGAGTGTCGTTGCACCTAAGTGTGTGTGTGTGTGTGTGTGTGTGTGTGTGTGTGTGTGTGTGTGTGTGTGTGTGTGTGTGTGTGTGTGTGTGTGTGTGTATGTGTGCGTGCGTGTGTGTGTGCGTGTGTGTGTGTGTGTTTTCATCTGTCAAACTTGGCTTCATGTTTTTTTATTCGACTATTTCCTCTATTGAATTATTTCTAAAGTCGATATGTCTGTATGGAAAGCTATGCTTCTTGATATCCATCAGCCACTTTTTTTTTCACTCTCTTTCCAAACAAAAATGTTTTCCTGGTCAATTTCATTCACTTTTTTAATACTTCTTTAGAATTATTGTTTTTTTATATATATAGTGAGGGGAGATCCAATTTGTCTCACCATTCTTTATATGGTTTGTTTGCTAAACTAGGGATGATTTTGTTTTATATTCCTTGTACTCTCTTAATCTCACTTATACGCTTCTTTTTGTGGGGGACAGACCGTTGCTGCATATTTCAGTCTGGAATGGATCATGTTCTTGATGAGTTTTTGCAATTTTTTTCTGTCTATGAAATGAAATGTGCACTCTCAAATCCTTTACCATTTTTTTTCTGTCTATGAAATGTAATGTGCTCTTACGTTCGTCAATAATTTATGCCTCCCCAAAAATATTGCTAATGTACTTTTTGGGAGATAAGTACATAGATAATGTATCTTTGGCACTCTCAAATCCTTTACCATTCCCCCTCTTTTAATTGTTTATTTCCCATGGAGAAAATAATTTTGAACTTCTTTATACTTTTGCCCATTTCAGTACTTTCCACTTCTTAATATTGAATTTTATTTTTCAAACCTAAGCCCAAATGTAAAATTTGTCTAGATTTTTCTTGTAACGATTATCAAAATTCACCTTCCATCCTCGTCTTGGTCTTTGCGTCGTTTGCAAATACATTAGTGTAATTCGGCATCCCTTTCATCATGCCTTTTATATAAATTAAGAAAATTACAGGTGCCAATGTTGATCCTTGTGGGACTCCGATAGTAACTTCCGTCCTGACATTCCCTCATTACATCTTAGTCCCCCAATATGCTCCAGTTTCCACATAAAACGACTGTGAGGTACTTTATCGAAACCTTTTTTCTAGATCTAATTACATACAGTCATCCAGCCCTACCTCTCTTGCAACACACTAATTACTTTCGAGTGATCTAACGTCAAATTGACTGTCATTCAAAAAGTTCATCTCTTCAAAATATTTAGTGGTGTCTCCTTACTTCCACCTTTGTGAATTAGTACCACGTTAGCCCTTTTCCAATCCTGTGGCACTATTCCTTCTTTTAATGAAGAGACAATAAGACTATGAATCTTATACGTTAATTGTTTCATACATAATCTTAAGTATCCATTTTGAGATCCCGTCAGGTCTTGAAGCTTTTCTCAAATTAAAGACTGAATACTTCCCTCACATCTAAGTTTATAGTTTCTGAACTGATATTACAGCTCACCTGTCATGAACCTAAGAATGATAATTCATATTTGAGACATTTTAATTTATCATCTTTGTCTATGTACTTGTATAAGAACTTACATATTCCTGAACGGAAATTCCAAATTTAGTACGATAGTTTATATGCACTCCAGGATATTTCATGTATAGAGAAAAATTGACTTATATTGCTTGCTCGAGAATCACGTTAAAGTATAGTTTTTAGTAAACCAAAAAAGGACTCATTGATACTGGGTAACATCATATTCCTTGCAATAATGATGGCACATTTTACACTTGAATTGAGTTTCACTATGGTATTCCAGATTCCACTTGTCGTCTATAAGATCTGGTGTGCTTAGAGATAGGTCAACAGATGTATAGATCATTGTTTGGAGGTGAATGGCTGTAGGTCGGTTTGTGCTATATAGTGATAAGGAGTGGTTTGTTTGTAGGGAGATTTTAGTTATCTTCGTGGGGTTGCGGTGGTGTCTCGCGAAAGTGGTGTCTCGCATTGAAGTTTCCTAGTGGAAGATATTGGGAGTTAATTGGGGTAAAGAGGTCAGACAGTGTTCTTAAAGTAATGTTTTTTTGATAGGTGAGGAAAAAGAGCAGATGATTATTGGACGATGTGGGAAAACTATTAGCCGCAGTGGCTTGGAGAAGGAAATGGAGTGTGAGTGGTAGTGATGAGATATCTAGGCAGACGAGGAATACTGTACTTCATTGTTTAGCTCTAGAAGAGAGAAGATGGATTAGGTATATGGTATTGCCTTTTATATGAGGGGGATGAGTGTGTCTAGTTGTGTTTCTTATAAATAAATGTAGTCAGGTTTATATTGCTGAAGAGGGATACTATGTTTTCCCGATTTGGGGCGAGTCCTCGGCAGCACTATATATGAGGGACTGCATCGTTATTTGGTTTAATGAGATATGGTGGCTGTTTTAGTTCGTGCACTGGTGTAAGATTTGTTGGTTGCTACTGCAGGGAGTCTTTCATTGTACATAGGTGTCGTTTTTTAAGAGGAAGGGATATAGTAAAAGGTGAGTCTGACCTTGATATCTCATTCATTTCGGTTGGATCTGATGGGAGTATTGGGAAGTCTAGGAGTATGTAGTTCGGTAAAAGGGTAGGATGGATTTCAGTTTGTATTTCTCGTTTTGAGGCTGCGAGTACTCCGATGGGTATTGTAGATGGGGAGACTTAATTCAATTGTTTGAAGAGTGAATGGTTTATTGGCGCTTTTGGGGTGGGGAAGTGTAGTTGATACTCCATTACGTCATCTATAGTCTCTCCTGGAAATCTGGATCTTTCCTTGGAGTGGAAGAGTTGTACGTGTTGGAGTAGGTAAGATGAGAGGGTGAATGGATTTGTGGTGAGAGTTGTGATGGACAGGAGTTGTGGGAGTTGTAAAGGAGGTGTCTGCACTTCAGATGGAGAGGTCAGGGGATGAGTTTGGTATTCTAGTGACACATGTAAGGGGGTTGTAGGGTTTTGTGTAGGGATTTTTTGTTTCATGTGGGTGGTCTCTCTTGGCGTGGATGTTTGGATAGAACTACTTGGGGGAGGGAGGTTTGTGTGACGAACTGTACGCAGTGCTTCCATGTATGTAACTCCTAGTCTGATCACCTTGGATCGTACTCGTTTTCGGGATTCTTAACTGATAACTTCTTTGAGATGACTTTTTTCATACTATATAGTTTGAGGATGATGCAAGATGATCGTGATTGGACCTCGTACATTTGGTTGGATTTGAGCGTGGGGCACCATGTGCAGAGTATGTGCAATGTACGCATATGCCTTCTTAGCGGCTACATCGTTGTCTAGTGTGTACATAACGCTGCCAATCGAAACAGCGGTATGGGCGTGGGTTGTATATATCTAAGATCTTTGTATCATTAGTAACCTAGAGCCAGGTAGGATGGAAGAGTGATTGCTTGAAGGTCACTATTATCGTGGGGATATTGATCTTTGTATCGTTGATGGTTTTCTTCGCTCTATACGAATCAATTTTGATTGTCTTTCTCTTCTTTCCATTATTATATCATCTATGTGGTATCGTACTGATATTTGTACTGGGGTATCTGCCAGGGTTGTTAAGGTTTTGACTTTGTCATGCTGACCTCCTGATCCTAGGTCTATCATTGAGATTCTTTTATGTTACGGTGCATCCTGTATTTGTCTTCAAATTCATCATATACTTTCATGGGACATTCCTTTGTCAGTGATATACTGTTAGTAGCTTTCAGGACCAAGAATTATGAGTAATCCAAGTCAGGGTCCACTTCGTTTAGGTGTGGGTCAAGTTGATGATTAGCAGGGCTGGATAGTTTGGATAATGCAATATTTCTTAATGGAATCGGGGTTGCAGTCGTTGATCGTGGTGCGTGGTGTGTGGGCCTGTTGATAACGCCGACGGAGTGTGGGCAATTGCTCTGGTGTTACTCACATAGACTGTTCTCGAGTTTCGGGTGAGTAATTTTTCACTCCTTAACAGAGATTCGCTGTCGGTCGGGGCGGGAATGAAAAAGAGGGACTATGGTTTTGGGAGGAGTGTTTTTTCCTCCTTGTTGTTTGATTATCAATGTTCGTGCCGCGTTATGGACAACCTTGCTGACAGTGGCTCCCCAGCCAGGATCAGTTTAGGGAGGCTATGCTTAGACCATCTTTTCTGGCTTTTTCCCCAGGTGAGGTGAACAGAGCAGATCCTGAATAGGGGTGCTCAGTCATGTACACCGCTGCTGTGCTGTATAACTGCCTGATCTTACCACAGGGCGATCACTGATCCTACATCTCCTGCCATATGGGTTGTAACTAAGGGCTTCCAGAGATTACAATCACCTTCATGCATCATCGCTAGAAGACTTATGGTTCTTAGTTGGATGAATAAAATTATTGTTAGTGGGAGAGAAAATTGATAGTGACTGAATATGTTAGTCTTTGTCGTTTCCTCACTTTCGATATAAATTCCTGGATGATGTAGACTCCCATCTGGGTATTGATGTGGCACCACTTAGAAGTGGTGAGGCAGCGGTTGATTTCTCTTCAGCCTGCTTTCGAATCCTGCTTTGAGATTTTGTCTCCCTCGTTTTAGGTATGGGGACGTGGAGAGTGCTGAAAGACCTCAAAACGGGATTCAGAGGAGTAGGTAAAGAAAACCTAACCCCTTTGACTGCATGGTAGCATATAGTCACTATTTTTTTTTTTTTTTGGGGGGGGCACGCTTTTAAGGAGCAGAACCACATATGATTCGTATGTGTTTATAGTTTAAAACCTCTACTCCTAAAGTAATGATTGTAGTTTTGTACCATTGCTGTTCCTCCCTTATGATCTACCCTTGAACTTGTTCTTTACCACTTTTATGGCCCTACCTGCTCCTGATCAACCCCTACCCCACCCCACCCGTGCCGGGGTAAGAAGAATGCTGCCACCGTGATCCAATGCATGTAGTAGAAGGTTACCAAAAGGGACGCATTGGACTAGGGATCCCCCACTCTATATTTTCCTCCTACGAAAAGTCAAATCAAAGTCAAGGCAATAATAATGACGATGGTAATACATACATACATACATACATACATACATATGCCAAAGGCTTTTTACCCCTTACACGGGGGGTAGCCAAAAAGAAAAAGGCATAGAAATCACCTTCATGCATACGATGGTAATAATAATAATAATAATAATAATAATAATAATAATAATAATAATAATAATAATAATAATAATAATAATAATAATAGAAATAATAACGCTAACATCTAGAAATGATGTGGACGAGGAGGATGGCAGCAGGATCAAGAAGCCGACATGCCTTGGGACCGGTAATGAAAAAAAAAGAAACATCACACGACGAACAAAATTACGAGTACACAGCATTTTCATAAAACCAGTAGATATGGGTGTAAGACCTGAGACCAAAGAACGAAAGAGGAAATTAGAAGTATTTGAAACTGAAGTATTAAGAAAAACATTAGGACCTGATACGATACTGAATTAGGTCAATGGAGGCGAAGTCCCGATGCAAAAATTAGGGGGATAGCAGAGCAAACATTTATAAAACAGGAAGTGATAGGAAGAAGATTGCGATGGGCAGGACATGTGGCAAGAATGAATCAAGAAAAGAATCCTTACCAAGTTTTAAACGGGACAGCTGTAGGAAAAAGAACACTACAAAGACCCACGATACATATGAATGACAACATTATCCAAGATGTCGAAAAACTTGTGGAAAATCCGGGCAGTGGCAGGAGATCGTCGACGACAGGGATCGATGGAGAGGCTTGGTGAAGGTCATGGGACTTGAAGCCCAAGTACCAATGGAGTGAGTGGATTGAGTGGAGTGTGTGAGTGATGATGATGATGATGATAGTAATAATAATAATAATGATGAAGATAATAATAACAATAATAATAACAACAATAATAATAATAATAATAATAATAATAATAATAATAATAATAATAATAATAATAATAATAATAATAATAATAATAATAATAATAACAGAAATAATAATGATAGTAATAATGATAATAATAATAATAATTATAATAATAACAACAATAATAATGATAGAATGAAAATAATAGTAATAATGGTAAATGTAATAACGATCATTTTTTCTCACCTTTTTTCAGCGCCTGTTGGGTGATGGCCTGTCAGTCACCGATGCTCTCCCCGCAAAGTTCCTCCATTGTCTCCGATCCATTAAGAATTCCCGTCTCTCCTCTGCTCCCGACTGCTTCCCTGACACCTTCTATCCATCTTTCCCTCGGTCTAGCCTTCTCCCTTGTCGAATCCATTCCAGTGAGAGCTTTTCAGACAGTCTTTCCTGTTCCATTCTCATTATGTGCCCTTACCATCTTAATCTGTTCCTTCCTTTATCTCAAAGATGGCGGTTTTTCCCGATTCACGTTTAATATCAACGATTCTTATCCGGTCCATTCTCGTTACCCCTTTTAATCAGATTTCGTATTTTCATCTCAGCCACCTGTGTTTTCTATTTGGTTCTTTATGTCAGGTCAAAGTCTAAACCTCTGTACTCTCCTTATTCAAAATTGAGTCTCTTGTTGGATCATGTAATAGTTCTTGTATGCATAATATATCTCGCTGGAGACATTTATGGCTATATCAACAAGTTTGTGGATGTTACCAAGATACTAAAGAAAATAGAAAAATTCTAACAAAGATTATAGATAAAGCTAACAATGTCGAGTGCAATTTAACGCCCGAAATTGTAGTATGATCCACAGGGAAAAAATACTAAGACACCATTCAAATGAGAGGTAGCAGTTTTAGCAACACATAAGATTACATTTACCAGGGATCTCAATCCAGTACATCACATCACGTGATCAATTTAGCATAGAACATACCCATGGCAAGTAAACATAAATCTGACTTTGAGTAGCATTAGATGGCGGTTGAGGTGCATACGCCAGGAGGCGCGTAGCTGAGACCAAATTATCTACCTTTGCCCTATCCGTTTGGACTGTTGTTAGAAGTTAAGTCATCACTTGGAATCGGAGAAAAGTGCGGAACTCAAACTAGCGAAAACAGTACAATTTCGATTACGACACCACCATAGTGAAAATATTAATAACACAGCACCTTAAGCTCAGCTTAGAACACACGTTTAAGAACTGGACCACTAAATATTTTTTTTTCGTCACATGAAACCCAGAACTAAAAAAAAAATCCTACTTCTTTTGTATGACTATTGGTAACCAAACGGTGCGCTGGGCGGTTGATTGAGGAGGTGAAGGGAGAGGAGCCATATTCGTATGAAGGCCTATGACTTTACTCACTCCGTTGGCACGCGAGAAAATGTTGTATCAAGATTTGGCCGATTTTAGCACCCACACTTAAAAAAGGTGCCCCACCCCTGGCCTAGAATATCCAGCTGTGATAAGGAACTAATGACATGACTAAGTTTAAATAAGTCCAAAGGACATGAAATATTGATTCGGAATCTGTATGAACCGATGTCTTGTGAAATATAGAAAGTTGGGGAATGAAGAAAAATTCTACTTTATCAAAGCAGTTGATGTTTTTATGTTTCGTATAGTTTTGTACAATTTATTTCATGTGTTTCATAAAATTTGTCGTATGCATGCATATTTTGTTTTTTTGTTTGTCTGATTATTCATTTTTATTCATCTACCTATTATTATTTTTTTCTTAAAGCATGAAATTTAAGGGTAATCGTGGTATCTATATACTTTGGTTTCATCTTACCCAAAAAAACTCAATTTGGGGTGACAAATAATTACAATCAGAAGGACCATACTAGTCCACTCCAGTAGTATCCCCCTCCCTTGTCGCTACCTCCCTCCCCTAGGTAAAGGCAGGTGATTTTCTTTTACATCATGGGGGTATGTTTCCATGGGGTTAGTAAAGATCAGATATACATATTTTTCTTATCCCACACATTATTATATATTCTTTAATCCAAACTGGTTATTTTCCGCCCAATCCTGTTTTTATACCCAATAGGTAACTGTACCCCACTTGTTCAAACATGTTAGTGATGGTCGGTGCGTGCGTTGTTGGAAGTTTGCCTTCAGAAAACAAATATTTCCAGTTCCCCAAAGAAGTAGACATAGGTTAAGTCAGGGGTTCCCAAAGTGGGTTCCGTGAAGCTAGGCCAGGGGTTCCGTAGGTTGTAAGCTAAAGTTCACCAGACATGCAAAGTATAGTATGTTTAAGGAAATTATGTTGTACAATTTACTCTTTTGAGTAAAAAGTATGTTTATTTAAAATAAATTCATTTTTCAGTATAGTTTGTTTTAAGGAAATTATGTACAACATACTATTTTGAGTATAAAGTATGTTTGTTTAAAATAAATTCATTTTTCAATATAGTATGTTTTATTTTGGGTTCCATTTTTTTTTTTTTTTTTAAATAATGTCAAATGGTTCCGCAACAAAAAAAGTTTGGGAACCACTGGGTTAAGTGAACGAACAAAAATATATTGGCATTGTGAACACAAAATTCATATTCTATGGATTAGAACAGTACTTCCCAACCTGGGGTGCTGAAATCGATTATAGGGGGTGCTGGGAAATGATGCACATAAAAATCACATTGATATATGTATCATTGATTACCTAGTTGTGCATATTTGACTTTTTCCATGTTATTTCATTTTTGTAGGGTGTTCTTATTTCTTCTACAAACAATATTGTCAATTTGTTTCATTTCTAAGGAATCAAGAAAATAAATCGTCAAGCAGTACACTTCACTTTCTTTTATCCTTCTAATAACAAGATAGGGGTGCTGGACTGCTTAGACATGAGAACAGGGGATACTATGGTCGGAAAAGATTGGGAAACGCTGGTCTAGCAGCATCAATGATAATAATGAAAAGCATCCTTAGATATCCAGATGAAATGACATTTGTTCTTTTAAAAACTATTGTAAAGAATTTGAAGGATTAGTAATTACCTTCCAATTCTATTGAAGGAGTTTTGATTGATTTGCATGAAATATTTTTGTAAGGAAACTTATCATGAACATGTAATTGATGTTATAATGAGGAATACATGCTTTAATCTAATTTGATGATGCAAAAATGTGAAATAGCAATAATTTCCATGCTAAAAATGCACAGGCATTCATTAATTAACTTCGTTCTTTTGTAAGGAAATGAATCAACAAGTACTTTCTATGTGACATAATAAAGAATATATATCTTATTTAGTTTGGTGAAGCACAAATATGAAATATTAATAATTTTTATAATAGAAATATACGAGCATTCATTGCAAAACCTCTTTTTGAGCAAAATAGATATGATTTTTCAATCACCATCGTTTTATCCCATATCCAGTGAAAAAACAATAATGGAAAAATGACATGGTTCAAGACCAGCCCATATTTATGTAATAATGACAATAAAATAAACCAGGTTATATGAAAATACTATACTATAATCCTGTGATTTTTGTTCAATTTCACATATTTCCTTAACTCCCCCTTTTTCTAGACTGGAATTGACAACACTAGAAGAAGGAAGAAAAAGGTGATATCAATATTCTGTAGGAATATGCCAACATAAAGCAACTCACAGAGAAAACTAAGTTCATTAATGGGTAGGACGAGAGTACACGAAT
>NC_134811.1:10628982-10693982 GCF_046742065.1 Oratosquilla oratoria
GCATTTGGGAGTGTTGATAAAAGACAACCTGTCACCTGACAGACATGTCAGCAAGATTGTGGGAGAGATGATGAAAAAACTCATAGAAACACTGATCCACCCAAGACTAGAACATGCGTCAGTGATATGAGTCGAAAGAATGCAAAGGACAGCAAACAAATTGGTTTCCAGCCTGTCATATAAAACATACGAGGAGAGACTAAACGCTCTGGATCTGCTAACTTTGAAAGATTGAAGAGAAAGAGGTAATATGATTATAGTATTTAGGTCGTTAAAAAGGATAAACTATATTGACAGACGAGATATATTAATCAGGGATGGCAGGGCTTTATGAGGTCATGAGAATGAATCAAGAAAGAATACATGTCTAAAGGGTGTGATAAAATAGTTTTCCATATAGATGCATCAATTCTTGGAATGGCTTAGAAAGTGACATAGCCCAAGCTAGAGCAAAACGTGAATTCAAATACAAATATGATCATTGGAAAGTAAGGTTATAGAGCAAATTAAAATCGTGCATTAATTTGAAGCTAGTTATGATAAATTGGAGTGTAGGAGACGAGATTATACAAGCGTTGCTCCTTTCCTGTATATTACTATTAGGTAAATTAACACACACACACACACACACACACACACACACACACACACACACACACACACACACACACACACACACACACACACACACACACACACACACACACACACACACACACACACACACACACACACACACACACACAAGAGGACATGAAAAGAAACTCAAGAAGGGTAGTTATAGAAGAGATATAAAAAAGAATAGTTTCCCACATAGAGTGGTAGATATCTGGAACAAACTGGATGAGGCAACAGTGTGTGTAAATACTATACAAGAATTTAAGAACAAACTAGATGCTGAAAGATACAAAGACGGGTCATTACGAGCATAGATCGCTTCCCGTATAATACAACTAGGTAAATACAACTAGGTAGGTTAATAAACACACGCACACACACACACACACACACACACACACACACACACACACACACACACACACACACACACACACACACACACACACATACATAGACACACATACATAATTTAAAATCTATGTATGATGATTGGAAAATGAGAGACAAGATCCCACGAGTGTAGCCTCTATTCTGTATACTACAAATTGGTGAACAGAAACACACACATGCACACACACACACACACACACACACACACACACACACACACACACACACACACACACACACACACACACACACACACACACACACACACACACACACACACACACACACACACACACACACACACACACACACACACACACACACACACACACACACACACACACACACACACACACACACACACACACACACACACACATAGCTCCCGTTCCCGAAAAATACAACTAGGTAAATACACACACACACACACACATGCACCCCCCATATACACACAAACAAATAAAGTGCAGAGTATTGAAAATGGGCAATAGCTCAAAAAGACCACCATTTAACTATTCCTTGTGAAGTAAATTCATGACAAAAGCAAAAGAGTAAAAAGATATGGGAGTGTTGATCAAATTGAATCTGTCACCTGACGAACATATCAGCAAGATTGTGGAAGAGATCTAAGGATTACTGCAGAACAAAAATTGCTTTACACTACATAGATGAAGAGTTGATGAAAAAACTCATGGAGACTGGAATCTGTCTAAGACTGGAATGTGCACTATTGGGTATGGTCCCTGCGTACAGATCGAGAAAATACTAAGAACAGCAACTGGTTCCTAGCCTGGCAGGAGAGGCTAGAAACATTATAACTGCCAGTATTGAAGGATTGAAAACAAAAGGTGACTTGATTGCAATGTTCAGGTCACTGACGAAGATAGACAACATTGACACAGGATCTCTTGATTAGGGATGGGAGAGCACCGTGAGTTCAACTAATCAACTTGAAAAAGATTAAATGTCAAAAGAATATGAAGAAATGCAGTTTTCTATACAGACACATAAGCCCTTTTGATAGACTAGAATGTGATGTAGTTCAAGTTGGAACCATACATGAATCTAGGTAAGATAATTGGAGAATTAAATTATATAGCTAAAGTTGCAACCATACAAGAACTTCGAACTAGGTATGATGATTGAAGATAAGACCCTATGAACGTTGTTCCTTTCCTGTATACTGTCATTAGGCGGATACAATCAGGTGAATACACACACACACACACACACACACACACACACACACACACACACACACACAAACACAGCTATTCCTTAGCTTACTGCTTTGTTTTGTTTTTTAATGCTTGTAACAACATCTTTTCACTGTCATAGTTTTATAATGTTATAATCTTGTAGGATGTGTATTTTCAGCAGTAATGCTGCAATACCCAATAAACCGTATATTATTATCATTATTATTATTATTATTATTATTATTATCATTATTATTATTATTACACACACGCACACACACACACACACACACACACACACACACACACACACACACACACACACACACACACACACACACACACACACACACACACACACACACACACACACACACAACTTCCATGGTGTTTAGAGCCATGAAAGGTGGATATATACTTAATAAAGTAGATCTCTTAATATGAGTACATATGAAAACCAAAGGCCATAGGATAGAAAAAAAAATTCTGAAGGACATTAAAATACATTTTGTATGTAGGATTATTGAATCTTAGAATAGATTGGATGAAGGAATAGAAAACTCAAATTGGATGGAACAATTTATGGTCAGAATTGAAAATTAAGAACGAAGAGAAAGGACGCTACGAAAATATATTTTATCCTGTATACTACGAATACAAACAGATCTGGAAGTGCTGGTTACAGATACTGTCATCTGACAAACATATCAGCAAAAATCGTGAGTGAAAGAGACTGTTGACGAACACAAAAATATTTTTCATTACATGGACGAGATGTTAAATAAATAAATAAATCATAGAATGCTTTATCTGCCCAAGACCAGAGTAGGCAGTAATGGCATGGTCTACGGCTCTACGCACAGTTGAAATATAAACAAGACCGAGATGTTACAGAAATATGAACAAATTGGTTTCCAGCCTTGAACATGAAACTTACTAAGACAAATAAGAAACACTGGCTCTGAAACTATTTCAGAAAAAAGATAATGAAGTGCCTTCATTGTGGTATTAATGCCATTGAAAGGGGTAGATAAAACTCACTTGGTGTGTGACGGACGAGCGTCATGAAGCCAGAGGAGCAGATAGGAAAAAGATCACATGCCATAAGAATGTGGAAAACATAGTTTTCCATATACAGTAGATGCATCAGCTCCTGTAATAGCTTAGAGAACATAGCCCAAGAATTCAAAGTTAGGCATGATAGGTGGAAAAAAAGTGTAAATACAAATAGCTAAATACACTCATACACACACTCAACGCGCTGTTTGTGTATATATATTTTCGTGTGTGTGTGTGTTTGTTTGTGTGTATGTGTGTGTGTGTGTGTGTGTTTGTGTTTAGTGTATTGCATATACATCTGGTGTGCGTGTATGTTTTATGTGATTGTGTGTGCATGTGTCCGCACACATACACACACACACGCACACACACACACACACACACACAAATTCAGGCACGCAAGCGCGCATGCACGCACGAATGCACACACGCATGCACGGACGTACGCACGCACGCAAGCACGCACGTACACACATATTGGAATTTTCAGTAAAGAAGCACAATACATCAGTAATATGGCTTGAGAAACAAAAAAAATTATACTCAACGAAATATTATGCAGCAGTGCCTGACCGTCTACCTGTCATGACTGGATGGTATGTTACGTCGAAGTCGTAGCCATGTGACCGAACGCTTGATTCGTGGTGGTACCGACAGGGGACTCTGCGCACTCGGGGTTCGGCGTCCTGTCAGTACAAATGAGGTAAGCTTGGCGTATATTTTTCATTTCTCATCCATCTTTAACGCCCATTGTGGAATTCGGAAGGTTATGTGGTGATGATCGAAACTTGCCCGATCAAGAAATGTGAGTGACGCGTCGAAAGAAGGCTTATGTTTCGTGGAATTGTTGGCGTTCGCCTGCCGTATGGGTCGACCGGGCGAGGGTCGGGTGCGGCGCTGACGCCATCCCGGCACACGTCGCCACCGCCTCTAAGAGACGCAAGGAAGCAGAGCAGGTGGCAACAAGAGTGGATTCAAGCAGTCAAGGATAGAACGAAAGACATGGACTGTCGAGAATGCCATGTGAAGAACCTGATGGGTGAGACATCGCCAGCAAGAAAAGTAGCGTACGTGAATTTGTGTGGCAGCGAGGCCGAACGTGTGAGAAGGCACGGGCAGGCACGGGCCGTTGCTTGCCTCTCAGCAAACACCACTGTCATTATGTGCTCTACATGGACACCGTCGGCTGTCCTATAGTGTGATATATGTGAAAGTTGCACTGAAACTATGCGTCTACAAGAAGGTTCGTAGTGTAGGTGGCATTAGGGCCAGAGTGCCAAGGTGTGCGGTTCGGTACGGTGAAGGTCCATGGTGCCACACTTGGACGAGGGAGGTAGACGAAATTTTGCATAACGTTTTCTATCAGATAAGCTTTGGCGTGGGAATGACTGGTGATATCGGACGGCACCAAAGCAACGTGCAAATGGAATACCTGAGTGCGGAAATGTGGTGAAATATGTCCGACAGTGCTTCATATGTTGGTGAAAAGTGGATTTGTTATGGTCATTCTGGTGTCGAAATGCGTTAGCCCCCCCCTCCGCCCCCCACTGCCCCCGATGTGATTGGAAGGTGGCTGGGTTAGGGGTGGGGGTACGATTACCCTATAGGAAGAAATAAGAAATATTTTATCTGAATTTTCTGAACCATTTATGATGTTCTGTGAACCCGGGCTCATTGTGAGATGGGCCGAACATTTGCAGAATAGTGCTGCAGAGGGCCAGGACGTCTGGAAGCAATTGAAAGCAACATTATTGAACCGTTTGAGATTCCACGGCCATGAGTGGTGTGCGAGTGAACTAAAGGATTGTAATTGCTAGCCATGTAACTGCCCCATGAAGATCGGTACACCTGATGCTTGCGAAGGCGTTATCGAGCACAAGTGTGAGGTTCTAGTTGAGGAGGAGGTGGGGAGGGTAGGTTATGTCTGGGAGAGTAGACGGGGTGGGAAGTGGTGGTGGAGGTGCTGGATGGTGGCAGGGGGGAGGTGGATGGATCGTGGGGGTGGAGGAAGGCGAAGGTAGGGTGTGTGGAGTGCAGGGGTGTAGTGGGGAGGAGGTGGTGGAGCAGGAGGGAGAGTACGGGTGGGTGGAGTAATTTGTGGTTTGCGGTGTGGTTCTGTGTTAGGGCCATTGTATTGCGTATAATTAAGAGTGTGAGGTGGACAGAGGAGGTACTTGGGAGGGTATTAGAAGTTTATGGGACAGAAGGGGCGACATTTCGCTACGCCAGGTTTAAAATTAACTGCCCAAGGTTTCTTAAGAACATTGCACCGGGCATACTATATTTTTTCCGACAATGTAAGGCCAAGGCAACGGGGTCCCATGCTGTAGAAACAGGGTAGCATATTTCTGGAAGTAGCAGATAGCATGAACCACAAGGATAATTGAACATTTGTAATACGAACTTCGTGAGCCTGCAAAAGCACACGTACGGTCAGAGGAAATACGGTTGTATTTCCTACTGTTCTAACGACGTTCGGTCTCAGGGGCCTCAAAATTTCAAGTAGGAATACGGCCCTGAGTTCTTGCACTGAGCGAGAGTAGGTGGGGGTGGGGAAGAAGCCCTGGAGTTCTCCACTGGCTATGGTTACGTCATTATGTGCAGTAACGTGTATGACGTGATATGGGATATTATAGCTGGACGAGATTTGTGTGCGTGTGTGTCACTTCCTGAAAATTCAATCGTATGCGTTAGGAAGAAAACATATACACAACTCAGGAGTAGGCGAAGTGAAACTTTACGTCAAAATATTTCAATTTTTATTATTAGGTTTGATGGTTTTGTTGTTGAATTTTGTGGGCTTGAGTAAAGGTATCGTGTTTAATAAAGATGTATGTAGTAACTCGTATGAATTGCTGTTTGGTTATGTATGTATACACGATGAAGGTAAACAAATTATTGAGATCAGAGCGTCACGTAGGGAGCTTAGCATGTAGCCGGTATGTACTGGCTAGGGTTACAGAGAACGTTTTACTGAGGGCGTATTTCTTATTGGGACCGATGGGTTGTTGCCTGACTGAATAGAATAGTAGACATTAGTCATCTGTCTAGAAGAGGGGTTTGGTCAAGGCGGTGTGTAAACCACATTAGTGAAATTAGGATTTGAACGATTAATGTATGGTGAAAGTGCATTATATACCATTCCGCCATACAACGCGGGCGATGATAGCCGTACCCTTGTGCGAGGTTGCATATGTCTGAACTGTTTTCATTGATCTGCAAGGCTTCCTTTTGGCCGCCAGTCAGAAAAGTGTAGAACATTGTTTGCTATTGGAAATGCCCAAAAACTCTGCAACATAGTGCAGTTCCTGTGCACAGAGGCACGTAAGGAACGTCAAGGGGGAAAAGGGACAAAATTGTATACGTAGCCATATGGGTCGCCACCGAAATATGCATTCGAGGAGAATCCACATGTTTCAATTCACATTTTTTGCATAGATCAGTTGTGAGGATTATTGCTTCATTGCACATCGTACGAATTGATAATGTTCAACAAATGAAAATGGGCAGACGTGATATTTCGAAGCGCCCACTTGCCGACGTACTAACATCGTCCGCAACCGGACATAGCCGTGCGGTTACAACCTACGGGTGAACTCTGGGCGATACGCGCAGACGTCGGCCATCCGTACGCAAGTTTCTCGCAGAGGCGTGAATCGAGAGTCCACGTGGTAATTATGCTTCTTGTTAGCACAAACCATCGGAGTTGGTATTATGGGAAGACTCCACCAATTCAAGTTTCTTTTGATCTAATTCAGATGGCTAGTTGGTTTAAATTTGGATGTATGAATTTCAACTTGTTTTGCAAAACTGTATGATTCTTACGTCATTCTCATCCGCTTGATTTTTTTTATATTTTATATATGCGGATTGAAAAGCCATCAAAAGTAATACGTATACACGGCATTTCAGCAGTGAATTTCATAGTTATATTTATATCGGCATTTTTGTTGTAGCATTACCAAGTGGAGACTACAGTGTACATACACAAAGCCGTATAAATTAACGAATTTGTTTGAACTTACTGGAAGAAACTGGATGAACCCTAAAAGTCGGCGAAAATTTTAATCATGCATGTGACTACAGCTGTTCAATATTTACATTTAACACGTACGTTGTAACAACTATTCACCATTATATAACGCACTGCACAAATGCAGGAGTGGATTAACAAATACTTTTTTTTATTCCCAATGCATAGAGTTGTATGTTTCCATTGCGCATGCAAACATTCAGATATTATCAAGTGCAGGAGTGTGTAATGGAAGATGTTCAGTTTGTTTTGAAGAAATTCACTTGGGTTATCAGGCATGGTAGTTTTTCGTTAATGATTTGGAAAGTACGTGTGCCTAGATTGTGAGATTATCCAGTACCAGTGTAGTTTGTGTGTAGTGAGAAGAGTTACGTTTGGTAGACTGGAAACTGGGACTTGTATATTTGTATATGAAACGAGCTGTTTGGGGGTAAATGTGCAAGTCTAGATGGTCAGTAACTGTAGGATGTGTATGGATACTGAATTAGCTTTGCATTAGATGAGGCTAAATTATTCAATTCAGTGAAGAAGGCGTGTGGGTGGTAGTCATTACCTATGAAATGGATATTGCTCAGAAAATCGTTAGAAAAATGCGATATCGGACGTCACCAAAGCAACGTGTTAATGGTAGGTTAGACGTGAGGTAGGAGTTTTAATTAAATTGTGTATGGTGCCTATAAACGTGTAATTGGAGAGGTGTGTTATCTGAAGTAATCATAATGTTTGCAAGTAGGTGATATTATTTTATAATTGTTCAACCATGGTATAGAAAAAAATTGCAGAACAATAAGATAGTGTTCAATAATGTGGTATATACACATAGTTTTGGTAAAGTGGAGCAGATTTTATGGAAGTGAATTATATTTACAAGTGATGTATAGGATGCACATTTGTATTTTATCAAAGTATGGGAATGCATTGATAATAGATATGCTGTAAATCAATATTTGCACTGCATTTTGAATCAATAATTTGGGTGACAGTAGGATATTCATTGTATCAGTTAAATAATAATAGTTGCCTTGAATTTCACTGACTGGAAACTCTGTTTCAAAACAGTTGAATAGCCCATTGAGCTTCCCATAGATCTTGTTTTTTGTTTTATTGATACAAAGTAGTAGGAGGGGATCAGCTGTCCAGTGAAATGATGGAGGAAATGTGGTAAAAGTTTATCTTAGAGCACCTTCTGGGTGCACCTCTAGATATAAGTAAGCTTGTTGATAGATGGCCATTTTTATTGCTTGTCTTTCATAGGGGTTATAATTGATGTGTTGGAGTGTTGTTGTTTGACATGTAAGTCAGTAATATGATTATGATGCATGTTGGGTAATGAGTCATACAAGATGTTTTTAGTGATGATGGTTTATATATGATTTTGCATAAGAGCTAGGTAATCATTTGTTCAACTATCGTTCAGGAACAAAGTAGAATAAAGTAAGTATAGAAGTTAAAAGTGATCAGCATTGCTCTTTTGAGTGTAAATTAGTATTCATACATTAAAGTAAATAAATTTGGATCATTGGGATTTCACTGAGGTCACAAAAATATTAATTTCATGATTTAGCCAATATCCTGTATGGTGTGGGGGTGATCAGTAAGAATTCAATGTTATAAGAAGCTTCATTTTTTTGTAATGAATTGTAATTTTGTGTGATATGTTCATAATTAAAAAGCTTAAATTGGACATGCTTTGAAAGAGAGGGTTATATAGGTTTAAAGTAATAGAGGAATTTTTCAAAATCTAAGAGAGCAGATTGGGTATTTGGTTCTTTTAAGCATGTATGTGGTCGGTAACTAAAGGCAATTGCACTCCCGGATAATTTTGCACTAGCTTGTTTAACTAGATTTCTGTGGTCTGTGAATGTTGGGCAAAAGATTTTCTCTCTCTCTCCACATTGCAGGGTGATGGGGTGTTTGAGATGAAGCTTTATGGAGTCTATTTTTCAATTTGAAGTGATTTGTAATTTATGTGACCTTTTCAAGTGGATGATCATTCTACAATGGATAATTGCTAGGACAGATGACGAGTACCCTAAGGAGATTCATGTGAAGATATCTAAGAAAGAATCATCATCCTACTGTTCATCTTCGAACCACAACTTCCTCACTTCTAGTTGGAGGTGCAGTGACACTTAGTCTTCAGACTGGGCTCTAGACCTCTCTTCTGCATTACCTTTATTTGACAAAAAAATTTGACAGTGAGTGAAAGCTAGCCTCCTACTATTACTTTCAACCAGCAACACAGAAACAGACCCATACTGTGCAGTGCAGACTCCAGTTCAAGGATCTTTCCTGATAGATAAAAGAAAAGGCCTGAGGACTGTTGCCAGATGCTGTGAGGCTGTGGGTTTCCAGTCATAGAAGCCCAAAGCAACAACTCATCAGTAATTGCTGTTATTTTGGAGAAAGATTAAATTTGATCCATCTTGTGGGATAGGTTTCTTTGTGTATTTGTGGCCATTATTTCTCAGTTCCAAGTTCTAGTGCTGTCTATCAAAGGGCTACTAACTTTCTTCAGATATTTAGACTCTGCGCTTCAATTTAATGGTCTTTATGGGTTACTTTTTAATGTCTAATTTTATATATAGTTTACAACAGTAGTACAAAAACTTAACCACAACACTACCATAGTAAAAGATTCTCTGAGGGGTGGAAGTTTCTCCCAATTGAATAAGATTATTAAACAGTAGCCAGAATAAAACTAAGTGCATTATTAATACCCCATTCTGGATTAATGACTGCATGTTATGTAGTATTCATGTTATGGTAGCGTGCAGCCAATGCTTTGGGAGCACACCTTCAGACTGGAACCAAAAATAATTCGTCAATGTTGGAGTATGGTCACTATACAGAGGAATTATCCTACTTTTATATATGACTGGCCCTCCTTTATGCTGTTCCAGTGTAACTAGTTAACAGCTTCTAGGACTCTTCCTCTCCTTATCTTTGTGGTGGTGGGGGGTGGGGGAATTTGCCACTTATTTCCATGGAGAGTCATCAGAGTGGGACAGAGTGATGGAACTAGGAATCCTGCTCTCTATTTGTTCACCCTACAAGAAATCAAGGAAGAAAAGGGTCTGGGAAAACTCCAACCAGAACCCTAAAATTTTATGAATTAAATATGCATTGTTGTGGTACAGGTGATAGTGAAAGGGTAGAGATTGGCAGTATGTTTGTGAGAAGGAAGATGGATGTGTTAGTGTTAAGTAACACCAAGTTGAGAAGAGGTGATTTTTAGTTTGTAAGTGTGGTGGGGTGTCAGGAGTGACAAGGGGGAAGGGAGGGAAGGGCTCTGCTGGTGATTGATAAGGTAGGTGGAATGAAGAGGTGAAAGCCATAGTAGAAGAGAAAAAGCAACTAAATATGGATTGGTTGGGGGTAGTTCTAAGAAAGCATTTGAGAGATAAGAAGAGAGAAGCAAAACATAGGTGAGGGAGGCAAAGAGCAAATTTAAGATGGGATAAACTATGAAAATTTTAAAAAGAATAAGAATATCTTTAGAAGGAAATAAACAGAGTGAGGGGTGAGTAAGGTAGAGAAGAAAAGGTAAAGGTGCAGATGGACAGATGTTGATGGAAGTGGAGATAGTAAAGGGAAGATAGGGATTGATTGATTGTGGCAGTGGGAGGAGCTAGGAAGATGAATGTTGGGAGAGGAAAATGATGGGGATATATGAAAAGATTAGGTACAAAGCACATTGAAAATAATGAGCTGGAAAGGCATGTGGGTTGGATGGGTGTCAGTGTGTGCCTTACAAAAGGAGGAATGGTTGTAGTGGATTGGCTAGTGAGGTTTAATGTGTTCCTGAGGAAAGGAAGTGTCCCTGTGGACTAGAGGACAGATGCGAATATCGTAGTTTTATGGGGATCAGTTGTTGAGAGTAGTTGGAAGGGCATATGGGAGGATGTTAATTAAGAGGATTAGGTGTGAAACGAGGAGTAATTGGTGAAGAACAGTATGGTTTTAGGAAAGATAGAGGATGCATGGTTCAAGTATTTGTGGTAAGGCAGATTTGCAAGAAGTTTTTGGCTAAAGGTAAGGATATTTTTCTGGGGTCTTTATGGATTTAGAGAAGACTTGTGATGGCAGACAGGAAGGATTTGTGGGAGTTATTGCAGATGTGTAGGATAGGGGAAAGCTGTGAAGGGCTATGAAAAGTTTTAACATAGTAGAGCTTGTCTTAGGGTTGGGAATGGTAAGAGTGAGTGGTTTGATGTGAAGGTGGGTCTGTGCAGTATTTGTGTAATGTCACCATGACTGTTTAATATGTACATGGATGGGGTGGTATGGGAGGTAAATGTGAAGGTGATGGGCAGGGGGTTGGAGATGGTTAAAGAGACTGGACAGAAATGGGAGGTGATCCAGTTGTTGTTTGCTGATGACATTGCACTTGTGACTGGGCCAGGAGAGGGCCAGAGGCAGTTGGTGAAAGAGTTTGGGAAGGCATGCAATGGAAGGTGAAAGTTAATGTGGGTAAAAGCAAGGGGATTAGATATACAAGAGGTGAAGGTGGCAGTTAGCTGGATGTAAGTCAAGGAGAGAGATTAAAAGAAGTGGATATTTTTAGATATTAAGGATCGCATGTTGTAGGGAATGGAGGGGTGGAGCAAATCTCTTGGAGAATGGGTTATCTTGGAATTTAAGTAAGGAGAAATTTAAATGTGTGAGATGAAATGTGGAGGTGGGTGTTGCAAAGATGGATAGAGTAAGAAACGAGGTGAAGAGGAGAATAGGGGTAGAAATGGAGCTGGCAGATAAGGTGGATGAAAGAATACTGGGATGGTTTGAATACATGGAAATGATAAAAGTTCACCAAAAAAAGAGGGGGAAGAGGGTGGACAGAGCAAACTTGAATGAGATGGATGGATGGGGTGAAGGGGGCCCTTGAGTAAAGGGGAATGTATGTTGAGTAAGAAAGAGAGAAGGCAAGAGATAGTTGTGAGTGGAGAATGGTTGAGAATGTAATGTAAATTGAGTAGGCCTGAGGGTATTTTTCCTTGTTTTCTCTATTTTTGCATGAAGAGGGAGGATCACTGTTTCTTCAGTACGAGTCAAATTCTTGCGCACAGCATCAGGTGCCATATGTACGATTCATCACACTACTTGCATTATAAAATATAAAGTCACTATTGTATTACTTGTTCTCTTTTACTCTGAGTAATAATATACACAAAATGTGATCAAACCAGTTCACAGAATCCGAGGATAACTCATGTAACTACAAAAATATATAAAATCAAGATACCAGTGCTGGCATTGTTGTGTACCCACTCGCGCCTCATGATGCCTATGTAGGCATCATTGTACCACAGTGGTTAAATGAAGTGGCTGAATATGCTGTGTTTTGCTGCGTTTCTTCCGACTTGGGCAGTAGTGAGGGGACAGAGATCACCCTTCATCCATGAGGAACTAAAGTGAAGGGGAAATAGATGACAGATGGTAATGG
Organism: Oratosquilla oratoria; assembly: GCF_046742065.1. Lineage (NCBI taxonomy): Eukaryota > Metazoa > Arthropoda > Malacostraca > Stomatopoda > Squillidae > Oratosquilla > Oratosquilla oratoria. The sequence goes on from NC_134811.1 coordinate 10,641,731, forward strand.
GATGGATGGAGCCAGGTGTGTCTTGGCTGGCTACCTCTCTTACATTGGGAGTCCATTGATATATAGATAAAATTGTCATTCCACAGCTGGTTAAATATAATTGTAGCCCCAATTTTCACTGACTGGAAACAGCCCCACAACAGCCAATGTTCTGGCCTTCCTAACAGATATCACACCTTACCTGTATACTACAATTAGGTAAATATACCTGGAGAAGGTTTTTTGATAAAGTACCTCACAGTCAACTTATGTGAAAACTGGAGCTCACAGGAGGACTGAGAAGCAAACTACTAGAATGGATGAAAGATTTTTATAAGAAGATACGTGAGGAAAGTAATTAACCCTAGATTGGTATCACTGGTCCAGGTGGACCGGTGCTTATCCTACGATTTTAATTTCCCGCCATAAAATTCCCAGAACCTCCCTTAGTATATTTTTCTACATTAATAAAAAACCTCATTACTTGATGTGATAGCATGCAGATTGATCTATTTTTTCAGTTTTGTATTCATTCAGGCCAATGAAATTAATATTAATATATATTTTTTTACTTTTCCTCAACCGGTCCAATTGGACCGGTGATACAAACTATGTGCCGCTAAAACACAGTGATACCTATCTAGGGTTAAGAAAAAGATGTCAAGGTTAGAGCAGTAATGAGTGGAGTTCCATAAGGTTCAGTGGTTACACCAATTCTGTTTCTTGTCTATGTCAGTGACATGTTTGCAGATAACACAAATCATGGTGTGAAAAATGAGGACTGTAGACTGTTGCAAAAAGAACTATACACAATTTTGGTATGGAGCTAATAATAGGAAATAAAGTTCAGTATCAAATAATGTAAAGTACTGCAAATGGGCAGTAGCTACTAAAAACCATCTTGAAACTATTCTTTGGGAAACCTTTTACAAAAGCAAAAGGGGAGAAAGATTTGGGAGTCTTGATAATAGCCTAGTCAACTGAAAGACATATCAGCAGGATTTGGGAAGAGATGTATGGACTGCTGCTTAAGTTTAAAATGGTTTTTCGATATATGGATAAAAATGTTATGATTAAACTCATCGATACCTTGACCCACCCAAGACTGTAATGCATCAGTAATATGGTCCCCACACAGAGTGAAGGATATAAGCAAAATCAAGAGAATATAAGGGGCAGCAACCAAACTGGTCCCTAGCCTGCAAGATAAACCATACGAGGAAAGACTAAAACCACTGGGTCTTCCAACCTTGAAAGATCAAAGAGGAAGAGGTGATATGATTACAGCATTCAGATTACTAAAGGGGATAGACTGCATAGATAGAAGAGATCTCTTGATTAAGGATGAGGGGGATTAAGAGGACATAGGAACAAATGAAGAAGGACTGTATGTCTAAGATGTGAAGAAATAGTTTTCCATATAGATGCATAAATACTTGGAATAGCTGAGAAGGAAATATAGCCCGAGCTCAAACAATACACAAGTTCAAATCTAAATATAATAATTGTAAATCAAGGATATAGGCAAAGTTGGGAATGTAAATGAATTTGAGGCTGGGTTTGATAATAAAATTGGAGAATAGATTGGACCCAACAAGCATCGCTCCTTTCCTGTATACTACAGTTAGGTAAATACACATGAATATATATAAGATGGAAAATGGTAACAAATGGAGTTCCACGAAGTTTAGTGCTCGCACCAATATGTTGCATGCCTATGTCAATGGCATAATTGAAAGTACAAGCTATGGTAACATGTTTGGAGATGAGGTAAAATTCATGATAGTGAAAATCAAGGAGGACTGTTGCAAAAAGATTTAGACACCATATTTGCATTATGCCCAGAATGTGAAATGAATTTCTATACAAAAAAGAAATGCAAAACACTGGAAATGGGAAATAGTGGCAAAAGATCTTCACACTATTCATTTGAAAATTAACCCATTATAAAAACAAAAGAGGAGGAAATTTTGGGAATGTTGGTAAATGACAACCAGTCACCTAACAGACATATCAGGATTGTGGGAGAGATATATGGACTACTGCAGGAGATAAAAGTGGATATTCAATATATGGATGAAGAAATTATGAAAAAAACTCATTGAAACCCTGATCAGTCCAAGATTGGAATATGCATCATTGGTATGATCCTCATATAGAGTGAAGGATATAAGCAAGATTGAGATATAATGGACAGCAACCAAACTGGTTCCTCACCTGGCAAATGAACCATATGAGGAAAGACCACTAAGTCTGCTAAATTTGAAAGATCAAAGAGAAAGAGGTGATATGATTACTGTATTCAGGTTACTAAAAGGGATAAATTGCATTTAGAGAATAAATCTCTTGATTAGGGATGGGAGGGCTGAGGACATGGGAATAAATTAAGAAAGGCCACATGTCTAAAAGATTTGAAGAAATAGAGTTTTCCATATAGATGAATAAATACTTTGAATAATTTAGGTGAAACAACCCAGCCTGAAAGAGTACGCAAGTTCAAATATAAAAGTGAAAATTTGAGATCAAGGATGTAGATTAAAGTTGGACTTGAACATGAATTTGAGGGTAGGAGACAGGAACCAATAAGTATTGCTCCTTCTCTGTATAATACAATTAAGTAAGTACACATGCACATGGATATATATGTATATACAGACGCTCCTCAACTTATGTTTTAGTTGCGTTCCGAACGGCCGAACGTAACGTGAAAATGAACATAAGTTGTTACTGTACGTTCCAGTAATGTATGACCGTTCATACTGTACATCCATAAATTCTATTACCGTATCTTATAAAACCCCCCTAAATCATTAATTATAAACATAACATTGTAAAATAATAACATTAATTTCAAATAAATTAAATTCAAGCAACATAAATTGAGATGGTGGAGGAGAAGGAGGAGGAGGAGGAGGCAAGGCAGGTTCAGTCTGTCGTTTGTGCCATGTAAACAATGGACACAGCGTCATGCGTAAGTATCGTTTGAACTACGGAGAGCGCGCTAAACTCAAAAATTCACTCAAAAAAGTTTTTTTTTTACATTTCTTTTTTACAGTCGGTTCAAACGTAAAATCTAAAAAACGTAAAACGAATGAACGTAAGTAGAGGAGTGCCTGTATATTTGTAAAAGCCAGTAACATTGAAACCCAGCATACAACAGCTTTGGTATAAGTTCATGGGAATGGTTTTGTCTGGTCTAGTTGTTGCATCAGTTGCCAAATATATGATATGACACCTTTGCCATAATTTCATATATTCCTTTATGTGTCATAATAATAAAACCATTGGCGAGTGAAATTCAAATTTAGCTGCAAGGGTTAAAACGTAAATCTTAATAAAATACAAATGTCGCACCTCAAAAGGCTATAGCTATCGGAAGTGGTTATCTCAGTTTGAATGACTGCATTGAAAATATTTTATCAAAAGTTGGGGAGACCTGCTGCTCTGCATATTTGCCATAGACGTAGTTTCCGCTAAAATTGTGAAATTATTTATTTATTTATTTATTTATTTTTTTTTTTTTTCCTGATGTTAGAAATTGAGTTTTTGAATTGTGATTTTAAGTGAGACTTAAAGTTCGCATAAAGGCAAAAATTACCTTTAAGTAAAAATTACTTAGCTAAATTTTACATTCTTTAAGTCTGACATGACTTCCAAAGCACACTATATTAATTAATTTTACTGCTCCAGTGTGATTCTTTCTAATATTTGAAAAGGTTCCCCCAATATTTAAAAGATAGTAAATGATACGTTTCCAGCATTATTGGTTGATATGGTAAAAAAAATTCGTATACAAGTTTAGTAAATTTTGGCACAGGTACTTAAAAAGGGTTGTTCACCCCTGTTGTAGGGACTGCTATGGGGCACCCCTATGCACAAGTCGCACATCATTTTGTCTGTATTGGAGTAAAATCTCTATTTGAACAAGTTGCATAAACACAGCAAAGGAAACATGGACTGGAAGTGAAGTGTTTATTCCTGATTTTTCGTCTATTGAAAGTCAATAGATGAAACGTCAGGAATAAACGCTTCACTTCCAGTCCATGTTTCCTTTGCTGTGTTTATGCAGTAAAATCTCCGTTCGTAGAGAAATGATGCTACTTTTGTACTGTGACTATCCCTTCATTATGCTGTTCCCACTTAAAACTGTCCTTCCTATAGCACATGTTTAACCCCGGTACGCGAGGATGCCGATGTCGGCGTCTTGATTATATATATTGTAGTTGTGTCTGTGTGACCCCCATACTCTGTAAACTGGCTTCATCATATTTTCTATGGTTATCAAAATTCATGGGTGAAAGAGAACGAGCAATACAGCGGTAACTTTATTTTTTATAATGCGAGTATTATGACGCAACATTGCATGTCTGGCAGCTAATGCTGCCCACGAGATTTTGGCCCGGAGTGAAGGGGTTAAGTATACTTTACCTTTTGCCTCTGTCCCCTGGGGTAGGGGGAGGAAATAATTCTGCCAATGTTTCCCTCGAGAGTCATAAAAGGTGGCAAAGCAAGATGGAGTGACAGGACTAGGTATCCCGTTCTCTGTAAAATTAGCCTACTAGAAGTCGTGGCATTAGAGGGTCTGGGAGATTTCCAACTAGAACCCTAAGATTTGGGTCATTAAATATACGTGGTTGTGGTACAGGTGAGAGTAAAAGGGAAGAGATAGGCAGTATGTTTATGAGAAGACAGTTGTATTGGCATTAAGTTGAAAGCGAGGGGGTAATTTTGAGTTTGAAAGTGTGGTAGGGAGGTTGTCAGGAATGAGGAGGGGGTAAGGGAGGGAAGGGGTGGTTCTTCTGGTAAGTGATGAGATAGGAGTGGAGTGGAAGTATCTTCAAGATTAATATGGATGAAGGTACAATGGATGGAAATGTGGGTTTTTGTAAGAGCATATGGGCCTGGTACTGAGAATAGTGTAGAGGAAAGGGAGGTTTTTTTTTTTTTGGACTTATTTGAATAAATGCTTAGATAGTTTTGGGAGGAATGTCAGTGTGTAGTGTTGGAAGATCTTGGTGCTGGAGTAGGGATGAACTAGAGAAGAGATAGAGTTTGGAGTGCTAGGCAAAAATCATAATGGAGAGTTGATTTTAGAGATTGTTTAGAGCATTGATGATAGCTAACATGGTATTTAAGAAGGAAGTCAAGCATAAGTACACATGGGAAAATGTGGTTGATAAGGCATTAATGGACTATATAGTGTTATCCAAAGGAAGGATAGAAAGAGTTGTGGATGACCATGTTCTTAAGACAGAGTGGGAGCTATGTCAGATAATTTTTTGGTGGAAGGTAAGTTGAATGGAAGATTGGTGGAGAAGAGGACCAGGACAAAGTAGAGAGGCACTGTAAATATTTTAAATGAGAGGGAAAGGGAACAAGCTGAAATAAGTGTGGGAGGGGGTGAAAGATTGAGTAGAGGTGGGAGTGAAAGAGGAATGGGTTTGTTTCAAGGAAGAAGTGACAGGCTGTAAAAAAGTAGTATGTGGAACAAAGAGGATGGGAGGGAATAGAAGGAAAGGTAGTGAGTGGCAAGATTATGAAGTGAAGATGGTAATAAAAGAGAAGTGAGTGTTTAATGATTGGTTGCATATGGGAAGCATATGAAAGGTACCAAAAAAGAGAAGCAAAACATAAGATAAAGGAGGCAATGTGGAGAGCAGATGTAAAATGAGGTAGGAGTATGACAAAAGATGTGGAAAGAACAAAAAGATGACTTGGAAGCAAGTTAAGAGAGGAAGGGGAGGTGAGTCAGGCAGAGAGGAAAAGGTAAAAGGTGCAGATGGATAGATGTTAATGGAAGCGGTAAAGGGAAGATGGATAAAGTATTTTGGAAAGCATTTGGATGTGGAGGTGGATAGGGATTGGTGGTAGCAGTGGAAGGCACTAAGAAAATCATGGTAATAGGAGAGGAAAATAGATATAAGAAAAACTGAGGTACAAGTAACTTTGAAGATGATGAGAACCTTGGTTGGATGGATTTCATGCAGTGTCTGAATAATGGTACATATATAGTGGACTAGCTTGTGAGGTTGTTTAATGTGGGTCTACAGGAGTGGAGAAACTGGAGGAGTGCCAGTATAATTTTGCTGTACAAAGGAAATGGGAACAAGTGTGATTGTAGTTTTTAGAGGGATCAGTTTAAGTGTAGTTGGAAAGGCTTAATTTTTAATTGAGAGGATTAGGAAGGCAACAGAGGGAATTGGTGAGGAATATGGGTTTAGGAAAGGTAGAGGGTGTGGATCAAATTTTTCTGGTGGCAGATCAGATATGCGAGAAGGCTTTGGGAAAAGGTAAGGATGTTTTTAGGCTTTCATGGATTTGGAGAAGTCTTATGACAGGGTAGACAGGAGGGTACTGTGGAAGGTTTTGCAGATATAGGGGATTAAGGGAAAGCTGTCAAGATCAGTAAAGAGTTTTTACTATAGTAGTAGAGCTTGTGTTAGAATTGGAAATGGAGAGAGTGAATGGTTTGAGGTAAAGTGTGGGGCTGTGCTGTGTCATGTTGCCATGGCTGTTCAATTTGTATATGGATGGGGTGATATGGGAGGAAGATGTGAGGGTAATGGGCAGGGGGTTGGAGATAGTTAAGGAAGGCAGTGATGGAGTTTGAGAAGGTGCGATATAGAAGAAAGTTGAAAGTAAATGTGGGTAAAAGTAAGGTGATGAGATGTACAAGGGGAGAGGATGGCAGTGAATTGGAAGTAAGTCTTAGGGGCGGACTGAACACCTATAATCATGAAATTTTCATCCAAAAATCAAATTTTAGATATGGGCATATTTGAATAATATAAACATCCTAAAAGCAAAATATGAACAACTTTTTCCTCCACAGCGTAATGGAGGGAGTTTAAATGGCCCAGGAGGTGTGTCAATTTAAATGGCTCGTGCAAGAATAGGCCCTAAATATCTATAGATATGTCTTGTTTTTACTTGTCTGATTCCATGAAACAGCTATATATTTGTACATCTGGCATCAGTGTAACTTCCTCTTCCATGTGGTGTGCACAACACGCTTCAAGCCTAAGTTACTCATCAAACATCAGAGTAGATTGATGCATAAACACGTCACTGACTGTGGCAATATTGTGTTCCTGTGCCACTGTTTGCCTTATTTCCTGGACATTACTGCACTTACTAGATGTCCAATCATCAATTGCATCACGATGAAGAAGAAAACCAAAGAAAATATGGAAAAATTGAGCCAAAAGTGGAATGAAAGTTGTGCTAGAGGGAGGGCAAAGCATGAGAGGCCTGGAGGAGGGACATCACTGCCTCGCGCATCACCTCTGTAACTAGAAGGCTGTTACTAGGCTAGTGACACAGGTAGAGATTGACAGTCGGTTTGGTTTCGTCCCTTTATTGGAAGGAGTCTGGCATACACACGTGTATTGGCCGGCCCGAGTCTGAAAGGATACTACCCTAAGGATACTACTAAGGTAGTGTCCCTATGGCTGGGACAGGGTTACCGGGCATAGCCTGGAATTGTGCTTTTCATGCGGATACAAATGCATGTAGTACAGGCATACTATAGACTTAACCTACACACAAGTAATATAAGGCTGAAGACCAGCTGTTTGTACCCCACATATCCAATTCTTGTCTATACCATTTCTGTACCGGTGATACTGTAAGCCAAAATATTGTGTAGAAGCACATGTGGAGGATGCCGTTCACCACACCACCACCACCACCACCTCCACTGCCAATACCATTTCCACCACCAAATACTGCCACAACCTGACAACACAGCTGACAAAGTGCTTTCTTTCAGATGAAGAGAAGAAGATGAGGAAAATTCAGGAGTAGAAAGAGAAAATAGCTGGCAAAAGAGAAACATACAGGGTTGGGATTGCGCCTGTGTAGGGTAATCAAACACGTTTTGTGAGCTCTGTCATTGAGCATAGAGAAGGCGCTCATTGCTGGTAAAAATAAGCCACTCTGTAATGATTTGACAAAGTGATGACACCCCAGCAGCGATGTTTTAAACCGGTAAAACTGCAAAAGCTTCAATTATGAAAAACACCGCTTGGCGAGTAATAAATACATTTTAATGTAATATAGTAGATATGTATATATATGAAAATATTTACTGTCAACTTATTATATATACATTATATAATAATGTGTGTGAATATGATAAAAATTGTACAATAAATAACAGATATACAATGCTGAAAACTTTAAATGCTCGTATCTCAAAACCACAAATATTTGCAATTAAAAATATGCCAAAATTTTTTAATCAATTGTAGCAGCCTGAAAATGCTTCTGGTAGTGTATAATTGGTATATCTTTATTTCCACACCTGTTTTTTCTGATATCTTGAAAAACAGAGCGACAGGCTCCATCTGAGTGAGAAAAAAACAATGAAAAAAGGGGTGACATAAGAAACCATACTTATGACACCTATATCTCACGTCGTATAGCGAATTTTGAAAAAAGTAGGCATGGAAGTGTTAATAGGATCTGTAAGTATTACCATGAAAAAGCAAAAGTCTGTAGTACAAAAAATACGATGTACATATTTGATTACATCAAAAAAAGTTATGACATCATAACTTTATGACGTCAAGACATAGCAAGTTTTTGGGTTCTCAATATATTTCTATCTATATTTTAAACAAAACCTGAAAGTTTCAGGTTGAAAGACCATAAACTTTTTTTTTTTTTTTTTTTTTTTTTTTTTTATTATTATTATTATTATTATTATTATTATTATTAAGGTGTTCAGTCCCCCTTAAAGGGTAGAGGCTTGAGGAAGTGGGTAGTTTTAAGTATTTGGGGTTGCATGTGGTAGAAAATAAAGGAGTGGAGATAGAGGTAAATTATACAGTGGCCACGAAAAGTTTGGGCGCAAAATTATAGGCGCCCCAACTTTCCCCTAAACTCAAAACATGCGAAAAATACAACTTTCCACCCAAACTTTTCGCTATTTTTCAATGCTAGTGTTTGTACCCGTATTTAGCCGAGACAATACACACTATTTGGCAACTCTGTTTAGGTGCACTCGATGTCACATGGAGTCAGTTTCTAAACATCTCTCATGGAGAGTAGTCTTTTTTTTGCGGTGGTCTCTGTTTTTGTGCCTTGATATCTCCGTAATGGGAAGTGGTAAAGAGCTGGAAAGAGACACAGTTGTTACAATCATAACCCTCTATAAGGAGGGTTATAAGTGTAAAGATATTGCTACTCGTGTGGGAATTGGAGTGCGTCAAGTGCAAAAGTGGACCAAGAAATTTCGAGACGAAGGAAGTGACATCATTCGTACTCCAAAGCATCGCTCTGGTCGGCCAAGGAAGATATCAAATCGTACTTCTACGGTTTTAACTGCCTCCTAATAACCGTAGGAGGCAGTTAAAACCGTAGAAGTACGATTTGATATCTTCCTTGGCCGACCAGAGCGATGCTTTGGAGTACGAATGATGTCACTTCCTTCGTCTCGAAATTTCTTGGTCCACTTTTGCACTTGACGCACTCCAATTCCCACATGAGTAGCAATATCTTTACACTTATAACCCTCCTTATAGAGGGTTATGATTGTAACAACTGTGTCTCTTTCCAGCTCTTTACCACTTCCCATTACGGAGATATCAAGGCACAAAAACAGAGACCACCGCAAAAAAAAAGACTACTCTCCATGAGAGATGTTTAGAAACTGACTCCATGTGACATCGAGTGTGCCTAAACAGAGTTGCCAAATAGTGTGTATTGTCTCGGCTAAATACGGGTACAAACACTAGCATTGAAAAATAGCGAAAAGTTTGGGTGGAAAGTTGTATTTTTCGCATGTTTTGAGTTTAGGGGAAAGTTGGGGCGCCTATAATTTTGCGCCCAAACTTTTCACGGCTACTGTAGATTAAGAGAAGCAAGTAGATGTCTTGTGGGTATTGAAAAGTGTCATGAGAAATAGGCATTTAGGAATGGGGGTGAAGAGAAGTTTATATGAGGGGTGATAGTCCCGACAGCACTGTATGGGGCAGGGACTTGGAATTTAAGAGAAGCAGAGAAGAAGCTAATGAAAGAGTATTGGAATGGATGGGACACATGGAAAGGATAAGTGAAAAAATTTTAGTAAAGGAAGAAGTGAAGCATTGGTGAATGTAGTGAACTTGAAGGGATGATGAAGGAGATGAATGGATGGGGTATTTACCTAGTTGTAGTAAGTAAACCTTGATAAACCGAACCTTGTTAAATCTAATTTTGGGTAAATTGACCCCATTATGCCAACTGAATTTCCCTCGGTAACACCCCCCCCCCCCATAGAAGAACTGTCTTATCGTGGTAAGGGGGCTGTTTTTTGCATGTCCTAATGAACTGGTGAGCAAGGCTAGAGGTGGTTTTGGCCCCTGCTCTTCCCTACATGGTAGAAGAGGACTACCGATGCTATCAAGGGACAATAGTATTGCCCACAAGAGGGACCACCACATGAGGTTGTCCTGTACTGAACTGTTGGGTGTCTGGGCTGGGATGAGTTGTTGAGGGAAGTCTTTGCTTCATTGCAGACAAACATTTGAATTGAAGAAACATTTTTTTATAATGAGTGTCCTCCATGGGGACGAAGTACCCAATCCACAGTGGCCAGCACTCATTCCCTTCATAATCCCAGTAAGCAGTTGCCATTGACCCCTTGGAGCCAAAAGATTCATTCCAACTCTTTAAGGGTAAAAACAGAAATCCAAGCCCCCCAGAGAGGCGGTTGACAAGTCCCTCGGGATCACTCCCTCTGGTCATGATGAAGGTGAAATACATGAGCAGGTTGGAGGTTGCACTCCCCCTGCCACTATGTTCCATGCTGGAAGACCCTGTAGGTCACCAATTGAGTCTTGTCCTGATACAATCAAGATAACTGATTTCTACCCATCACAGTTATATCATGCAATCCACTTGGACTTAAAGCCTTTTGAGAAAGTCCTCCATATCCATTTGAAATATGATAGTGACTGTCTCTGGAATCGGTATTATGTGACTTACATCTGACAGTGCTACCAAAATTTCATACGAGGTAATAAATTCCCTACATCTTGGAGATTGCAACCTAATCACTGAAATAATCAGATCAAACAATGCAGTTGACATGAAAAAATATTAGTCTCAACCTCTTTGAAGAAGAAAAACAAGCCTCTAAATTTTGCCACACCCCTACACCTTGCTGGTTTGTGGCAAACCACAAAGAAAACAAAAGCAACTTTATCCATGTAGCAAATATCTAGAGAAGGACATTGGAGTACTCCCAAAAAATAACATCAAGAAATATGGTAAAAGAGTACCTAGGCTTAGCACAAGCAGTGATGCTCCCACATCTACCCTGCCCTTCAGATGGAATTTTCTATTCTAACCACACAATAACTGCGAAGGGTGAATATACAACAAGGACTTTATGAATTCTCAGATGATATCCTACAATTATGCCTAGATAACGTTTGAGCTACAAAGATCCAAGAAAATAGCAATATGATCATGCTCGTGTTTTACAGATCACATTTCCCTGAATGAGTAAATATTGGGCCCCTTTCTCTCTCAATAAAAGCTTTCACCAACTATTCATTAGTGTTACTGATGCTATTAGTTTGGTCATGGAAAGAACAACCCTGGAAATGGTCCCTGATGCAGTCACTGTTCTGTCCTTCATTGACACGCTACCCCTGAATATGAATCCGTACCTTATTGCTTCCACTGCAGGAAACCTCACCAAGTATGTTCTCAACAATGTAAAATGTACGTTTAGAAGAAGATATTCTTCAACTGGCAAATTCCTAGTTTATTAGTCTTGGTAGTGCCAGACAAGAACTTCAATTTAGATGAAGAGATGGTGGGGCAAAGGTATGCATTCAGCAAAGGTTTCCACTGCATCATCAGCAAACAAGAAGAGATGCCCTCCAAACTGTTCTTGAGCAACAAACTCCACTGCAGGCCGTTGCAGTGAGACTGTGTAAACTGTACATACAGAGTACAGTATGTAGTATTTATTTACCACCCAGTGTTCCAGTCAAGAAGGACAACTTTATCTGTCTTGTGCGAGACCTTCCCTCTCCTTTCCATCTCTTAGGAGATTTTGATTGTTGTCATCCATTGTGAGGAAACAGCTTAGTCAACCCCAGAGGTATTTTACTTGCAATTGTTTTAAGAGATGAAGAATTAAAATTTTTAAATTCAGGACTCGAACACATTTTCACATTCAAAGTGGAACCTTTATAACTATTGACATTTACCTCAATTCATCAGATGTAATTTTAGATTTTAATTAGCACGTTTTACCAGATGTATATGGCAGCGGCCATTTACCAATAATAATAGAATCAACAAGGTCAGAACCAAAATCTTGAAATCCCTGATGGTGTCTAGACAAGGCAGATTGGTCACTATTCAAGAAATTTGCATCACCTAATCAATTGCTGACCAACTTGAACAACTCTGAAGAGGCCACAACATATTTAATCAATAAACTACATGCTACAGCACTCCAATCTGTCCCAAGGACATCGGCTATTTTCCCAAACATCCAGTCCTATATCTGTTGTGTGGTGGAAATGCACTTCCTGGGACTAATATTTGACAACTGTCTGACTTTGGTACTTCACTTCCATTATATTAGTTACACTAATAAGACCAAAACTGGAGTACGCTGCAACACTATGGACACCCAGTACTATAAAGAATATAAAGAAATTAGAAAAAAATACAAAGAGCAACAATAAAGGTAGCACCAACACTCTCCAAATTAACATACGAACAAAGATAGTCTAAATTGGAACTACCAAGTCTGGAACAAAGAAGAGAAAGAGAAGGTCTATTGACTATTTATAGAATCGTGGAAGGAATGGAAATCCTAGATAGAGATGATTTATTAAAATGGGTCAATAGAAAAACAAGAGGACATGAAAAGAAACTCAAAAAGGATAACTATAGATCTGAAAAAGAATAGCTTCCCACACAGAGTGGTGGATACCAGGAATAAATTAGATAAGGCAACAGTGTGTGCAAACACTTCAAGAATTAAGAACAAACTTGATGCTGAAAGATACAAAGATGGGTCACCACGAGCATAGATCCCTTCCTGTATAATACAACTAGGTAAATACAACTTGTGTGAAAGCAATGTCACTCCTTAGAATTTTAGCCCATACCTCTTGGAGCACCAACAGACAGACCCTCCTTTTATTACACTGAACAATATCCTTGCAAAGTTGGAGTATGGGTGTGAAATCTACTCATCTGCTACTGAAGCTTGACGCTGTGTGTTGAACTTGGTACACCATGCCAGTGTTCGCTTAGCAAATGGTGCATTGCACTCATCCCCAATACCACATGCAGATGAATGCAGGCCTTATTGAGGGTTTACTGTAAACAGGAAAGGAGCAATGCTTATTGGGTTATGTCGCCTATTCTCTAACTTTATCATATCTAGCCTCAAATTCATATAAAGTTCCAACTTAGCATACATGCTTGATTTCCAGTTATCATATTGAGATTAGAACTTGTGTATTGTTTGAGCTTGGGTTATATCACCTAAGCTATTCCAAGTATATACTCATATATGGAACATGTATTTTTCTATATCCTTTTGATGTGTGGGTTTTCTTAATTTGCTTCCATGACTTTTTGAGGCCCTCCCATCATTAATCAAGACATCTATTCTGTTGAGCAATCTATCCCTTTAGTGACCTGAATACTGTAATCATATCACCTCTTCCTCATCGATCTTTCAAAGTTGGCAGACCTACTGGTTTTACTTTTTCCTCATACAGTTTATCTGAGAGGCTGGGGACCAGTTTGGTTGCTGCTCTTTATATTCTCTCAATCTTGCTCATATTCTACACTGCAGTAGTCCATATGTCTCTCCCATATCCTGCTGATATGTCTTTTAGGTGACTAGTTGTCTTTTATCAACACTCCCAAATCTTTCTCCTCTTGCTTTTGTAATGGATTCACTTCAGAATGAATAGTTTAAGGATGGTCATTTGCTATTATTGCCCATTTGTAGTACTTTGTGTTTTTTAGGTTTGAACATTTCCCATTCTTGGCTCCATGCAAAAATAGTGTCTAGATCTTTGCAATAGTCTACCATCCTTCTTGTTTTTGATGGTTCTCTTGATTTTTGCTTTATCTGCAGACATGTTGGCATAGCTTGTTCCTTTCATTATGTCATTAACATAGATAAGAAACATAGTACAAGCACTGAACCTTGTGGAACTCCAGTTTTTACTGTTCTCCATTTTGACATCTTATCCTTTACTACTGTCCTTGTGTATCATTCCTTCAAAAAATCTTTCATCTATTCTTGGAGTTGCATCTCTGTCCTCCAACCTGCTCCCATTTCCACCCAAGTCAACTGTGTATTTATTTACTTAGTTGTATCTTACAGGAAAGGGAGCTATGCTTGTGGTGGCCCGTATTTGTATCTTTCAGTGTCTAGTTTGTTCTTAAATTTGTTGGTTTTTGCACACCCTATTGTTTTGTCCAGTGTGTGTGTATTTACCTAGTTGTATTATACGGGAAGGGAGCTGTGCTTGTGGTGACCCGTCTTCGTATCTTTCAGCATCAAGTTTTTTCTTAAAATCTTGAATAGTGTTTGCACACACTGTTTCTTTGTCTAATTTGTTCCAGGTATCTATCACTCTATGTGAGAAGCTACTCTTTTTCAGATCTCTTCTGTAATTATCTTTTTTGAATTTCTTTTCATGTCCTCTTGTTTTTCCATTGTCCTATTTCAATAAATCATTCTTATCCAAGATTTCCATTCCTTTCATAATTCTATAGATAGTTGGTCTCCTCTTTCCCTTCTTTGTTCCAGAGTTGGTAATTCTAATTTGGACAGTCTTTGTTCATATGTCATTTTGGAACGAGTTGGTGCCAGTTTCGTTGTTGCTCTTTGTATTCTTTCTAATTTCTTTATATTCTTTTTAGTACTGGGTGTCCATAGTGTTGCTGCATACTCAAGTTATGGTCTTATTAGTGTAGTTAGAATTTTTTTAATCCTTTCCTCATCCAAATAGATAAATGGCACTTTTATTGTGTGTGCTTGTTTATCATTTGAGATTAATCATTGGAGTATCACATAATCCAATAATATACTGGTTAACAGAAAATTCTCCAGCTCTTTCCCATATAGCTATTCATCTACATACAATCATTGAACTTATAATTTTTCAAGTTGAGATGGATTTTGGCAGGTAAAAATCCCAGAAATACTGTTGTGTGTTAATTTTCTGTTTGTGCATTAGAAAGATTGCCATGTTCATGGCATAGCCCCCCACTTTTTAACAAGTTTTTTTTCTTATGATGGGTTTCTTGTAACCAGACTCCATCGTAAGTCAAGGAGTGCTTGTAGTACATTTCTTTAGAGGAATTAAAGATAAGAGAAGTACAAAGTAAGCATAGATAGATGAATAGCATTTAAGTTTTGAGTTGGCTACTTCCCAAATAAAGGGTAAAATGCCCTTAGATAGACTTGTAATGGGTTTGTCATAACCAAACTCCATCCTAAGACGAGGAGTGCTTGTAGTTTATATCTTTTGGAAAAGTAAAGGTAAGAGAGGTACAAAGGAAGCATAAATAGGTGAATAGCATTTATAACTAAGAAATGTCACAACAAAGTTAATTAGGAGAGGTCACATAACATATGATAATGAAAGGTTACAAAACATATAATTAGAAAAGGTACCTATAACAAGCCATTTCATTAGGAAAGGTCAAATGGCAAAATTAACAAGAAACGTCACAATGCATATTTAATTTGAAAGATCACAAGGTATCAATGACTTAGGAATGGTCATAAAATATCAAAGGGACTGCCAGATACTTGCAAAATACATTGAGGAATGATAGATCTTGGCTTCTTGTTCACAATCACATTTCTATGTATGCATGTATTTACCTAGTTGTAGGTAAATACATGCATACATAGAAATGTGATTGTGAACAAGAAGCCAAGATCTATCATTCCTCAATGTATTTTGCAAGTATCTGGCAGTCCCTTTGATATTTTATGACCATGTATTTACCTAGTTGTATTTTGCGGGAAGGGGAGCTATGCTTGTGATGTCCCGCCATTGTATCTCGCAGTGTCTAGTTTGTTTTTAAACTCATGAATGGTTTTTGCGCATACTATTTCATTATCCAGTTTGTTCCAAGTGTCCAAAACTCTATGTGGAAAACTGTTTTTCTTCAGTTCTCTTCTATAGCTATGTTTTTTTATTTTCTTTCCATGTCCTCTTGTGTTTCTTTTGTCCCAGTTAAGTAAGTTCTCTCTATCAAGTATCTCGGTGCCTTTCATGATTCTGTAGATGGTCAATAGGTCACCTCTCTCTCTTCTTTGCTCCAGTGTCGGTAACTCCAGTTTAGCCAATCTCTCCTCGTATGATAGGTTTGCAAGTGCAGGTGCCATTTTTGTAGCTGGGTGTGTGTGTTTGTGTGTATGCATATGTATCTACATGTATATAATGTTTATGCATTTATACATTATGTATATAATGTTTTTATGTATATGTATGAGGAGCTAAGATGAGAGGGAGGGAAGGATGGTGGATGGGAGTGGAATGGGTTAGAGTGGGTACTTACATTTTGACTTGGCTACCTCCCTTGTAAGGGGGGAAAAAACTGTTGGTGTATAGGTGTACTGTGTGTGTGTGTGTATATATATATACACAGTACTACCTCTCATTAATGGACACTAATTAGCTGTGTTTTCAGTGTTTTTGGTGCTGTTGTTTAGTGCTGTGCAATCACTATGCCACCTAAAAACCACTCCAAATCAATGGATTATTCACATCAACGGACACCGTTACCCCCCTATTAGTCTGTTAACCTCTTCACTCCGGGGCACATCGCACGTCTGGACGTGTGATGTTGCGTCATAATAATCGCATTATAAAAAATAAAGTCAGTCCTCAATTGTTCGTTCTCTTTCACCCGTGAATTTTGATAACCATAGAAAATATGATGAAGCCAGTTTAGAGAGAATGGAGGTTACGTAGGTACGACTACAATAGATATAATCAAGATGCCGACGTCGGCATCATCGCGTACCCACTTGCTCCTCATGCCGCCTACATAGGCGTCACTGTATGGAAGTGGTTAATGAGAGGTAGTACTGTATATATATTGATTCATTCTTGGAAAGTGTCTGAATAGACGAAAACGTTCAGATCCAAGTGTCTTATTTCCCAAGTGGTCTTCTGGGAATTCTTACATTCACGCATTTTAGTGATTTGTTGTAATCAAGCTCTTCTTGGCAAAGATCTAAGTTTGTCTTTAACCTCTTTGATATGAGCCAAATTCTCATGCGCAGCATTGGGTGCCTGATGTACAATGATTTGGTGATGCATCACAATACTTGTGTTATAGAAAATAAAGTCAATACTGTATTGTTCTCTTTCACTCAGAGTAATAATAAACACTGAGGACATATCAAGGCAGTTCACAGAATTCAGGGGTCACTTAGCTACAATTACAAAATAAATATAATCAAAATGCTGATGCCAGCATCCTCATATACCCACTTGCACCTCATGATGTCAATGTAGGCATTATTGTATAGAAGAGGTTAAGGAGTTTGGGGAGTTGATGTTTCACACATCCATTTATGCATTATAAAGACTGTTGAAATGAGGAGCTGTATATGCTTTATATGTTATAGGTTATGTGGATAAGGTCACTGGGGAAGGAAACTCAGTGTGGTGATTTAGTGTCTGCAATTAATTTTATTTATTTATTTGATTTTGCATCTTGGCATCCAGGAGGTGCTAAGATAAGAGGGAGGGTGGAGGAGTGTGGAGTGTATTCAGGGATGGAATGGGTGGGAATGATTTTATGCCTTTTCCTTTTTGGCTAACTCCCTTGTAAGGGGAAGCCTTGGTATATGTATGTATGTATGATTTATTTTATTTATTTATTTATTTTTTTATTTTTTTATTTTTTTTTTTTTCTATTTATTTATTTATTCATTTATTTATTTTATTTTATTTTATTTATTTGTTTATTTTTCTTCCCTGTGCTTTGTTGGTTAACATTGGGATGTTTTTCTTGTAAGTGCTTCTGCTATAAATGAATTCCTTTTGTCTTGTTGATGGTGTCAGATTGTTGTAGCTTTAACTATATTTTGCTGAGTGGTGTCATTTTTGTGTATAGAGTTCACATTTTCGAGATGCATTGTAACTCTTCTTTAAAGTGTTTGCGTTGTTGGTCCAATGTATTTTATGTAATCTGGAAGTTCAGTCTCCTTTCTTTCATATGAATTTATAAATTATATTGGATTGATGTAAGGGATGTGGCTGAGGTGCATGAAGATGTTCTTCATTTTTTTCTTTTTGTAGAAAATTGTTAGTGTGGTACTGTTTTCTGGTTTGGTGCATATTATACTTTTTATGGTTTCCATTAATATTCTTTCATCATATTTATTGGCTGTGGATATTTGGTTACAGTAGAAGAGTTTGTGTATTATTTGGTTGGGTTTTGTCCTGTTTTTCCATTAACCTATTGATGATTTGGTTGAGCTGTTGGTCAATCAGGATTCTTGTAGCCATTGTTCATAAAGAGTTTGTTTGATGTGATTAGTTTCTAGATGGAATGTGTTCCAGTCTGAGGCTGTTTTGTATACACAATGGAGAAAGGCTTGGATTTCTTCAGTTTTATATCAGTTGGGGCATTTGCTTGATGTCTGTAGGTTTCCTGTAGGTTAATGTGTTGTAATTTCCTGCATTCCTATCTATCATAACATCAAGGAAAGACATTTTGTTATTTATGTTGTTTTCATCAGTGAATGTGAAAAGCGAAGAAGATTCAGAGGTATCTTTCAAGTTCAGTAGTTTGGAGGATTCTTTAACTATCATGTAAATATCTACATAGTGGCAGTAAGTGTTAGTGCTTAACCTCTTCAATAAAAGTCAAATTCTCGTGGGCAGCATCAGCTGTCTGATGTATGATGATTCGATGATGCATCACAGTACTCGCGTTATGAAATATAAAGTTACAGCTATATTACTTGTTATCTTTCACTCTGAATACTAATAACTACAGAAAATATGATCAGGTCAGTTCACAGAATATGGGGATCACTCATCTCCAACTACAAAATAAATATAATCAAGACACCAATCATCATCAGATGCCTACTTGCACCCCATGATGCCTACGTAGGTGTCATTGTATGGAAGGGGTTAAGGAGGGATTTTGGATGACTTTGTTGCGCAACTGAGGTCATGCTTACTCCATCGATCTGATAGTATAGCAATTCATCATTGTTTTTAAAGGGGGCTTGAGTTGTGCAGATATGGAAAAGTTTTTTTATAGGGTTTGATGTGGGATGCTAAGGGTGGGATTCCATTGTTTTTGTAAACATTGTTGCATATGATTTGGATGGTTTCTTGGGCACATGGGTGAAT
Organism: Oratosquilla oratoria; assembly: GCF_046742065.1. NCBI lineage: Eukaryota > Metazoa > Arthropoda > Malacostraca > Stomatopoda > Squillidae > Oratosquilla > Oratosquilla oratoria. The sequence goes on from NC_134811.1 coordinate 10,661,089, forward strand.
AGACTGGTCACATTGAGAGAAGCAATGAATCCTTGTTGATGGGTGGATTGAAGAGTTTGGAGAAATTTGTCAGTGGAGCTGATTGCATATTTGGAAGGCATATATTTTGAAATGAATGTATTCAGTTTCTTGGCAGTGTAACTTGGGATATGATAGTGTGAAGGGCGTATCCTGTCTTGTATGTTTTGACATTACCAGAGGAGTGATGTCTTGTGATTGGTGTGAGGCAGAAGTCTGATTTTACTGCATTGGTTGGGGCTATATGCTTATTGATTTCAACCTTTAACTATTCACTGGGGTTATCATTAATCCACTTGAATTTGATGGTATCACTGAGTATATCAGTCTCTGTTAAGGACTATGAATACTTTGGGCTGAGTTTGGTGTTGAGTTTGGTTGCTACTTCAAGTAATTGCTTTTAGTATTGCCTCTCATTTTGGTGGCTTTATATATTATATAGTGTGTGTATTTACCTAATGATAGTGTACAGGAAAGGAGCAATGCATATTGGGTATTGTCTTTTACTCTTCAATTTTATCATATCTAGTGTCAAATTCATGCACTATTCCAACGTAACCTATATTCTTGGTTTCCAATTATCAGAATTGGATGTGAATTCATGTATTGTTTGAGCTTGGGTTATGTGTGTAGCTCTATGGGAGAATGATCCAAGCATCATGGACTGTCAGACGCTGATTTTGTGCTCAGCCAGCTGACCTGGGCTTCCTGCACCATAAAGTGGGAGTTGGATTCATCTTCCTTGACCATAGTAACTTGGAGGGAGATAAATCTAACTCCCAGGAAGCACAGGTCAGTTGGTTGAGCATGAAATCAGGGTCTTGCAGCCCATAGCACTTGGATCACTCTCATATCACCCTCTAAGCTATTCAAAGTATTTATGCATCTATATAGAAAACTGTATTTCTTCACGTAGAGATTGACCATGGTCTTGGGTCACATGTTGGACTCGTGATTGACCCACTGCCCTGGGTCAAGAAGCAATGCAGCAAGACACAAAGGATTAGAAATATTCATTATTTTGGCCTGAGCAGAGGCCTCTTTAAAGACTTCACCACCCACTATTAGCTTCATTATTTCTTCCCAGTCTCGATTTACCATCAATGAAACTGTAAAAGATTTTGTTCATCTCTGTATATATCTAGGACACCCTATTCAAAGTTCCTTTCCTCCTTCCTCTGGAATCTTATAGCCATTTCTAGCTTGTTTGTGTGCATCTTGTTTTATACTTCTTCTCTTTCTTCATTTTCTCAGCAAGAAGTGGCTACAAGATTCCACAGGAAGGAGGAAAGGAATTTTGAATGGGATGTTGTAGATAAATGCAGAGATTAACAAAAAATGTCATAGTTTTTTATCAATGGTAAATTGAGACCAGGAAGAAATCATGAAGCTAATTGGTAAGGTTTAGAAGATATAAATGGAGAAGTGAGGGAAGTGCTTAATCTTTTGGAAAGGAAAAAGCTTCAGAGCCTGATGGGATCTCAAACTGGATGCTTAATGAATGTGAAGAACAACTGGTAGACAAGTTTCACAGTGTTTTTGTACATTCATTAAAAGAAGGAATAGTGCTGCATAATTGGGAAAAGGGCTGATTTGGTACCAATTCACAAATATGTAAGTATAGGCCAGTATCATTGACCATCTTAATAGTGAAATTATGTGAAAGGAATGTGAAAGAATAATGGATTAAATATCTTCAAGAAATGAACATTCTGACACATCTAGAAGGTTATGTGTGAAACCTGTCTTTTATGCGAGTGATCGATGCTGCATGAGAGGGTTGGGTGGATTGTGTGTACTTTGATCTAGAGAAGGTTTTTGATAAAGTATCTTTTGATCAAGTGTGGAAATTTGAGCATGTTGGAGGACTAAGAAGCAAACTACTTGAATGAATGAAAGATATATTGAAGGGAAGTTAAATGAGGACAGTAAAGTATAAGATGAGCAGACACCAGTAGAGCTCCACAGGATTCAGTGCTAGCACCTATAATGTTTCATGTCTATGTCATTGACATGATGGAAAGTACAATAACCTATGCCAGTATATGCACAGACATTGCAAAAATCATAAGAGTGAAAACAAGGTCTGTAGGCCATTCCAAAAAGAACTGACTCTTTTTGCATGGAGCCAAGAGTGGGAAATGAATTATAATACCAAAATAAAATGCAAAGTACTGGAAATGACTAAAGCTGCAAAAGACTCTTTAAACAATTCAATGGGAAATGAATCCATTACAAAATCAAAAGAGGAGAAAGATTTGGGGGTATTGATAAAAGACAACCATCCTACAGACACATCAGCAGTATTTGTGGGAAAGGTACAGGAACTGGTTAAGAAGATTAAAGTGGTATTTCACTATATGGATGAAGAGATGATGAAAGAACTCAGCTCAACCCTGATCCGTCCAAGACTGGATTGTGCATTAGTGTTACTGATCTCCACACAGACCAAGAGAATACCAAGAGATTAGGAAGAAAAACAATCAGAATGGCTCCCAGCCTGGCATATAAACCATATGACATACCATATTGGGTCTGCCAACATTGAAAGACAAGGAAAAAGGTGATATAATTACAGTATTTAGGTGGGTAAAGGGGACAGACCACATTGACTAAAGAGATCTCTTGATGAGGATAGGAGGGCTGTAAGAGGTTATGAGAACAAATCAGGAATGACTACACGTCTAAAGGATGTGAAGAAAATTCTTCATATAGATGCAAAAGTCGATCTGTTGCTCCTGGTCTCTCTTGCAGAAGACCTTCTGCTGTCAGGAAACCAGCAGCAGTCCCCAGCCAGATTCTAAAATCAATTGAGGAAGAGATGGTGTGTTGTTGTTGTGAGGGGAATTTTAGTGTGGGGCATTGTAGTAAGAGGTGGTCTGTGCCTTCTGTGTGGTAGTTGCATCTGAGGTAGTTTTAATTTGTGGCTTGGCCTTTTCTTTGTTGGTACCATCTTAATGCTGGTACAGTCTCTCTATCACTATCTACCTATCTCTTTCTCCCATATCTCTCTCTCTCTCTCTCTCACTTCCTCTCTCCCTCACTTCTTCTCCCCCTTCCCCCCTCTCCCTCTCCCTCTCCCTCTCCCCTTGTCCCCTCTTGCTTTCTCAACCTCTCCCTTGCTATCTCCCCTTTCCTCTCTCACTCTCTCCTGTCTCTACCCACTCCTCCCATCTCTCCTTTCTCCCACCAATTCCTCCATGCTTTCCCTCCTCTCTTCCTCCCCTGTCCCTCTCTCTCTAACTTCTCTTTCTTTTTTCTCCTGTCTCCTCTCTCCTCTCTTCTCTCACTCCCCTCTCCTCTCTCTCCTGCATCTCCTCTCTCTCCTGCCTCTCCTCTCCCCTCTCTCTCCTCCCCCATTCCTTGTCTCTTTCCTCTTCTTCTCTCTCCTCTTCCCTCACTATCCTCCTCTCTCTCCCTTCTCTCTCACTTTCTCTCCTCTGGCTTCTCTCTTGTCTCACTTCTCTCTCCTCTCTCACTTCTCTCTCCTCCCTTCTCTCATCTCCTTCCTCTCTCCTCTCCTTCCTCTCTCCCCTCCTCTCTCCCCCATCTCCAAACCTCCTTTTCTCTTTCTTCTCCTCTCTCCCCTCTCATTTCTCTCTCCCCTTTCCTTTTCTCTTTCCCCTTTCCTTTTCTCTCTCCCCTCTCCTTTTCTCTCCCCCATCTCCTTGGTCTAGACCCTCTCCTTCCCTCTCTTCCCCCTCTTCTCTCCCTACCTCTCTCTCCCCCTCTCCTTTTCTCTCCCCTCATCTTCTCTCTCTTTATCTTCTCTCACTCTCTCTTGATCTTTTCTCTCTTTATCCTCTCTATTCTCTCTTCCTCCCTCCCTCCCTCCTTTCTCTTTATCTTTTTATTGTCTCTCCCTTTCTCTCTTTATCTCCTCTCTCTCTCCCTCCCTCCCTCCCTCCCTCCCTCCCTCCCTCCCCCCCTCCCCTCTCTCTCTCTCTCTCCCCCCTCTCTCTCTCTCTCTCTCTCTCTCTCTCTCTCTCTCTCTCTCTCTCTCTCTCTCTCTCTCTCTCTCTCTCTCTCTCTCTCTCTCTCTCTCTCTCTCTCTCTCTCTCTCTCTCTCTCTATCCCTCTCCCTCTCTCTCTCTCCCTCTCTCTCTCTCTCCCTTCCCCTCCCCTCCAACTCTTCCTCTCTCCCCACTCTCTTACCACTTTTACTACTCCTACCTCTTTCCCTTGCATATCTCCTCTCGCTCTTCCTCCTTCCTCTCCTCTTCCCCCTCATAAGTCTCCTTTCTCCCCTCCAATCCCCTCTTTCCCCTCCACTCCCCTCTTTCCCCTCCCCTCCACTCCCCACTCACCCCTCCACTCCCCACTCACCCCTCCACTCCCCACTCACCCCTCCACTCCCCTCTCACCCCTCCACTCCCCTCTCACCCCTCCACACCCCTCTCTCCCCTTCATACCCCTCTCTCCCCTTCACACCCCTTTCTCCCTTCCACTTGCCTCACTCCTCCCCCACTCTCTCCCCTCACTCCTTTCTCCCCCACTCACCTCACTCCTCCTCTTCCTCCTGTTTATCCCCCTTTCTCCTCTCTCCCACTTTTCTTTTTTGCCTCTACCCTCTCTCCCCTTTCTCCCTCTATGTCCTCCCCTCCCCCTCTCATCCTATCTTCCCCTCTCATCCCACCTCCCCTTTCCTTTCCCTTCCCATCTCTTCCCTTCCCATGTCCTTTCCCTTCCCATCTCTTCCCTTCCCGTGTCCTTTCCCTTCTCCTCTCCTCTCCTCTCCTCCCACTCTCCTCACCTCCCCTCCCACTCTCCTCACCTCCCATCTCATCCCCTCCCCTAACTACCCCTCCCTTCACCCTCCCCTTCCTTCTCACCTCCCCACTTCTTCCCCATCCCTTCTTCCTCTCCCCTCTTCTTCCCCCTCCCCTCTCCTTCCCCCTCCTCACTCCTTCCCCCTCCCCATTCCTCTCTCCCCTCCCCATTCCTCTCTCCCCTCTTTTCCCCCTCCCCTCACCTCTCATCCCACTACCCTTCCCTCTCCTTCCCCCTTCCCTCTCCCCTTTCCTTCCCCCTCCCCTTTCCTTCCCCCTCCCCTTTCCTTCCCCCTCCCCTTTCCTTCCCCCTCCCCTTTCCTTCCCCTCCCCTCTCCTTCCCCTCCCCTCTCTTTCCCCCCCTCTCCTTCCCCCCCTCTCCTTCCCCCCCTCTCCTTCCCCCTCCCCTCTCCTTCCTCCTCCCCTCTCCTTCTCCCTCCCCCTCTGCACATCCCCTCTCCCCCTCCCTATTTCTTCTCTCTCCTCTTTCTGTCTCTCACACACACTCACACATGCTCATGTCTGTACCCCTCTCTCTTGCTCTCTCATTCACTCTCACTCTACTCTTCCCTCCTTCCTTTCTCACTTTTATCTATTCTTTTTCTCTTTTCCTCCATCATTCCCTCCTCTTTTCATCCTCTTTACCTTTTCTTTTCCTCCTTATTTGCCAAATTTTCTCTCCACTTTCCCTCCTGCCATTCCATCTGTACTTTTATTACCCTCATTTCTTCTACTGCTCCTTCCTCTCTTTCCCTCTCTTGTTTTAATTTTCTCATTCCCTTCAGTCTTTCCCTCTTGTCCTTCCTTCCTTTTATTTCCTCCTTTGTTTCCCTCCTCCAGCTCAGTCCACTGCAAACCGTGACCTTTTAACTTTGTGGGGGAGGGATGGGCTAGGTGACCTTTGCTTAGTCCCAGTCTAGAGTGGACAACCCTCAAGAAAGTTGTACTTAGCTCTTTCCACATTCCCCCATTTCTGATTGTCTTGCACCTTTGTCCTTTTTCCTCCATTATCATTTTTACACCTGGATCCATTTTTTGTGCTTTTCATATTGATTTTTTTACACCTAGATCCATTATTTATTGTGCTTTTCATATTGATTTTTAGTTGTCTATCCTTATAAGGGAGGTAGCCAGTCATGGAATACACCTATCCCACCCATTCCACTCCTATCCATCACCCATACGTTTCCCTCTCCTCTTATCTCCTTGTGGATAAAGTGTCATCCTTTTCTTCATCCCATCTCTCTGCTTGCTCTTCCTCACCCCCTCTCCACCTCTCTCTCGCCACCCCGTCTCTCCCTCCCCTCACCCCCTCTCCTCTCCCTCCCCTCTTCTCTCTGCCCTCTCTCATCTCTTTAACCTTTCCTTTATCCCCTCTCCTTTTCCTCTCTCTTCTCTCCTCTTTCTTCCCTCTCCTCTCTTTCCTCTCTTTCTCACACTTCCCTCTCCTTCTCTTAATTCCCTCTCCTTCTCTCAATTCCCTCTCATCTCTCCCCCTCTCCTTCTCTCTCTTCCTCTCCTCACACTTTCCACTTCTCTCTCCCCCTCCTCTCTCTACCTTCTGCTTTTCTCTAACTCCTCACTTCTCTCGCCCCTCTCCTCTCTCTCCCCTCTCTCCCCTCTCTCCCCTCTCCTCCCTCTCCTTTCTCTCCCCTCTCCTCTCTCTCCCCTCTCCTCTCTCTCCCCTCTCCTCTCTCTCCCCTCTCCTCTCTCTCCCTTCTCTCTCCCCTTTCCTCTCTCTCCCCTTTCCTCTTTCTCCCCTCTCTCCCCTATCCTTCTCTCCCTTCCCTCTCATCTTCGCTCCCTTCTGCTTCTCTCTTTTCCCTCTCCTTCTTACACTTCCTTCTCTCCCTCTCCTTCTCCTCTCTCCTCTCCTTCTCCTCTTTCCTCTCCTCTCTCTCCCTTCTCCTCTCTCTCCCCCTCCCCTTTTCTCTCCCCCTCTCCTTTTCTCTCCCCCTCTCCTTTTCTCTCCCCTCTCCTTTTCTCTCCCCCTCTCCTTTTCTCTCTCCCCTCTCCTTTTCTCTCCCCCCTCTCCTTTTCTCTCCCCCCTCTCCTCTCTCCCTCCTCTCCTCTCTCCCTCCTCTCCTCTCTCCTCACACTACCATTTGCTCCTCTCTCCCCCTCCTTTTTCTCCCTTCTGCTTTTCTGTAACCCCTCTCCTCCCTCTCCCCTTTCCTCCCTCCCCTCTCCTCTCTTCCCCTCTCCTCTCTTTCCCTCTCCTCCTCTCCCCTCTCCTCCTATCTTCTCTTTCCCCTCTCCTCCTCTCTCTTCTCTCTCTTTACACTCCCTTGTCTCCACCCTCTCCTCTCTCCTCTCCTTCTCTCTCTCCTTCTCTCTCCTCTCTCCCTCCTTTTCTCTCTCCCTTCTTTTTGTTAACCCCTCTCCTTCTCCCTCTCCTCACCTTCTCTCTCCCCTCACCTTCTCTCTCTCTCCCCTCTCCTTCTGTCTCTGCACACCTTTTCTTGATCCTCTCTCTCCTCTCCTTCTCTTAACCCTTTCCTTTTTCTTCTGTCCACTGCCTGGTTCAGAAGCAATGCAGCAAGACACAGGACACAGCAGGGCTAGTAGCTTCATTTACATAGTGATTCTCCCTCCTTGTCCTCTCATACAAAAATAGAGAAGTTAAGGACATATCCCTTCAGGCTGCATCAGTATATAGTCCATGCACAACCATTCACACCTATCTCCTGCCTTCTCCCATCCCTGATCAACAGACATTCCCCTTTTGCTCAAAGCCCCTTTCACTCCCATCCATCCATCTTGTTTTCAGTCTTCACTTCAGTTTCACTGCATCCACCTCTGTTTTCCACACTCCTTTTGATTATTTTTCCTCTCTCATTCTCTCCATGTGCCAAAACCACCCCAATAATCTTTCATCAGCCCCATCAACTAACTCCCTCTCCACTCTCGCTCTCCTCCTTACTTCCTCATCTCTCACGCTATCCATCCTTGTAACCCCTACCCTTCTCAGACACTTCATCTCAAACAAGTTTAAATTTCTTCTTTTTGCTTCTCATAGATTCCAAGTCTGCCCCATTTGGCATCATTGGCACAATCACCCCTTTATATAACATCTTTGTATCCATTCCAAGATATCTATTTCTCATGACTTTTTCATTCCCCCAAGATATCTACTTGCTTCCCTCACTCTACAGATTACCACCATCCCCACTTTTCCATTTCCTTATATATGTGACTCAAAATACTTAGAAATGTCCACATCCTGTAACCTCTCCTCTAAGACTTACCTCCGACTTATTGCCACCCTCTCCCCTTCAACATCTCATCACCTTGGTTTTATCCACTTTTACTTTCAACATCCTATCGCAAACTGCCTTAGCCCTTCCTCTTGCCCTACCACAAGCAGTGTCATCAGCAAACAACTGTCTCATCTCTCACTTCCCTTTACTCTGTCTAGCCATCTATCCCATGCCCAGTCACTCTTTCATTTCCCTTCTGTACCACCCCATCCATGTACACCAGCCACGGGGACATAATGCAGCCCTGATCCTGCCCCACTTTCACTTCAAACCATTCATTCTCACCATCCCCAATCCTAACACAAGTTCTTCTACTCATTTAAAAACTTTTGTCCCATATATCTTCAATATCCCCATCATTAGCCTTCTCCAAACTAATAAAGGCCCAAAAAACATCCTTATCTTTTCCCAAAAACTTCTTGTAAATGTGCCTTACCGCAAAAATTTGACCCATGCACCCTTTTCTAAACCCACATTGCTCTTTACCAGTTATTTCCTTGGTTCTTCTCCTAATCCTCTCATTTAACACCCTCTCACATACCTTTCTAACTATGCACAACAAACTGATCCCTATAAAATAACTACATTCACATGTGTCCACTTTTCCTTTACACAACAGGACTATAGGCACACTCCTCCAATCCCTTCGGGACAGTACTTTCCCTTAGGCACACATTAAACAACCTCATTAGTCTGTCCACTACAACCATTCCTCCCATTTTCAGACACTCCACATGACACTTCTCCAACCCAAGTACCTTACCAGCTTTCATAATTTTCAAAGCTCCTTGTTGCTCATCTTTATCTACATCCCTACCTATAATTTTTTCCCATCAGTCATTTTCTTAGCTCTACCACTGCCACAATCAATCAATTCCTAACCTCCTCCACATTCTAACTGAAAAACACTACCCATTCTCCCTTAATTGCCTTTACTTCCATCAACATATGTCCATCTGCACCATTTACCTTTTCCTCTTTGCGTGACTCAGCCCCCACCCCCCCACTCAGTTCACCTCCTTCCAAAACACCTTTTTATTCTTAAAATTTTCTGTCATGCTCCCACCCCATTTAACATCTACTTCTTCTTGCCTCCCTTACCTTATGTTTTGCTTCACCCTCATCAATGGGAGTTAGTATCTCTGAAAATGACATCTGCATACAGTGTACTGTCCCATTGTTCCAGTTTCAAAGTCCTCTGGCATAAATATTGTGAAACCTGTGGCAAAGAGTTTAAGAGATATGTTAGCTACAGTAGCTACTCAAGGTCCTCTGTGACTAAAATACTTTTTCATCAATTAGCCAAATGGCTAAGATTATTTTAGGGCCAGTGCTAACCTTGGATGTAGTGTGTCTGTAATCATGTCTGATTCATCTTGTAGCTTTATTTTGTGTATTCTCTAATTTGTACATGTCATTGTTAGTGTGTGGCGCCTAGATGGTGTCACAATAATCTGTGGCCAAAAGAGTGTCTTAAAAGTAAGAACTTTGATGTATGCTTTGACTGCCACTCCTCTTGGGGGGGAATCCTTTTGGTATATATATATATATTGTATAAAGGAAAGGAACTACATTTATTAGGCTATTTATTCATCAGTTAAACTTAATTTTAAATTCATGTATGATTTTAATTGTATAATGTCCTCGTTTATGCTGTGACATGAGGTGACATGTTTATGATGTTCATTTCCTTAAAAGGATTGGACAAAGCTGACATATCTTAGTTTGGGAAAAGAGGGTGTTATGAGGTCATGGGAACAAAGTGAAGATCAAATACTGGAGGATGTCAAAGCATCAACTGGAATAACCTAGCCAAAGGTAAAACCATAAATGAATTTAGAATATTAGATGGAGAAAAAGATATGTGGCCCTATAAGTGGTCCTCCTTTCGTGCTTGCTTCAATTAAATGTCTGTTTATTTATTAATATACCAAGGGCTTTTCCTCCCTTACAAGGGAGGTAGCCAAAACAAAAGGCAAGAAATCACTCTCACCCATTTCACTATCACCCATTCCACTCCCATCCATTCCTCTCTCATCTGTAACCCTTTCCTTCCTCTCATTTTAGGTTCTCATGGATGACAAGTCATCCCTGTATCCTGCCCACTGCTTTGGGTCAGAAGCAATATAGGGAGACACATAGGAAGACGCAGTACATCCACAGCAAGGCCACTTCACGTAATCAGTGACTCCCCCTCTCCATCCCCTCATGCAGAAAAAAAAAAAAATTGGGAGAAATCCCTTTGGACTATCAAAACATCATCCATACACAACCACTCCCTGTCCCATTGCCACCCTTCCTTGCATCACAGTATCATATATACACAGCCATTCTCCACTCACTTCCTGTCTCGTGCCTTATCCCTTGCTCATTGCCCCTTTCACCCCATCCATCCATCTCATCCTTGGTCGTTTCCTCAAGTTCACTTCCTCCAGCTCTGCCTACCACACCTCTTTTACCAATCTTTCTTCACTCATTCTTTCCATATGTCCAAACCATTCTAATTCTCTCTCTCTCTCTCTCTCTCTCTCTCTCTCTCTCTCTCTCTCTCTCTCTCTCTCTCTCTCTCTCTCTCTCTCTCTCTCTCTCTCTCTCTCTCTCTCTCTCTCTCTCTCTCTCTCTCTCTCTCTCTCTCTCTCTCTCTCTCATATATATGTTGACAGATCCAGTCTTAATTCAATTGGTTGTAGTTCTTTTTCAGTAAATACAGTTGAAGTAGATACATCTTTCATATTCTCTTGTCCCACCATTCTGCTTTCCTTGACAGATATCTACTGCCCCACCACCCCATTGACTCTCCCATTTTACCTCCATGTATCCTTGTTGGTGTTATCTAAATGCATTTGTCTGTTTTTTTTATTTCTTTAGTTACGTCCTATTGGGCTTTGGTGCTGTACAGTCCCCCTTCCTCCTTTTCTCTGTTGTCTTCCTCTTGCCTTTCTTGATTTGTTAGTGTCTGTGGAAAATTCATAACCTTCATTTCCTATGTCTCACAATTCTTTTCACTCTCTCCCCTTGCCAGTACTTACTATAGAACATTTTTATAGGTTATCCTGGCCTTAGTACTTACCAGATCACCTTCCTCTGTTAGAGCTGATCGCACTTGGTATGGTATATCTACAAGTGATATAGATACCTACAGTAATTCATCCCATATCCAAACTGATTAGGCCATGGATGTTTGAATTTTGGGATAGCAGCCAAACCCTTGACAAATAATGAAAAAGGCAAATAATGTCATAGTAACCCCTTCAGGGGTGTGGAGGTCCTTGAGTTGTACCATAATGCTCCGTTGGCATATGCAACTATCTCCAATTGTGCTAATGACTCCAATGACATGTCACCCTGGTGATCAAGACCATGTTACCATTGTTAATGTCAACAGTGAAGAGGAGGAGGGTTTATTAGTATTTAGTGTGTTGAGCAAGCAAAAATGTGCACAGGTATTGTGCGAGTTGGAAAAGTGTATTGTACACATGAAGGCAATGACCTGATCCATGAGAGGGATGCACCTAACAGTATGAGTGAGGAAAAAATATTGAGCAACATTCTAGTATTAATCAATTTGTTGCCCCAGATCTCTTGCAGGAGACCCATGGCTCCCAGTTAATGGCTACTGAATGAGTCTATATAAGTCACTCAAGGAAGGAATATTGTATTGTTGTCTAGGCACTGTTAGTGTGAGGCAGTGAAGGATGTGTTCAGTGTCTTGTGAGGAGAGGGGGAAGGAGGTGGGGGAGAAAGAGAGGGATGGAGGGGAAGAGAGAGGGAGGGAAGGAGGAGAGAGAAAGAGAGGGAAGGAGGGGGAGAGAAAGGGAGGGAAGGAGAGGGAGAGATAGGAAGGGAAGGATGGGAAAGAGAGGTAGGGAAGAAGGGGGAGAGAGGGAAAGTAAGATAGAATCTCCTGTATGTGTGATATGGGGCTGATTCTTTGTTGGCAGCTAAGAGAAGGAGAACATTTGCAAGTTGTTGGCTTGTTGTGAAAAAGTGGTAGAAAAGTTGTGAAAGTAGTTAGATTTTGGGCCTGATTAAAAGACTGTGCCATCCCCATGATATTGCAGTTCTATGTAAAGGTAAGAGCTTTGTTGGTCTTTGGAAATGAGAATTGTGGAGATCTGACTTCAGTCCTGTAGGACCACCTTGTGCAGGCATTATTCATCCAAAGGACATAGAAAATAAAGATCCTATAACAAGAAATTCTTTGTGTTACATTCTGTTTGGGATACTGATTTGCCATGGAAAGACATTATTTATATGCATATGCACTTCCAAGAATGGGGAGTAGTATTTCTATAATTATTACACTAATTGATACCAATGTATCTTCACTATGTAAGATGATAGGGTTAAGTTTATTGGCTTAACAAGTTAATTTAATTTTCAGGTGTGTAGGTGGTGGTGCACAGTAGGCAGCAGCCCAGAGGACGGCCGGGCAGGCAGTAGCAGGTGGTAGCCAGGAGGGCAGTAGAAGTCGGAGGAGGAGGAGGAGGTGGGAGGTGACGCCTTCCAGCAGCAGAATGGGGTCAGACCAGCACTACTCGCTGCGCTGGAATGACTACACTGTCAAAATTGTCACAGCCTTCCAACACCTTAGAGATGAAGAAGACTTTGTTGATGTGACAGTGGCATGTGACGGACATTCATATGCAGCTCATAAAATGGTGCTCTCGGCGTGCTCCCCATACTTTAGAACTCTTCTTAGGGTAAGTGCTTGGCTTAAGTCTTGTTGATAACCAGAAGGTATAGATTTTATTTGTCATTTTGATATACCTTGATGGGCAAATTTATTTTTAGGAAGATCAACTCATTGCTGTGAAGATGTACCATTCAGATTACATTTAAACCATTACCAAATCAACTCATTGCTGTGAAGATGTACCATTCAGATTACATTTAAACCATTACCAAATGGTTTTATACAATTGAAGGTATATCATGATGGTAATTGGGTCAAGACAATCAAGTTTGTTACAGCCAGTCATAGTGCACTGTGAACAGCCCCTATTTCAGTGGGGGAAAGTAAGGGGAAGCCCAAGGGCTGTGGCTGAATTTTCTGCTTCACAGGCATGGCCCACCCTCAGATATATGAATTTTAAGCCAAGTGTGATAAGTGGATAGTAAGAGGTAGTTCTTGAACCACAAGCATTGCTCCTTTCCTGTATATTACAATTAGATAAATAATGCAGAAGGCTTTAGTGCAAGGGTGGTGTGCTTATGTAGAAGGAAAATGACTGCCTTTGTGTCTTGGCTAAGTAAGATAAGTGGCAAGTTTACTATGGGGAGTAGAAGAGGGGTTATTGGCATACTTAGCTGACTCTGGTTTATGAGTGTATGATATTGGTGAGGTTGAAGCACACAAACTTCATATTTTATTGCAGTGTATGATCCTTCAGAGGATCCTATGAGAGAAGGATATATTCTGTGCCAAGCTTGACAGTAGTTGACCACTGCCCACACTTTTGTTATGGGCAACTTTATTGTAGTTAATGGCACTGACAGCTCTCATGGCTCAGGAACCAAGAACACTTTAACAGTTCCCTCTTCAGAATTTTGCAAAATTCAGAAGGTTGAGAGTTGCTGATTCCTGGTTTCAGAAATGATAGCCAGAGCATTGGACTTACAATGCTAGAGGTGTAGTAATGGAGATGGATCACATCCATATCTTTGACAAACCAAAAAATGACATTTGACTACATGGATGATAAGATATAAAAGTTAGAGAGAATAATCTTCCTTATATTGGAATATTTAGTGGTAGTATGGTCTCCACACAGTGGAAGATATAAACAGGATCATGAAGAATAGAGGAAATGATCATTTCTCTCCCCTGTATTAGTTGCCAAATTATAGGCATATCTTGAATGTTATGCATTATATATGGCAGGAAATAGAATACAGTAATGGATGGCTATGAAAATGATTGAAGGTAATTGCCATCAATCCTTGTGGGTATAATTCACAGTCTAGATATTGTTTCTTTATACTCAATGCTTCTGTGCATTGGTGAAACACCATAGCACAAATATCTTGGGTTCTATTGTCAGACCTAATTTTTTATTTTTAAGATGAGTTGGCCAGGTTAATATAAGACTTGTTTGAAAGAATAGAACAGGCTTTGTGTTCTTCCTTGGGACCAGTAACAGGTACCAGCAAGTGGTAGTCCTGTAAGATGGATGTTTTAGGGAATTGTCTCCCTGCCTTCAAGGCACCCTCAGCTTCGTCTGGAGATGCAGGGCTGACTCTTGGTCTACAGACCATACCTAAGATCAATCAACTTAAGCTGTATTTCCTCTACCTTTCATGGAAGGAGATGTGACAAAATGAGTTTGGAGATGACACACCATAGATTGAAAGTACATTTTTAATGAAGTAGACAAAGCTGTAACCTAGCTGCTCCTTTCTTGTATTATAAATGTTCACATCCAATGAGGGAAGGACAGTGCTTTTCTCAGGAACATCCTTATGCCACAACTTCCCAGATTGCATTATAATGTACAGGAAGGGAGCTATGCACATGAGGTCATGTCTCTTTGTTCTCCAGTTGTCATGTTTAGTGTAGAATTCTTGTATGGTTCTAACTTGTGCTTGATCATGTACTAGGCTATTCCAAAAGAGTACACATCCATATGGAATTTTTTTTTATCACAAACTTCAGACATGTCTTAACTTGTGTCTATTATCTCATGAAGCCCTCCTATATGGAATCAAGAGAACTTCTCTATTGACTTTGCCCACCCTCTTCAGTGATCTGAACACTGCAATAAAATGTTCTTCTTCTTTTGTCCTTCAATGATGGAATAGCTAGTGATTCTAGTCAATGAGGGACCAATGATCAGTACCTGGATGTGGTGGTCCTGCAAGATGGACAACAAAGTTGCCCATTTCCAGAACCTGACACCCACTTCACCTCCATCAAGTGGTGCAGCCTTAAATCGCTGACACTCTCTCTCAACACTGAGCCCAAGCTCTCACTATAATGTCAACTGTATACTCTTTTCCATATATGGAGAGCTAACAGCCAATTTCAGTGGGTGACATATAAACAGTCCCACACTGGTACAACACAAACAGCAGTACAAAGAGTTTCCTTCTGCTGACCAGAGCCCATGCTTGCTACTGCTTTTTGTATGTTTATTTTCTTGTTGATTGGTACTGTCAGGTCTTTGATATATAGGCTGAAGGTCATGTGAGTTGAAATTGAGGCACATGATTTTTGGGTTCTTTTCCAATGACAGGGTTTGTTTGTTCAATTTTATGATTGAATGTCTTTGGTTCTTAGTTGTATGGAGTGAGCAATGTTACTAATGATTTTTGAAGGTAGGCCTCCGTTCTATTTTTCTTAAGCTATTGTTTTGGTTTGTGTATTTACCTAGTTGTACCTTACGGGAAGAGAGCTATGCTCGTAGTGACCCTCTTTTGTATCTTTCCGCATCCAGTTTGTTCTTAAAGTCATGTATAGTTTTAGCACTCACTGTTTCCTCATTCAGTTTGTTCCAGATATATCACTCTGGGTGGGAAGCTATTCTTTTTCAGATCTTTTCTGCAACTGTTTCTTCTTGTGTCCTCTTGTTTTTCTTTTGTTCCACTTTAGTAAGTCATCTCTATCAAGAATTTCCATCCCTTTCATAATTCTGTAGATGGTTAGGAAATTACCTCTTTCTCTTCTTTGTTCCAGGGTTGGTAGATTTAGTTTGTGTGTTCTCAACAGCTATTCTCTATTGTGCTTGGTTATTATTGTCAGGTTGTCTGCACAAGTGAGCACTTTGGTGTTGATTCTGGATCTGTTGTAGGTAGATCACTAGTGAAGGATCGTCCCTGTTCCCCATTTTATTGCACAGGTTGGAGGCAATACAACAAGACAGCACTTCCACAGCAGTGCCCAATAGCAGGAGCTGAACACACTTTTGGGCTATATCATTTCCTCATCCATTTATAATGCATCTTCTTTCATAATTATGTTTTGCACTTTGTATAACAGACATGTCAAGTGATTTAACCTGTTCAATTTCTACTTGCAGGCTAATCCATGCCAGCATCCTATAGTGATATTAAAGGATGTGGGCCACACGGAGATGGAGCGGCTGTTGGAGTTCATGTACAACGGGGAGGTAAACATAGCACAGGACCAATTAGGAGCTTTTCTAAAAACGGCGGAAAATTTAAAGATTCGAGGTTTGGCAGGGTCTTCTGATGAGTCCGATCAGGTAAGGATACTGAAAAACACATCTGTTCTGCTATTATTGTGAGAAGAGTGCATGTATCAAAACTGTGCTATAATTTAAGATGTTTTTTCAGAACCACACAAAAGACCTGTCCCATAGTTTTAGTAGTACATATGGGGGTGGGCAGTCGGGAAGAAGCAGCCCCTCTGCTGGCTATGCCCCAAGTCAAGGCTCAAAAGATGATGAGATCATACAAGATGGCCAGGGATCTCATGCTAGACCAGACTCTCCACCGTCGAAAAGGAGAAAACGAAGTAATATGGCTGCCTTGGGTCAGACAGATGTAAACACTTCCAGTCAGAGTGCAGGTGGGTTTATATAGACATGATATTGTGCAACTTTATGTATATATATATACAATAGTTCATTCATTGCTATAATGGTGTAGTCTTGAATTTTACTTTAGTTTTGGCCTCTGGTCAGATGAAGTAGAAGATATCAATTTACCAGAAATGTGCCAACGGTGTGGATATTATACTATCCAGTCAAGAAACAATTATGTTAGATTGGTACTTCAAAATACACATTATTGTAATTAATAGACAAATTTGTATGCGTATTGTTATTGTAATGGCAGGCTTCCAGTGAAGCTATTATAAGTGTGTTCCCACTTTCCAGATGGAGTTACAGAAGAGAGTGGCCAATCAGATATAGTATCTGCGGGACAGCTTGGGTCAGAAGATGACCAGCGAACAGACCGTAGGGAAATGAAATCTGAACCTGGTGATTCTATGACAGATATATATAGTGAATCTTCAGACTTGAGTATTGATCCACAACAAGTACCACATGGAGACGGTTTAGACCCTCGACAGTCTGTCATGTATCCATTAGGTGGGTATGGGTCTAGTGCAGTTTATCAGTAGTGAATATTTGCTTTTCATTTTGTCAGTGCCTTTCTTTCTCAGGAGTGATCGTGGAAGTATCATCATGTCTTGCAGGAATAGTTTGTCAGTGAAATTTTTCTAAATGAATTAGTGATGGATTGTGTCAGTATGAACTCGACCCCAAGCGAACAAGGGTGCAGTGCTAATACATTAGTGCCAATGCATAGAAACATTGATGTGCAAGATTCCACATATCGAACTTTTAAAGTTTAGATCCAGTTATGAAAATTGTCTTTATTTCTAAAGCAGTGGAGAACTAACAAGACAATGGAATACCAATAAGCAGACTAAATTGCCTTTTCATATGAAGCTTTAATAGTGTGAAAAGTTTTTGTACTGAACTTAATCTCATGGAGAAAGAACTGTTTTAATGAATCTCCTAGGAGAGATTAATGAAGAGGAGAAAAGAATCTTTTAACAGTTTTATCATTAATGTCCTGAAAGTGTGGTCAGAAACCAGGATGAGAGGCTTGCAGTGAATAGTGAAGACTGAAATTCTATGTTTGCTGAAGAACATTTGAAGTAAAAAAACTGCAGGAATCCCAAAAGTTTAGATTAGTTGCATGTAGACCATACTTTGATATTTTATTATATTTCTGTATATTTCTCACAAGCCCTGAATGCATTTTCCTACATAACCTGTATTTAAGTACTTACAGTTTCCTGCATGTGTCACCCGTTCAGTCAATTCCATGCCCACTTTAGTCTTCCATTTGCTTTCTACACTTGCCTCTTTTATACTTATATTCATCCCTTTTGGTGCCTGTTGTTCACAGTCTTAAAATAGCTGGCAAATTTTGCAGGTTCTCCCATAAGTCTCGAAAGAAAAGGTGCTTTTTTTATGCAAGTCGGCTTGCTGTTCATATTACACATACTGATGATTGGTTTTGTCATAAACTCCCATATTCAGGAGACAATGTTTAAAGAAAGACATTGGTTTTGGCAGTTGTTGTCCCCTAGACTGTCTGGCTGAGCAGTTTTGGTAGTTGGGACCATTATTCAGAGTGGATGCCTTTCCTAATCTCTGCTTCATCTTGATGACCAGAATGCAAACCAGGACACTTAATTTTCCTAGTAGCTGCCGGCTTGGTGCTACTGCTGTACTACAGCAGGACCCTCTTATTACATATACCCATTACAAACCTGCCCGTGACCACTGCATGTATTTGCCTATTTGTAACTTACAGGAAATGAAGAACACGTGGAGTCTTTGTCTTCATCAATCAAACTTGGCTTTAAATCCATTTAAATAATTTCATTTAAATATATCCTTTAAGTTATGCAAAAGTTGATGCATCTGTATAGAAAACTGTTAGGCCTATGTGTGGAAGTACTGTATTTTGCACCAATGACCTTGACCTGTGTGGTGTGGCAGAGGTCAGAGATGACCCTTCATCCATAAGATCCAGAGGTGGTAGCATTGAATGGGTTTTGATTGTGTATGAAGTGTTGTTCACAAGAAAAGGTTACAAGGTACTTAGATGGGAGTGACAAATTTGTTTTGGACGAGTGTGGATGTGTGTATGCTTAGAGTATTTCTTGGACTAATTGAATGTAGAGGAGGATAAGGAGGCTTTGATTTTGGTATTGGGAGATACCCGAAAAATTAATGTGATGGAAGAGGAGAATGACAGGGCTATAGGAAGGGAAGAGAGCATTAAAAGCAATGAGAGCTGGTGAAGTACCTGGGTTAGATGGTTATCATGTGGAGTGTCAAAGGGAATAGTAGTTTTTATGGTGTGGATAGTGAGATTGGTTAATGTGTGTCTAAGGGAGGGAAATATTCTGGTGGACTGGAGGAGTGAATATGTAGCTCCACTGTACATTGAAGAGGGGGACATATGAATGTAGTAGGTTTTGAGGGATCAGTTTGGTTTAGTCAGGAAGGTGTATGGGTGGGTGTCAATAGAGAGGGTAAGGAGGTGAGTAGAGGGAATAATTAAGGAAGAGTGGTGTGGGTTTAGAAAGGTAAGAATGTAAATAGTTTTTTGTAGCAAGATAGATATGTATAAAGTTTTTGGTAAAGTGTAAGGATGTCTTTTGGGCTTGAGTTGGTTTGGAGGTATGACAGGATTGTCAGAGAGGCATTATGATGTATGGGAATGGGGGAAGTCTGTTGAGGGTAGTCTAAAGTTGAGTAGTGAAGTTTGTTTGGGGGTAGGGAATAAAGAGAGTGGTTTATGTCATTGGCTGTTGAGTGCATACAGGTGCGGTGGTGAATGTGCTAGGAAGGGTTTGGAAATTATAAAGTAGATGACTCGGTTTACAGATAACACTGCTTATGGGTGAGTTGGAGGTTAGGCTGAAACAGTTGTAGAATGGGAGGGTATGTGGGAGAAGAAGGAAACTTACATACATACATATACCAAGGCTTTTTCCCCCTTACAAGGGGGGTAGCCAAAAAGAAAAAGGCATAAAATCATTCCCACCCATTCCATCCCTGAATACACTCCACACCCCTCCACCCTCCCTCTTATCTTAGCACCTCCAGAATGACGGGTCATCCCTGCACTTTGTCCACTGCCCTGGGTCAGAAGCAGAAGGAAACTTAATGTGGGCAAAAGTAAGATGGATGTACAAGGTGTGATGGTGAAGGCGGCTTGGAGGAGAGTTTAAAATTTAAAGGGCTTGAAGTGGAGAGATTAAAGTATGGGTCACATTAGCAGGGAATGGAGGAAGGGGGTGAAAATGAATTAGTGTAGTAAACATGGCAAAGGAAATATAGACTGAAAGTGAAGCATTTATTCCTGATGTTTCATCTATTGACTTTGAGAAAGTCAGTAGACGAAATGTCAGGAATAAACACTTCACTTCCAGTCCATGTTTCCTTTGCCATGTTTATGCAACTTGTTCACATGGATTTTCATTTGAATTAGTGTAAGGGAATCAAATGTCTGGGGGAAAGAAAAGTGTCGTGAGAAATATGTATATAGACACACACCAAAGGGCTTGTTTCCCCGTATGTATGGCCAGATCAAAGTATATACCCATCCCACATACATACATTAAAAAAAAATCCTTTGTCTTCCCTCGTACTTTAACTCCTCATAGAGGAAGGTTCATCCCTGTCCTCAACACTGGGTCACAGGCAATGTAGCAAGACATGGCACCTCCACAGCATTACCTGCTGAAGCTTGTTTACCTGCACCATTTTCTTATGCATGGCATAAAAGGGATTTAAATGGCATTTAGGAAGGTGACTAGGGATCCTCCACTCCACATTGTCCTCCTATGAAAGGTTGTGGCATAAGATGATCATGGAGGGCTTCAGTCAGAAACCTAGTAGTTGGGTCATTAGATATGCATGGTTTTGGTACAGATGAGAGTAGAAGGGAAGAGATTGGTGGTTTGTAGGTAAGAAGGAAGATGAATGTGTTAGCATTGAATGAAACTAAGTTGAAAGGTAGGGTTGAGTTTGAGTGTGTATTGGGGAAGGTGTCAGAAATAATGATTGGACAAGGGAGGGAAGTGGTGGCTCTGTTGGTTAAGTGATATGGTAGGAAAGTGTGATGTGGAGGGAAGTCTCTTGTAGGAAGGGAGTGGGTGGGGGATAGATGGTGGTTGGGGAGTGATTATAATTCACAAATAATTATTTGTGAATTATATTTTTATGCAGCCTGAGGGGATTTCTCCCTGTCCTCAATGATACTGCATGAAGGGATGGAGAAGGGGGGAAGGGTTGCCAATTCAATGAAGTGGCCTTGCTGTGGATGTGCAGTGTCTTGCTGCAATGCTTTTGACCCAAAGTGATGGGTGAGGTGCAGGGATGACCTGTTATCCAAGAGGACCCAAGGAAAGAGAGAGGGAAGGGGAGTGAATACAGGTGAAATGGGTGGGAGTGGAATTATGCCTTTTGACTTTGGCTACCTGCCTTGTGAGGGGAAAAAAGCCCTTGGTATATGTATGTTTGTATAGAGAGTTTTGGGAGGAATGTAAATGTGGTGTTGGGGGATCTCGGTGCTAGAATAGGTAGCTAGTAAATGGAATGATAGGGAAGCTTGGGGTGTTAGGAAAGAATTGAAGTGGAGAGGTGTTACAGATGTGTTTAAAGAGGGAGGTAATGATAGCAAACACTGGTGATGTCCAACTCTGCTGACTCTCTCACACTCTATTACAACATTTATGCTTATCAAAGCACAGTAGCACCCAGGTAGCAAGACCTCTTGATACATCTCTCAAAGTGTGGGAAAGGCTGTTATGAGTCTCATAACATGAACAAAATGTAGACATGTATACGATCAAGCTTATGAAGATTAGTTGCAAATTAGAAATAGGAAGAAGAAGGTACAGGAGGTTAGAAGCAAAATACTAGATGAGGGAGATAAAGAGGAGAGCAGATAGTAAAGTTGGGTAGGAATTTGACAGAATTTTGAAAAAAAAAAATGGAAGCAAAGAAACTTGGGGGAAGGGGGGCTGAGCAGGGAGAGAGTAAAAGGTAAAGGGTGTAGATGGGCAGTTGTCAATGGAAGTGCATGGGGTAAAGGGGAAGACGGATAGGTATTTTGGCTGATTTGTTGACTTAAAGTTAGGAAGGGATTGATTGTGGCAGTTGGAGAAACTAAGAAAATGGCTGTAATGGGGAAAACAAAATTATAGGGCTGCAGGAGAAGATAGTGTTGAAAGTGATAAAAGATGGCAGAACACATTGGTTAGATGGGTGTCACATAGTGTCTGATGAAGGGAGGAACAGTTATTGTGGATTGACAAATGGGGTTGATTAATGCACATTAAAAGAAAGGGAATGTGCCAGAGAATTAGAGAAGTGCACATGTAGTTCCACTTTACAAGGGAGAAGGGGACAAATACAAGTGTAATGGATTCAGTGGGATCCATCTATTGAATGTAGTTGGTAAGTCATATGGAAGTATGTTAAGAGGATTAGTAGAGGAACGGAATAATTTGGGAAGAACAGTGTGAGGCTAAGAAAGAAAGAGGATGTATTATTAATTTTTCTTTGGAAGGTAAGAAGTTTTTAGCAAAAGGTAAGGGTACCTTGGACTTTCATTGATATGGAGAAGGCATGCAACAGGGTTGATGGGAAGGAATTGTAGGACATATTTGGATGCATGTGATAGGGGAAGGTTGTTGAAGGCAGTCAAGAAGTTTTTATGTGAGTAGCAGAGCTTGTGTTAATTTAGAAAATGCATAGTGAGTGTTTTGAGGTGAAGGTAGAGCTATGCCAGGGTTGGGTAATGTCATCATGGTTGTTCACTGTGAGCATGGGTTGGGTGATACAGTAGGTAAATGTTACAGGGTTTGGTGATGATAAATAAGAGCGGAAGTAAACGGGAAGTGACCCAGTTATTTGTGGACAGCACTGCTTGTGGCTGGGTTTGAGGAGGGTCTGAGTGAGCTAACATGTAATTTGGGAGTATGTGAAAGGAGAAAGCTGAAAGTAAAAATGGGCAAAAATAAGGTGATCAGGGAGATGAGGAAAGGGGAGAAGTTGGAGGAAATCAATAGTATTAAGTATTTAGGGTAGCATGGAATGGTTGAGTAGGGGTAGAATTAAATTGAAAAATAAGATAAGCAAATAGAGAAGACTACAAAGGAATGATTATGCCTATGACATTGTATGGGGCAGTGACTTGGAATTTTAGGCAGAAAGGAGCAGTTAAGATTTGTTTGAGATTAAGGTGCAAGAAGTGTGGTGGGGGGGGGTTACAAGAATGGTTAAGAGTGAAAAATGAAGCAGGGTGGAGAGCTAGCAGCCAGTTCATCAAAAAGCATCGAGATGGTTTGGGCATATGGAAAGAATGACTAGCAAAAAGAGTGTAGAAAGCAGAGGTGGTGGAGTGAATTTGAGGGGAAGAAGGAGAATGGGATGTGGTGAAGGTGGTCTTGGGTAAAAGGGGAATGTTTGTTGAGCAGGGAAAGGAGAGGGCTAAAGATAGGTGTTAGTGGAGTGTGGTTGTGAATTGATACAGCTTGGAGGGATTCAGGAATGAATAAAGGAGAGGGTAATCATGTAATGAAGTGGTAGGGTAAACCAGTTCTCACTGTCAGAACTTGCTGTGGAGATGCTTTGTCTTGCTGTGTTGTTTCTGACACCAGCAGTGGGACTGGGATGGGAATAACCCTTCATCCACAAAGTGCTAAGGTAAAAGGGAAGAGCATTCTGATATGTTTAATTCATTACATGCCTCCAACACCCCCAATCCACTTCAGATATGTTAAAATTAGACAATAATAAATCCCTTTAGACCAAGTCATTTCCTCATCCATTTAAACCACTCTCCATTCACACCTACCTTTTGCCTCTGTACATTCAACAGATATTTGACATGCATCCAGTACCCCTTTCACTTAGTCCACGTTGATCACATTCTTGGTCATTCCCTCATGCCCTTCCATTCACTTTACTTCCCACACTTTTTGCTAGGGTTTCTTCACCCTTTATTTATTTATGTATTTATGATTATTATTATTATTATTATTATTATTATTATTATTATTATTTTTTTTTTTTTTTTTTTTTTTTTTTTTTTTTTTTTGAGTGGTGTGTGATAGGGATGGAATGGGTGGGAGTGGTTTTTATGCCTTTGTTTTTTGGCTAACTCTCTTGTAAGGGGGAAAAGGCCTTTGGTATATGTATTTTTTTTATTTATTTTATTTTTTTTCTTCTGTATGCCCAAATTATATCAGCATACAGCTCTTTCCACATCACTATTCATACTTAAAACCCCTACCATATTTCTTCAACATTTCATCTCAAGCTCATTAGAAAATTTCATCATTGTTTAAACAGTTTATTGGAACCAGTAATGCTTCCACAGCATGGTATCCAAGAATTAAAGAAAACAAAGACATGTAACTGTACCATACATGAAATTGTAAGGAGTGGTTAAGTTAAAGCACACACCCACCTCATGTTTATCTCACACCCAACCAAAAACCCATTCATTGTCTTTCTCATCTTAGCACTTTGTGAATGAACAGTCATTCCTATTCCCTGTCATAATGCAGGGGTCAGGGCCAGTGCATTAAGACACAGGAAAATGCAATACACAGCAAGGCCTGACAGCCAGACCAGATTCACCCCCCACCCCCCCACCCCCACTTTAGTATATGTTGATTAACAACCCCACCCCTGACTCACTTCATCCATTTGAGAATTGTATTGATTAGATAATATTGAAAAGCAGACTTGTATTAAAGATATTAGGAAGTGTAGCTAATTGTATGGATGTGTAGATTTATAGAACAAGTTGGGCAACACCATTTGAATTTAAGGCTTAGCTTGATGAATGAAGACAAAGAGATTGGACTCTATGAGCACAGCTCCAACCCTGTTTACTACAACTAAGTACAACTAGGTAATTAAGCGCACACACATACACCTACATCCAGAGAAGGTCTTCAAGAAAATATCCATTTGACTGCTCTGGAAATTGAAACATAGAGTGAGAGGTAAACTTCTTGTGTGGATGAAAGGTCTCCTGAAGGGCAGGTACTTAAGGACAGTGGTGATTTGGTTTAACATCCCAAAACTCCCCCCACTCAGGAGGCTAGAACAGTGCCCCTTACAGAGGACTTTGTAGCATGGAATTTAATGAACTATATACTTGGTTTAACTCAGGGGACAGGATTGGAACTGCTGTCACCATGAGTTCCTCCACAAGTAGTGATGCTCTAATCTGTTCAGCCAGTGAGCTAAAGTCATGAAAAGAATGAAAAGCGAGGAGGATTGTAGGCTATTGCAAAAAGATCCAGACAATATTTTTACATAGAGCCAAGAATGGAAAATTTATTTCAGTAAAAAAAAATATATATATATATATATATATATATATATATATATATATGTATGTATTTTTTTATATATATATATATATATATATATATATATATATATAATGATAATAATAATGCAAAGTACTGGAAATGGGCAATAATTGCAAGAGACCATCATTAAACTATTCCTTGAGGAGTGAATCCATTACAAAAACTAAAGAAAAAAATTTGGTGATGTTGATAAATGTATCAGCATGATTGTGGGAGAGACATACTAACTGCTGCAGATGATGAAAAATTTCATAAAAACCCTGAGCCATCCAAGGCTCATGTCAAGGAACATGTCAGTGGTATGGTCCCTACACAGAGTGAAGATATAATTAAGGCCAAGAGAATAGAAGGACAGTAAACAGATTGGTTCCCAGCCAGGCAGATAAAACACATTGGGTCTGCCAACATTGAAAAATAAAAAAAAAATGGGAGGGGGGGGGGGCATCAATATAATTACTGATGCCCATAAGGTAAGAGTGATCATGTAGTTCAGGAATTTGTGCTGAAGTGAGGAAGACGGAATCAAGAAAGGAAATGTATAGACAATAAGGATATTATTTTTCAAAGGTGCTGATTAGAAAAAAAAGAGAGAGAGAGAGAAATGAAGATTGGAGGAAGTTTTATGAAACTACAGATATAGAAGAAATGGATTATCTTTAAAAAGACTTAAACACAGGAATAGATTGTATACCAAAAATGACAAAGTTAAAGATATATATATACACTGGCAAAAAAATGAGACAAAGTATGGAAGAGTGTGCAAAAAAGAATAGAAAAAAAGACAAAAGATGATGACCAAAAAGCCAGAAATTAATAAACAATAATGTAAAGAGAGGAAAAATTAGAGGAGGAGGATGTAGTCAACAAATACAAAGGTCAACCCAAGCTTTTTTTTTTTTTTTTTTTTTTTTTTTTTTTTTTAAAATTTGTAAATGCTAAGCAGAAATATATACAAGGAATATCAATATTGAAAGTTGAAGGAGTTGTATATGAAGATGCAAGAATGGGATAAAAAATGAACAAAAGCTTTAAATCAATACTTAACAGAGATGAAGAATTTGAGAGAGAAAAGTGTGGAGAAAATGTAAACACCTTAGATAATATAACAGTGGAAATGGAAGAAGTGCTTTAACATTGTGAAATATTGGAAATAAGAAAGCCTGCAGGACATGATGAGGTATCAATTTGGATATTGAAAGAATGCAGAGGACAATTAATGAAAAAGTACACAATTTAATAAATAGTTTAGTAGAAGAGTGAGAGATGTCATCAGACTGGAAATCTGCAAATGTGATAAGTATTTTCAAAGATACAAAGTGGTACTATTACTAGTGTCATTAACTTGTACAATAGTGAAAATGTGCAACAAAAAAATGGTAAATATTAACAATCAATTTGAATTCAGAGAAGGAAAGTTGTGGATAATAACCCTGCTAAGCTTTTACTCGAGAGTGACAAGTGAGCTACATGAGAGGGATGGGTTGACTGTGTAGATCTGGACTTGAAAAGGCCATTGACAAAGTTCCACAGAGATTGATGTGGAAATTGGAAAACATAGAGGGCCTCAGAGGAAGTATACTGGAATGGATAAAAGATTTCTTAAAAGGTAGATATACAAGAACAGTAGTGAAAGATGAAGAGTTGGAATGGAAAATAGTAACCAGTGGTATACCACAGGGCTCTGTTTGTGGCTCCAGTAATGTTCTTCATGTATATTAATGACATGATGAATGTAGTAAATGCCATGCAAACCTATTTGCTGATGAAGTCAATGATAACCAAGGAGAATTGTATAATGTTAGTAAAGGACCTGGATATAGTATATGAATGGAGTTGAGAGTGGAAAATTAATCTTAACCTAAAGTGCAAAATATAGAAATGGGCCAAAGCAAGGAAACCCGAGAATGGATAACTAAATCGTAAGTGAAATGATAAAACAAAAGAGGAAAAAAAAATTGTTATCATAATCTAAGATGGCTTATCACCTGAAACACACAAAAGAAAACTAACAGGAGAGTCCTACAATCTGTTGAAAAATATAAGAGTGGTATTTCACTACACAGATGAGAACAATATGAAAACAGTCGAAAGCTTGATATGATCCAGACTGGAATATACAGCAGTGATGTGGTCACCATAATTAAAAAAGTGAGGTCCTGAAGAAAGAAAACCACTTGGAAGACCATGTAAGAGGTGAATAGATAATATTAAGAATAGTTTAGAGCTCTTGAACATTGAAGGGCTAGAGGATTGGTGAACATTGGCACAGGATAGACAGCAATGGAAACATGTAGCAGCAGCAAAGGATCACACAAGTCTACAGCTATAAGAGTGAGTGAGAGTAAGAAAAGCATGGAGACCAGATGTAATTTCAAGTTGGATACTAAAGGAGTGTAGAGACCAATTGGCAGATAAAATACCCAAGACTGGAAAATGGTAAATATTTCCAATTCACAAGGGAGGAAACAAAGAGGACCTCCTTAAACCATTGATATCATTAACCAGCATGATATCCAAACTATGTGAAAAAAATGAATTAGAGATAAATGGACCAAATATGTAGAAAAGAGAATTATTGTAATCAACAACCAATTCTGTTTCAGGAATGTTAGATTATGTGCATTAAACTTGTCAAGTTTCTACTTGAGGGCGACTGATGCAGTTCAAGAAACAAGTGGGCAGACTGTATATACCTTGATATGGGAAAAGTTTTTGAAAAAGTCAACTGCAAAAGACTCTTTTGAAAATGGAGCATATTGGTGGTTTGAAAGAAAATCTGCTAAACTGGGTAAAGGATTTCCAGAAAGACACTCATGAGAATGGTAGTAATTGACAAGGATGAAGGAGAGTCACCAGCCAAGTCCCATATGTCTATCTTAGAGTGATAGATATATGGAACAAATTGAATGAAAAAATAGTATGTGCAAACAAAATGCAAGAATTTAAGAACAAAGTTGATCTTGCAAGATACAAAAACGGGTCACCACGAGCATAGCTCCCCTTCCTGTATAATACAACCAGGTAAATACTAACACCATTTATGTACTTAATACATGTACCTGATATATGATATGATGGATGGTACATAAAATTATTCTTAGATGTTTACAAATGATGCAAAAATGAGGAAAAATAGATGACTGCAACCAACTACGACACCCTGATTGATGAATGGAATGTCCAAAATGGGGAATGAAGTTCAACATAGAAAATACTTTAGAAATATGATTAGCACAGAAAGGCCATCTGTTATTACATATACAATGTGTAACAAATTGATCATCAAAATCAGTACAAAAAAAACATAGGGTCATGGTCATGTAGAACCTGTCTCCTGAGAAACAAACAAAATTGTTTGGGAAATTTAGTATTTGTCAGGAACCATTAGGTATACTTTTCATTACTTGGATGAAGCACTAATGAAAAGGCTTGTGGAAAACCTAATCAAGCCCAGGCTGTAATATACAGCATTGGTTTAGTCTCCACATAAGAAAAAGGATATAATAAAAATAGAAAAATTATTCGGAGGGCAACAACCAGAATTGTCCCAAGCTTGGCAGATAAACCATACATTGAAAGACTAGAAGAAATAAACTACCAACTTTGGAAGACCAAAGAAAAAGAAATGACATGACTATTGTTTGTAGAGTTCTAAAGGAGGTGTGTGTGTATGTGTATGCCAATCAGACAAATGGTCTCATGGTATCGGATAGGAGAACCTCAAGGGGACATAATTATAAACTTAGAATTGCATATCTCGAGGATATCAAGAAATATAGTTTTCCAACCAGTGGATGGCCTAAATTTGAGAAAGTGCAAGCAGCCATGAATGCATTTAAGGGAAAGTATTATAAATTGAGTTCAGGAGATGGGACCTTATGAGAATAGCTGTTCTCGTACAGTAGATAAACAAAAAGGACAGTAACCAAACTGGTGCCCAGCCTGGGAGATGAGCGATATGAGAAGAAACTAAAAGCACAGGGTCTGCCTACTTAGAAAAATTGATGAGAAAGAGGAAGGTGATATGATTAAAGGATTCAGGTCTCTAAAGGAGATAGGCAACATTGACAAAGAAATATTTTGATTAGGGATAAGAGGGATTTAAGGAGACATAAGAACAAATTAAGAAAGACTACATGTTTAAAGGTTGTGAAGGAATAGTTTTCCATATAGATGCATAAATACTTGGAATAGCGTATGTTGTAGCCCAAGGTGGAATAATACATATATCCAGATCTATATATGATAATTAGAAATTAAAGATATAAACAAAGTTGACACTGTATATAAATTGGAGAGTAGGAGATAGAAGCTCGCTGGCTGAGCCGGTTAGGGCGTCATTACTTGCGGCAAAGGTCGAGGTGAGGGCAGTTCGAATGCCGCCACCAGTGAAGTTGAACCAAGGGCATGGTTCATTAAATTCCACGCTACAAAGCCCTTTTTAAGGGCACTGTCCTAGCCTCCCGATAGGGGGGAGTGTGTGACGTTAAACCATATCATCATCATCATCAGGAGATAGGATCCCATGATTGTTGCTCCTTTCCAGTATACTACAAATAAGTAAATGCATGTGATTTCCCAACACCAGATATAAAGCTTAACATGAAAACACACATATGCAGATGATCTGACAATGGCCCAGAATAGTAACTACAAAATAGCTGCTAAGAACACCAAAGCTTGGGCAAACAGAAGAAATTTTAAGAAATACTAGAATGGAGGCCTGTCAGAAACTGATAACATTATTCACTCCATACAACCATGAATCAAAGAAACATCTAAAAGTAAAATTGAATGGTGAGACCCTTCCATTGATAAAGAACTGGGAATTTTTTGTCATACTTGTGATACACATATAACCTTCTACACATTGAAGACCCGGCAGTGAAAGAAAAATTGAATAAACATACTAAATTTAGTAGTAGACAGTCTTTGGACAGCAGAAGAAAATCATAATTGTACTCTATAAACAGTTCTTGAGAACCACCATCACCTGTGCTTCCACACCATGGTTCCCAACAATCAGAAAAACATAAACATCCTCCAAACAATACAAAATAAAACATTAAGAATAGTTATAGGATGCACCAAAGCCACATCAGTAGAACATCTGTATACAGAAATCAAAATCCTCGTCATAGAATATCACATAAAACTGATAAGTATACAAGAACTCTTTGCATGTCTCACCCATATTATTTAACCACACAAACACAACTGAAGAAACTACACTCATGTATTGCTCAAACATCAACAACAACCTACATCACACATGGCACTCAAACAAAAATATATTCACACTCAGATCACAAAACCAGCGCTAAAAGACAGACCACCAAAGAAGCACGGCAAGACATCATCAAACTCCTCTAAGAATAAACCCCACAGAAAAATCCCATCAAGGAGAATTAAGAACCATACTGACATGATTATGGTTAGGTCACCATCCAGCATTAAGACTGTGATCCCACTCTTCGTCCCCTTGCTCCTGGTTGTCGTCCTCATCATCCAGATTTTTGTCTTAGTTTTTCTTGTCCTCTTTACCCTCATTGTCCTCGTCTTCCACCTTGTCTACATACTTGTCGTCTTCCTCATTGCCTCTTATTCGTTATTCTCTTCTTCTTCATTCTCCTTGTCCTTGTCTTTATTGCATTCTCCTCCTTGTCTTCATTGTCCTATTTCTCTTCTTTCCCATCATTTTCTCCATCCTCCTCTTCTCTGTCTTCCACTTTTTTGTCATCTTTTCTGTGTGCCTCACTGTCATCTCTGTCCTCCTCGTTGTCCTCACCCTCTTCCCCATCCTCCTCCTATTCCCATCCCCCACCTTTCCTCTTCCCTATCCTCATCCTCCCTCATTTCTTCCTCTTCCTTCTCCATCTCCATCTTGCCCTCCCCTTCTTATCTACATAATCCTTGTATTTCTCTTCATCCTTGTCCCCCTCGACCTCCTCTTCCTCTTTGTCCACATAATCTCCTTCTTCCTCTTAATCCTCCTCTACTGCCACATTTTCATCCTCGTCCATATCATCATCATCCTCTCCTCCTTCTCACCTCCTCTCCTCCTCCTCCTCCCTTCCTCCTCTTCCTCCTCTTCCTCCTCTCCTCCTCCCCCTCCTCTCCTCCCCCCCTCCTCTCCTCCCCCTCCTCTCCTCCCCCTCCTCTCCTCCCCCTCCTCTCCTCCCCCTCCTCTCCTCCCCCTCCTCCCCTCCCCCTCCTCCCCCTCCTCTCCTCCTCCCCTTCCTCCTCTCCTCCTCCCCTTCCTCCTCTCCTCCTCCCCTTCCTCCTCTCCTCCTCCCCTTCCTCCTCTCCTCCTCCCCTTCCTCCTCCTCCTCCTCTCCTCCTCCCCTCCTCTCCTCCTTCCCTCATCTCCTCCCCTCCTCTCCTACCCCCTCCTCTCCTCCTCAGCTCTTCCTCCCCAGCTCTTCCTCCCCTTCCCCTCCTCCCTTTCCCCTCCTCCCTTTCTCCTCCTCATCCAACTCCCCATCTTTTCCTCTTCCTACTCCTCCATATAATCCTCATCTTCCTCTCCATTCTCATTCTTGACCTTCTCCACTTTCTTCCTCCGCTTGCCTCAATCTCTTTATTCCCCCTCTTCCTTCTATTCCTTTTCTTTGTCTTCCTCGACCTCCATACTGTCCTTAACTTGGCCATTTTCCTTCTCTTCCTCCACTTCTTCCTGGCCCCCCTCCCCCTCTCCCTCCTCCTGTCTCTTCCTTGCTCAAAGCAATGTTTAGTTGATTGACCATCCTTCCCCTAGGCTCATTAGAAGAGTGCCGGGTGATGTGATTGCAGTGATCAGATTATTGATAGGAGTGAATAGGATTGATTATTTTGATTTGGGGCACATATTGGCAGGAAGTATCAGAAAAAGTAAGCTAACATGTTTTGAAAGATATTAGTCAGCTTTGCGCAGGTGTATCAATATATGAAATAGGAGAGGAAATAGTTCAGTCCAAAAGTATCAGATAGAAAGTGAGTAAGCCAACATGTTTGAAAGATATCAAACGGCTTTGCACAGGTGTATCAATATATGAAATGGGAGAGGAAATATTCAGTCCAAAAGTATTAACTAATTCAAGCTCAAGTTTGATCAGTGAAGATGCAGGATCCCAGTAACAGCTTTTTAACTCTGGTACAAATAGGTTAGGTAAATGTGCTCTTCATATACCACTAATTGTACCCACATTTTACACTCCACTCCCCCCCCCCCATACTTTTCCTTCCATTTCAAGGTACACCCTTCATTTCACCCCACTCTTCACCCCCCAATTATTCTCCCTTCATTCTTCACCCTTAGTGCATCACCTATCTAATTTTCACCTCCAAACTTCACATTCACTACAATATCCTTTTGCTATTGTTACTTTCCCCCACAATCTCAACCTTCCTTCAGTCTCCACCTACCCCATAAATTTTTTTTATTTTCCAGTCCTCAATTTTCATTCACCTTCCCCCAATCCTCACCATCCCCAACTGTCAGTGGTCTCTCAGAAATCTCAACTGTCCCCCATCTTCACTTTCCCCAAATTTTTCACTGTCCATCACAATCTTCCCCCTTCCCCTATACTTAACACCCACTCCCCACACACACCTCACCTCTCCCCCTTTCTTCACTTCCCCCACACTCTTGGTCTCCTCCCCCTGCCTCCCCACCCCCCACATACTCTTTGTCTCCACCACACTTTGCTTCCCTCACACTCTTTACCTTCCCCCATACTTCACCTCCCCCCACACTTCATTGCCCCCCCACAGTTTTCCTTCCCCCACACTTTTCCTTCACCCACACTTATCTGACCCCCTTTACATTTTGCCTCCCTCACACTTCTCCCCCCCATATTCTTTGCCTCCTCCCACAACCTTCACCTTTCCCCCACCACCTTCACTCCAAGTGTCCTCACACACACACACACACACAGACTTCACCTTGAAAGATATGATCTCCAACACCTGCCA
>NC_134811.1:10698982-11008982 GCF_046742065.1 Oratosquilla oratoria
CTCCCCTCCCCTCTTCCCTCCCCTCTTCCCTCCCCTCCCCTCTTCCCTTCCCTCCCCTCTTCCCTTCCCTCCCCTCTTCCCTTCCCTCCCCTCTCCTTTTCCCTCCCCTCTCTTCCCTTCTCTCCCCTCTCCTCTTCCCTTCTCTCCCCTTTTCCTCCCTCCTTTTCTCTCCCCTCCCCTTTTCCCTCCCCTCCCCTTTTCCCTCCCCTCCCCTTTTCCCTCCCCTCCCCTTTTCCCTCCCCTCCCCTTTTCCCTTCTCTCCCCTCTTTCCTACCCTCCCTTCTTCCCATCCCTCCCCTCTTCCCTTCCCTCCCCTCTTCCCTACCATCCCCCCTCAACTCATCTCGCCTCTCGTTTCACCTCACCTCGCCTCTCATCTCTCACCTCCCCTCCCCTCACCTCCCCTCCCCTCACCTCCCCTCTCATCTCATCTCACCTCCCCTCTCATCTCATCTCACCTCCCCTCTCACCTCCCCTCCCTCTCACCTCCCCTCCCTCTCACCTCCCCTCCCTCTCACCTCCCCTCCCTCTCACCTCCCCTCCCTCTCACCTCCCCTCCCTCTCATCTCCCCTCCCTCTCACCTCCCCTCCCCTCTCATCTCCCCTCTCATCTCCCCTCTCACCTCCCCTCTCATCTCTCCTCTCATCTCCCCTCACCTCTCCTTTCAACTCTTCCCTCACCCCTCCCCTTCCATCTTCCCTCGCCTCTTATCACTCTCATCCCCCCTCTCCCCTCGCCTTTCCCTTCTTCCCCTCCCCTCGTCTTTCCCTTCTTCTCCTCCCCTCTCCTCTTCCCCCCTCCCCTCTCCTCTCCCTTCTCCTCTCCCCCTCTCCTCTTCCCTCTTCTCTCCCCAGTCGTCCCCCTCTCTCCCCTCTCCTCTCCTATTCTTTCCCCCAGTCCTCTCCCATTCTCTCTCCTCTTCACTCTCCTCTCCTCCCCTCTCCCCACTTTTTCCATTTCTCCTATCCTCACTTCCCCCTCTCCGCTCCCTTCTCCTCTCTTTTCACCCCTCCTCTCATCTCCCCTCTCATATTTCCTCCCCTCCCCTTACTCCCTCGTTTCTCATGCCTTCATTGACTTATGCCCCTCCCTTCCTCCCTCCCTCCCTTACTTTTGTCACACCCACCCTCATTCCCACCTTCTCTCCCTCCTTAAATCCCATCTTCACACCCCCTTTCAATCGCCCTGGCTCCCTCCCTCCCTCCCTCCCTCCCTCCCTCCCCACCCGTCTCCCAACCTCCCCTCCATGTCCATGGTGCTAACCTCTCTTATTCCATTTTGTTCCCACCCACCTTTACTCACCCTCCCTCTCTCCTCCTCTCTCCGCCCCCCACCCTCCCTCCCATCTGCTCTTCACTTTTCCTCTCGCCCTCCCTCATTCCATCCCTCTTCTCTCATCCTCCCTCCCCCTTCCGCTCTCCTTCGTCCTCTCCTACGTCCCCTCCCTCTATCCCCTTCCGCTCTTCTTCGTCCTTTCCCTCCCTCTCGCCCTCCCCTCCCCCTCTCCCTTAGCCTATCCCCCTCCCTCGCTCCCGCGTCCTCTCCTCTCCCGCTCTCCCTATATCTTCCTCCCTTGCCTTCTCTCCCTTTCTCTCTCTTCTGCTCTCCCTCTCTCTCCCACATATACCCTCTTCCTCCCTCTCCCCCTTTCTCCCTCTTCCTCCATTGCCCTCTCTCTCCCTCTCCCCCTTTCTCCCTCCCTCTCCCCTCTTCTGCTCTCCCTCTCTCCCACCTATACCATCTTCCTCCCTCTACCCTCTTCTGCTCTCCCACCTATACCATCTTCCTCCCTTGCCCTCTCCCACCTTCTCCCCCTTTCTCCCTCTTCCTATCCCCGCTTCTGCTCTCCCTCTCTCTCCCACCTATACCATCT
Source organism: Oratosquilla oratoria (assembly GCF_046742065.1). NCBI lineage: Eukaryota > Metazoa > Arthropoda > Malacostraca > Stomatopoda > Squillidae > Oratosquilla > Oratosquilla oratoria. The sequence continues at coordinate 10,700,857 of NC_134811.1, forward strand.
TCCTCCCTTGCCCTTTCCCACCTTCTCCCCCTTTCTCCCTCTTCCTCTCCCCGCTTCTGCTCTCCCTCTCTCTCCCACTTATACCCTCTTCCTCCCTTGCCCTCTCCCTTCCTCTCCCTTCCTCTCCCCCTTTCTCCCTCTTCCCCCCTCTCCCCTTCCTCTACCCTAGTTTCCCTTTCTTTTCAATTAGTTCTCCCGCTTCTCCCTCCCACTTCCCCCTCCCTCTTCCCCCTCCCTCTTCCCCTTCCCCTCCCCTTCCCCTCCCTCTTCCCCTTCCCCTTCCCCTCCCTCTTTTCCTCCCGCTGGCCTTGCCCCCCCCTCACCCACTACCACACCTCCTCCTTACCTTGTCCGTCCCTCGTCTCTTTCTCTTCCCTTTCGTTGTCGATCAACTTTACCTATTCCCATATATTCCCCTTTCCTTCACCCAGCCCCTTTCTCCCACAGTCCCGTTGCCCTCCTTTCCACTCCCCCACTCCACCTCCATCCCCCACTCCACCTCCATCCCCCACTCCACCCCCATCCCCCATTCCTCCAATCCAGTTACCGTAACTCCTTCCAGATCGATTGCCTCGTTGACTTATTTCTTCCACATTCCCATTCCACCCTCAACCTCGTTCCACCCAACCCCCTCTCACCCTTTGCCTCGCTCACCCTCAGCCTCACCCTCACTCCCTTTGCCCCATTCTTACTCCCCCTCACCCTCACTCCCATCCCTCGATCCTTCAGATGGCCCTGCGTGAGAAGGTTTTCTCGTTTCCTCTAGTCCCCGTCGTGGTTCCCTCTTTGCCTCTTGTTTCTTGCAAGCTCTCTCCAGGGTCACTGGCTCTCGGAACACAACTCTCTTTACTCTCATTTCGCCCTCTGCACAACCTTCTCCAAGGAGCCCGCCAGTGAACTCATCCTTGCTCATCTTGCTTACCGTTTGGGACGCATATGTCTAGGACCTTCCTGCAGGCCGCTGTTTCCCACCCTATCCTGTTTCTTTTCCTTGCTCTCTCTCTCTCTTTCATACATGCTCCATCCAACAATTTTCTCCTGTCCTTTACCCCTATTTTCTCCTTTCGTTTCTCCCCTCTTTTCCGCCCCCCCCTCCGCCTTTCTCCTCATCTTTGTTTCGCCGTTATTCCCATTATTGTCAACTCCCCCCCCTCTCTCTCTCTCTCTCTCTCTCTCTCTCTCTCTCTCTCTCTCTCTCTCTCTCTCTCTCTCTCTCTCTCTCTCTCTCTCTCTCTCTCTCTCTTCCAATATATCCCACACTGCCCCCTAATCATTTTTCTCCTTCGTCCCTCAAATAATTTTACTAGTCACTTCCTATCCTTAAATTTATAACCCTCTTCCCCACTCAGACTTATTTCTTCCTCCTCACTTCCCAGTCTCCCAAATTTACCCATAAGTATTTTCCTCCCCCTAATGTAACTTATCCTCCCTCCACAAGTAATCTCCCATTCACCCAAATATATCCTTATCTCCCTTCTAAGTTTAGATTTCTTCCGTTTTAATAAAATTGACGCCATACACTTCCTTTCTTGGAACACGCGCCATCCTCCTCTACCTCAGGTTATTTTGACTTTGCCAAAGCAATTTATCTCCAGGAAACGACCGTCTTTTTCCCTTTTACAGTAGATTTGCCCTTCTCCTCTCTCCTTCGTTTTCCAATTTTACCTTTGCTTCCCCGCATCTGCCCTCCTCTTCACCAAATGTACTCTGCTTCCATCCCCAAGTTTCCCTCTTCCCTTCCTTCAAATTTAGTATTTCCCTTTCCTTAGGTTTACTCTTTCCTCAAACCTTCCCAAAGATTAGCCCCCCTCGGTTTCTTTAGAGCATAGGTTTCTGGAATTAAACCTTTCCTAATCCCTTCAAAACCCCTCTCCATTACGGAGGTGCAACTATCTCTCTCTCTCTCTCTCTCTCTCTCTCTCTCTCTCTCTCTCTCTCTCTCTCTCTCTCTCTCTCTCTCTCACACACACACACACACTTACACACACACACACACTCTCTCTCTCTCTCTCTCTCTCTCTCTCTCTCTCTCTCTCTCTCTCTCGCTCTCTCTCTCAGAGCTTCTACATTTTTCTCACACGAGTAGAACCGACTACCTGTGTCTTCTAGACTGTCTCCAGCACAGCTCCACATTCGCACAACGCAGACAACAGTTTAGTCCTTATTTTTGGAGAGAGAGAGAGAGAGATGTGGGAGAGGTCAAGGGCCGTTGCTGGGTGCTGCGAGGTCTCGGTATACTGTTAAAGAAACATGAGAAACGATGGATTGATCGATCTCTTGACTTTCTCCAACCCAATATTTTCTACTCGCACTGTACCAACATTCTTTCACCTAAGTTCCTCTCAAGCCGTTCCCAGTGTTGCATTAACTTGCCCACATATTCCAGCTTCGCCATGACTTCACCAGAACTCCCCTTCCCTTCAACTCCTCACCCTTGGCTATCGCCCTTTCACCTTTTTCGCGCACCATTGACCTTGCACCATTTTCCATCCTCTCAGTTTTCACCACCACAACGTCCTACCCAATCCCCAGCACCTTGCACCTTCACATTCAACTCTCACCTTTCACCCACACATACCTCGTTTCATCACGGGGTCGTCACCGCGTGCCTGTATGATCAGTTCCTTCCTGTACCCCGTGAGTTGTCTTCGTTTCATTAGGCGTATGCCTCCACCGCGCTTAGCACTTCATCCAGAGCCCCATGCATTCACCCTCTTGTTGTCCCTCATTAGACCCACGACCTCAGTAACGTGAACGGCACGTCCTCACCATAACCTGTTGACTTAACGCCATCACTTCCTCGTTTCCTTTCCTCTCGCTTTTACTCCCTCGCCATAGTCTTTCACTTCTTTGCCTTGTTCACTTCCTCGCTCCCATCAGCTTCACTTCTTCATCCTCATCTTCACTTCCTCACTATATTGTCTTTCATTAGGACCATCCTCAGTTTCAGTCTACCATATTTCCATTCTGTCTCGCGACTTCTCCTTGCTTCCCACCAATGTGACCCCGCATCACCTCCTGCCGGTCTGCCCCTCCCCCCTCCCCTCCCCCTTCCTGAGCTACCTCACATTCCTGACCTTTGGTCACTCGAGAGTATTGGCCCCACTAGCACTCACCACACCTTCAATTGTTTCCATCATTCTTCCTTCTCACAATCTCGCCTCAACCTACACACACGTGTCCCTCTCCTCCTCCCCCCCCTCCTCCTCCTCCTCCTCCTCCCCCCTCCTCCTCCTCCTCCTCCTCCTCCTCCTCCTCCTCCTCCTCCTCTCTGCATTCGCCTGACATTTCGCACCTTCCACCCGGTTAACTCGTTACCACGAGGGCCCTGGTTCGATCCTCGCTGCCTCCCCCCCCCCACACACACACATACTCTAGCAGTCCATACCTTCACCCCTTCTCCACATCTCTCACACTGACTTCAGTCTCTCTGCAATAGTTACGAACACCAACCACACTGGTCGCCCTTACTTGAACCCTGGATCAAAAGTAGCTTCCGTCCACTTTTCATTCACCAACCACCACAACCGCTACAACCACCATCGCCACTACCACCACGACAACAACACCACCACCACCACACCACCACCACAACCACACCACCACCACAACCACACCACCACCACAACCACACCACCACAACCACACCACCACAACCACACCACCACAACCACACCACCACAACAACCATACCACCACAACCACCATACCACCACAACCACACCACCACCACAACCACACCACCACCACTACCACAACCACACCACAACCACACCACCACTACCACCACCACAACAACTACCACAACCACTATCACCACAACCACTACCACTACCTCTACCACAGCCACACCATCACAACCACTACCACCACCATAACCACATCACCACCATAACCACACCACCACCACCATAACCACACCACCACCACCATAACCACACCACCTCCACCATAACCACACCACCACAACCACACCACCACAACCACACCACCACAACCACACCACCACCACACCACCATCACAACCACTGCCATCACCACAACCACTACCACCACCACAACCACCACCACAACCACCACCACAACCACTACTACCACCACAACCACTACTACCACCACAACCACCACCACAACCACTACTACCACCACAACCACTACCACCACCACAACCACTACCACCACAACCACTACCACCACAACCACTACCACCACCACAACAACTACCACTACCACCACCACAACCACTACCACCACCACAACCACTACCACCACAACCACTACTACCACCACAACCACTATAACCACAACCACCACCACAACAACCACAACCACAACCACCACCACAACCACAACCAGCACCACCCACACCACCACCACCACCCACACCACCACCACCACCCACACCACCACCACCCACAGTCCGTCCATCCCTCCCATCGCTTCGACTTGCCCACTCGATCTGGACTTTGCCCCGGTAACCCTCCCTCCCCTTCATCCCTTGACCCCACAGCCTCCCCTCCGAACTCGCATCACCCGATCAGAACCCACGAGGCAACTACCATCCCTTTACCTCTCGTTTGCACCAAGACAGCGGCATTCCCATCTCCACCTCTCCCGTTTTCACCGGTTCGTGGGATCACCACTTTCCAACCTGACACCACGTGACGTCGTTCTTTCAACTTCATGCCCTCTCAACCCATCTCTCACCTTCCTCCCACCTTTCTCCTCCCTCCTCCTACCTCCCTCCTCCTACCTCCCTCCTCCCTCCTTCCACTACCCTCCACCCACTACTCTCCTCCCATCTCCCATCCTCCCTCCTCCCACCTTTCTCCTCCCTCCTACCTCCCTCCTCCCTCCTTCCACTACCCTCCACCCACTACTCTCCTCCCATCTCCCATCCTCCCTCCTCGCTTCTGCCATCCTCCCCCCTCCCACCTCCCTCTTCCTTCCTCCTTACCCCTCTTTCTTCTCCCATCCATTCACTCGTTTCCACATTCTCGAGTTTCTCCCCCAACCTTTCGTATTCCTCACCCAGCTCCTCCCCTCCCTCACCTCACCCTCATCATTCGCAACCCCCTCATCCTGCCCCACCCCCATAGCAGCCTCCTCTTCCTCTTCCTCCTCTTCCCTCAGCCCCAGGACTTCCAGTCCACTATTTCAGACTTCTCCAACAATCCATTTTTCTTTTCCCAAATCCCTTCGACAGTCTCCCTCAATTTGACTTCCTCTTCTTTTGAGCATCCTTAAACCCTCTCTCTGTTTCTCCCCCCCACCCTTCGAGCACCCAGTGGCACCCCGTCAGTAGACGCCTCATGCCCCCCTCCCCCCAAAGTTCATCACTTGAACCCCCCCCCCAAAAAAAAAAAAAAAATCTCTGTCGCCCCCCGCAACTTTCTCTGGACTCCTCACGCTCGGCCATCCTTTCCAGCTTTCTCCTTTCGGTGTCATCCTTGTAGTCAGTGTGGTCTAGTAGGATATATATATATATATATATTTTTTTTTTTTTTTTTTTTTTTTTTTTTTTTTTGCCTCTGTCAAACTGACCCACACCACGCACCTCGCAGTACGAATATTGAGCACGAAGATGTTCAGATTCGAGTATCGACGAGGCGGCTTGTATCCATCGGAAGCAAGAGTCGTCGATGATGCCAGCGGGGAAGAAGTACTTCCTCCTGGTCAGTTTAATCGTGACAGATAAAAAAAAGTCCCAAAACCTATTAAAACATGAAAACCATCCAGAGGATGACATTATGAAAGAAACAATCAGAACAAGACCGTGGAAAATATTATAAATATGTTTGTCGTACAGTGACACGAACAATCGTCTGACGTGTTAGGTGGCTGGAAAACGACTAACACAAAAACGCTGAAGATTGAAGAAACGCAGAATTGAATACACACGAGAATTCAGGACGACCAAATGGAAGGTTCCCTGTTGTGAGTTAAGATTAGTTATGCGTAAGATGTATGTTAAGGATACTATCTTTCCCAAGGTCCTTCATCCTAGACTAAGGGCAGGGTACCACCAATTCTCCTCTTCCATTTAGATTTAAGGATGTACTATATCGCTTTGAAAGGACCCTAAGGTCATATTGGTCGGATCATCATGTGTAATCTTAAGGATATTTTCCTCACGTTTCGTACTCTATACCACGTCCACAACCTTCTCGCCTCTCCTTCCAACCCCATCTCCCCCACGTGCTCCATCTAGTCCACCTATTCCGTCTCCCTCTTCTCCCCCATCCCACACCCCATCTTCTCCCGCTTCCACATACCCCTTCTCCCCCCCTCCCACACCCCTTTTCTCCCTCCTTGCACACCTCTTCTCCCCCACCCATACCCCTCTTCTCTCCCTCCTACACCCCTCTTCTCTCCCTCCTACACCCCTCTTCTCTCCCTCCTACACCCCTATTCTCCCCCTCCTATACCCCTATTCTCCCCCTCCTACACCCCTATTCTCCCCCTCCTACACCCCTATTCTCCCCCTCCTACACCCCTATTCTCCCCCTCCTACACCCCTATTCTCCCCCTCCTACACCCCTATTCTCCCCCTCCCACACCCCTCTTCTCCCCCTCCCACACCCCTCTTCTCCCCCTCCCACACCCCTCTTCTCCCCCTCCCACTCCCCTCTTCTCCCCCTCCCACACCCCTCTTCTCCCCCTCCCACACCCCTCTTCTCCCCCTCCCACACCCCTTTCTCCCTCCCACACCCCTTTCTCCCTCCCACACCCCTTTCCTCCCCCACACCCCCTCTCCTCCCCTTCCCACATCACCTCTCCTCCCCCTCCCACACCCCCTTTCCCCCTCCCACACCCACTTTCCCCCTCCCACACCCCCTTTCCCCCTCCCACACCCCCTTTCCCCCTCCCTCTCACCTTTTCCCCCTCCCACACCCCCTTTCCCCCTCCCACACCCCCTTTCCCCCTCCCACACCCCCTTTCCCCCTCCCACACCCCTTTCCTCCCCCACACCCCTCTCCTCCCCTCCCATACCCCCTCCCACACCCCTCTTCTCCCCTCCCACACCCCCTCTTCTCCCCCTCTTCTCCCCTCTTCTCCCCTCCCACATCCCTCTTCTCCCCCTCCCACCCCCAACTTTCCCCCTCCCACACCCCCAACTTTCCCCCTCCCACACCCCCTCCTTTCCCCCTCCCGCACCCCCTCCTTTCCCCCTCCCGCACCCCCTCCTTTCCCCCTCCCACACCCCCTCCTTTCCCCCTCCCACACCCCCTCCTTTCCCCCTCCCACACCCCCTTCTTTCCCCCTCCCACACCCCCTCCTTTCCTCCTCCCACCCACAACTTTCCCCCTCCCACACCCCCTCCTTTCCCCCTCCCACACCCTTTCCTTTCCCCCTCCCACACCCCCTCCTTTCCCCCTCCCACACCCCTCTTCTCCCCCTCCCACACCCCCTCCTTTCCCCCTCCTTTCCCCCTCCCACACCCCCTCCTTTCCTCCTCCCATACCCCATCTCTCCCCTCCCATATCACCTCTTTTCCCCTTACAGACACCCTCTCTTCTCCCTCTCCCATACCCCGTCGTCTCCCCTTCCCAAACCTCCTCTTCTCCCCTTCCCACATCCCCTTTTCTCCCCCTCCCACACCCTCATTTCTCCCCTCCCACACCCCCTTCCACACCCTCATTTCTCCCCTCCCACACCCCCTTTTCTCCCCTCCCACACCCCCTTTTCTCCCCTCCCACACCCCCTTTTCTCCCCTCCCACACCCCCTTTTCTCCCCTCCCACACCCCCTTTTCTCCCCCGCCCACACCCCCTTTTCTCCCCCGCCCACACCCCCTTTTCTCCCCCGCCCACACCCCCTTTTCTCCCCCGCCCACACCCCCTCTTGACCCCCTCCCACACACCCTCTTCTCCCCCTCCCACACCCCCTTTTCTCCCCCTTCCACACCCCCTTTTCTCCCCCTTCCACACCCCCTCTTCTCCCCCTCCCACACCCCCTCTTCTCCCCCTCCCACACTCCCTTTTCTCCCCTCCCACACCCCCTCTTCTCCCCCTCTCGCACCCCCTCTTCTCCCCCTCCCACACCCCCTTTTCTCCCCCTCCCACACCCCCTTTTCTCCCCCTCCCACACCCCCTTTTCTCCCCCTCCCACACCCCCTTTTCTCCCCCTCCCACACCCCCTTTTCTCCCCCTCCCACACCCCCTTTTCTTCCCCTCCCACACCCCCTTTTCTCCCCCTCCCACACCCCCTTTTCTCCCCCTCCCACACCCCCTCTTCTCCCCCTCCCACACCCCCTCTTCTCCCCCTCCCACACCCCTTCTTCTCCCCCTCCCACACCCCTTCTTCTCCCCCTCCCACACCCCTTCTTCTCCCCCTCCCACACCCCCTCTTTTCCCTCTCCACACCTCTATTTTCTCACCCTCCCAAACCCCTATTCTCGCTCCCCTCCCATACACCTCTTCTCCCCTACTTTCTCTTCATTTTGCCCTCTACACCCCTTTCGTAGTACAGCCTCTCTCCTCGACCCTTCCCCCTCTTTATCTCCCTTCCTTTTGATACCTTATCATGGTCCTCTCTGCCTTTCCTTTTCATCTTGTCCTCCCATACCCACCCTTATCTCCCCTTGCCCCGTTAACCTCTGCCTTACCGTATCTCTCCCTCTCTAGCCCACCTCTATCTCATCCTTCTGTCCTTTCTCTCCCCTCCGCAGCCGTTACGATGCCTGAGATGAGCGAATCAAAATCATCATCATCATCATTATTTGTTTTCAAACTTTCCTGGGGTCCCCCTCTTTTGTTACAGTTACAATGGCATTCCATTACTTTGCGGCTCCTGGTCCTCTTTGCTACCCCGGTCCCCCTCCCTTCTCCGTGCCTCTCCCTCGTTTGCAGGGCATTGTAGTGCCCAACATAACTGCCTCCCCACCCACCTCCTCCTCCTCCTCCTCCTCCTCCTCCTCCTCCTCCCCCTCCTCCCCAACACACACTACGACCAATAGACCCTGACTGACTACGCTTAATAGCCCTGTGACGACTACGTCTGTTGTCTCTCTACACATGGTATCTCTCTCTCTCTCTCACACACACGCGCCCGCGTACGCTCATCCTTTTCCATTGCTAACCCCCACGCCCATGCAATTGGCCATTTTCTAATTCTCCCACTCTCCTCCCCGTGCGTAACTTCTTCATATATTTACGTCTTTTCCTGTGGTTCTCCTCCATGGAGTATCCACCCGTGCTCCCACCTTCGACTCTCCCCCCATCCTCCGAAACATCGTGCCCGGTGGCCTGACCAGTGGTTCTCGAAGCTTCTTGGCACGCGACACCCCGCGCCGACCCCCCCCCCCCACACCTTCCCCACCTCGGAAGTGCCAATAGCATTCAGACAGACGCACGTGCACAGCAGAGAGCCCTTTTCAAACTCGGGTCAGAATAAGGAGCAATTTTTAGTTATTGTTTTTTTAAGGCGTTTGAATAAATGGGGAGTAATGTATTTATTCTAAAGACTTCACGATCTCGGGGAGTTGGGGTGGAGGGCGTAGAGAACGACTTGAAACTCGCACGCACGTACATCCATATCGGTAAAATCAACTTACCATAATCGCTGTCCCGGACCGTTCCTTGTGCCCTCACGTTACTACGCCTTTTATTAAACACACACACACACACACACACACACACACACACACACACACACACACACACACACACACACACACACACACAAAACACGACTCGTGGCGCAGTGGTTAGAGTTCATGGCTGCCAGTACGGCGGTCCGGGTTCGAATCCCGCCCAGAACTGAAATAATTTCAGTATCGCTGCGCTGCGAGTCGTTACTCCAACTCGGGGCTGGGAGTTGGGTGTGTGTATGTGTAAGGTCACAGCATTACTCATAGATCGGTTATACAGTATATGAGCTCTGAGCTCTCTTTTGGGAAGGAAATAGCTGTTGATCACGAGTCCAACACGTGATCCAAGACCATGGTGAATCACACGTAGACAAACAGTAACACTTTCGCTAAAGAGGGGTTTACCATTGCTGAATATAGTTGTTTGGGTGTAGCCAGGGCGAATCATCGAGTCGTGAAACGCGGCTAAAGTGTCGGTAGACATGAGCTCGAGATTTAGTTCGCCTTCTCACTGCGTTGGGGATGGAGTATTCTTGGATGAATAAAGTCGCCTGGCTGGGAGTTCGAGCCAACACCACGAAAGCCGTCGAACGCAGCGAAAGGTCGAAGTGTCCCTGTACCTTGAGGTCATTTGCTCCTTGTCTGTATCCATCCTTCACGAACGACACTGGTCCCAATCCTCGGTTTCACCTGCCACACGTGACGACCCTTCACCACAAAAAAAAAAAAAAAAATTGCCCCCCCCCTCCTTTCTCCCCCTCTCCCATACGACGGGCGCCAATTATCTGCTGAAAACTGTTTCTCCCCCCCCCCCATAGTCCCGCGTCCATCCACCTCTGTTAAGGGACCCAGACACAATATTTATTAACAAAATTTCCAAGTCATTTATTAATAGTGACCATGCGGGGTTGATAACTAAAGATCCTAGAGGGATCTGTAGAGTCTTGACACAGGAGAGGTCATGGTTGCTAATATTAAAGAGTCTCAGCGACGGCGGCGTTATGGTTTCTTTGGAGTAATAATTGCACGAGGGTCCCTTGCACACGTGTCTTGTTTGACCCTTGTTCTTCCCCCTGCCATTGTTGACCTACACACACTTGTTGGCTACGAGGCAACAGACGCTTCTACTACTCACTTGCCCTTCCCCTCCCCCCCACTCACTCACTCTCCTGTTTTCTATCCACTGATTCCCCCGTCCTTGTGCCCCCCCCCTTTCTTCAGGCATTCTGTAACGACCAGTGAAATGTCCTAATTATTTAATTGCATTTACTAATTAAAGATCTTAATTCAGGATTGTTGGCCATGTCGATTGTTTTGAGTGCACGTATGTGTGTGCAGTCCGCATACTTGTTTTGTATATCTGCGTTTTACCTCGTGTGTTTACCTGGTAGTTCGGTGTTTGTGCTCATAAGGTGTGTGATTTTAGGGTAGATGCTCCAGGTCTGCTTTGTGATTGGGGCCGTGCATGCTTCATCTGGCGTATCGTACGCAGAATGGTCAGGTTGGTCATGTGCAGGATTTGCCGTGTGCGTCAATAGTACGAGAGGTGTGTTCTCTTTGGTGCATGTGTACTGGTTAGATTCTTTTTCTATCTCGTTTTATGTGTATAGTTCGTACGTACCAGATTAGCTATCGTGTGTATGGCTGCTCCTTCGCGAACCATGTGCTTGAGTTCAGTCGTGGACAAGTCAGGTTTGGTATATGCCTTCACAGCTTACGTGTGTGTGTGTGTATGATCGCGTAAAAATTGGTAAATGACATCTTTCGAATCCAATGGATACGTGTCTGGCAGGCGGAGTGTGGAAGATGTGAACATAATTGTTGTGCAGTGTAGTGTCTTCATACAAGCTAGGGTTTTGCTTCATGTGCCTACTCTCGTTTATGGTGTACAGAGGTTTTCAATCACGAGAGGGGATTTTAAAGCTCCATAAAAGAGGAATGGGTGGAATTGGGACCCACATAATTTCAGATTCATGCTTGGGAATGTTTATCTTTCTACAAAGAAATAAAATATATATTCCATATGTAGAAGAACATAACATCACTTTTGAATACAACACATTAGATGAACAGAATAGATCTATCGTATTTTTTGAGTCAGAAACTTGTTACACGGGTTTTAAAAGATTAAGAACATAAAGTGACTAGTATATTATACACAGCTTGTATTGTGGGGATGAGAATGTAAGTGTATGATAGCCAGTATATGGTATGTTCTGTGTGTATGAGGATATAAAGGTATGGTATTGATATACAGCATGCTGAGCACATGTTTTGTCTAGATTTATTTGATTTATTTTCTCCACACTGTGGAAAGTTTAGTGCAGTCGCGCACTATAGTGGACAACCCGCTCCACGCCCACCCTCCTCCTTCTCTCCACGGTTGAGAACCTGAGAGTGAAGGAAGGGGTCGGGGTAGGGGCTGGACGAGGTCTCCTCCGCCACCCAGATATAATATGACGTACACCGTGTCTACTATAGGTTTTAGTTCGTTTGAGCTCCTGCTCGTGACAGGCATGTTGCGTATTACTCGTTTTGTGGAGATATCCAGTGTGCTTGTGTTAATGAGCGTGAGCGTGAGCTTTGTGCAGTTTCGTAGGTATTCCGAAGGGCCCCGAGAGCAGGTATCCAAGTATGAATTTTGGTTGCGAGGGAAATATTGTTGAGTGTATTTGTATGACGGGGTCCTTTGATGTGGAAGAGTGCCGAGAGTTTGGTGACGGGAGTGTAGCTTTGACCTGCTTCGGCATTTGAATGGATGAAGTTCACTTAGGAAAGGTTTCTGTAGGGTGCGATGGATTGGCGTTGTGCATATCTTTCGGGTGTGTCGCAATTCAAATGTGTTCATTATCTTTCTGGTTTATTGTTGGGCTTCAAGATTCCCCAAAGTTGAAGTTAGATTGGTCTAATTCTTGATTCAGGTGTAGCGTTCAAAAGATCGGGTGATGCGTGTTATTTGAATGGTGTATTCTTGCGAGTTCTGCACATATCGACCTAACCCTTCTGTGTGCGCTTGAGTGTATTGCTGGGTTGTTTGCTTATGCATTTATCACTCCGCATAGTTTGTGCATGTGCGCGCGCCCGCGTGCTTGTTGGGATGTTTGCTGATGCATTTGTTATTGCATGGGTTTCAAGGACTTTGTGTGTGTGTGTGTGTGTGCGTGCGTTCGTGCGTATTATACGCAGCCCCATTCCAAAGTTCGCCGACTTACTTAGAATGTCCCTTATCTCCTAACAGATGGCACATGACGTATGGTCTAGTTTCAGTATGGTATAAATTACCGGACATATTTGCTACGTAGGAAGCTGACACTGAGTGTAGCGCCATCTGTTAACAGAAAGGAACATCGCAGTGTTGTCCACAAACTTTGGAATCCGGCTATACGTTTAGTGGAAGGTCGTTCTGCGTGTGTACACAAGTGTGTCAGTGTGCGGATGTGTATGTATTCATTGTACATAGGCTTTGTGTATGTATGGGCGTGTGGGTGTGCGTACGTGCACGCGCGATTGTATGCATACGCATGGAGGGGTATATGCGCTTGTATGCCTGTCTGTACGTACGTGCGTTTACGTTCCTGTGTGATCAGTGGATAGATGTACAACTCATGGCCATTGTTTTAGCTGCTCTTGTTGACAGTGTTGCGGTACGGAAGTGTTTGTGTGTGTGAGCGAGCGAGTGTTGTTTGTAGGGGAGCTGGTGCCGGCCATTGTTCTAAAGCTGTGGTTCTGTCGTCCCTGCAGCCATACCGGGCCCGTCTGGGTCGGCAGGAGCGACGGACACAGTACCGGCAGGATCCCATGAACCAGGTGGTGAGTACTTGCGCTGACGTCACTTAGGTGCCCCACACTCGCCCACGTGCTGACCTCAGCCCTTCCGCCTCTCCGCCACCAACCAATCACATACCAACCCACCAACTAATTAAACGTCTCTCACGTCTTCCGCCACTATGGGCTACTCGGGGATAGGATGAAGGGAGCGGGGGAGGGGGGAGTTGCGGTCTTGTTTTGAAGAAATGGTGTGGATCCCATACCTCTACGCACACAAGCATTTTGATTGAACCGAGCTCAATATTCGATGTTGTTTTTCGATAAGTTCAAGTCTTGTGGCGCCATTCAGAGTTTTTTTTTTTTTTTTTTTTTTTTATTTTAGGGTGGGTGAAACGATGTTTGAGCAAAAAATTGCAGGTAGCCGGCCGGAATTGATAATTCAAAAGAGACTGTAATGATAGGTGTGGTCTCGTGAGTGGCGAGGAGAGCCCGGGACTCGGAAGGTTGCCATGCAAGTCCCGGTCGAGGGGGAAGATTCAAGTGTTGGCGCAGGGAGGCTGGAGCAATGGTTCGAAGGACAGCATGAGTGGCGTGGGTGCCATCGTTTGCATGCTTAGTGCCGGGGGCGAGGGGGCCAGGTGGTCCTCATCAGTGCCGGGCCGGGCCGGGCCGAGCCGCGCCTCGAGGTCCCCACCTCTGACGACCACTTGGCCTCCTGGCCCACGGTCTGTACTCCCATGTTTTGGTTGGACTCTTGATGCGATACACAGTTGCCTTGAATCAAGTAGAGCTTTTTGGGGGAGTGAGGGCGGGACGGGGCGGGGCAGGGGGCAGAGCAGGGCAAAGGGGCAGGGTCAAGGCCAAGTAAGTGGCGGGCCTGTGTTTCGCACGTGTGCTGCATGCTCCTCTCTTGTCTGTACTGTAGTCGAGGGCCTACTGGTAGTAGTGTTAGTGTACAGGATAGGGCACTAAGCAGCGCCGAGACCGCGTGGCTAAGGGACCGCCACACGCGCACGCCCACCCACCCGTCCGAGGACGCGAGCCTCCTCGCAGGGGACAGGTGGCGCCTAACCCTCCACCTCAGTGAAAAAAAATAAGGATGCTGCACTTTTTTTAAGGGAATGGGGGGAATACTGTTAACTGCTCCTACTACTACTACTACTACTATTACTACTACTACTACTATTACTACTACTGCTGCTGCTCTTATCATAAACTGCTACCACTGCTACTGCAGCAACCACTTGTGGTGGTGGTAGAGGGGAATGGAGGGTTTGTAGGGAACGCTCAGGCATCTCCCCCCCACCCACCCCCCCCCGACACATGTTCCTGCCTTGACCCGAGGACGGACGCTTGACCCAAGACGTTACGTAGATGGGGGGCGGGGCCTCGCGCGCCGAGGGTTGGACGGGATCCCGCGCGGGGTCCGACTCCTGCCCTGTCTTGCCCCGCCTTAACCCCGCCCCCGCCCCCGTCCCGCCCCGCCCTTGGCCTCCTTGCACATGACTCGGCGACTCGGTTGCACCAACATGGTCTGGTTGCGGATGATAAACATCCTAATGATGATGATGATGATGATGATTATGATGCTGCTGATAAAAATGGTGATAAAATGAGATTAAAAAAAAAAAAAAGATGATGCTGCTCTTGCTGGACCTTCCTTGGCCACTAACTGACACGGCTCCTCTCCTCTGCAGCAGCAGCGCCGGGCGGTGCTGACTGCGAGGCCCTCAACTTGTCGCTGCGACCCGCTCCCGGGGCCACCGACTCCGCCGACCTACTCCCGGCCAACGGAACCATGCCGCCACCGATTCACCACCACCGCCACCACCACCACCATCACCACCACCACCAACAACAACAACAACAGCAACAACAACAACAACAACAGCAACAACAACAACAGCAGCAGCAACAGCATCCCTATCTCCAGTGTCCGTCTTCAGCGCCGCACTCTGCCATAACCAACACGACGAGTACCACCATTGCGTCCTCCATACCCCCAAGCAGCACAGAGACACTGGACGTGAAGCATCAAGCGGCAGCCGCAGTCGCTGCAGCTGCGGCTGCTGCCGGGATCTTGTACCCCGAAGTGGCCCTTGATCTTGCGCCGACCCAGGAAAAGGTGGTCGTGAGCGGCGTGGGGCCCGTGGTGCTCGCCGCGCCCCCGCCGCCCGACCTGGAGCGCGTGGGCGGCCTGAACAGCGCCGGTGCAGGCGGCGGGAGCACGCCCACGTCCACGGGGGCGGCCTACGGGTCGTCCAGGGTGGTGTCCGCCGTGGGCAGCCTGGAGGCCGGCATGGTCCTGGAGGGCGACTTCAAGTCTGCCAAAGTGTACCCGTGTCCCGAGTGCCACAAGGTGTTCCGGCACCCGATGTCGTTGCACCACCACCGCCACGTGCACAAAGGCACCTACACGTGCCACACGTGCGGCAAGGTCTTCTCGAGGCGCTGGGACCTGCACCGCCACCTGCACCGTTCCAAGATGGGCTGTCGCCGGGCCAACCACGCCTCGCCCGCCCACGCCACCTATTCCCTCGATCTGAACAACCCCCCTTCCAACTAACTGTGATACCTGTAGGCGATAATAATTATTGTTATAATTCCATCTAGTAACTAGAAAAAAGTGGTGCAGTTTTGGTCCATTGAAGCCATTCACTGCTCGTCAACTGTTGCCCCAATTCGACGTTGTGCTGCACCACTCCTACTGTGATCAGCAGCCAAAGACGCGAGTCAGCCCAAACAATGTGATATAATGCTGTAGCGCTAATTCGAGGCGAGCACCTCACGGCTCCCCGGCCAGAAGCGCCGGTGTCGCCGCCGCTGTCGCCGCAGCGTTTTTGTTGCCGGGGGCTTGGGGGATGCTCGACCACCACTCCCCACCCCCCCACCCCCCACGGTCCGCGGGTCTTTAAAAGCCTCCCTGGGCTCGCTCGCCAGGACCTGCTCTCCCGCGCGCCCGTACGTGAACACACGCTTCGGCGCATGCGCCCCCGCTCGCTCGCTCGCTGGGGTGAGGATGCGGGAGGAGGGTCCTGGCGCCGCTCCTGGGGGCAGCCACTCACACATTACGTATAGAATACGTATTTAGACATACAAGCCCCCAGACGGCAGGTGGAGGGGCACGCCCGGTGGTGGCGGGGCCGTGCGCGCGCACGGACTTCGCCTCTTGACGTGCGGCCCTGGCGCCGTCGTCGTGCCCCGACACCGCCGCCGTCTTAACCCAGGACGCCGCCGCCGCCTTTGCCGCCGCCGCCGCAAGTTATTGCTGCCACCGCCGCCGCCATCGCCGCCGCCGCCGCAGCCGCACCGCCGTCGCCGCCGCCGCCGCTCAGAAGGAAGACGCAGCAGCGCGCGGAGGAGCCGAGCCGAGCCCCCCTAATCCCCCCAGCTTATTTAGTCTTGAATGAGTTTTGCCCGGAATGTACTGGTGAAATTGTTATTATGCAGGATGTTCAATCCTGTTCTTTGCTTGGTTTAGTCATATTTTAGTCAGAGACTGCCTGTATGTGATACTGCCCAGTGATGCTTCTTCATTAACTCTTCACGTTTGGTTCTGTGATATTTGCTTTATTTTAGTTGCTGCCGACTATTGAATTCGGGCGAGCGTTCCCTCTAGGCTTGTCGTCAACATTACTACTGTCTTTCCTGCCATTCAAATATACAAAACATATATAATTAAATATATAAATATATATATTTAGAGTGTTGTTGGTATTGTTGTTCCTATATACATTACGACTTTACCTACCAGTGGTATGTCAGAACCCTAGGGCAATAATAAATGTTAACAGCGAACTCGTGTCTGGATTTGACCTAAAATGATGATGAATTGATGACCAGCTGAGAGCCACGTACTCCGTCGGGTCCAGAGGCACACGCTGTGAAAGGTGTTCGTGAGGATGAGGACGGAGTTGAAGATGATGGAAGTTGGTGGTGAGGATGAGGACAAAGTTGAGGATGAGGACGAAGTTGATGATGAGGATGAGGACGAAGTTGAGGATGAGAACGAAGTTGATGGTGAGGAAGTTGAGGATGAAGACTAAGTTGATGATGATGAAGACGAAGGTGATCAGGATGTAGATGGTGGTGACGATGAGGACGAAGTTGATGAGGACGAGGTTGATGAGGATAAGAACGAAGTTGATGGTGAGGAAGTTGAGGATGAAGACTAAGTTGATGATGAGGATGAAGACGAAGGTGATCAGGATGTAGATGGTGGTGACGATGAGGATAAAGATGATGGTGATAAGAATGAATTTGATGAAAGATTTAAAAGGAGCTCGTGCGTGCGTCTGTGTAGCCAGTGGACCTAGGAAGGAAGGAAGGAAGGAAGGCAGATAGGCGCTAAAGTGACTGGACATATACAGGCAAGAGGTTGGTAGGTAAGCTGGTCAAACCTTTACTTGCAAAGAACAAAGAACATAGATGGTCATGCAATGAGGACGACCAAACCAGACACAAGCTGAGGCAAGTTTTAGAATAAAAATGAATCTTTTTCACACTGGTTCTTGGTAATAGTATATGAACATTTTATCGTAGGTTGTTGGTATACTTGATACACCTACTAGGTTCAAAAGACTGTAAAGGAATTAGGTTAGATAACATTCATTGCTTAGTTACGCAGGACTGTTTGGTGTCTAGAGAATGGTGGGAAGGTGTGCGAAGGAAGTAACATAGGCGAACATGTACACAAACATCTCGTCGCAACTCAGAGGGAACACGAAGAAGACGTTGCATGGACCCAAGATACGCATACACGTCTTCAGACACGAAAGGTCGAGAGTTGCCGGGGAGTTCTTGGGCAGAAGACCTCGAAATGGCTAGTGCGCAGAGCGTGGCCTACAAACTCTAGAAATATACATTTTCCAGTTAACTCCGGAAGGAACCACCCCGAATTATCGCGCGTGAGGGAAAGAGAGAGAGAGTTGAGTGAGTGAGTTTGCGGAGGTCGTGGTCATGGCAGATTCTGGACTTGCGGCGCCAAGTTCGCGTTCTGGAAGCACCAACGTCATTCTTGCGTCGCCTCCGCCGCAGCCGCCGCCGCCGCCACAAGAGACACTGACTTGACACTTCGACCTCACAGCCGATAGCACCTGGACGCAACCTAACCCGTCGCCATCACACGACATCGTCAGTCAGCTGACATAAACCTAAATGAAAGCAAAATCTGAAAATTTAAAACCACGTTAAGAGGAAATGGCGCAAGTAGAGAAAGAAAAATAATGATAAAAGGTTGGGAATCCTGATGGGTCTTGCTAACAAACCAAAATATGGTGCTGTTTACTGTTAAGGCTGATTTGGATAATGCGTTGTTATGTAGCTTAGTGGTGTAAGTTAGAATAACTCAAGACAAATTGAAGGTAAAATTGGCCACTCCCCCGGATTTCTAGCCGCCGTCTCTTACTTCGGCAGGTCGCTTCTATCAATCTCATCCAATTCCGTAAGAGATGAGAACTGTAGATTATGTGGGGGCAAGGGAGACCCTTAGAGCTTATAGGATAGGCCGGAATGGGAATTCTTCCACGTAGGATGTGTGTAGCGAAAATTTTAGTCAATTAGCTGTGGATAGAAGAGGAGCGTAATCCATAAGATGGATGGGTTAAGGTCAGGCGGGGATCCCGTATCGTTACGTGTTGGAGGAACATACAGGAACTCCATTCGTTTCCATGTAGGGTTAGTCAGGTCCATTCTTCAGACGAGGAGACTGTCTGAAGGATGGGTAGGTGTTGGCAGAAGCGTTGATTTGAGGGCCACTAAGGTTAAGGATGGAGGATGTAGTAGCCTTCCTTAGGGCACTGCAAGAAAAGCAGAAGGAATATACCTGTGGGTAGAGGCGCGCCAAGCAGGAAAACATGTTGGAACGTGGTAGGGGGCAGGTATGAAGTGATTCCTGAGGTGAATAAAGACGTTGTGAAATTGGATAGGGATTTATTATTATTATATTGTTATTACCATCATTATCCTTTGAGCTGGGAAGGGGGGTCTCGTATATTTTATGAAAAGTGTGAAGGAGCGGATATGTTTGGGTGTTCGTGAAAAGGTTACTGGGAAACTGCATTTGCTCTACTGGGTTTGGGTGGAGCAGCGCAAGGTGATGGTTCAAATGAACTGGGACAGATCGTTCACGAGCACCTACCCGCTGCCCCTTGCACTGGGGACGGGGTCGGTGTCAGCCCTGGAGGGTGGCGGGGGGGGGGGAGACGAGCGGGAGCGAAGATAGGATCGTTAACGATCTTCATTACAGTGACGCAAGTTATTGATTTACTTCCGGCTAAAGGCATAGGGCGATTCAATGCCGCTGAATGGGTCTTGACCGATGGATGAAGACCCCCCGTGAATTCAGGCCAGAAACCGCCCCCTCAGCTGCACGTAATCCCTTGTCCATAGTGGGAACGGGATCCATGAAGGACTTCGCGATGTTGAAGGGGTCAGACTGTGTGGCCCAGGGTTGTTAACGTGGGAGAGGATTGTTCGGATGTAATGAGGTGGTGGCGAGGTGATGGTGGTGGTGGTGGTTGTGGTGGTGGTGGTGGATGTAGGTATTGAGGCAAGGCGTCACCGGGTGGAAGGTTGCGTAATGAAAACGGTGGAATTGATTAGTTGACAGGATATGGGAGGATTAGGGGGAAGGTCAGTGCGATGTAGGTCATTGGGGTTGTGTCTCGGAAAATGTATTTAACTTTAACTCGTTTTGAAGTGACTGAGTAATATATGTGTCAGGATGATTAAAGAGGATTGTTTTGATGTAGGGTAGGAGAGATTGATAGGATGGAGTGTAAAGTGTATGGTGATGGAGGAACGCTTGTAGTTTGGGTGCAAAGGGTTGGGTCTTCAGCTTATGTAGGAAGCATAGGTACGGCGAGACATAAAGGGTAATGGCAGAGGGAGGGAACGCTGTAGAATCCAAATGATCTAAATTAGAGTGGCGGCAGGTAACGAGGTCAGTATGTTGGAATGGCGAGGGAGTGTTTAGTAGCCGCTTACAAGATGAACAGTGTGTTTAGGGGAAGTGGGACTGATGGTCTTCCATAGGGACGTTTAGGGCCAGGGTACTTGGCCGGGAGGATGTGGGTGCAAAGGTGAAGATGATGGGGTTCAGCATTGCAGAATGGTCCTTGTTATGGAAAAGAGGAAAAGGAATAGATAAACTCGTGAGAGGGTAATGGGTAGGTAGGGGTAAAGGGACGTGGAATGAATGGATGAGTATCGTCTGGTTTAGCGTGTGGGTGTCCGAGAGAGGTGCCACGTGTGTGGCCTAGGACGAGGAAGGGATGTCATAATGTGACACTGTTGGGGTCCACAGGTTTGTTGAGTATGCTGGGGTCGATGGGTGCAAGGAGGGATAAGGTATGCGAGGGGCGGATGTTTGTAGTTGAAAGGGAATGTTGGCTGAAGCAGTAGGAGGGGGAGGTAGGGAGGGAAGGAAGGTTGCATAGGTGCGAGCCGCGGAACCCAGAGACACTTGGGCCGAAAAGGGAAGAGGGGAGAGAGGATATGAAGGAAAGGTTAGGTTAAGGAACGGTAATGGAGGAAGCTATGCAGAGGGAGGGGAATTGGAGGTGGTGGAACTAAAGGGAATGACAGACTGAGGGAGAATTGAAGTAGACGGAAGAATAGAGGGAGGAGGGTCGTTAGATGGAAGAGTCGGGGTGAGGGAGGTCGTTAAATGGAACGAGGGGAGGGAGGCATAGGGTCTGGGAGAAGCAGCACTGTAAATTGTGTGTGCGTGCGTGTGTTTGTATATGTTAGAGAATAGGTTGGTCTCCCCCAAGCACTGTTCTGCGAATTATTACGGTACGTTTTGATTTACCCAGGAAGAGCTTAGGTTAGGAAGCGTACAAGGCCATAGGCATCTTGAGCGAAAAAGGGGAGGCGGAGGACAAGGAGGAGGACTGCTGGCCCCAGTACTAGAGTACAGCTGTGAGGGAGAGGAGGCAGGAGCAGCGGAGGTGGCGGTGGTGGTGTCGTCATTGTGAGGCACCTTGTCACTCACTCACCTGTGCTGTCTTCTCCGGCAGCTACTGGCGCGCTCGTCGTGGCGTGGGCGGCCGTGGCAGACGGAGGGGAGTGTGCTAGCGATGGGGGCTGTGGCGAGGCCGGGGGCGCCACCTGCGTCGAGATCGGTAGTCCGAGCTACGGCGGAGGAATGCCAGCCATTGCCGGATTTCCAGGTATTGTTGTGGCCACCTCTTCTGCCGCCGCCGCTGCCGCAACCGTAGGAGGAGGAGGAGGAGGTGGTGGCGGCGGCGGCGGCGGTGGAGGTGGAGGCAGTGGGAGCGGCGGTGGCGTGAGTCGCCTGTACCCTTGCCCCGAGTGCGACAAGGTGTTCCGCCACCCGCGCTCCTATTACCAGCACCAGCACGTCCACCGTGGCACGCACTCCTGCCCCGGCTGCCGCAAGCTCTTCTCGCGACGCTGGGACCTCCTGCGCCACCTCAACAAGAACAAGTATGGCTGCCCCGCACGCTGGAGGGACAAACTACGATCCTCGGTCGGTAGTGGCGGCGGCGGCGACACCGGCGGCGGCGGCGGCGGCGGAGGCGACGCCCCCGCAGACGAGCCTCCACTCCTACACGTGGGGCGTCAGAGCCAGCAGGCGGTACAGCAGGACCTCGAACAGTCTCTCAGCTTATCGGCACTCGCCTCCGTGGCTGCAGCTGCCACCTCGGTCGAGACATCCCTCTCAACGCCCCTCATCGCTTCTTCAGGTATCGGCGGCGGCGGCGGCGTGGGGACCATCCCTGTGACAAGCCGGGCTCATCGGGGCGCGGGGGCCAACTGGCACTTAGGGGGCCCAGGGTTGCCGTTTCCTTTGGGTGACCCCGCGATGGGTGACGTGGTCACCCTGGATCTCTCGCGCGTGAAGGAGGAACCGGACGTAGACGGCTACTCGTCCACGCGAAAGGGCATTGGGGACAGAGGGACTTACTCGATTAGGCCTGTGGAAGGGGAGGCGGCGGCGGCGGCGGCGGCGGCGGGGGACAGCGGGAACAGAACCTGGAACATTAGACACCATCACCACCACCAGCAGCAGCAGCAGCAGCAGCAACAGCAGCAGCAGCAGCATCAACAACAGCAGCAACATCAACTTCAATCACAACCACAGCAATCACAGCAGCAAGCACAACCACAACCACAACCACAACCACAACAGCAATTTCAACAGCAGCAGCTGCAGCAACAGCAAGAAACTTTATCTGGAAACAATACTGATCAGTCCTTTCAGTAATGGATGCACAGGAAGTCGTCTGGGGTGGTGGGGTGGGGTCATGGATGGACTGTGTTGGTAGTAATACCTCTGTGGTATCATCCAATAGGCCTATCCTCACCACCACCTTTATCACACCCACTGCGCTGTCCCCACGCCCGCACTATCACTTATGTCGAGTTGCATTCGCCTCCTCCCCTTCTTGTGTGACATAATAAATCTGTGATAGTGTTGTGATTGAAACTGCGAACGCACCTTAAGGGTCGGGGTTCGAATGGGGGCAGGGTGGGGACTGGGATTGGTCAGGATGGAGTTGAGTTGTGGGTGTTTACAGGTGCAAAGCCTGAGCATTGGTGTGATGTCACTACTCTGGTGGATGCAGAGCAGGCAGGACTGGTAGTGCCTTGTGTAGCGCCGTGTCACTTGCTACATGTCGTGTCGTGTTGCATCGTGTTCATGTCAGACCTGGTGGAGGTTTCTGAATTCAGTTCAATGTTACAGCTTGACCATGTTTGATCAAGAACCACTCACCCACACAGCTGAGGTGGAGGGCATAGCGTTTCTCACTCCCACAGTGAAAGCCGTCTGACGCATGTTAACGTCCATAAGTGACCGAAGTAATGACCCCGGTGTGGTCACTCAATGCAAGTGATGCTTGTTCCCAGTCAACAGAAGTGGAGCTATAATGTCATGTGGAGGACATGTCGCATCTCACATTGGAACGTAGTTGTAGCTTCGTGGACAGATACGTGAAGCTTTTCCACTACGGGGACTTAGCTCATGTTTGAGGTTAATGCCAGATGATTCTGTTCAGCAAAGGAATGCACTCAAGGCATAATGAGATCTTGATTGAGATTCCCATTCCCAGCCCTGGGTTCTCATCTCCCTCAGCTGAATGAGATCACCAGGCTTTGGCTTCGACAAATGAAGCATGTCACTGCTGGAAAAGATGAATGTGACATCTGAGTCCGAAGCATTAATTGCAAAATTGTCCTCAGCTAGGAGGGTCCACTGCAGGACCCCTGACCTACCCCTGTGGGGTGATTCAAACTTTGCATACCATCACAGTGGCTTAATATGGTTTTGAATATTTAGTGCTTAAGCTAGAAAATTGGCCATCGTCCTGTGATGGCATTGTGACCAAATGTGACAGTGAAGTAAGACCAGCAGGGCTGGTTATGTAATGCAGATCTGCTGCATGCCCCCTCCAAATCATGCAGCATTTGTTTTCTTTGACCCCCATCAGCATGGCATCATAGTTTACAACTCTTGTCTGTTAAAAGACAAATGATGGTATGCAGCTGAAGGTTTGGTTTCAGGACTGAATGAGATCTTGTCCGATCATGGGCCCATTGAGCTTCAACCTTGCTTTTAAGCTGAATAAAGAAATCCTTTACTACCAGTGCAAGATGTAGAAAGCATGTCACTGTGTTGAAATGGTTGCATGAAGGATTCTAGTACCAGGTGCTTTGTGTACCACATAGCATAACTGTCAGTTAAGAACATTGAGGCAGTTGTAGCTAAGATAATGTGGCATATTGATACTGTATACTGAGTAGCGTTGCTTTCAGTGCAAGGAGGAGGAAGTGGACCACTCAGGAGAGGCCCTGGTCATAGAGGACCTGTAACCTGGGGCTTCTGATGTATAGATTTTGTTTTTTGAGGGTTCTCAGTGATTAATCACTATGCCTAGCTGTAGGCACATTGTGTTAGTCTCGAAAATGTGCCCGTCGTTTGTGGTACATTGGACTGGAACTAGCTTCACATGACCAACCCCAAGGCACAATGGTTTTCAGTGACAGTTTCTTGGGTCTCCACTTGGCACTTAGATGGAGCACACTGTCTCTGACAAACAATAGCAACTTCCATGCAACACATAGCACTACTTGCATTGCCCTCCACCATGTTAGCATCAACCAAGTCAGTTTTGCTCAGTGTTAGTGTTGAACCTGTTATTGTGCAAGCAGGCCCTTCATTCTTTAATTCACTTTGTGCTGCATGTGACTGGAGGCTTACTTCATGATAAATGTAGGCCATGGAACATCCAGATTTGAGACACCAATAAATATCACCCAGCATGTTCCATTAGAGCAGCAAAGAGTGATCAGCCCTCTGAGGTTTCTCAGTGGCATTGACCTTCACTGGTGTATGAGAGTGCCTTGATGTAGTAACAGCTGACATGACCAACGCCATGGAAGGAGAGTGATGGATTTCTAAGGAAAGTGGCAGCGGTAATTGATCATTGGAACCCGCCACCTGTGTTGTCTTGATGAAGACATGACAGCACTGAAAGATACTGAAGATGACCAGGGGTTTTCAACCTAATTTATCATGCATCCTATTAATATTATTGTTCTCAAGCTTTCTGGAGATCACTTCCATATGGAATATAATTGTCGAGACATCCAATACCTTCCATCAGTCCTGGTTTTGGCCCCACTTGCAAGACTATGTAGGCACCTTAGGTGTTTCATGGAACCCAGGTTGACCTGAACAACATACAGCAAAGAAATGTGTGCTATTGATGCAGTGTGGCACGGCTATGAGATCATTGTGATATGGTGCGGACCTCCTGAGAGTTTTTCATGTGCACTGGACCATTTACACACACACACACACACTCAACTGTATATTGTCAGTGTATTACTGTATCACTGTTAAATCCATAAACCGATTATTATTACACACTCACTCACTCACACAAAACCACAACTGGGCACTGTATACTCTCATTTGTGTTTAGGACCATGCATGTTACTGCATGCATGTTAACCCACCCATCCCTAATTGTGTCATAGTGGTTTTAAGAAGCTGTGCAATCACGTGTGTGCACACAGATGGGTGCCTGCAGCCGAATTTGAGATAGTTGTTTGCACGGTAAACATTCAGATGAGCGGCAGAGCCGAACCTGACCTAGACTTCAACAATGGTAAAGGCCGCACAACTTGAGGCAACCTAGGACACCACAGTTATTGGACGACCTGATGACGGTTCGACTTCTCCATACAAGTGCAGGAAGAGGAGGTGGTGGAAATAGCACCGTCCCTTGATGAGGCATTTGGTTTCATTCTTCATGATTGTGGCCTTTTTGAATCTTCGACAAGTAAGCAATGGCCCAAAAAGGGTGATGTTGTGTAGATGAGATAATGGGAAGACTGTAGTTTCTAAACAAGAGGGGGTAGGGGCAGGGGTAGTAACTCAGTAGGCAGTGGGTGAAAGATAAGGATAGGTATTGGGCATGGGAAGGATAGATCAGCTGAAGTCAGGAATGGGTAGATTGGTGCAGGTGGGATTGAGGAGGATGAGGTACAGGACAGGTGACTAAGGATCAAAAGAGCAGGGGGTAGAAGGTAGGTGAGTTGTTGGGGAGTGGCCAGGAGAGTAGTAGTGGGGCAGGGAGGGAATGGGCGGGACACAAGTAGACTTTATTCAAGAAATAAATCAGGGTTTTAGATTTGGTGGACTTATGACATGGATTGGGTTGTGTGGCTGTTGATAAGCTGGGTAGCAGAGAATTTGATGGTTGATTTGGGAGGGCTGGGTGGATGTGCCAAGTGGACTATCGTGGCCAGTTGAAGTGGATTCCTTGTCTTGTTGTTGTTAATGATAATAAATAAATAGAAAATAGATTTAATGGATCCCACTTCTTTATATTCGTTCAGTGCCACTGGTCGTGGGTACCAACTGGCCTTCACCTCTCTTGAACTGGCCACACAACAGTGACTGCACTACTGCTTTTGCTAGAAATGAAGCTCAGGTTGTACCACAGGGCTCACTGTTCAGTCCACATGTACTGGCTGTAGCAGGCAGCAGTCCCAAATTAGCCATTCCACCAGTATGTGCAAAGCCACTGACTGCTGCCCATGTTGTTGATTGTTATTGTTCATTACTGAAAGCAGATTGGGTATATTTCTGTTTTGTTTCATGTAAAATTTTAAGTGAAATGGCATTTGTGCGTCATGGGAGTTTAGACGTCTTGGGCGTTGTGTCCAGTAGAGCTGTAGAATCTTCCAGGCGCCCTTTATGATGTTCAAATGGCCAAGTCATCCTAATGATGTGGGAGGTTGTCCAACTTCAAAAGCACGGCAGTCCATGTCAAATAAAGTACAGTATGACAAAAAGAAGGACTGTGTGTAAAGAATGATTTTACGAAAATCAAATGAGAGGACTTGTTTCCATCAGCACAATACTTAGCAGACTTAAAGTAGATTTCTTAGCAAAATTACTTTGGTGTTTGGGTCATTTGATGGTGTAAAGGAAAGTATTTTTGTGATATTGTGTGATAAGTCCAACTAGTGCCGTGAGGTGTGGCCCTTGAATTGTACCAACTGTCATGTGAATAGTGGGGGAGGGATAGAGTGGGAGGGGGAGCAGGAATGGGCCACACCATGGGATGGTTGACCGTTAGAGATGCTGGATCATCCTCGGTGACTGATTATTGGTGCAACTTTAGAAAGCTCTTTCTCTCTCTCTCTCTCTCTCCCTCTCCCTCTCCCTCTCCCTCTCCCTCTCTCTCTCTCTCTCTCTCTCTCTCTCTCTCTCTCTCTCTCTCTCTCTCTCTCTCTCTCTCTCTCTCTCTCTTACACACTGCAATATTTGCTGATTAAATCTAGTCGGCTTAAAATTAGCATTAGTTAATTCTAAAATCGGAATAGCAAACATTGAAGTAACGACATCTGTTAAGGTTGGAAGATTTCTGAGAGAAGAAAGCAGTTGTCTGGGCATGCGGTCATACATCACGTGTGATAAAGCTGCATGAATCAAGAATATAACAGCCCAGAAGGAAAAACCATTTTGTACGAAGGCTCTGAAAATGAGGAGCTGTATGTAATGGTTGAGCCATGAGGAGTAGAAAACATAAATTATACAGGAAATATGTTTCCTAAGCTGATCAGGCCAAAATTGTTTTGTTAATTTTTTCAAAAGGTACCTGTGTCTAGAAATAGAATTTCATGAAGGAATAGCCTGTCAAGACCAACTTGGTTGAAAATGAAATAAGAGAAATGCTGCAGGAACTCTTTACAGGATCATACTGAATTTTACTTGTATTTTATCTCCTTATGTAATTGTTTGTTATTTGTTTTTTCTGGAAAACTTAAAGGTAACTGCTTACTGATTCTTGTAACTATGTGGGTAATATCAAACCCTTGAACATTGAAAGAGTGGTGAAGCGAGGAGCACGTTGAATGCTTGACCCACGGAGGCACAAGTGAACCTTTATACAATGGATGTGATCAATGACCCCGATGAAGTGGACCATGTGGGGTGGAGTTAGGCACTTGATGAGCAGGCTGGACAAATACCGGATATTGAAGTGATCTGGAAACTTGTTTCCAGTGACTGAATAAATAGCCAATATTGCAACGACTGCACTGTGAACCTTATTGAATAGAAATGTGATACTGATGTGATTATTGTTAGGTTTTTTGATAGTTTTCCCCCCAGAAATAAGGAACTGCACTGTTACTACTCTTATTAGCCATGCCATTAGAAACCTGTATTAGACTTAAAAGACTTGATCTCAGAGCAGCCTCGGGGGTCGTGTGAGGCCGACCTCACAGGAATTGGGGTAGGGGGTGTTTGGCCCCACCATGATGAGGAGGCCCAGCGAACTCCCTTCCCCACTAGAAGGGGATGAGAAGCTCAGCTGCATAGAAAAAAAAAAAAAAAAAAAAAAAAAAAATGACGTCACCGCCTTCCTTACACGGATCGACAGACGGACGGACATGGGAAGAGGGTGAGAAACATATATTCATGTGTGAGTTTGTACGCATTTGTGTGTGTGTTGTGTGTGGGTGTGTGTTTTGAGATGAGGGATGCGTACGAGCCTTAGGTAAGAGGAGTGAAGTTGTTGGTGTTGGATCCCACTCTGCTCCCTTCCAGCAATGGTGACGATGTCGGGAGGAGCAGTCTGATGTTTTTGTCGTGCAGGAGAACTTGATCCGTCACACACATTAGTGGCATTGTTATGATTGTTATCTTCTGAATACCCAGAATGTCTAGGAACTGATTATATTCGTAAGTAAACTTCAATGTACGATAGGTACAGCTGTGATAGATTTTATAGAGAATCCTCTTGAGTGGACATAAACTTAACTCAGCGACGCACTTCTCTTCTTGGAACCCAGAATTATTTCTGGTGAACAACCCCAGGACAAGCATTTGTGAAATACACCAAACTTGGAAACTCGATGGGCCAGTGATGAGCACCTTTCACAACCAGGCCATGTGTTGTTTTCTTCGTTGTTCATCCACAATTTTGTTTCCATAGTAACCAGACCCACTTGGTGCACATTCAGTAGGGCTACTCGTGTGTGTGCGCACACTGTATATACACCTTTATAAAATGCGTGTCTAACGTACACACACATACACACACATACATAAACACACACAAACGTGCACGCATATTTTTCATATTCATGGGAAAGGGAGATTTTTTCAATAATAAGAAGGAAGACACAATAAAGGGGTAGTACGCATGCGTGTGCAAACAGCCATGCATGTATATATCCTAGCGAGGGAGGAAAAGAAACACATCAGGGGGAAAGGGAGAAGAGAAACACTTCAAAGGGGGTTGGGAGGGAGAGGGGACACATGTACGGGGAGAAGAATGGGAAGCCTGGGGAGAGAAGACCTCGGTGAGAATGAAGGGTAGAAGGGAGAAATAATGGGGTCAGGTTTCAAGGTGGCTGAAGACTTAAGGGTGTGGAACAAAGGAAATGAAAGGGAGGAAATGAGGGATCAGTTGGGAATGGCATTGTAAAGAAAGGAAGAAAAAAATGTGAATGGGGAATTGTCCTGGATCGTGTATGGATTTTGAAGGCATGGGAGCAGGAGGCTGGTCGAAGACACCTGTGACATTATAGAATCATAAAACACTCCCATCTAACCTCCAGGGTTGGCAGTGCCTTTTTGGGTCGTCAGTGTAGTCTTGGTTAAGAGCCTTGTCTACTGCTGCCCCATCCCCATCCACCTCCCCATATTTTTGCCCTGATTGATATCATGGCCACCCAGGTCTCTGTTCTTCCTTCAGGCCCTTCGCCTTATAGGCTTTCAGTCACAGGAATTAATTCACTTCGGTCTTGAACCTGCCTCATGCTGGTTCCTGAGTTAATTCTTCATGCTCCTTTCCTGTTTTCAATTTGTTCCTTTCATTTGGTCCTACACCTTGACTGCCATCTCTCATCTTACTTGGGTGGCCTTAAGCTCACTTTCATACAGTCCTCCATCCTGTTCTTGACACATCTGATCATGTTTCACAGTTGATTCCACCTATGCCCTGCCTCATCACCTTTACCGAGGCCTTTCCAATTTTGTTCCCACAACTCTTTCTCCTGTACTTCAACCCCCCACCCCACCCCGACTCTCACCACAACTTTCCTTGTCATACCCACAGTATATTTCCCATCTCTCTCTCATCCCCATTATTTTTCTCCTTCCCTTTCCTCTGCTTTCTTATTGCCATCTCCTACCTTTCTTCACTTCTTTATCATTCCAGTTCCACACTTCTTACCTCGTGTCCCTTGGCTCTCCCTCCTGGGCTATTCCTTTTACTGACCTTCACTTTTTATGTGTAGTTTCATTACATAACTTCTCCATAAACATCAGCCTCAGTTATTTCATACCCAAAAATCTTGGTTGAATCTCTTCATCTTCATTTCACAAGCAAATTTAACAACATAACACTTGATTGGCCCTCAACATGTTTTCCATGCTCCCCTCCGCCTTTCTCCCTATACCTTCATGTCCCAATGCCCGCTAGCCTCCCACCCCTCAATTTCTGCCTTCATATTGTGGTTTTCCTAAACACTTCTCCCAGCATGCACTTCATGCTCCACTTTCTTCCTCTTATTTGCTCACTTATCTTTTTTCCATTTGGTCTTCACCAATAAAGCTTTTATTTTGTATCTTTTTCTCTCTCTGCTGCCTCTTCATTTTCTAGTCATTGTTTGTCTACCTGGGTTTCATCACCTGTTATGTTGTTTTTAACCCCACCCCCACACATCCATCTTTACCCCAACATTAATATTTCCCCTTTCTCAATCCCATGTTCAATATTTTTTTCTGTCTCGACTCCTTTTCTCTGCTATTATTCATCAATAATTTCTGTTTTCCCTCATTGACCATCTATTTTCTTGCCTTCCTCCATCCCTGATAATCCTGGGCATTCCTCCGAGGGTAATCTCATTCTAGGTTCATAGAAAACCATCGAAGGTTCAGGCAGAACGTTAGAGCAATGACTATGTCTTCAGTATAGTTGGGGCGATGACAACAATATATAGGGCGAGGGGATACAGTTGCTTAAGCCTTTTTTTCATAAACGGCTTCTGGCATGGCGCGTTTTTTCATCTTTCTGAAATTTACTACCAGTTTTAAATAGTTTTTAGCTCCGTATACTTATGCTGACAAGACTGAGCGCGAGGATACTTTTTTCTCTCTCTTTTTTTTTTTTTTTTTTTTTTTTTTTTTTTTGGCTCGCAGCAGGTCACGATATCACCTCTCGGTGTTCCGCGTCAACAGAAGAGTCTTAATGTATAAAACAGTTGGCCTCGGTTGCGAAAAGTTTTCATGCATATGTTTAGCATGTGTGTGTGTACGTGTGTGCATATGTGCGTGTGCTTGTTTAAAGTGCATATCATAACTACACTTTGTAAAATTTATTGCAACAAATATATCAGTATGCGGTGCCGAGATGGAAACCCTGCGTGCATGCATGTGTACTTCTTGCATGCGTGAGTGTCCTCTCTCATGTGCAGAGATTAAGGCTGTGATTCGACTTGTTATAGATTGGAAGATAATTAATTGAATTAAATTCAAATAAATGATATAAAATATGTTTATAGTGATACAGGTTTATGTGCCCAGGTCAGTTGCCGGGCTACAAACACGCTGGCAGATTGTATAGTAACCTGTTTACTACTGTAATATAAAAGATATAACTAACCACTGAATAAATAATGGTAGACAAGGTTGGTTTCATTCTCCAAGCTAGATTCTTGATGAAAGGAATTAAACTTTGAGGCCACAAAGCCAAGAAAGGCCAGGCTGGTTGGTGGGTTGGTTGGTTGGCACCTTGAGGGCATGGCTCGCTGGCTTGAGGATGTGGGTGAGCCAGCTAAGCACTTACAACTTGGCTCTCACCCTCACCCTCTTGCAGCAGCTGGGTAGGGCCATCAGAAGTGTTGGGTTGGTTATAGAGGGTCACTCCTCAGGAAATCTTTGTTAATGCCAAGTAGTGAGTATAACTGAGTGGGAAGTGTATTTGTATAAGTGGTGGTGGAGGTTGACCGGTGGCTGCCAGGGACGGCGTTATCTGCCGCTGGAAGAAACCGTGCCCCGCCCCGCCCCTCCCGGATGGGTCGTGAGTCGGCGCCTGCTGCTTACGACTCGCTTTGTCTTCGCAGGCCTCCGAGTGGAGCACCAGCAGCCTCCGCCTACGAGAATCAAAGAAGAGCCCCAGGACCCGCCTGAGGAGGTGGCACCGCTGTGGGAACTTGACAGGAAGGGAGAGGAAGACGGTGGCGGTGAAGTCCACTCGCGGCGCCGCTGGAATGCCACTGCATCCTCTGCAGGGGCCACAGCCTTCATGACCAGTGAGGCACAATCGCACATCCCCACTGCTGCTAGTGTGGCCGCTTCAACGGACATGGCGATGGCCCCGCCTTTGGACATCCCCTCAACCTTGAGTCACAATCACCATGATCGGAGTGGTGCGCCCCTTGACCACCTAGAATCGTTGGTCCTCGTCAGTAACTTTGGCCCCGATGCAACGGGTCTTCCTTCGCAACTTGTTGACATTGTGGGGGGCAGTGGAAGCATCACCTCAACCACATGGCAGCAGGATCTGCCAAGCGGTACGATGCGGGTACCGGGAGCCGCTGCTGTCACTGCCACCTCTGTAGGGTCTGTGGACGGGTTCCGCACAGCCACATGGTATGCGTGTACCACGTGCGGGAAGCAGTTCCGTACACGTGTGACGCTCTCCCGTCATGAGAAGATTCACACGGGCAAGGCCTTCACCTGTCCTCACTGCCCCAAGGTTTTCTATCAAGTGTCCAATATCAAATACCATGTACGGGCCGTGCATGGTACCACATACGAGTACACTGCCTCCCACACCTCCACCACTAGCAGCCAGCAACCTCACCACTACCACCAGCAGCAACTTCAGCTGCAGCAACAACAACAACAGCAGCAACAGCAACCACCCACAACATCTCGGAATGAAAATTGCCCTTCTTAGCAAAGGTGGGGGACTAAGACAACCCTTATTGTACAGAATATTTATATTTGTTTACAAATAAAGAAAAGTAGTTCGTAAAATGTCTATAAGGGTATTCGTTTCGTGTATGTCAACCGCCGCTAGTATCTATTCTGAGTTTGTCATGGCAGGTGGCGCTCGAACTCAGCTGAACTGTACAAGGGAGGAGGAGGAGGAGTTGTGACACCAGAATAAAGTTAAGAATAAGTATGTCTGGATTGTTTTAATAATAATAGACAATTCATGGAGTCATATTGGGATGCCTTCTGTGTGACAAAGTGACTCAGCTTCAGTACTCAGTCTTCAAGAGCATCTACCCATGTTTTTCAAGTGCACACACACACAGTGTACATATGTTTTTACAGTGTAGTGGTACTGTTTTCAACCACTAATGTAGCAATTCGAGTTTGAGTTCCACCTAGAGTTGAAAAATAATTTAGCATCACTGTACAGTGAGCTGTGGTGATTCACTTCACACTGCAAGATACAGAGACGGGACATCATGAATGTAGCTCCCCTTCCCATAAGATATAGCTAGGTAAAAACAGACACACAGAGTCATGGATGTATGGAACAAACTAGACGAAACGACAGTGTGTGCAAAAACCATACACGAATTCAAGAGCAATTTAGACACTGCGGGATACAGAGATGGGACACCACAAGCATAACTCCCCTTCACATTAGATACAACTAGGTAAATACATACACAGTGTTTCTCTTTCTCTTTCTGATATAAATTAAGCATTTATTTACCTTTATCACACAAAACTCTCAGCCTTATAGGGTTTTGAATTAAGAAGAGGTACCTCATTATAGTCATGTTCCGAGGGATTTCCAGAAAGGGATTCCAGGTATAGGGAATGCAAAGGAGCAGTGTAGTACAGTTTTCACATAGTAGATGGCGAAGGGTTAATCCTTCCTCCTGCATCCTGTGGAGGTTGAATGGGTTGTCCTTGCTTGGGGACAGGTTGGCAACCTCGATCTTGTGAAGAAATTGGCCAGTATTGATAAAGTTTTCATGTATACAGTACACAATTTAACAAAATTGTAGAGAAGCAAGGAATTTGAAGATATTTTACATACAGTGTAGCCAATTTGATAACATAGCAAATGGT
Source organism: Oratosquilla oratoria (assembly GCF_046742065.1). NCBI lineage: Eukaryota > Metazoa > Arthropoda > Malacostraca > Stomatopoda > Squillidae > Oratosquilla > Oratosquilla oratoria. The sequence continues at coordinate 10,734,809 of NC_134811.1, forward strand.
GATGTTGTATATCTTTTATACTGTCTTCCTATAATATGTCTGACATACACAAAAAATTCTTGTCCTCATGAAAGGAAGATATATCAAATAAATTATCGCACATGGTAATACTTTGGGGGGGGGGGGTTCTTGGTGCCCACACAGGTTCACTGCAGTAAGCTCTAATTTTCATCACAAGTGTATTAGAATGTCAGTGGATTGAAAGAAAAACACATTTTTTGAATGGTGTTTATCTTTCTAATATTGTAAGTTAATACAGTTTGAGATGTTTGACATAAAAGAAACAAACAAGTTATAGTGTAATTTATGATTGTTATCCAGAGTTTCAATGACTGAAAATGTGCAACTTTACAGCAGCTAGCAACAATTCTTGAGCCCTTCCACAATTTCAGGAAAGAGACTTTGGACTGATATCTGTGTTGCATTAGTGTGGGACTGGTTCTTTATCACTGGCTTGTAGAAGGGAAGCAGTTGCCAATTGTCAACACTCCTTGTGAAAAAGTAAGGGAAAGATGAAAATGATAAAGAGATCTTGGGCCTAGTCTAGGCACCGCATCTCAAGATGGAGATAAGGATGCTGATGGGTTTTATGGATGGAAGATTCTATCTGACAGCCATCTCACATCACTATCAACAGGTACTTGTTGTTGGTCCCTGGTATAATTTAAGAATCAAATTGTAATATTCATAGCAAGTTGCATTATGCATTAGAGAACCTTCATAATCATTCATAACCATTGTCCACTCTCACCAATCTCTTGCCTTGTCCCTTCCGTGTTCAAGAGACATTCCATTTTATTCAAGGGCCCCTTCATCCCATTCATCCACCTCATTTTTGGTCTTCTCATGTTCACTCCATCCACCTTTACCATCCACTCTTTCTGCTTCTTTCCTTGCTTGTTCTTTCCATGTATCCAAACCATTCCAGTATTTTTTCATCAGCCCTATCTGCCTGCTCCCTTTCCACCCTATCTCTCCTCCTCATCTCATTTCTCAATCTATCCATCCTCATAACCCTCGCTATACTTCTCAAATGCTTCATCTCGATCACATTTAGATTGATGCTCTATATCTCCCTTAAAATCCAAGTTTATCCCATACAGTGTCATAAGCACAATCATCCCTTCATATGGTCTTCTCTTTGCATCCTTCCCCAAATACCCATTTCTCATGACATTTGATTACTGCTTCCTTCTTTTTACAGGTTACATCCACCCCCACTCCTTCATTCCCTGCCACATGTGACCCTAAATACTTGAAACTATCCACATCCTCTAACCTCCCTACTTTAAGAATTACCTGCAACTTACTGCCACCCTCACCCTTTGTGCATCTCATCACCTTGCTTTTATCCACATTTATTGCCAACTGCCTGCAATCACATACCTTCCCAAACTCTGTCACTAACTGCCTCAGACCCTCTGACTCAACCACAAGCAGTTTCATTAGTAGACAACAACTGGCTTACTTCCCACATCCCTCCATTCTCTATAATCAAATCCAATCCTCTGCCCATCACTCTTGCATTTACCTCGTACTACCCCATTCAATTCATATAAGCATTGAACAACCATGGTGATGTAACACAACCCTGGCACTATCCTACCTTCACCTCATACCACACTCTTACTATCCTCAACCCTAATACTAGTTGTGATACTCATGTAAAGTATTTGACTGCCCTTATCCTCTTCAATATGAGTCATATTTGCATGCACATTAGCTGCCTTATGTACAATGATGCATCACAATACATGTATTTATAAAATATAAAGTTACAGCTGTTATACTTATTCTCTTTCACCCAGAATTTTTATAATTATAGAAAATGGGATCAAGCTTTTCCAAAGAATACGTGGGTCACTGAGCTACAACTACAAAATATAATCAGGTTGCCAATGCTAGCATCCCCATATACTCACTTGGACTTTATGATGCCTATGTAGGCATCATTGTATTTTTTGGGGGGGATTAACATCTTTCTTCCAATCCCATATATCTTCAGCACCTCCAATGCCTTCCAGTTGACCCTGTCATAAGCCCTCTCTAGATCCATTGAAAATAATGATGATAATAACAAAAATTATATATATATATATATATATATATATATATATATATATATATATATATTCCCAAATCTACTTAACCACAACAATTTAACCACACACCCTCAACCTTTCCTAAACCCACACTGTTCCTCACCAGTTACTCCCTTTTTTCATCTAATCATCTTAACACCCATATGGCTTTTCCCCTTCCATACGGTGACCCCTACGTAGGCGTCATGAGGAGCAAGTGGGTATGCGAGGATGCCGACGTCGGCGTCTTGATTATATTTATTGTAGTCGTACCTGCGTGACCCGCATACTCTGTAAACTGGCTTCATCATATTTTCTATGGTTATCAAAATTCATGGGTGAAAGAGAACAAGCATTAGAGCAGTGACTTTTTGCCTTATCAGCTTTTATTATTTTCAGTGTTCTTTATACATTTTCTTATATTCCTGTCATTTTCCTTTCTCATCTATCATTTTCCTAGCTCCACCCACTGCCACAATCAACCCCTCCCTAACTTCTATGTTCAACAACTCTCTGAAATATTTTACCCATCTTCCCCTTACTGCCTTCTCTCCCATGAACATCCGTCCATCTGCACTTTATACCTTTTTCTCTATACCTGACTCAGCCCCCCTCACTCTCTTCACTTCTTTCCATAACATCTTTTTATTCTTTTTTAATTTCTCTTTCAAACTCGTACTCCATTTTCAAGGTGTCAAAATGGAGAGTAGTAATGAGTGGAGTTCCACAAGGTTCAGTTCTTGGACCAATAATGTTTCTTGTCTATGTCAATGACATAATGGAAAATGCAACAAGTTAATATATTTGCTAATGGTGCAAAAAACAAGAGAAGTGAAAAATGTGGGGGATTTTAGGCTGTTGCAAAAAGATCTAGACACTGTTTTTGCATGGAGCCAAGAATGGGAATTGAATTTCAATACCAAGAAATGCAAAGCACTGGTAATGGGCAGTAGCTGCAAAAGACTCTTAATTATTTCTTGGGAACTGAACCCGTTATAAAAGCAAAAGAAGAGAAAGACTTGGAAATATTGATAAAAGACAATGTCACTTGAGAGACATATCAGCAGGATTGTGGGAAAGACATATAGTTTGCTGCAGAAGGTTAAAGTGGCTTTTCACTATATGGATGAAGAGATATTTAAAAAAAAAAGAAAGAAAAAATCATAGAAACCCTGGTCCGTCCAAGACTGGAATGCATGTTAGTACAGTAAGTCCTTGTTATACAGTACATATGCGTTCCTGAAAACCTTACCGCAAATTGAAATTACCGTATACCAAACCTATAACATGTAATAATAGGATATGGCAGATGTACGTACCTTCTCCCTGCTATTTCCTCTTCAAAATGTCTAGTGGATACCGTATCTGTGAATTTTTCTTACCGTAAATAGAATCGAAGGTAGTAATTACCAAATACTGTAACTGTGAATTTACTGGATAAAGAATTACTGTATAAGGAGCACTCACTGTAGTATGGTCCCCACAGAGTGAAGGATGTAATCAAGATCAAGAGAATACAAAGAGCAGTAACCAAATTGACCCCCAGCCTGGCAAATAAATCATATGAGGAAAAACTAAAAGCACTGGGTCTGCCAACTTTTAAAGATCAAAGAGAAAGAAATGATATGATTATAGCATTCAGGTCACTAAAACAAATATTGACAGAAGAGGTCTCTTGATTAAAGATAGGCAATATTCAAGAGGTCATGAGAACACATTAATGAAGACTACATGTCTAAAGGATGTGAAGAAATACAATTTTCCATATTTTCATAAATACTTGGAATAGCTTAGGAGGAAATATAGCCCAAGCTTGAACAATGCATGAATTAAAATCAAAATGTGATAATTGGAACTCAAGGATATAGATTAAGTTGGAACTGTACATGAATTTAAGGTAAGATATGGTAAATTGGAGAGTAGTGGATGGGATCCAAGGAACTCTTTTCCTGTATACTACAGTAAGGTAAATACTATTAGGTAAATGCATTTGCTTAACAAGACTCAACAAACCATCTAAAAGGAATGAAACCCCACATACTGTACATCCATGGCTATCTTTACATCAACATAACCAGTGTCTTGAAATGGCACTAGTATACCGCCTCATGTTAGGAATTGACCACCCCCCAATTGCCAATGTAAAGGCCCCTTCACAATATCACACATAGACTACTGCTAAACTGCCCAATTTACACAACACCCTGCTATATCTGTCAACTCTGTCATCTAACCCCCTCAAACACCACAAACCCTACACCAAACTCTGGGCAACAGAACACCAGTACCTCCATTATCTCTCCACCCTGCCCTACAGAAAACAGAACTCTTAACCAAACTATAAATACCCTTGACTAACTAAACCAACTTTTGAAATACAGAAAACGTGACAGTGGCATGGGATTGTCCATAAGGATAGAATTTCTGGTAAACTACAGACCAATTATAACACAACGTAGTATAATATGATATAACAGCTGTTTGAGAAAACTTTCAAGAAAGGGAAGTGACTAGCAGTATATTTGTGGTTTGTGAATTTGGATAAGACTTATGGTAGAAAGGAGTATGGGAGACCATTAGGCTGGAGTAAGGATAGAAAGTTGGAGACGTTGAAGAACTTTAATGGGTGTGAAGCTTGTGTGAAAGTAGAAACAGACACATAGTCATAGGGGCCTGTGGGTGCCTTGCACACCCACACCACCCTGGAAAGAAAGAAAGAAATGCCCTACCGTACAGAAATGCTAAGGAAAAATTTCCAATTCCTGGAATGAAAAATTGATAAGAGGAATGGCAGTAGTTTCTGAGAATTATAGGTGAATTCATCACTGATTATATCAAAATTGCTCACAAAAGTCTACTGTCTAAAATATTTCAAAATCTGGAGAAAGTTTCAGAAATTATCTCCCAGTTCCCAAGTATCATTTACTTGGTAGATGTGTGTAAACTATCAGCAGTTGTAGTGGTGGTAGTTTAACAAAGTTAAGTGACCTATATGTTTATATAACATCCATATCACACATATTCTATTTTGAATGATTACCAGTAATAAAGTGATACCCAATTATATTGCCTGCATTTACCTAATCATGATATGGAGAGAGTTGTATCAAGGAGATCCCATCTCTTTCACAAACTCATACTTTGCTGTAGTAACTTCTAAGCTATTCCAGGAGCTGTTGCACCTGTATGAAAATCTGTTTGTCCTGACATCCTTTAGATTATTTTTTTTTCTTTCCTGTTTTTGTGACTCATCCAAGACCACAAGATCTCTTGCCATTTTTATCTATTACCTATGTCCTCAACATTACCATGAAGTCACCTCTTACTCATATCTTTCAATGATAGTAGTTCCATTGCTTTCAATTTCTGTATGTTCTGTTTGCATGACTGGGAACCAATTTGGTCACTGCTCTTTATATTCTCTTAGTCTTGTTTATTTCCTCCTCATGCAGAGACCACACCAGTGCTGTGCAGTCTAGGGCAAATCAGGCAATCTTAATTTTTTTTATTGTCTCATTATTGTAGTGGAAAGCCACTTATATTTGTCAGGCCTGTACACTCATATTTTGTCAATATATTTGTCTAGCATAAGTTATGTACGACTACCCTCCCAGATCTAGCTCTTACTTTGCTTTTGTAATTGATTCTTTCATATTGAGTAATCTGTCTTTTTTTAACTTTTACCCACTTCCAGTGCTTAGTATTTTTTGGCATTAACACTGGTATGCAGTTACTCTCCATAGAACCAAAACAGTTGTGTAGGAGTGAGTTTCCAGTGAGATTACCTGGCTCCTCTGTGTTTGGTTTTTACACAGAATGTCATTTACCATATACAAATGCAATTTTTTTTTATTCTACATGAAATAAGCTTGCAATTTCAACTGCAACCATTTATTATTTGTATTAGAAGAATATAGTCATCATATACTTTTGAATGACAGTAAAAACATGTGAATTCAGATCTAAATATCTGTATATACCAAGGGCATTTTCCTCCTTGTAAGGGAAGTAGCCAAATCAAAAGGCATATACCTACACCCATCCATTTCACTTCTATTTACCACCCTTTCCTCCTCATCTTAGCTCCTCCTGGATGATAGATCACCTTCAATTATCTAAGCACAAATTCATTTACAGTTCCAACTTTACGTACATCCTTGGTTACCAATTATCATATTTAGATTAAGAAAAAATAAATAAATAGATAAATAAATCTAAATATGATAATTGGAAATCAAGGATATGGATTAAGTCAGAACTGTAAATGAATTTGAGGCAAGGTAATTGGAGATGAGGTATGGGACCCAACAAGTGTTGTTCCTTTCCTATATACTACAATTAGGTAAATACAGTCAGGTAAATACAGGGTAGCCAAGTATCTTAGCCACTGGCAAACATCCAAAAGAACACATATGAACATATTACTTGTGAAATCTTTTAGGGCAGGCATAACAGATGCATTCATTTTTATGTTGTCCCATGGAGGCTTGCATATCAAAAGGATAATCATACTAGTACTTCAGAGTTTTGCAAAAATTCAGGTGCCATTTTTATTATAGTTACATTTGTTGACTAAGCATATGACTTAAAATGGTCAAAGTATCACAGGACATTTGTGGGATTTCAGAAGTATTTACCATAATTTAGATTAACACCAGTAGACGAAAACCTTGGAATATAATTATTTTAATGATTATGTTTATATTTGTTCACTTTTCTTTGTATAAGATTGGTATACAATGCAGATATGCTTGCTGATTGCAAGCTTGGGTTGCCCTGGTCATGCAACTTTGAACTGTAAACTTAAATTGTGGCAGTTTCTTATAGGCATTCCCATCTATTTTCCTTTTTCACACATCTCGTGTTTCCAATAAAATTTAATGTGTAAAAACCATATGAAAAGAGTATGTAATATGAAATATGCCTTGTTACAGATTTTAGAAAAAGTAAATCCTTGACTAGTAAGCAACCTCAAAAAAGATATAGGTGACAAATCAAAATTCAAAGACTGATAAAAAGAAGTAATGAATACACAATATCTTTAATCCTTGGTTTTCTTAGTTATCGTGTGGTAATTGAATGAATAAAAAGCAATGTTGATCTTACTTTCTAATAACTGATGAAAAGCCATATAAATCAGATTAGAAGTTAGGGCAAATAATGTGAACTCCACAAGAAATACTGTGATAATTTAATTAATGATGTAGTACAACCACTCCTCGTTTAACGACGACAATTGGGACCAGCACGCCGTCTTTAACTGAATTGGTCGTTAAGCGAAAGTGTATACATATACGTACATGTACTGTATGTACAATGTCCAGCAATACATGTATCTTTATTTTCATGTATTTCCCTCTTTTATACAGTACATTAAAGCTTTATTTACTGTTTATTTGCGTTGGTTATGTTCCCGAAATTACCGTATATGACCCAATCAGCGTATGCTGACATTCCATATTGAATACCGGGGTATTTTTTTAGTTTCGACCATGGGCGCAATATAGCAATAGAAAATTAATTATTAATTTTGTAAATTAAAATGTATCAACGTAATATGCAATTTTGTGGGCGGAAATGAAAGTAAGAATACCATGCTACAAGAAAATATGCTAATGAACGAAGTCGGTAGCATAGGATCAGGACGCCATCTTGTCGTCTGCCAACGTCTCTCACGACGACGACAACAAGGACGAACTGGATGACATTTAATTTGCAGGTAATGATTTATCAAACACAGGTTAGTTTAGTTTAGGTTAGGCGAATTTATCATCCTTTCATTTCCTCAACATCGGCATCTATCATAACAAACATGGTGTACCAGTCCAACATGACTTCGTTACTTACGAGAAAAAAATTTAGCACTTTTTTTTATTTCTGCTCACAAAATTGCATATTACGTTGATACATTATAATTTACAAAATTAATAATTAATTTTCTATTGCTATATTGCGCCCTTGGTCGAAACTAAAAATTTACCACTACCGATATATATTGTAGCCCAGGTAGTTTTTCCAGCTTGCAGGATGGTAATGTAGACCTAAGCTTTAGAACACTTTACCTCACAGCTAATATCCACCGTACAAGTTTATTTATAACATCATACAAATTTGCCTCAGCCAACTTAATTATCGTACACGACGTTGTAACTTCGGGAGATTTACGTTAAACGAATATTGGTCTGTCATAAAGCCCGTCGTTACTCCGAGTTGTCGTTAACCGAGTAGGTCATTAAACGAGGAGTGGGTGTATAATGTAACTAAGTAGAATGATGTGATAATTTAGGCTGATTGGAATTAGAGATTTCAAGTAAAATAAATGACAACTTTATAACTCGACTGAAGTCATGTACAGGTTCTGAAGAGGAGTTTCACTTAAAAAGACACCAAAAAGGTGAACAAAAGGAAGTGTAATAATAGGAAAGTAAGAAAGCATAGGAGTTTTGTATAAGTGTTAACAAGTTCAGGAACTAAAAGAGTAGGTTTGTTTCTACTTAAAGGTTCTCGATAATAGAGAAATAGAAAAGGAGATGGAACAGTTTTTGGATTGAGTCGTCGGTGTAGAGCTATGGTGTTGTTTTGGTGGGTGTATTAACCCTTTGAATATGATGATGCCTTCATAGGCGTCGTGAAGCACAAGGGAGTATATGAAGATGCCAGTGTCAGCTTTCTGATTATATTTTTTTGTAGTTGTAGCCGAGTGACCCTCTTATTCTGTGAACAGGCTTGATCACCTTTTTTTAGTGATTACAAACATTCTAGGTGAAAGAAAATGAGTAAAACAGGTGTAACTTTATATTTTATAATGTGCGTATTGTGATGCGTCATTGTATGTCAGGCAGCTAATGTGTAGGCAAATATTTGACTCATATTGAAGAGATTAAATGTACTTGTAGGTATGAATTCTGGGGACCAACTGTTATGAAATGAGCGACAACTTTGCTCTGCTAACCAATTCAGATGCTTCAATGGTAAAACGAGAGGACACGAAAAAAAACTGAAAAAGGACAGTTATAGAAAAAACCTGAAAAGGAACAGTTTCCCACACAGAGCTATAAATACATGGAACAAATTAGACAACAAAACAGTATGTGCAAACACTATACAAGATTTTAAGATCAAACTTGATGTGGAGAGATACAAAGACGAGTCACCACAAGCATAGCTCCCCTCCCGTATATTACAACTAGGTAAATACAGTTGGAAGCGTCCCAATAACTAAAAAAAACAAACAATTTATTTGATTATTGATGAAGGCAGATTTCCCAATATCGGTGAATTAAATTTATAGATAGCCTTACAAGTAAGTTATGTAAGGTTTGCTTTAAGTATTATCAAACCAATAACTTGATTGTTTAAGTTTTGGCACAAATTGGATCTGAGTAAAGTTCAAAATAAATCCTCAGTAGAGGAAAGAACTAATAGTTCAGAATGAATTATTATTATTGAAATACTTGAACAATTATCATACAGGTCCCAACAAGGGGGAAATGTTCACATTTACGAGTGAACATTCCTTAAATTTATGTGTTTATAAAACAATGAATTACACAAGATCCAATCTGGTCCATTGTTTCAATGTCTTATCAAATTTCTGAGCTGCTTTCCTCTCAGGAGAGAAGCACTTAAGGTTTTGAAAGGGATCAAGAGTGACAATGACAGCATCCTCATCTAAGGAGTGATCACTCTCTGAATCATAAACAGATTGCCTCTCATCTGGTGTATCAGCCAGTTCACTTGTACCAGTTACATGAACTGGGAGTTTGACCTGCCACTGGTCAAGTTTTAGCTCGATTTCACAAGCTCTGGTTGCATAGATTAAATCTAATTCCAAGGGATACAAATTGACAAAGGATGCAACTGTCTCAGAGCCATCAGATTTTATGATTTTTATGGTTCTTCTGTCATCATCCAGACTATGAAGAAGTTGGGTAACTATAGCCAGACTCCAGTAAGGTTTAGATTTTGTGGGGTGCTTGTGCAGTACAGCAGCACTTCTCCACAAAAAGGGATTAACATTGTTTCCAATTTTATCAAAAGAATTTTTATGGGTTTCCTGCAAGGATAGAAGGTATTGTTCAAGCCAGAGCTTCTGACATTTAGAAAAGATTTTATCCTGAGCATCGAGAGATGTAACTAAGGATTCTCTGCACTCTCTCACATTCACATGATCCCAGGCACATTCGGTCTTCTGAGAAAATAACTTGAAGGAAAACTAGTCCCAGGATTAACAAAGTGGTTAGGAGTAATCACATTCAAGGAATCGTCACTAGAAGTGTAGCTCAAGGGGTTGTTGTTGTTGTTGTTGTCGTTCCCTAGACTGTCTGTCCGAGCAGTCCCGTCTCCCCAAGGAAGGCCACAGCCGAAACTGGGTTTTCCCACAAATCCTTTATAGAGTGTATGTTGTGTTGTTTGCATGCATGATTGTGTATAATGCAGTCTTCCATTATGTGTTGTATGGTATGGGGTGAAGTGTTACATCCTGGGCAGCTGTTCACAACACGGTCGTCCAGCCTCTTCTGGTAGCTTAGAAGTGCTGGGTGGTGACCGCATCGCAGTCTGGCCAAGTGGACTCTGTCCTTTCGTGGGAGAGAGGATTCAGAAGGGTGGATATCGGGGGGTCTGGCATGCAGCAGTGTGTTGTCTTTCAGTGTGTTAATGGAGTGGTGAGTGATATGATTATGAATATGTAGCTCAAGGGGTTGTTGTTCATGATTAACTGTGTGTATATTATTGCAGTTAGTCAATTAGGAGCAGACAACAGGTGTTTGCCAAAAGCTTTATGAAGACAGTCTCTAAGACTTTAGATCAATTTCTCCCACAAAGCACCAAACCAAGCAGCATAGACTGGAATGGTTTTAAAGATGTCAACAGGACCAAAGTTTTGTTTGAAGATGTCAGAGATGTGTAAAATTCCATTATGTTTGTGCCTGCAATAGAGTTCCTTGCATTACCAGAATATTTTGTGTAAGGAATGCCAAAACGGTTTGTGAAGCGTATGAATGTCAAAACAAAATCATCTAAATCCATGTAATTTACGGCTTCTAAATGAATGGCACGTAGCCTATAGAAAAGCAAGCGAATATGAGAATGTAGGATTTGATCCTATTACCTAAAGAATCTAACTTATGGAAATGACCAGTATTATCTACCTGTACTGCTTCATAAGATCTCAAAATTCTACATTAACTAAAGGAAGAGTAGGAGCATCAAGTTTCTTGAAAGCCCTTGAATGGATACTGTACACACCTTCAAGTTGGCAAAGACGTCTAATTTTTGGAATCCACCAACCACTGCATCTGATATAGTTTACTGTACTACCAATCCCTAGAGGTTTTGATTTCACATGAGCATCAAGTATTACAAGTGTGGCCAGAGAACTATTTTTGTGAATCAGTATTGTATTTACTACACTATAATTAGCAGGCAAACATCTTTGAATCCTTCCTTTGGACATAATCAAGCCTTTATTATCAAGGAAAAGATACAAGTCTTGCACTAACTTGGGAATAGGGAGATTTTCATCAGATGACATAAGGAAATCCAATTCCTGATAAAAGTAGGATTATTGTGACAGCTTTATAAAAAGGGCATAAACCTTATCCTGCACTTCTGATAAATCCAAGGTTTTCTATTAAAATTTATGACCAATTTTAAAGACAGTGCGAGTGACAGCCAAAGCTTTTATTAAAGAGGAGTATTTAGATATATCTATCAAGACTTGCTTCCCATCTTTGAGTGTGGCAGCCATAGCAGTGGTAGCCTTAATGAAGGATGGAGAAATAAAACCGAAAATCCCTAGAGGCCATTTGTTCTTGGACTCTCTAACCCAACTGGGACTATGAGTCCACTTCTCTAATCTTTCCAAGAACTCCTTAGATTTAGAGGTTGTGGTAAGGGTACCAGCTATGTTGCACTGAGGTGGAACATAGTTGAAAGAAATAGAAATATCCTTTTCCGCAAAGTGTGTTCTAGAACAGTCTTGATATCCTTGAGTCTATTATTGATGAATACATTCTTTTTTAATGCACTACCTTTTAAGATCCAATGCACTACTGCTTGATTTGTCAGAGAAGAGGCAAATATTTCTAACCTTAATTTTAGAAAAGTACAGTTCACTTAAATAGATGTATAACAACCAAATACATAACCAACAATTCTAAGGAAGGCACAGTTCTTTCAACTAGAGGAGCAAATTTAGTTTTGGAAAACATTGCATAAGAATCTAAATTTTGAAATGCATAATAAGCAAATCCATAAGTTGGTTTGCTAGCATCACAGAAAACAAAAAATCTACTGGATCTGAATCTTTAAATGTCATGCATTAACAATTGACTTTCTGTGATTTATCAAAATATTCACAGATATATATTCATTTCTTAACTACTTTATCATCAGCAGTGTCATCCCACTGAAGTTTTAGCTCATTTAATTCCCACTGCATAACTTTACAATATACTGAAAAGTGATTGATGAAGCCAACCGTGTAAAAAATTTGGGATATGCTTGAAAGAATATTCCCTTTAATGTTTGCAGAAGGGTCAAGAGATTTAGTTTTAACTTCCATGAATCAGAAATAGTGTCATAGTCGTAACCTAGAACAGGGTTGTCAAACCCATTTACCCCAGCAGGCCCCATTTCATCTGAGTATACAATACGCAGGCCAGATAATTATGAGAAGATCAATACATACATCCATATACCAAGGCTTTTTCCCCCGTACAAGGGAGGTAGCCAAAAAGGAAAAGGCATAAAATCATTCCCACCCATTCCATCCCTGAATACACTCCACACCCCTCCACCCTCCCTCTTATCTTAGTACCTCCTGGATAATGGGTCATCCCTGCACCTTGTCCACTGCCCTGGGTCAGAAGCAGTGTCGCAAGACACAGCACATCCACAGCAAGGCCGCTTCATTAAATCGGCGACTCCCCCTCTCCGTCCCCCCATGCATAAAAGGAGAAGATGGAGAAATCCCTTCAGGCTGCGTCGAATTTTGCTCACACATACTACCTCACCCCCATCCCTCCGCCCATTCCACCTCATGCATCACAACATCATCCATATACAACCATTCTCCATTCACCTCTGTCTTCTGTCATCTCCCGTCCTTCCTCAACAGACATTCCCCTCTTCCCCAAAGCCCCCTTCACCCCATCCATCCACCTCATCCTATGACGTCCCCTCATGTTCACTCCCTCCACATCTGCCTTCCATACCTCCTTTACTAGTCTTCACTCATTCTTTCCATGTGTCCAAACCATCCTAATATTCTTTCATCAACCCTATCTCCCAACTCCCTTTCCACCCCTGTTCTTCTCCTCACTTCCTCATTTCTCACCCTATCTAGCCTAGTAACCCTCATCATACTTCTCAGACACCTCATCTCAAAGACATTCAAACTCCTTCTCTCTTCCTCTCTCATGTTCCATGTTTCTGCCCCATACAGTGCTGTTGGCACAATCACTCCTTCATACAGTCTCCTATTAGCATCCATTCCCAAATGTCTATTCCTCATTACACTCTTCAATCCACCAAGGCATTTACTCGCTTCTCTCAGTCTACATTCCACCTTCACTCCACCTTTTCCTGCCACATTTGCACCCAAGTATCTAAAACTATCCACTTCCTCCAGTCACTCTCCCTTAATGATCACTTCCAGTCTACTGCCACTTTCACCCCTTGTACATCTCATCACCTTACTTTTACCCACATTTATCTTTAGTTTTCTTCTATCACATACTCTCCCAAACTCTGTCACCAACTTTCTCAGTCCCTCCTCTGATCCTGCCACAAGCGCAGTGTTGTCAGCAAACAACAGCTGGCTCACCTCCCACTTTTCTCCATTTTCTTTAACCATCTCCAATCCTTGACCCACTACCCTTGCATTTACCTCTCGCACTACCCCATCCATGTATAAGTTGAACAGCCAGGGCGACATAACGCATCCTTGATGAAGTCCCACCTTTACCTCGAACCACTCACTCTCTCCATTTCTAATCCTGACACAAGCTCTATTACTCTCATAAAAACTCTTGACAGCTCCTAGAAGCTTTCCTCCTATCCCATATATCTGCATAACCCACAGTGCCTTTCTGTCTACCCTATCGTAAGCCTTTTCCAGATCCATAAAAGCCCAAAAAACATCCTTCCCTTTTCCTATAGCTTTCTCACATATTTGTCTTACCACAAAGATCTGATCTACACAACCTCTACCCGTCCTAAATCCACACTGTTCCTCACCAATTACTCCCTCTTCCTCTCCTAATCCTCTCAATCAAGATCCTCCCATAAGCCTCCCCAACTACACTTAACAAGCTAATCCCTCTGAAACTACTACACTCACACTTGTCCCCTTTTCCCTTGTAAAGTGGAACTATACAGGCACTTCTCCAGTCCACCATCACTGTACCTCCTTTTTTTAGACATTCTGCATGACATCCATCCAGACCAGGTGCCTTACCTGCTTTCATCATCTTAACTGCCTTCACCTCATCCTTCCTTATTTCTCCTCCATTTTCCTCACTCATCACTCTCATTTTCTTAGCATTTCCCACTGCAGCTATCTTTCCCTCCCTATCCTCCTTCACATTTAGCAACTCCCTAAAATATTCTGCCCATCTTCCCCTTACTGCCTTTTCTTTCATTATCATCTCTCCATCTGCACCTTTTACCTTTTCTTCTCTACTTGATTCACCTCCTCTTCCTCTCTTAATTTCTTTCCAAAACATCTTTTTATTACTTTCAAAATTTTGTCATACTCTTACCCCACTTCACATCTGCTCTCCTCTTTGTCTCCTTTACCTTTTGCTTTACATCTCTTTTCTTTTCTTTGTACCTCTCATATGACTCCCTCGTCCTATTTTGTAACCAATCTGTGAAAGCTCGTTTCTTCTTTTCTACAACCTTCTTTGTTTCCTCATCCTACCATTCACTACCCTTTCTTCTATTTCCTCCTGTCCTTCTTGTTCCACACACCATCCTTGCACACTTTGTGACTCCCTCCTTGAACCATCCCCATTCCTCCTCCACACCTAGCTCTACTCTATCCTTCACTCCCTCCCATTCCTCCTTCAGCTTCTTCTTGTACTCCTTCTCCTTTTCCTTTTCATTTAAAGAGTTCACTCTAAGCACCTCCCTACCTTTTGTTCCTTTCCTCTTTCTACATCTATCCTCCACTCTCAACTTACCTTCCACCAAAAAATGATCTGATATTCCCCCACCCTCTCCCCTTAGCACATGTACATCCTTAACTCTTCCTATCATAGTCCGATTTACCACTACATAATCCATCAACGCTCTATCTACCACCCTTCCATCCACCACCCTCTCCCATGTGTACTTATGCTTGACTTTCTTCCAAAACACTGTATTTGCTATCATCAACTCTCTTTCTAGACACATTTCCACCATCAACTCTCCACTACGATTCTTTCCTGGAACTCCACATTTCCCAATCACTCCATCAATTGGACCATTTCCTACCCTAGCATTAAGGTCTCCCAGTACTATTACATTGACATTTCTCCCTAAATCCTCTATGCACTCATTTAAATCTATCCAAAAAGCCTCCCTTTCTTCTACACTCTTCTCACTGCCAGGCCCATATGCACTTACAAAGACCCACATCTCCTTTCCCAGTTTCACCTTCATCCACATTATCCTTGAGGAAACCTCCTTCCACTCCACTACATGTTTACCTATCTCTTCACTTACTAGAATAGCCACCCCTTCCCTCCCTTGCCCTCTCTTCACTCCTGATAACCTCCCACTTACACTCACCCTTCCCTTTCAACTTAGTTTCACTCAAAGCCAACACATCCATCTTTCTTCTCACAAACATACTACCTATCTCTTCCCTTTTACTCTCATCTGTACCACATCCACACACATTAAAAGACCCAAACCTTAGGGTGCTGGTCGGAAAACTTCCAGACCCTCTTATGCCTTTACTTTTTCGTTTAGGAATGTCCCCTGTGGGGCTACAAGGAGAAGGATGCCTAGTCCCACTCCCCGTCCCTTTCTTTTCGCCTCTTATGATCCAAGTGGAAATACTTGGTGGCAGTATTCTTTTCCCCCACCACAGAAAATGAATACTCAGAGAAATGGTACAGGACAGCAGCAAGGGGTTGGGGGACAGCATAACGGAGGGACAGATCGATACCACTTATTAAACTTATTAAGAGAGTATTATTATAATAACAATGATGATAATAATAGAAATAATAATAAAGGTAAATTTAATCTACATTCATGTTCATGTGTAACCTAAAAACAAAGGTGCAAAGGAAATCAACCTATTATTTACCTTAACTTGTACCATAATACTGCTGCTCTCAGAAAGTTGGCACCTCTTGGCCTGTACAAGTGTATCAGTGTTTGGCACTAAGGCTTGAGCAGTGGTTGCCTTCAGTGTTAAATTGATATGTTTATCAATAAGTTAAGACCTGAGTCAAAACTTGTTCAAATTCATCACAGAAAAGAGTTGTTCACAGAAATAGATACTGCTGAACATTGACATCATCCTTGAGGCCAGACATTTAATTCGGGGATATGTTGGCCCAACATACTGATAAAATGGGCCAATGTCATTGGTTGAAAGCTTACCCTTCAACACAGAATTACACTGGTGCTCAGTTCTAATTGGAACTGTTCTGGTGCCTCATCAGCAAAAGGGTTGCAGAACATAAAAATATCATGCTCAAGGTTTTTAAAGTATGCAACTCTTTCTCTGAACTCCCTCACTAAATTGGAAATCATATTTGCAGTACTTTGTAGTGTTGATATCATGAAACTCAGATGCATCTTACAGGGACTTTAGAGTTGGAAAAGGTGCAGTATTACCTGCTGCTAGTTGGCATTCAAAAAGATGAGGCTTCACCTCAAAGGCATAAATAGATACATGTAAATCTCACTAATTTATTGCAACCTTGTAGCATGTATTCAGCTAATGCAAGTATTCTGTCATATCTACCATGAAAGCTAGATCTTGAACCTATTCTTTATCTTTCAGCTCCTTCACATCCCTTTCTTTCTCATCCATAAACTTATATTTCACTTTTTAATTCATAAAAGTGCTTCAGCATGACTCCTCGACTTATCCACTGAACATTAGTGTGATATGGCAGAGTCTGCCCATGAGTGTGAATTTCCTTCAATAAGCTGTTGAACTGTCTGTGGTTCAGACCTCGCGCACGTATGAAGTTCACTGCCTTAATAACAACATCCATGACATGATCCATCTTTAATGTCTTACTGCAAAGCACTTCCCTGTGAATTATGCAATGAACACTGAATTTGATGGTCTGAGTTCACAGCTAGTAGTTTTTCTTTATAAAGTTACCATCTGAAAAAGGCTTTCAAGACACAGCTATTTCTTATGCAGTCCTATAACTTGCCCAAACTAGACTCTCACTGGCTTGATGAACACGTTTAAAGACTGACTGTTGCTTTTTGAGTGACTGCTCTAACTCCCTAACTTTTTATTCATGCAATTTTCCTTAATATTCATCTTACTTTGAAGCACAAGTGTGTGCATAATGCCCGCAAATGTTATATTCCTTTGCCACAGGGCAAATATCTTTTGTGACCAACAAAATACATTTCTTTATAAAGTTATCCTCTGAAAAAGGCTTTGAAGACAGCTATTTCTTGTGTGATCTTGTAACTTACCTGAACTAAACTCACAATTTTCCAGGACAACAGATTTAATTCTGTTGCAAAACAACCTTAGGCCAGCATCATTTAGGTGAACACCATGCTGTTTGTGAAGCCTTTGTTGCATTAAAGTATTGGACCCCTGTACTACAATAAGTCTGGACAAGCCTATTTTGGCAATTCAGGCTAAATTTCTATTAATTATGGTACACTAGTTTTGATACAAATCTAGGGTGATGTATTTATTGCAAGGGGGATAAAAATGAGATTCAACTTGTTTGACAAACAGTTTGGAGAAGGGGTACAATTCCTTTTACAATAAAATAAAATTTAGAGGAATTCTTCTTAAAATCAAGTGAAAATATTGCAGAATCATTACCTCCAAGGACAGAAATCACACAATCTGGAAAAATGAAGTTTCCACCTCATTTCCAGGCAAGGTTATTTGTATTGAAATGTTAAAGAAGTAATCAAAAGTCCTACAGAGCCTGGCCATGTACTTTATGCTAAATTCTAAATCTAATAGACCATGCCTGGCTATGTCCTGCATGTAACTGTGTCCAAATATTATTAGTGTTTTCTTGCTAGGTTTTCACATTAGTAAAACCGGAATATCTACAAAGTAATTTGAACAAAGGAACACAGCAATTTAACAAGTATGAAATAAAAAAAAGTCCAGGTGATCATGTATGATTGTATGATCATTGCATGATTGGATTTAACCAACACTCTCATGTAAAACTCTATTAGTAAAAATATGTGATATTTTGATTAATAATGTAATATAACTTTTAGTAGAAAGATATGGTGATTTTACTTAGAGATTTCAAGCAAAATAAATTACAACTTTATTGATCAACCAAAGTTACTGGTTCTAAAGAGGAGTTTCAGGAACTAAAGGAGTAAGTTAATTTCTACTTAAAGGTTCTCGGTAATAGAGAAATTGAAAAGCAAGGGGAATGAGTGTCTGTGCAGAGCTATGGTGGCGAGTGTATTAAAAACTTTTAGGTATGAATTCTGGGGACCAACTCTCATGAAATGAGGGAGACTTTCCTCCACCAACTGATTCAGATGCTTTGATTCATGGTTCAAAGCATCCCCAATAACTAACATAACAATTTGTTTAATTATTGATAAAGGTAGATTCACCAACATCAGAGAATTAAATTTATAAATTGGCATACAAATAAGTTATGTAAGGTTTGTTTTAAGTACTATCAAACCAAAAATTTAATTGGTTGTTGGCACAAATCGTTGGCACAAATCGTATCCAAGAAAAGATCAGGATAATTTCTCTGTAGAAAAGAGAACTCATAATTCAAAATTGATTATTATCAAAATATTTAAATGATTATCATGATACAAAAGAATTTTTTTTACATGTTTAACAGTTTTGTTTTATGATGATAATTTGCAAAACTTCCTACACAGTGCAGTATTGCAGTGTTTGTATTCCAGATTTGAGATGGGTGTCTTTCTGAATGCCTTTCCTGCATACATTTACATGAAGCCAAGAATGGAAAATTAATTTCAATACCAAAAAATGCAAATTATTGGAAGTGTGCAGTTGTGCAAAGAACCCCACTCTGAACATTGCTTGGAAAGAAAATCCATTTAAAAGGATGAAATGGAGAAAAATTTGGATGCTGATAAAAGACAGTCTGTCACCTGACAGACATAACAGTAAAATTGTGGGAGAGAGATATGGATTGCTGCAAACAGGTGGCTTTTCATTATATGAATGAAGAGATTATGAAAAACTCATAGGAACTCTAGTATGTCCAATATTGGAATATGTATCAGTGGTATGATGCCCACACAAAATAGATGAAAAATATAAACTAGATTAAGATGATACAAAAGACAACCAATTTGTTTCTATCCTGGCAGATAGCCATATGAGGAAAGACAAAAAGTATTGGATCTGTCAATATTGAAAGATTGAAGAGAAAGAGGTGATTTGATTAGTGTTCAGGTTGCTCAAGCAGGTGCTTTAAGAGATCATGAGAATAAATTCAGAAAGACTAAATATCTAAAGTATAAGAAGACTCTTTAGTGTTACAGGCCAGAGTGGAATAATACATAAATGTAAATCTAAGTATGATAATGGGAGAATAAGGAGATATAGCCCAAGTTGGAACCATTCATGAATTTGAAGAGTAAAAGACAGACCCCACGAGTGATGCTCCTTTCCTGTATACTGCAATTAGGTAAATGGATCACACTTGTTCCTCTTCTTTAAATGTATCAATAGTCAATTCAATTTTTTCTTGCAGGAGACCCACATTTTATGTATTTGGGGACTAGGACTCCTAATGTATCAAAGTTTGATTCAACACAAAATTCAACCTGTCTACTGGATCCTCAATCCTAGGTTGTTTATTTGCATGAGAAACCCCATGATATGATTCACTCACATTATATCTTCAATTTGCATTATGTTTCTTGCAATATTTCTACCCACAAGAGAGGTAGGAACCCCGACAATAGCTTATGTTGTCATCAAGTGGTGACTTGGACCATTGTAAACCATGTTCTTCACCATGTTTTACATATGGTTGTCATTGCACATGAAAAATTAAGACTGCAATTGTGTTGTTTACCATGAGAATTACATAAACCAAAAGAGGACATAGATTGAGTCACAAAGCCAATAGCATGCAGGATTTCATTTCCAGTCATCATTGTCGAAGTTGGTGTCCTGAAAATAGGGGGTGATCATATAACTTTAACTTAGCTCTGGAGAAGTGTCTCACCATTTACAATAAAAAAGAGAAAGGCCAACTTTCCCACTTAAGTTTGCAGTTCACAAAATATGTGCAAATTGTGTAGAGCCCAAATTATGTGCAGGCAAAATTGATCAGTTACCAGTGGCAGGAAACTAAATTATTTGTCACCCTGCATCATTAGGAGTCCTAGTCCCCAAATACATCTTGAAAAATTGATTTATTCTCATATTTCTGAATATTCTGGAATAATTGTATAATCTGTAGAACCTTTGTGAAAAAACAAAATAGACAACTGTTATCTCAAATATGAAAGCTAAGTATTCAATTCTCTGAGGCATCAACCATATGGCAACATGTTATATTTATTTTCCATGATTAACTCCATGCATAGATATTATCAAGAACTTAATGTTAGGGACCAGTGGTGGTCCTGCAAGATGGAGAGTGTTGCAAATCATTTCCTATTGCTTCTTTTCAAGACCCAGCATATCCCTCCTCTCTGGAGGTGCAGTCCCAAGAATCTGACACAATGTTTTTAGATAGAACTTGGGATTCCTCATCATCAACTTCAACTGTATTTTTTCCACTTTCCTCATATGAGTAGCTCTGTGGGAGAGTGATCCAAAGGCCAAGGGCCACCAGACCCAGATTTCATGCTCAACCAGCTGATCTGGGCTTCCTGGGAGCTGGACTCATCTCTCTCTGAGTTACCATGGTTGAAGGAGACAAATCCAACTCGCACCAGGCAGTGTGGGAAGCCCAGGTTGGCTGACTGCTCCCCTCTTCCCACTTTCAGTTGATGACAGAAACAGCACCACACTAACACAGTACAGACAGCATTCCAAAGTTTGTTATCAGAGATATCTATACAAGGGCCCAAGAACCATTAAAGTTCCAGGATTTCAGTTCTGATATCAATCACAAAGAATCTCCTCAGAGCGTCAGCTGAGGCAAGCCTCAACCCCCTACACCCTCTGTGGTGCCCAGTAACCTCTCCAGTAAACAGCTTAAGTTCACGGGCCTGGGCGAAGCGTGATCAGCCAACCCCATGATTACAAGGCCAGCGCACTACCACTGTACTAGCCAAGAGGCTGGTCACTGTGGGTTTCCATTACAAGAAACATGAGGCAACACATTATTATCTTGCAACATTCTACAATCTTTTACATTTTTTTTTGTGAACTTTGTATCATCGGCTTATATTTAAAATCTTTGAATAGTATGTTATCAGAGATATAGGAAATACCGTATGTAGGGTATCATTCATAGTGATAGTTAACAAAGTTGGTTGACCAATTTGTTTACATAGTGCTGTATTTACCATATTTTCAGTGATTATTGGTATTACCAATATAAAAATTATGCCATAATGTACTACCTGTAAATGGTTGGAATTGTCAATATGGTTTCAGGCATAGATGTTATACAATGTATAATTTTCATAATTGTGGTTTTTACATGACTTAAAAAATTAAACTTGCAAACATAATATTTTTTATCTTTTGCTAAGAATTTTTTTTAATATCATTCTAATATAAGACTTGTATTTCATCATTTAGTTCACTGACCAGTTTTCATTTTGAACACGGTAAACAATTCAATTTGATACATTCACTGTATTATATAACAATAAAGTTTTATTTTACATTATAGTTTATGTAGGGTTAACATTTAATATGCATCTTCAAATACTGAACATATTGGATCATAATTTTGCATTTCAAATGAATGACCTCAATAGCAAGTCCAACCACTGTGAGTGTCAGTTACCTCGTTTATGCTAATATTTTGTTTGGGCCAACTTTCAAGCCAAGAAGGACATTACCTGTCCAAGATGGGTCTGGTAAGGCGACTCACCTATAGCAATTATGAGTTCAGGCGATAGTACAGTGCTATACCAACTTAATCTCTGCCCTTAATTTCCAGAGCTGGGTGCATTACTAATTTTAATTTACTTAGTATATATACATATACACAAATGCAGTAATGTAGACCACCCTAAGGAAATTAACCACTTCCATACAGTGACGCCTACGTAGGCGTCATGAGGAGCAAGTGGGTAAGCGATGATGCTGACGTCGGCATCTTGATTATACAGACGCTCCTCTACTTACGTTCATTCGTTTTACGTTTTTTCGATTTTACGTTTGAACTGACTGTAAAAAAAAAAATGGTAAAAAAAACATTTTTGAGTGAATTTTTTAGTTTAGCGCGCTCTCCGTAGTTCAAACGATACTTACGCATGACGCTGCGTCCATTGTTTACATGGCACAAACGACAGACTGAATGTACCTTGCCTCCTCCTCCACCATCTCAATTTATGTTGCTTGAATTTAATTTATTTGAAATTAATGTTACAGTAAACTCGCGCTTATCCGCACGCGTTTTAACCGAATAATCGCATTAACCGAACATTTTCTCAATACGGTAGTCATCGCTTCAACCGAACGAATTTGGATCTCAACCGAACATTCGAACACCCCGCCGCCTCTTGCACCACCCCCGCACCACCCACAAGCTTCACCAAGTGCTCACACGGTGGCAGCACACTCCATGTTTACACCTGATCGGCTGTTTATACTTTATAGAATATGTTTATGAACTATTAAAAGCATTTCCATGCGTATGTTAAGCTTACAGGTACGAATATTGCAGCTGACATTACCGCATAAAAATCTACGGGAATGAAACATACAAAGTCGGATTAACCGAACATTTCGGTTAATCGGACATTTCTAATCCCCCTTGGAGTTCGGATAAGTGGAAGTTTACTGAATTTTACAATGTTATGTGTATAATTAATGATTTAGGGGTGTTTTATAAGATACGGTAATAGAATTTACGGATGTATAGTACAGTATGAACGGTCATACATTACTAGAACGTTCAGTAACAACTTACGTTAATTTTCAACTTACGTTCGGCCGTTCGGAACGTAACTAAAACGTAAGTTGAGGAGCGTCTGTACTTATTGTAGTCGTACCTATGTAACCTCCATTCTCTCTAAACTGGCTTCATCATATTTTCTATGGTTATCAAAATTCACGGGTGAAAGAGAACGAATGATTGAGTACTGAATTTATTTTTTATAATGCGATTATTATGACGCAACATCGCACATCTGGCAGCTAATGCTGCCAGACGTGCGATGTGCCCCGGAGTGAAGAGGTTAAAATCGGTAACACATTGACGGAAATGCACCCCAGATTTTTTGGTAACACACTACCTGTCAGGCAGTAATGCGCCCAGCTCTGTTGTTTTCCATTATCATATTTAGATTTGAATTCATACATTGTTCTAGCTTGGGTTGTATCACAATCTAAGGTATTCCAAGTATTTATGCATCTATGTGGGAAACTTTTTCTTCACACCCTTTAGACATATGGTCTTTTTTCTTCATTTATTCCCATGACCAGCCCTCCCATCCTTAATTAAGAGATCTCTTCTGTCAGTATAATCTATCCCCTTTAGTGACCTGAGTATTGTAATAATTCCATTTTTTCTTCAATCTTTCTAAGTCGACAGACCCATTACTTTTAGTCTTTCTTCATGGTTTACTGCCAGACTGGGGACCAGTTTGGTTGCTGACCTTTGTATTCTCTCAATCTTGCTTATATCCTTCACTGCATGTGAAAAAAGAAAACTGTAAATGTGAGCAAATGCTAGAGACTTACAAGGAATGATTATAGTGGTGGATGGGAGGTGAATTTAAAGGATGTAATGCCGGAGGAAATGGAGAGTTAAAATTTTCTTTTGGTTCACATATGGTAGTGAATGGAGGCATGGAGGTGGTGAATTATTGAATAAAGTGCTATGAGAAATAGGTATCTGGGGATGAACAGAAAGATAAGGTTGTATAAGGGAGTAATTGTACCCATGGCTTTTTTGTATGGAGCAGAGAGTTGGAATTTGAAGAAGACAAAAAGGAAGAACCTATATATGTTTGAGATGGAGTGTTTGAGAAATATAGTAGATGTTATGAGGATAGACAGCAAGAAATGTGAAGGGGAGGAATAGAATGTGGGTAGAAAGAACTGTCACACAGAGTAGATCAAAAGAGTGCTGAGATGGTTTGAGTGTATGAAAAGATTACAAAGGATTGCAAAGGCGGAGCATGCCGACAGGAGACCTTTTGGTCCATATTTAGGTCGGATGCAAAAAAAAATCATAATTATAATAAATTAATAAAAGCTATAATAATATAAATAAATAAAATACATAAATAAACGCATAGGTATAGTTAAATAATAAATAAAGACCAGCAGAAAGGGTGAAAACAGAGATGGATGGAATCAACTTGAGAGGAAAACCCCAAACAGATGGAGTGAGGGGGGATGCAAGAAGAAGGCCTATGGAGCAAGGAAGAGTGTTCAAAACATAAAATTGAACAAAGAATGGTTTTTGTATGCCATTGTTAGAAATGAAGGGATATTTTTGTTTGCTCCATAAGTAATTTCAAGTGAATGAAGAGGAGGGTCATCATATAATGGAAATAGGGTGGAGTCAAATCAGCTCCAACTCCTGAGCTTTGCTGTAGAAATGTCTCACTGCATTGCCTTTGACTGAAGCAGTGTGGTGGGTCTCAGGGATGACCCTTCATCCACAAGGTGCTAAGAATGGAGGGGTAATGAATGGGTATTGGATAGATATAGGGTGGGTGTATAGTTTTACTCACCCATCCCATTTATAAAAGGGAAAATGCCTTTTATATGTATTATGTGTATTTTTCAGCACATGCTCTGTCTAACAGCTGATACACTTGCTGAAAATAATTACCATAGTCCCATTTAACCCAGGCAGTGGGTCTAATCAAATATCTAATCTTGTTTGATATAAAAAGGAAAATGTCAAAAATAATCTTACACAATAATACATTTTTTACTCAAAATGGCAGTGCTGTTAGAAGGACAAGCCTATTACAGGTCAAACTGCCCCATAATATTTTTACTTTCATGAAATCCTCTTATTAATGGAGCATTATTGTAAATGATAGAAAAATAACATCGTGATTATATTGAAAGGAAGTTTCAGAAAAAGAATACATGTCAATTCATTGCCCCAAGTCTATCTTGCAGAAGACCCACTGCTTCCAAGAAATTGGCAACTGCCACCAGATTGGCCAACAAATCACCAAAAGAAGAGGTGGTGTATTGACTGGGTAAAGCTAGAGTAGGGCTGTGTAAGATGAGGTCTTCTGTGTATTTTTTTGTACCGGTAATTTCATCTTGGGCAATTTGCTTCTGTGCCTAGGTTTAAGTCCAGTGATTTGCACATGTCAGAAGGTACATAGGAATTAGTATTTACCTAGTTGTATTTTGCGGGATGGTATAAGAAATAAAGATACCATGAAGGAGGCGGTGGAAGACCAAGGAGAATATGGAGAGGAATAGTGCATTAGGATATGAAAATGTTTAAGATAGGGGAAGATTTGGCACTGGACTTAGAAAGTTGAAAGAGGTTCATCACAAGTGCAACCCTAAGCACAGAAGAAAATAGATTATAAACTAGGAGGAAGAAGAAGTAGCCTAGGTCTATTATTTGTTGATATTGTTTTAAAACTGGAGGATTGCCTGAATGCAGTCATTTACTAAGTTGTTCTTGCTTGTTAGTGGAGGGACTTCTCTGAAGGGCTTATAATGTTCAAGGAAGTTTTGTGGTCAATCTAGAGTGGTTGTTATGTGATCTTTGTATGTTTTTTTGTATGGGTGCGATGCAAGGTGCAAGTGGTAGGATACATATATACAAGTAAAACAAAAGATGCCATTTGCACAATACCATTTATTTTGGTCTTGATTGATCCAGTGATGATGAAATGTATTAACTTGCCAGCAGAAACATTTGTCAATATTGGATTTGTAGCAGTGTAAATACAACATAGAGGTAAAAAGTAAGGATATGTATGCTATTAAAGTACAAAACCCATCACTGCACAATATTGTAAGTTTGTTTTGGTTGTGTTTGTTTGCATCAGAATTTCTTTAATTCTTTCCAGAATGGTAACATGTTACATTACTGTGATAGAAGATTCTTATTATTGTAAATTAATAATTGTAAGAATAAAAAAATTACATGGTCATGTGTACTCAAAAGCCACCATTTGCACAATACTGAAGTCAGGTTTAGTAAATTGTCTTGGTCAGTTCATTATTGATAATATAAATGGACCCACAGTCTTACAGTTGGCCACATGGGGTTAGTGATGCCATTGGTTGTTTATATCACTGATGCAAATGGTGAAATAATAGTGTTTTACTATGATGATGCGGTGCATAGCATTACTATGGTGTATAAGCTATTGATATTTAATTGGAGACATTGATTTTTATTTCAATATGTTTACAAGTAGACCTGACAAAAAACAGCATATACCAAGATAGCATTTTGTAGGTTCTTTGCTGTACATTTTACGAGTGATGTGGCTTTGTATTTTTTTGTCACAGAGATAGGATATCCTCTTTTATTGCCATAAGGTAAGTTTTGGCGCCTGGCAGTAGCCTACTGTATGTTTGGCTAGTATAAGCCTGGCCCAAAATTTTTAGCATAGAATTTCAAAGGTGTCTTATAGGGGTCCAGCCCTATACTTGGAAGCTCCTGGAGTCAGAAGGCCCAGTAGTCTGGAAGATCACTAGTCAAAAAAACACGCTAGTCTGAAAATTTGTAAGATATACTATATATATATACAGTATATATATATATATATATATACAGTATATATACATATATATATATACATATATATATATGTATATACAGACGCTCCTCAACTTACGTTTTAGTTACGTTCTGAACGGCCGAACGTAAGTTGAAAATGAACGTAAGTTGTTACTGTACTATACATCGGTAAATTCTATTACCGTATCTTATAAAACACCCCTAAATCATTAATTAAACACATAACATTGTAAAATAATAACATTAATTTCAAATAGATTAAATTCAAGCAACATAAATTGAGATGGTGGAGGAGGAGGAGGCTTGGCATTTTCAGTTTGTCGTCTGCGCAATGTAAACAATGGACGCAGCGTCGTGCGGAAGTATCAATTGAACTACGGAGAGCGCGGTAAACTAAAAAATTCACTCAAATTTTTTTTTTTTTTACAATTTTTTTTTTACCGTCAGTTCAAACGTAAAATAGAAAACCGTAAAACGAATGAACGTAAGTAGAGGAGCGTCTGTATATATATATATATATATATATATATATATATATATACACACACAGTGGAACCTCTACTTACAAAATTAATTCGTTCTGGAAATCGTTTCATAACGTGAAAATTTCGTAAGTAGAAACGCTTTTTACCCTATAAAGGCCCTAATCGGTTCCAAGCCCCTTAAAAAATCGGACATAAATTTTTTGTAAATTACAAAAATGCATCAAAACCTGTAACAAATACATGTTAGAATTAAATTACTGCACAATAAACATAAAAATGAGAGTTGTACATAATGTAAAGAATTTTTTTTTTTTTTTTTTCCCCATTTAATTTTTCTCTTGTTTTAACTGCTATCATTGTCACCTTTCGCCTTCTTTGGTTCAGGTTCACTCGCAGCAGTGGTTTTTAGCCTGACGTTTTGTAAAGAACTGATCCAAGGTCGTTTGCTTTTGTCGGCTTTTAACAATCTTTCGAAAATGTGCAAGGCAAACATCATCATAGTGAGGGATAGCCCGACTAGTTAACACTTTTTCTGGGTGATTCTTTTCAACAAATTCCGAAACTTCATAGAATTTTCCTAAAATGTCTTTTATTCGGGCTGTCGGAATAATGGCTGCCTCCTCTTCATCTTTACTGAACTCCTCCTGCACTGCCATGTGTTGCATCGCCTCCAACTCCCTCAGCTCCTCCGTCGAAAGCTCCTCGTGGTGCTCCTGAATCAACTCGGCTGCTGCTTTCTGGTCAGCACTAGATGCCTCGCCATGCCAAACAACAGAGTGAATTCCAGTCCTCCTTTTGAACTTCTCGAACCACCCACGCAATGCCTTAAACTCCTGGTGTGGTTCTTGCGCCGAAGTTCCCTCGCCTGCATCCATCTTTACGAGGTCATTAAAGATGGCAGTTGCCTTTTTGCAAATTATGGTCTCGGTCACTGTGTCTCCAGCTATCTCTTTCTCCTTTATCCACATGAGTAACAACCTCTCCATCTCATTGTTCACTGCCGACCTCCTCTTCGAAATGACAGAGAGGCCTTTGGAAGGAGTCGTAGCTTTTAGGGCTTCCTTTTGTTTTAATATCGTGCCGATCGTAGATGGATTACGGCCATATTCTTTGGCGAGATCAACCAAACTCATCCCTTTTTTGTACTTTTCTATTATCTCTTGCTTTGTTTGTATGGACAAAACAACTCTCTTTTTCTCACCACTTTTCTCCATCACTTTCTTGGGGCCCATAGTGAATAAAAGTTAATACACACACGTAAAGTTGCAATAAACACTAACAAAAACTGACGAAAAACTGTCCGAACACTTTGTGCTTTACTGAATTTCGCTAGTGTGAGACTGAGGCTTCAGTGATCCTCGTGGGCCGACGGGAAAACGAAGAGGATTCTAGGTATACGCACATACACACAGAGGTCCCTCCTAGCCAGTGGGATGCCAGGAAGATGCTGGGCAATAGCCAATGGCAGAGCAGCTCGGACGTGCCACTTTCAAACCAAGATACAGGATGCTACAAGTATGTTTACGTTCAGTGGACTCTGGGAGCTGTGAGTAGCAGCGCATATTTTTAAATTTTTGCCTTTCGTATCCTGAAATTTCTTTCGTAACAAGAAGCAATATTTTTCCGAAGAAGTGTTTCATAACCTGAAAATTTCGTATGTAGAGCCTTTCGTAAGTAGAGGTACCACTGTATATATATATATATATATATATATACTGTATATATATATATATATATATATATATATATATACTGTATATATATATATATATATATATATATATGAATGCTGTGGACATTTTTCACAGTCTCATCCCTAGGGATATAGAAGAAATGGTAGTTAAGCATGTTGAAATTCCAAATGGAATATGGATGGTGTCTTACTTCATTGAACCAGTTTCTACATATTAACATAAAGTTCTAGCTTAATGTATACACCATTTGAATGATAAAATATACTTCATAAGGTATCCTAACCCAACCAAACCTAAAGTTCTGCAAATTGCAGCAGTCCTTTTCATTTAAATGATACCATACATGGTAAAATTTTAGAAGTGCACAGCTACCCAGTATAGCAATAGAAAATTAAATACTAATTTTGTAAATTATAATGCATCAATATATATTCTTAGCATAAGTTAATAATAGAAAAGGTTGTTAAAAGCTATAGACATAGCTGCTTCGGTTGGTTGAAATGCCATCTTTGTTGTGGGAGAGGCAGAGGCTGAAGAAATTAAAGTATGATAAATTAATCTATTGTAACCTAACCTAACCTGCATTTAGTAATGCGGCACCTATAATTCTAGAGGTCATCAGGGTTGTCATTGTCGTCTGTGACCTCTTAATCTATCAAAACAAAGATGGCATCTTAAGGAGTTGATGTGACTTTGTTTATTTGTACATAGCTTTTACCAGTGTTTTCTGATATTGATTTCTGCCAAGAAAAATATTTATTACATTGATGTATTATAATTTACAAAATTAGTATTTAATATTCTAATGAATACCATGTAGGTGTGCATTTCTTTATTAAAAAAGAAAAGAAAAAAAGAATACATAGCATGGGAGGGGAGGACTACTGAGCCCCTCTGACTACTGGGCCTTCTAACTAGAAGTCCTTCTGAGTGTAGGGCAGACCCCAACTTAAAGGCCAGGTTAAATTGTATACCATAATTTATATTAGTCAAATTTGATAGAGCTCTTGAGACTGGTTCAGAGACTGAATGCCAGCCTCTTGATAGAAGTGCGGAGTTTGAAATTATTCTCCCTGTTGTCTATTTTGGAGAACCACCATAAGTGGGTACCCATTGTTTGTCCCACGGAATAGAAACGGCTAAGTGAATGTAGATTTGCAGTAACAGAGGGCTTCCAAATGTTGGTGAATGAATTTGACAGTGATGGAGGAGGAAATGGTATTTAAGGTATCTAATAATTTGACAGTATTGATATTCAGGAATGGTGGGTAAAATTTTGATATAAAGTTGTATGGAGAGAAAATGAAATGGAAGAATATAGATATCTGGGAATTGATATACATGAAAATGAAAGACTGAAGGAAAGGATTAGTTATATAGAGTGAGGGAGATTGATAAGGTAGATGTGGCCTGAGAGTGGTGTGAAAAAATATTTTGTGAAAGCATTGAAAGGAATTTATGAAGCAATAGATATGTCAACTGTTATATATGAGAATGGTACCTAGGTAATGAGTGAGTTAGATGGAGATAATGGAAATTAAATACTTGAGAGCTATGCATAGAGTTATGAATTATGACAAAATATCCTTAAAGGGTTTGTGAATTGGTGGTGCTGGAAGTGAAAGTAAGGAACCAAGGAAAACATGGGTGGTTAGGTTAAAGAAACATATAAGAGCTTGTGGCCTGAATGTTGAACAGACAGAAATGTGTGGGTGACAATGAGGTGGAGAAGAATATATTGACTAAAGTAACTGAGTTTCATGAGAGGGATGTGCAGGGGTGCACAGGCTGTATTTACCTGATTGTTGTATGCAGGAAAGGAGCAATGCTCCTTGGGTCCCATCTCTTAATCTCCAATTTATCATCTATTCTATATATATATATATATATATATATATATATATATATATATATATATATATATATATATATATTTTGAGACATTCTGACAGATTGACATAAGTGGAATAGAAAACACAGGAGTCTTAGTCTTGTGTTTATTCCTGACTAGATTCGCAGGTATGCTTTTTCAAAGGAATGGTGTACAAACAGGCTGTGGGCATTTTATACATGGGGGTGGACCTCACTACCTCCCCGTGTTACCATAGTTGGTGACAAGTGTGAACATTACTATTACATTTGCCACAATGAATATGTAATAATAAAGTTTAACAAGTGGTAAATATGATGACAACACTAATGATAATGAAAATATTAATAGTAATTGTAACAGTGATAACAGTAACATAAATAATAATAATGATAATGATGAAAATTTTAATGTTTAAATATTTTGATAATAATAATGATAAAGAGAATTTAAATAATTTATTAGCAATAATGATGATAATAGTAATAATAATAATGATAATAATAATAGTAATAACAATAATGTTGAAAATAAATAGTGATTAATAATATTAAGAATATAACAAAATAATAATCATGATAGGATAATGATGAAAATAGTAAGTGGTGAAGGAACAAAGTAGAAATAATGGAGGATACGTGAATTGGTAGCATGTGAAACAAAGTATGGTAGCATGGTATAAGAAGGAACGTCAAAGTAAAAGGAAGAAAGCTGGAAAAGGTAGGCAGAAGTGGGAAAAAGGTATCTACTTAGAATCAGGGGGTCTGGGAAGCCATTCTCAGGGCCCCACAAAGCAGACATTAGACACCACCGAGAAACAAATGCTCTAGTTAACCACATAGACACAGAGGGACACCTACTACACTGGGAGGGATCCACCATTCTAGCCAAAGGACTACACAAGCAACAACGGAAAATAATTGAATCACTTTACATTGCCAACAACAAGAGAACTGGTGACTTAAAATGGACAAAATCTACCATGACACTTGCCCTACCTTCCAGCTTTCTTCCTTTTACTTTGACGTTCCTTCTCATACCATGCTACAAATTCACATATCCTCCATTATTTCTACTTTGTTCCTTCACCACTTTATATTTTCATAATTATCCTTACTATCATGATTATTGTTTTGTTATATTCTTAATATAATTAATCACTATTTATTTTCAACATTATTATTGTTATTATTACTATTATTATTATTATTATCATTATTATTATTTTATTATTATTATTATTATTATTATTATTATTACTGTTATCACTATTGCTATTATTATTATAGAATATTTAAATTCTGTATCATTATTATTATTATAAAATATTGAAATATTTAGATTTTCATTATTATTATTATTACTATTTATGTTACTGTTATCACTTACAATTACTACAGAGATCAAAAAGTCGCACACATCAAAATAAAACGGCTATTATAGGGAAATTTAATCGAGTTCCATCTACTACAGCAAGATGGCGCCACAGGGGTATCAACAAGAAACGTGCACGTGATTTGTATTGGTTCAGTCACATGGTGTTGTGAGTATAGTGAAGTTCTTTGCATAGTAGACATGTTGTTTTCCCAAGAGCAGCGAGTTTTTATTGTTGAACATTATTTTTCTAGTCGTTCATATGCACGTGTTGTAAATGAATTTCGTGAAAAATATCCAGGTGTCAAAGTGCCTAAAAATTCCACAATCACAAGATTAATAGCCCGTTTCCGGGAAACAGGATCTGTAGCTGACAAGAAGAGAACCGGTAGACCAAAAATTCTGACTGATGCTAAACTTGGTGAAGTTAGAGATGCGATGCAGCGTTCGCCTTCAAAAAGTTTGAGGAGACTTTCAGCACAATCTCAGATTTCATATGGAAGTGCTCAGAAAGCGATGAAAAAGTTAAATTTACGTGCATATCATGTTCGCTGTGTTCAGGAATTGAAGCCACCAGGCAGATAAAATAAAGCGTTAAGAGTACTGTAACATGTTTAATAGGCTATATTCAGTATCTCTGGTGGTTAATATACAGGTAGGCTAGGTACAGTGACCACGGAACAGAGTGGGGATCGACTTACGATGAGATCGTCTTACGATGGCTCTATCGAAACCTAATGCCATCGTAAGTCGACGTTTACCTGTAGATGGTTTCGGTCATTTGTTGATAACCATGGAGTCGCAGAGCTTGACCGTGTTTTCTTCACTGATGAGGCGTGGTTTCACCTTAGTGGCTATGTCAACAGCCAAAACACAAGAATCTGGTCTGCCAAAAATCTTCATGCCTTGCACGAAAAACCTTTGCACTGTGAGAAAATTGGAGTGTGGTGTGCTGTATCACGTCGTTGAATAGTGGGCCCTTTGTTCTTCGAAACTACAGTAAACAGTGATGTGTACCAGGACATCATTACTCAGTTTATTGCATTGCTGGAAGAAAGTGAGCGTTATTGCTGGTTACAGCAAGACGGGGCTACATGTCACACATCCAAAGCAAGTATGGATTTTTTACGCGAGTTTTTCAGCGAGCAGATAATCTCTAAGGGACTGTGGCCCCCACGATCACCTGACTTATCATCACCAGACTTTTTTTTTTGTGGGGTTACCTTAAAGGAAAGGTCTATCGAAATAGGCCCCACACCCTAGATGAACTAAAGATGAATATTACAGCGGAGATTAACAACATTAGTGTAAACACGCTTCATAAAGTAGCCTCAAATATGGTAAAAAGAGTTCAGGCATGCATTAATGAAGATGGTGGCCATTTTGAGCATATGTTGTAATATCCTTTTTGAATTTGTACATATTGATTCATACATATTGAATAAATTTTTACATTTAATAGTTTTTGTACCAATATTTTACATATTTTAGATGTGTTTTCTTTTTGATGTGCGCGACTTTTCGATCTCTCTGTATTAATATTTTCATTGTTATTATAAGTGTTATATTTACCACTTGTTAAACTTTATCATTATTATTACATTTGCCACAATGAATATGTAATGTTCACACTTGTCACCAACTATGGTAACACGGGGAGGTAGTGAGGTCCACCCCATGTATAAAATGCCCACAGCCTGTTTGTACACCATTCCTTTGAAAAAGCATACCTGCAAAACTAGTCAGGAATAAACTGAAGACTAAGACTCCTGTGTTTCCTACTCTGCTTATGTTATATATATATATATATATATATATATATATATATATATATATATATATATATATATATTTATACCAAGAGCTCCCCTTACAAGGGAGGTAGTCAAGTCAAAGGCATTCCCATTCCACTCCCATCCACCTCCCTCTTGTCTTAGCTCCTCATGGATGACGGGTCATCCTTGTATCCTGCCCACTGCCCTGGGTCAGAAGCAATGTAGCATACCTAGCCTAAAAAAAAGTTGGAATTCTAACTTAATCTATATCCTTGATTTCCAGTTATCATATTTAAGAGTTGAATCCATGTATTGTTCCAGCTATTCCAAGTATTTATGTATCTATATAGAAAACTTTCTTCACATCCTTTAGACATTATTAAATTTGTTATCATGACCTTAATTGAAAGATCTTTTGTGTCACTGTAATCTATCCCATTTATTGACCTGAATACTGTAATCATATCACCCAGTGCTTTTAGTCTTTCCTCATATGGTTTATCTGCTAGGCTGGAGATCAGTTTGGTTGCTGACCTTTATATTCTCTTGATTTTGCTTATATCCTTCACTGTGTGGGGAACATGCCACCAATACATATTCCAGTCTTGAATGAATCAGGATTTTGATGAGTTTTTCCATCATATCTTCATAGTGAAAAGTCACTGTAATCTTCTGCAGCAGTCTGTACTTCTCTTCCACAATGCTGCTAATATGTCTGTGAGGTGACAGGCTGTCTTTTATCAGCACTCCCAAATATTTCTCATCTTTTGGTTTTGTAATGGGTTAACTTTCCAAGGAGTAGTTTAAAGATGGCCTTTTGCAGCTATTACCCATTTCTTGTACTTTGCATTTTTTTAGTGTTGAACTTAATTTCCCATTCTTGGTGCCATGCAAAAATAGTATTTCGATCTTTTTGCAGTAATCTACTATCCTCCTCATTCTTCATTCTTCTCATGATTTTTGCATTTGCATTTGTCACATAGTTTAAAAGAGAAGAATGTAAAGGGTGAGTAATGATATAATTTTGGGGGAAATGCATATGAAGCTAGGGAGATAGAGGAATGTAGAACTTTGTTGAAGTTACACAAAAGATGAATGCATTTGAATTAATTAATTCATTTTTGCTATCTAATGTGTATGGCCATAGAATTTAGCAACTTATTTCATCCCTGCAAGGGATAGAATGGTGTGAGAGAGACAATGTGTTTAGGGGAATGAATTATAGAGAAATACTGAGCAGTGACATAAAAGACCTACTTCAATATCAAGAAACAGTTTTCTGTACAGGTGTGTAAACTCTAGGATTAGCCTATAAGATGAGATAGCCCAAGGTGGAACATAATTTTTGTTTAGATTAGTTATGGTAAATGGAGAATAAGAAACAAGACACCATGAATGTAGCTCATTTCCTTGATGCTACAATTAGACAAATACTTGAAGATCACTAATTGTACGTATCAGAAAGTGAAGGGGCTAGGTAATGTGAAAGTGAAATGAGGGAGAAGGGAGAAGTGGGATGAATGAAAGAGTACAGAAACTGGAGGTGTGGGAAGAGAATAAGTGAAATTGAAATTGCTAGTGAAGGTAGTTCAGTAGTTATGTTGCAAGAGATGTGCAGAAAACTATTTTTAACATCCTTCAAACAGTCCCACTTTTGAAGATTCTTGCAATGTTCTTGATATTATGTCATCCTCTAATTAATATTGTCCATACCTTTTTTAGTTCTGAAGACAGGAATCCTGTTACCTCTTTCTTTTTTCCTGTATAGGAAATCCAAACTTATTTTCATGCATGATTTATTACCTTTGCAAGGAATTATTTTGGCTATCATTCTTTGTATTGTATTTTATATATTTTTAAATCTTTCCATTTATGTGGGGACCATACTACTACTGCATATCCAGTGTGAAGGGGATAAGATTTGTTTAGTTTTTTATCACATTTTCATTAATGTAATGAAGTACCACTCTTAACCCCTTCCATGTGATGATGCCTATGTAATCGTCATGAGGCGAGAGTGGGTACATGAGGATGCTGACATCGGCATCTTAATCATATTTATTTTGTAGTTGTAGCTGAGTGACCCCCATATTCTGTGTACTGGCCTGATCATATTTTCTGGGGTTATTAATATTCATAGTGAAAGAGAATGGGTAATACAGCTGTAACCTTATATTTTATAATGCAAGTATTGTGATGCATCATCATACATCAGGCAGCTGGTACTGCCCATGGGAACTTGACTGCCACCAGCGATTTGAACCAAAGGAATGGTTCATCAAATTCCATGCTACAAAGTCCTCTGTAAGGGGCACCAGCCTAACCTCCTGGCAGAGGGGAGTTTCACAACTTTAAATTGAATCATCACAAAGACAAAGGGCCTTATCCAGTTACTGATGGAGGTCCATAATAAGAATCATAATTACGTACTATTTGGTGACTGGCAATGTACATACATACATATACCAAGGCTTTTTCCCCCTTCCAAGGGAGGTAATGTAGAAATATATATATATATATATATATATATATATATATATATATATATATATATATATATATATATATATATGTGTATATATATATATATACATACATTATATATATATATATATATGTATATGTATATATATATGTATATATATATATATATATATATATATATATATGTATATATATATATATGTATATATATATATATATATATATATATATATATATATATATATGTGTGTATATATATATATATATATATTATTGCTTGAGCAGTTAGATAAGCTAACAAGGTTATGAGGAAGGCAGATCACCAATTCTTGATTTTCATAAGTATGGAAAATGAAACAATCAACATAGAGCACATCCTTCCACAAAGGGAAAAGGAATTAGTGTTCTAAGTGTCATTACATTATAAACTAAGGTGTGGGAACAGAGAAAGACAAATACATCATTCAGATTTATTTATTATTGTTACTTATTTGTTTTACTTGAATTGATTTATTATATATATATTTTTTCTCCACCTTTGGCTGTGTGGTTGGGGGGATCCCTCAACTAAATAAAACTATTCATAACAAAATATATAGGAGTATGATTCCTAATGTTTAAAGGTTAACCGAGATAAGTATTAACCCTTGAATGGTGAGGGGTTCCCTCCGATGTATAAAATGGTCTGTTTGGTGATGAACATAAAATATGTAGAAGTCCAATCTGCCATTAAAGGGTTAAAGAATAGAGGCAGGGTGCAGTGAGCAATTTTTTTTCCTGTAAAACACATCTAGGTAAATACAAGATAGGTTTGAGCTATCCTTGTGTATGGACATGTCTTCTTTGTCTCTGACTGCAGACCTGACCTAGCAGTCAGCACCAAGAAGATGGGAGCAGCTGTGCCTGTATGTGTCAGCAGGGTGAAGGTAGGTAGGCTGCAAATCTGTGCTTACTGTGCTCACCAAGTGTATTTTTGTAATACCAGGGTGTCATCATACATCACAGATTATGTCCTGCTGACCTTTCAGCTTATGGGTTTTGCAGATCTGAGTAAAGATTCATCTTATATGATCTTGGTTGGTTTCAGAGAAAATTAAATTTAATTCAGGTATTGGTAGGAAACTAGGGGAATTAGGAAACTAAACACTCAGTCACCATGATGAATACCAACCTAATGAGCAACAACATTAAAGAAATTTGATCAGCATAGGACTTTGCCAATTAAAAATTTCAATAATGAAAAGAAACGCTTTAGAAACTATGCAGTCTGCAAGAAGACATTGACTGTAAGGAATTGTGTTAGAAGAAAAAACTGGTTTAGATTTTACCAGCTGTGATGTTGTATAATGTAAATTGGTACCATACAAAATCCTTAATTGAGAGTGAGGCTGAAAAAGAAATTATACTTAATGGTAGGAGCCATCATTTCAAAGTGGTACCACAAGAAATGTAGAACAGCTCAGTATAGCCAAGAGAAGGAATCAAGAATCTCAGCATATTCTGCATAATTGTCAATAACTTTAACCCATTCAACTCCGATGACAAGATGTCTTGTCATTTGGTCAAATAAAACAAAAAATCATAATAAAACAACAAAATGTTTGATGATCAAACAGCACCAGAAAAATATGACGTCGTCAGTCCTCCTCCTCGAGGAGGACTGACGACGTCATATTTTTCTGGTGCTGTTTGATCATCAAACATTTTGTTGTTTTATTATGATTTTTTGTTTTATTTGACCAAATGACAAGACATCTTGTCATCGGAGTTGAATGGGTTAAGCAGCTAGATGGAAAAAATTAATTGTAATCCAGAGAACTAAATTAAAGGGGAAAAAAAAAAAAAAAAGACTTACCAGAAATCAGTGACTTCTATATGGAGAAGGGACAGGAAAGGTTAAAAAAAGTCAGGATCCAGACGCTGCAAAAGGGGGAGCTAAAACCAAAAGTTTATGG
This sequence comes from Oratosquilla oratoria, assembly GCF_046742065.1. Lineage (NCBI taxonomy): Eukaryota > Metazoa > Arthropoda > Malacostraca > Stomatopoda > Squillidae > Oratosquilla > Oratosquilla oratoria. The sequence continues at coordinate 10,773,585 of NC_134811.1, forward strand.
ACCAAAAAAAATAAATAAAATAAGTCACAACCTTTGTCATAGCAAATGGGAAAGAGAGCACACACATCCACCCACTTTGGTTTAATACACAAACAGCAAACCAAATGGGACATAAAATACTAGAACCAAAAAATAATAATGTTCATCAACTACCCCACTAGAGATCCTCAACATAATCAACAAGCAACAACCCTTCCTACAAACACAAACATCATGGAGAAACAAATAAGATCTCTCTGCATACCATTTCCCAATAAAAGTTACCATAGAAATAGAGGAGAAAATACAACCTGCACACAAGAGAACATCAACTGGAAAAAAATTATATATATATATGTATGTATATACAGTGGCCGCGAAAAGTTTGGGCGCGTAATTAACGAGACACAAATGTAAACACTTGTGACATTTAAATAATCATTTAAAGACCTATAAATGGCTTATTACATACCTTATTTACCAAGCGATTTTCCTTTAAGCTTTATGACGTTCTCCAAACGTGCCGGGATGCATCTTGCCAGGTTTTGTACGTGTTGAGGAATAATATTATCCCAAATATCCTGTATTTCTGTTTTTAGCTTAGCTACAGTAGAGACGTCACGATCTTGAAGCTGTTTTTTATTTATATGCCATAAGTGCTCAATGGGATTTAGGTCTGGAGAATTTCCAGGCCATTTTTTGAAGTAATCAACACCACAGTCTTCTAACCATTGGGTAACAGACCGAGCTGTGTGAGCAGGAGCTCCGTCCTGCATAAACCAACTAGCATTGCACTTTTCAAAACTTTCAGGCAGGTTATCACACAATAACTCGAAATAAGTGTGCTGATTTACACTCATTTTGTGCAAGAAACACTAAATTGCCAACTCCACCAAATGCAAAGCATCCCCACATCATAACACTTGCAGCATGTTTCACCACTTTAGCTGTATAGCGAGGGTCATTAGGGTCAGACCCCCTGGGGCGCCTCACACGCTTCGACCTGCAGCCCGACGACACCACAAACGTTGACTCATCACTCCACAATACTCGTTCCCAGTCTTCTAAGGACCAGTCCTTATATTTCTTGCAAAATGCTATGCGATCACGTATGTTTTTTGCACTTAGGAGGGGAAGAACTTTAGCACAGCAACTACGGTATTGTAAATCTTTGGCTAAATTATCAGAAATACATCTTAAAGACACATCATGCAGCAGTGCAGGGTTATTTTCTTTCAGTTTTCGAGCTGTGAGCATTGGATCTTTATCTAACTGCCTCCTAATAACCGTAGAAGTACGATTTGATATCTTCCTTGGCCGACCAGAGCGATGCTTTGGAGTAGGAATGATGTCACTTCCTCCGTCTCGAAATTTCTTGGTCCACTTTTGCACTTGATGCACTCCAATTCCCACACGAGTAGCAATATCTTTACACTTATAACCCTCCTTATAGAGGGTTATGATTGTAACAACTGTGTCTCTTTCCAGCTCTTTACCACTTCCCATTACGGAGATATCAAGGCACAAAAACAGAGACCACCGCAAAAAAAAGACTACTCCCCGTGAGAGTTTAGAAACTGACTCCACGTGACATCGCGTGCGCCTAAACAGAGTTGCCAAGTAGTGCGTATTGTCTCGGCTAAATACGGGTACAAACGCTAGCATTGAAAATTAGCGAAAAGTTTGGGCAGAAAGTTGTATTTTTCGCATGTTTTGAGTTTAGCGGCAAGTTTGGGCGCCTATAATTTTGCGCCCAAACTTTTCGCGGCCACTGTATATATATATATATATATATATCATACATACATACATACACATGCATCAAGATTACAATGTAAAAAAAAAAGAGAGAGAGACCTTGTACAGGTAGTCGTCGACTTACGACCGAGTTCGGTTCTGACAGACAGGTCGTAAGTCAATCTGGACGCAAGTCGGTCTTTATATATTTATATAAAGTATATATTACCCTTTAGATATTTTTGTTACTGTACATATATATTGTATATTATATTTAGCATACTGAAATAATCTTAGCATACTGAAATAATCTTAGCATCTTTGAACTATGTTGTATAGTATTCTTTAACCTTTTTATAATTTTATCTGATTTTCTTTGGGAAACGTAGCTTAGGCCTAAGCATACTGAATAAAATCCTATCATCTTTAACCTATGATATCTAATACTGTACGAGTATTTTCTAACCTTTTTATTATTTTACCATCAGACTTTCTTTAGGAAACGTATGCATACTGAATAAAATCTTATCTTTGAGCTACGTTGTTTAATATTAATTAACTTTTTTATAATTTTCGTTAGGAAATGTAGCCTAGGCCTACGCATACTGAATAGTCCTGTCATCTTTGCCCTACAAATACTTTTTTGTTGGTTACATTAAAATCATTGCAAGGCAAAATTAGGAAAAAAAATATTTCAAAACACATTCTTTTCGTTTACGTACTGTACCGAAAATATTGTTATTGACAACAAACTAGGCATAAACAAAGTTTACTTTTACATTTTATTAATCGCAAAACATAAAAATACAAAATGCTGTACCGAACATATTGTTATTGACAACAGACTAGGCATAAAAAAGTTTTACTGTTACATTTTATTAATTGCAAAACATATAAATATACAAAATGCAAGGCAAAATTAGGATTTTTTTTTATTTCAAAACACATTCTTTCCGTTTACGTACTGTACGGAACATATTGTTATCGACAAACTAGCCTAGGCATAAAATGAAGTTTTATTGTTACATTTTATTGATTACAAAACATATAAAAATGCAAAAATACAAAATGCAATGCAAAATTAGGAAACATTTTACTTCAAACAAAAAAATTGAAAGAATATTTAGCTGGCTGTGATGCCGACGCTGTCGGCAGCCTGCCAAAACTATCGCACTAGCATCTCACGGCGTGCGGAGTAATTGTTCTGCGCTGCCAGGCATAACATTGCAATTCTATTACTCTATTAAATGTTGAATATTATTGCACTATTAAATGTTGAATATTATTGCACTATTAAATGTTGAATATTATTGCACTATCTCGTGATCGTAAAGTCGATCAGTCATAAGTCGCATAGGTCGTAAGTCGACGACTACCTGTACACTGACTAGTTCCTATTCTAAAGAGCTGTGGCTGAAATTGCATCAGTTATCCATAAGATAAGCAAAAGATGTATTTCTACGCACAAGGAAAAGAGAAACTAAAAAGCAAACACACAAGTAAAAGAACAATAACTGCACTTAAACAGAAATATCTCTAAGCTATTAAACAACAGGTAGAAAGAAAACTGGAGAAAACAAACAAATATAATAGATGGGAAAGCATTTAACATAAAATTGTGAGAATAGTAGAAACTATAAAGAATTCAAAATGAAAGCTCCCCGCCATCCATGAAACAGTTGGAGCAACACAAGGAAGAATACCATCTCTAGAACAGGAGGGCAATATCTGGAAACATTTCTCCATAAGTTTCAAACCCACTACTCCAAAAAATAAGAAAATAATGAAAGAAATGCAGAAAATCAAACCAAACATAGATGTGCGCTGAATGGCCTACCGGCTTCGGCGCTTGGCCCTCAAGCCAAAAATTCCATAAATCAATCAACCAAACATAGATGCCACCTCTTCCTTTATCAACAAAGCTGAAGAAGGGGTACTAAGGAAATAAGATTCCCATGCTAAAGGCCCAGATTAGGCTCAAACATCTATATAAATCGACTCAGCCCAAGTGCAGTGAAAGCCTTTATATCTTCAACCACTCCCAATAACACAATAACATTCCAATTATCTGGAGAAAGAGCCCACATTAAAACCATCTTACCTGAAAACTCTCCCTTTTACAGATCACTTTATTATCCACCATATCCAAACAGATGGAAAAACACAACTAAGCTACCCACCTCCCCTAACCAACATAGATTCAAATAGGGCCACTCCAGCACTCAACTCACAAATTATCAGAATAGAGTGAGGTGTAAGACAGTGTAGAATAGGATGCTCAATGTCTTCTAGTGGCTGAAGCAGTTGGAGTCTGTACAGAGGCCAAATCTGTTACTACTATGTTAATGCAGAGTGATGACCAAGAGAGTCATGCTGGAATGGTTATTTTATGTCTTGAGTGATTTCTCAGTTGGGTTGATGTATGAGGGACCCATGTGAAGCTTGGAATTTGGAGGTCTATCATGGAGTCTGATATCTGAATGTGTATGTATTTTTGTATGAATGGGTTGTGGGGTGCTGTATGGATGGCTTGGGCACCATACAACACATCAATACAAAAACACGTCCACTCTCAGATCACAAGTATCTCAATAGATACTTCAGATCTCACCAGATCCCACAGAAATATTCCTCCCAAGAAAACCAAGAACCACACTTGCACAACTAGGTTCAGGTCATCATCCTACAATGCCAACACAGAATAGGCCTGGCTACAAAGAGATTACCCCAGATGCAACCATAACATAGAAGACAAAGGACACTGATCTTATATTATCCCACCCTAATCATATCCAGAGAACAACATTGTATTTCTTCCTTGAGTGATGTATGGGCCAGTCTGGTAGCTGTTGCTGGATAATTGGGTGCTATGGGTCTCCTGTAGGAGATCTGGGGTATTGAATGAGTAGTATGTTTCTCTCTATCTCTTTCTCTTTCTCTTATTTTCTTTTTCTTCTTTTCCATTCAGTGGGCTGTGTTTATGTGATTTGGTGGCAGGGTTGGGAGGGTTCCAAAGTGTTTACATAGAACTGTGCATCTGGCATGGCATTATCATGTGCTACTCCATGGGAAGGATTTTTGGTCTCTGAGCGTAGATGTTCTATTTGCAGTTTTATTACAGCCAGTTATTTTTCTGAATGCATTATTTTGTATAGTTTGTAGAATAGCCTTGTTTTTGTAAGTGTATTTTTTATGTATGGTGATTTATGTCTTTGCTGCAAAATCCTTTGCATACTACTGTTCATAGTATATTCACTTTGTTTTCTGTGTCAGGTCTTTGACTTTGGAGTGAAAGTCATGTAGGATAAAGATGAGGCCCAGTATTTCAGGGTTTTGTTTAGTGATAGATGGTCATTTGACTGTTAGATGGTTTGTTTCATAGTAGGTAAGTGTAAGTAATGTCTGATGATTTCTGAGAGGAAGCAGACATATTAACCATAGTTCCTGTCTTATAGAAGTAGTCTCTCTCTCTCTCTCTCTCTCTCTCTCTCTCTCTCTCTCTAAGTCATCTGTATAGATGAAAGATTTGATGTTGTGCTCTGGATTTGGTGTGGGGAGACCACTTGTGAATATGTTAAATGTATTGGTGATATTATTGCTCCCTAGGAGACTCAATTATATAATCTTTTGATCCTAATGGAGAGTTCTTCTGTAGCACTGCATTCTCTGTTGCCCTAGAGGTCTGTCAACCTTTTTTTTTTTTTTTTCCATTATTACTTATATAAATTTCTATGATCTTTGGCAACTCGGTGAGGTTTCACCCCTTAACTCATACCACTCAACTAATTAATAAATCACATACTGGCAAGTGACCTGAATACACATTATCCAATCTGTCTTAACACACAAACAGCTAATTAATAAATCACATACTGGCAAGTGACCTGAATACACAATATCCAATCTGTCTTAACACACAAACAGCAGATCAAAGGTGACACAAAATACTTGAACAACTCCCCAACCTAAAGATCAACTCCAGCAACAACCCCTCTAGACAACCTCCCCAACGCAATCAGCAACCAACATCCCCTGACATAATGTACTCGCCCTCCCTACAAACACAGACAACATGGGAAACCATACAGAATCTTCCATACAACCATTTCCTAATAAAAATTATCATAGAAGTGAAGATAAAATAACACCCAAATACAGTATGAGCTCTTTTAACCGGCACGAGTGGGACCAAAGACATCCCGGAAAGGGAAAATCCCGGTTACGAGAAGGACTATTAAAAAAATACATTTATTGCCTTTATTCATAGAGTACTTAAATAAAATTCATTCAATGGCTTCACTTTTGTTGTTTATTTATTTACCAGTATATTCATATTTATTTATCTTTATTTATTTTCATGAAATCACATATGTCTCTTTGTTTAGAATGTTTGTCTCTCTGCATTAAATATTCATTTTGAAGACAGTGAAGAGACATCACATCATGAGTCCCCATGTAGGTGCACTGCTCGGCAAACTTGATAAATGTTGCCAATCCTTTAGCGGCATCCTTCCACGTTACTCTTGGCTCTGGGTCATCTTCCTCTTCACTATCAGCCTCTGTTTCCTTACCATGCTTCTCCTCAATCACTGCCTGAATGATTTCGTTTTCAGTTAGTGTGGGGTGATAGCTTCGTCATTGTCGACCTCCATCCACTCCTGAAGAGCTTCATCAGTGACGCTAAGCTTAGCACTACCACTCATATCCTTCAACTCAGCCATCGCTGCCTTCCTTTGCTGTCTGTATGTGTTTGTGTGTTGAGAGAGTTGCTAATAGACAGTCACACACTTAACATCAGGCGTCTTATTACAGTGGGCACTGGGCCTGATGGAGCGGCTGGATTTGTGTGAGATGGCGGGAAAGATGCGGGCTACCTCTGGCGGCGGCGGGAGTGGCGCAGGAATTTAATTTTTTCAAATTTTTATACAAAATTGCTATTTCCTCGTGAATAATATGCCGGATATAAGAAGGAGCCGGATACGAGAATAACGGATAAAAGAGCTTTTACTGTACAAGCAACAAAATAGGAAACTGGCAAGAGTATTCAGAAAATATAGTTAAAGAGGTAGAATATTTTGAAAGACCAGTACCCATCCATAGGTAAATTGGTGAATGAAATAGTAACTTCCATCCAGAAGGCAAGCAAATGCACATTTCCAAAGGCTACACAAAATAGTTCAACCCCAACTATACACATAGATAGCCACTGTAAAAAAAAAAGAAAGAAAAAAAGATAAAACAGCACAAACCTGAACAACAAATAGAAAGATATCTGGATAACCTAAGCTGCTCCCAGGGATCAGTGCCACCTGTGTAAGAGCCAGTGGCTGGGGTGTGCTGTTATCATTTGGCCCCTAACTCTTGGGGTTGGGGGTGGTCCCATAATGAAAATGCTGTGGAACAACATAAGTAACATCCACCTAAAACACCTTGGGCTGCATGGGATACATGCACTCACCAACATTACAAACTATAGCTATTCACACATGAGTTTACTTGACATCAGGAAGCATGGGAAAATCATCAACTATCCCCAAACCCAACAAAGACCCAACAGTTCCAGCATCACACCATCCAATCACACTTCTTTACACCCACTCCAGAATCATGGAATGCCTCATACTACAACTTGTCACACCATATACCCCCCTTGCTAAATCACAACACAGTTTTAGACCACTACACTTCATAAACACAAATAAACCTCACACAAAATGTTTTTGATGGCATCAAATTAGATAAGTCCCCACACAGAACATTTCACATAACATTAAACCTTAGTAAAGCTTTCAGTGTCATCCCCCATCACAATCTCCTTAACAAAATAAATAACACAAACATGTACAGTAATATCAAAAGAAGGATGGCCAGTCATTTGGCAGGTAGAAATGCTTATGTGTCATATAATGGCCAATCATTGCACACCAGAAACTTTAAGAATGGAGTACCACATGGCTCCGTACTATTCCCCATACTCTTTAACCTTTTGAATATGATGACGCCTATGCATACGTCATGAGGTACAAATGGGGTATATGAGGATGCCGGTGCCAGCATCCTGATCATATTTATTTTTTAGCCATAGCTGAGTGACCCCCATATTCTGTGAACAGGCTTGATCATGTTTTCCATGATGTTATATTTATTCAGGCTGAAAGAGAATAAATATAACAGTGATAACTTTATATTTTATTGTGTGTGTACAAATATTTGACTCATATTGAAGAGGTTAATCTATACACATTCATGAAATACCCACACATGACACTTCAGGTATAAAGATTTCTTCTCAAGCAGACACCATAACAATTACATGCGTAGCTCCTCTTTGGGGATCGGTGCCATCTGCGTAGAGCTGATGACCAGGGGTGGTTGCTGCTGATTGGCCCCCAACTCTTGGGGTTGGGGGGTGGTCCTGCATGGGCATGGGCTCCTAATCTCAGTGAGACACACCACAACACCCTTCAAATCATACAAAACAAAGCCCTAAAAACAATTACAGGCTGCACAAATACAACACCTACAGACCATTTACACCATGAAACAAAAGTCCTCAAAGTCAAGGACCACCTCGACATGAGAGGCACACAAACACTTGCTGCAGCCACCACAAACACATCACACCCGCTACACTACATAGCAGAACACCCACACACACCAAGAAACATTAAAACTACACCCAAAGACCTTTATTACGCACAGATACTCTCTACTCTTCCTCCACAACCACCAAATACCAGCCTCCGGAAACATATTCATAATCATATCACTCACCGCTCCATTAACACACTGAAAGACAACACACTGCTGCATGCCAGACCCCCTGATATCCACCCTTCTGAATCCTCTCTCCCATGAAAGGACAGAGTCCACTTGGCCAGACTGCGATGCGGTCACCACCCAGCACTTCTATGCTACCAGAAGAGGCTGGACGACCGTGTTGTGAACAGCTGCCCAGGATGTAACACTTCACCCCATACCATACAACACATAATGGAAGACTGCATTATACACAATCATGCACGCAAACAACACAACATACACTCTATAAAGGATTTGTGGGAAAACCCAGTTTCGGCTGTGGCCTTCCTTGGGGAGACGGGACTGCTCGGACAGACAGTCTAGGGAACGACAACAACAACAACAACAATTACATGCAGCCACCATAACATACAACAAAGCTGCAGAAATACTACAATCATACCTTGACACTCGACACCTGGTTCACTACAAGTAGACTCAAAATACCCTCAACCAAATCTTCAGCCACACGTCTCACCAATTGGACACTGAAACACAATATATACCAATGCTCTATATCAACAACACTCTCATACCACACACACACATACACCCAAGATTCTTGGCATAACATAAGATACATCCATGTCATTTAAACAACACATCACAAACATAAGGATGAAATGCACACCTAGGCTTAATACATTGAAATTAATTGCAGGAACAACATTTGGACAAAACAAACTATTACTACAGTATACAAACAAAGCATACAGTGTGTGATTAATTATGTGAGCTATGCATTGGGCCCCTAATCTTACTAAAGCACACCACAACACCATATAGACCATACAAAACAAAGCCCTAAAGACAATTACAGGTAGCACAAATACAACACCTACAGCCCATTTAGACCATGAAACGAAAGTCATCAAAGTTAAGGATCACCTTGATATAAGAGACACAAACACTTGCCATAGCCTCCACAAACACAGCACATCCACCACACTACATAGCAGAACACCCACCACACAAACCAAAAAAAGATCAAAACAACACCCAAATACCAATATCACACACAGATATTCTCTTCTCTTCCTCCACAACCACCAGACACCAACCTCCAGAAACATATCCATAATCATATCACTCACTGCTCTATCAACAAACTGAAAGATGCTTTGCTGCATGCCAGACTCCCAGATACCCATCCTTCTGAATCCCCTCTCCCCCTCATGAAGCGTGAGTGGGTACATGAGGATGCCAACATCGGTGCCTTAATTATATATATATTTTTTGTAGTTGTACATGAGTTAACCCTGGATTCTGTGAACTGGTTTGATCACATTTTCTGTGTTCATTATTCCTCAGTAAAAGAGAATGAGTAATACAGCAATGACTTTATATTTCATAATGCGAGTAGTGCGATGCATATGGCAGCTGATGCTGCATGTGAGAATTTGACTCGTACTGAAGCTGTTAAGGACAGTCCACCTGGTGTGACTGTAGTGTGGCCACCATCCAGCCATTCTAAGCTAACAAAGAAAAGGCTGGGTGACTGCATTGCAGATAACTGTCTAGGATGCAACACATCACCCCATACTATACAACACATTATGGAAGATTGCACTTTATACAATCATGCATGCCAGCAGCACAATATACTTTCTATAAAGGATTTGTGGGAAAACCCCATTCCAACAGTGGTGTTCCTCGGGTTGACAGGACTGCTCAGCCAGATAGTCTAGGGAATGACAGCAACAATAGCAACAACAAACAGAAAGAAAACTGAGAAAAACTCACAAAAAATGGAAAATGTTGAGAGCTGTTCAACCATAAAAGATAAAGATTAAATAACCCCATACCACACTTGGACACACATTTTCATCAGGCAACTTAGGGATGAATAATATCACCAGAACACCAATGCAACACCATTAACAAGCATTTCTCCAAAACAAGTTTCAGGCTCCCAATACCAGAAAATAGGAAAAGGGTTAAATACAGAAAATCAAACCAAACACTGAAGCCACCCCCCACTTAACCAGTAAAGATGCAGAAGGGGGCATAAAGAAATTTAAAAACCTCCAAACTAAAGGCCCAAACATAATCTCAAACATCCGCTTACCCTGACCAAATGGCCTTAAGAGTCTTAACACACATTGTCAACTGCTTTTCACACAGCAAAATCCCAAATGCCTGGAAAAGAGCTTGCATAATCCCTATTTTAAAATCAAACGAACATGAAAAGCCAGCATCAGACAAATCTCTACTATCTACAACATCCAGACTAAAGTTCGGAGCAAAAATCATATCAGAAATACCTATCTCCCCTAACCAACATGAATTCAAGGAAGGCCACTCCACTAGCACACTGCTCACAAAAATCACACAAGTGCTGGAAGGATGTGGGAAAAAAAAAATATATATATATATATATATTATAGCCATAGATTACAAGGTCCCCAATCATGTGCTATCCAAAAAGATCATAGGGACAGTAATTCATAACAATAATAAGTGGTTAACCAACTTTTACAGCAGGAAGACCATGCAGAGTAACCCAAAACAACCAAATATCAGACACAGGAAGGCTATACAATGGAGTATCAAGGTACATGCTTTCATCATCACTTCATGAATGGTCTTCCAACTCAAAAACCAGAACTAAACAAGCCCTTCACGTCAGACCACTGAACTCAATATTCTACCAACACCTCTCAGACATAAGCCCCACAGAAAAGAAAATTCCCATCTGGTAAGAACCATGGGTATGCTTATATTCAGGATACCATCTAGGATTGAAATGATACCTGGCCAGACTTAAATTGCCCCAGTTGCAGCCATCACACAGAGGACACACAACACCTTTTACTACAATGCCCCACACAAACAATCCCAAGATAACAACACAATATATCTTTACTTGGTGACTTGTAGACCCACCTGGAGGTTGTTACCCCACACAAACAATTCCAAGATAACAACACAATATATCTTCACGTAGGGACTTGTAGACCCACCTGGATGTTGTTACCAGTTATCTGAAGGCTGCATATTTTCTACAAGAGAAATCGGAAGGCAGTGGGTTAGTTGATTGATTTCCCAGATTTATATAACTGGCAGGTTGTGATATCAGTAGATATTAACCCATATAAATGATGGATAATGTAATCATGGCACCCTCACTATAATATTTACTGTTATTTTATTTTTAGATAAATAAAAAATGGTAATATATTTAAACAATAATATTTGAGAGTAAAGGTAACCTGCATGAGGTGGTACTGCAAGAAAGTTGTTAGAGTCATCTCCTTAAAGCCCTTCTTCAAACCATGTCAACTTCCACACTTTCATTTGTGGGTGTGGGCTGACATTCAGTCTTTGTAATGGGCCCAAGATCTCTGTATTAATGTTGACTGTTTCCTCCACATGAACTGTCACCCTGTGACATTTCTTCTACTCTTAAAGCCATTGGCATAGAAAGAGTCACACTAATACAGTGCAGATATCAATCCAAAGATTCTTCCCAGAGAAATCTGAAGGAAGGCCGAAGGACCATTTCCAGTTGCCTTGGGACTATGGGTTTCCATCATTGAAATGAATGACAACGGTTGATTGAACAAAAATATTATTATTGAAGAGATGGGATCAGTAAAGGTTACCTGTATTCCACTGAGGGCCATTATCCTATATGAATTTTCTATAATTAATATTGAGTTACATGAGTTTTATGTATTTTTAATACGAGCTAAAATTAAAAGATATTTATTTGAGATTTGCATTTTATTGACTTGATATGTTGTAGGAAGGAGATGTGTTTTGTAACAATGATTTCAAAATGTGTGCCATACATCCTTGCACAAACCATCCTGGGCAGTGTTTGAAGATGGCAACTGGTGACAGTTTTGGCAGAGTAAATACCACTTGTAGAAAAAGGCTTTATTGAATGTGTTTTGTTCATTAGCTTTTTTGGAAATACAGAGATGAAGAATACAAACTCTAGTAAAACCTCAGAAGGTGTTTGGACAAGGCAGGTAAGGGATGGGAAAGGGACAAGGGAAAAGTCAAAGGTCATTTTGCCAGGGCAAGTCACAGATGACCTGAAAACCTTATCACCACTGGAAATAAATCAATTACTGGGGATGCAGTGTTGAACATTCCCTTATTCTGTTCTGTGTCATACAGAGAGTCCTCAAATTACGGCGGAGTTCTGTTCCTCCACTATGTTGTGTACCAATTTTTGGGATAGGTTGAAACCAGCCTAAATAAGCACCTTCTATGGTGATTTCTTTTCTTATCTGTTATGCACTAACATAGCAAGAGTCTGCCATGTGCTTGGGAGCCATAATGAAGGTCAAAAAGTTCCCTAAAAAGCAACACAAGCAAGAGAGTGAATAATAGGTAGTACTCCAAAATTGTGCTTCTTCAGTCTGTCATTGCATATTTCTGTACTGTGCCCACCAATTAGGTATTTTTATCATTTAAAAGTTAATAATAATAATGAATAGATAAATCAGTAAAACCGGCAAAGGGAAATGTACAAGACCCAATATTGCCAGCATTGTAACCTTGAAATAGCAGAAATCAAGACACCAAGAACTCCTTGTACAGTAAGTCCTTGTTATATGGTACATATGCATTCCTGAAAACCTTACCACAAATTGAAATTACCGTAAACTGAACCCATTATAACATGTAATAATAGGATATGGCAGACGTACCTTCTCCCTTCTCTTTCCTCTTCAAAACATGAGCGGATACCGTATCTGTGAATTTTTCTTACCGTAAGTAGTAATTACCAAATACCATAACTGTGAATTTACCGGATAAAGAATTACCGTATAAGGAGGACTCACTGCACTGTTTATTCAACCTACCCATCATTGAATAATCATTATGTCATAGCATATCACTATGACAGGTGGACTTTTCCTGACTAGTATCATAACTCCCCAATAACCAATATTATGAGAAAAACATATTTGAAATATAGGGAGTCCTTGGATTACAATGGAATTCCATTCATAAGCTACATTGCAAACTTACTTTTGCCCTAGGTCAGAACTAGCCCAAGTAAGCACCTTCCATGGTGATTACTTTCCTTGTTTTCAATGTACTGCCATTAGAAGAGTCTACATTATGCTTGGGAACCACATTGAAGGGCAAAAAGTTAAGGGGATAAGTAGTAATTCAAAATGTCAAATTACTAAGACTAACCAACGCTTCCTTCATCAGTCTATCATTTCATGATGATGTACTCCTCTGCCACAGTCACCAAATATATATGATATAATTTATGGCGTACAAGTTGACCAAAAATTTTGGCTCATAATTCTGAGTTAGGCCTATACCTACCTATCAACCCCCAAACATATGGTAGGCTACCATCCCAAAACTTAAGCCTACCAGTAAATAGAATACTAAATTTGTGTTACTATTTCATTATTTTATAGTAATTTCTGTGTTAATATGCCAAATATGTTCACCAAACACAAGTTTTAGTGGGATATATTTGTGGTAGCCTGCTGAAAGTATGTTAAATGTACATATTGATTGTTAGGAGTTCTGTCCCACTTGTTTATAATTTTGTAGTGAAGGTTGCATTTTATACCTGCCAAATAAGTGGGCCTCTAGTTTTGGAAAGATTTTTTTAGACTGGAAAACTCGACTTGTAGTCTGCAGTTTACAGTATGCATATTTAGCTATATATATATATATATATATTACCTAGTTGTATTTTGCGGGAAGGGGAGCTATGCTCGTGTTGTCCCGCCATTGTATCTCACAGTGTCTAGTTTGTTTTTAAACTCATGAATGGTTTTTGCGCATACTATTTCATTATCCAGTTTGTTCCAAGTGTCCAAAACTCTATGTGGAAAACTGTTTTTCTTCAGTTCTCTTCTATAGCTATGTTTTTTTATTTTCTTACCATGTCCTCTTGTGTTTCTTTTGTCCCAGTTAAGTAAGTTCTCTCTATCAAGTAGCTCTGTGCCTTTCATGATTCTGTTGATGGTCAATAGGTCACCTCTCTCTCTTCTTTGCTCCAGTGTTGGTAATTCCAGCTTAGCCAATCTCTCCTCGTATGATAGGTTTGCAAGTGCAGGTGCCATTTTTGTAGTTGCTCTTTGGATTCTTTCTATTTTCTTTATATTCTTTTTGGTACTGGGGGACCACAATGTTGCCGCATACTCTAATCTAGGCCTTATCAATGTAACCAATATTTTTTTTTATCATGTCTTCGTCCAAGTATGTAAATGCCACTTTTATTGATCTTAGCAAGTTGTAAGTCTCCCCGACAATTTTGTTAATCTGTGTATCATAGGACAAGTTGTTCATGATAATTACACCCAAATCTTTTTCGGATCCTACTTTTTTTACTTCCTTGGCTCCAATTGTATATTTTCCTGATATTCTGTTTTTGCTTTTTCCAAACTCCATTATGCTACACTTCTTAGTATTAAAGTCCACTTCCCATTTCTGACTCCAGTTCCATACCTTATTTAGGTCTTCTTGCAGTGCTTCACAGTCCTCATCAGTTTCTACTTTCCTTAACAGTTTGGCGTCATCAGCAAAGAAGCTCATGTAGCAGTTCACGTCCTCGTCCATGTCATTCATATAGATAGCAAACATTATTGGTGCCAGTACAGATCCTTGCGGTACTCCACTGATCACCTCTTTCCAATCTGAATATTTTTCTCCGAGCACTACTCTCATCTTTCTACCAGTCAGAAAGTCCTCCATCCATTTTAGTAGGTTTCCTTGTATTCCTCCTATGTGTTCCAGTTTTTTTAGTAATTTTCTGTGTGGTACTTTGTCAAAGGCTTTTTGCAAGTCTAGGAATGCATAATCAGCCCATCCATTTCTTTCTTGCACTATGTCTATTAGTCTTGAGTAAAAGCATATTAAGTTTGTGGTGCATGATCTTCCTTGTCTGAACCCGAATTGTCTTGGGTTTAATATGTTGTTGTCTTCCAGATGTTTTACCCATCTATTCTTGATTATTTTCTCACAAATTTTTGCTATAGTGCTTGTTAGTGATACTGGCCTATAGTTGGTGGGTTCTTCCTTGTTTCCTCCTTTATATATTGGTACAATGTGTGTGTGTAAACATTAGCAAAGGTGAATGTACAGGGACAAATACTGCCAGCGTCATAACCACAAAATGGCAGAAGTTAAGCCTGGTGTAAACTGGGGACTCCCTATACATTATTTTTAGACATGCAATCTGTTCAGAAAACTAGCCTTGTGTATTAACCTAATTGTAGTATACAGGAAAGGAGCAACTCTTGTTGGATCTGTCTTCTCTCCAATTTATCATAACTAGCTTCAAATTGATGTATGGTTCCAAGTAGGTCTATATCCTTATTTTCCAATTATCATATTTAGATTTTATTTCTTGTATTATTCCAGCTTCAAAGCTAATCCGAGCATTTATGCATATATATGGAGTGGTGCAAGTCTTCATATTTTGTAGATATGAAGTCTTTCTTAATTTGTTTTCATGGCCTCTGAAAATTCTCCCATCACCTAATCAAGAGACATCTTCTCTTAATGTAGTCTTTCCTCTTTTGTGACCTGAGTGCTGTAATCATACTACCTCTTTCCCCTTGATCTTTCAAATTTGGTAGATCCAGTACATTTAGTCTCTCATGTGGTTTATATGCCAGGCTGGGAACCGCTTTGGTTGCTGCCCTTTGTATTCTTTCGATTTTGGTTATATCCATCACTCTGTGTGGATACCATACCACTAATGCATATTGAAGTCTTGGGCAGATTAAAGTTTCTATGAGTTTTTTCATCTCTTCATCCATAAAGTGAAAAGCCACTTCAATCTTCTGTCACAATCCTACTACTAAATCTGTCAGGCAACTTGTATTTCATCAACACTCCAAAATCTTTCTTCTCTTTTGCTATTGTGATGGATTTGCCTCTCAAGGAATAGTTTAAAGGTGGTCTTTTAGAACAATTCCCCATTTCTAGTATTTTGCATTTTTGGCATTGAAATTAATTTATCATTTGTACTCCATGCAAGTACAAGAAAAGAAGGAGGGAGGGGTGGAATATGTGGGGATGAAATGGGTGGGAGTGGATTTATGCCTTTGACTTTGGCTATCTCCCTTGTAAGGAGGAAAAAGCCATTGGTATGTGTATGTATGGATATATGTAGTCCATGCAAAAATAGTGTATAGACTTTTTTGCAATAATCTACTGTCAACTTTGTTTTTCACTCTTCTCTTGAATTTTGTATCATCAGCAAACATGTTGGCATAGTTTGTTGTACCTTCTATCATGTCATTAACATGGATAAGAAACATTTTAGGTGTTAGCAATGAACCTTGCAGAACTCCATTGGTCACTGCTCTCCATTTTGACATCCTCAACTATTGTACTGTACTCATCTACCTCCCCTTAAAAAAATACTTCATCCATTGAAGTAGTTTGCCTCTTGGGCCTCCAGTATGCTCCAGTTTCCTAAGAAGATGATTGTGAAGTACTTTATCGAAACCCTTTTCTGGGTCAAGGGACACACAGTCCACCCAGCCCTCCCTTTCTTGCAGCACATCAATCATTCTCAAGTGAAAGCTTAAAAGGTGTGATTCACATGACCTTCCAGATCAAAAGCCAAACTGACTGTTAGTCAGAATGTTCATCTCTTCAAGGTGTTTGACCCATCAATTTTTCACAAACCTTCATATGATTTCACTATTGTGCTAGTCAGTGATATCAGCCTATAGTTAATGATGTCTGCTTCTGCCTTTGTGAATTAGACTACATAAGGACTCCTCATGCAGCACTATTCCTTCTTTCAATGAACATACAAGACTGAATCTTGTCTGCCAGTTGTTCCCAACATTCTTTAAGTATCCAATTCGCAATTGTCACAAACTAGCCTTTGTATTTGAGTTGATGTATCAAATCCCAGCTGTGATTTGAACAGTTCCTTCAATCCAATGGCCAATGTGAGTAATTTGCTTTTTAACCCCTTCCATACGGTGCCGCACACGTAGGCGTCATGGACTTAGATCTCGGTGGCAGCAACCAATGCCAGCCGTACGACGTGTCGTAATAATACTCGCATCATAAAATATAGTCACCGCTTATATCGATCGTTCTCTCTTCACCCGTGAATTTTGATAACCATAGAAAATGCGATTACAAAAGAATTAGAAAGAATGTCATTATGGAGAGGCGACTACAATAAATATAATCAAGACGCCGATATGGCAGCCTCGCGAATACACTCGCTCCCCATGACGCCTACGTGTGCGGCACCGTATGGAAGGGGTTAATGGGTTTTCCTATCTTCACTTGGGGGAAAAAAAAAAAGAGAGAGAGAGAGAGAGAGATGATGTGCAAAACTTATTTAATTTACATGATATAAAAAATGTATAAGGTTTTGACTTACACTGAAGTTGGGTATGAACAGAGTGCAAGCAAGGGAGTCAGAGAGAGTCAATGCCCACATCTTCTTAAAGTTATACCACAACTGCACAACATCGGTGCCAAGGATAGATGCCAATGTGTGCCTGGCTTCACACTTCTTTATTTATGTGAGAAGAAGGCTTAAAAATTGTCAGTCATTACCAATTTATACTAATGGGAGAACATAAGTATATATGCGAGGATACTACTTTGTAGTGTCATTTTGTTTTCATCCCCTCTGACCTCTGAGGGGAGAAGGCCTCAATTTTGTACTCCTCCACCATTTGAGCAGCAAGGCTCCTGCAACTATGGCATTTATAAGGTAGAGACATTTTATATAAAATCTTATTTTCTAATTTAAGATAACTCACTGATTGGTTGAATCCAACATCAATGATGATCCATTTGGGATGACCAACAATATGGCTCTTGCTAGAATGTAGCTTGTGGCACCATTTTTCGCATCCCCTTTGTGTCAGTGATGCATCATGGAACATGACAGCAATCCTCTCAGATCCTGATGTTTTTCACATATCCAATGACTTTATATCTTCTCTACTTTAATTTTTTTCTTACCATGCTTACTTCTAAAAAACTATTCTCTTTTGTGAAGACAGAAGGGAAACTTTCATTATTTACTATTGATAAACCTGTAAACAGTTTTGGTTCATCTCTGCATTTATTTACAACACTACTTTCAAAATTACTTTCCTCCTCCCTGCTCAAGTATGTGTATATATATATATATATATATACATACAGTGAGTCCTCCTTATACGGTAATTCTTTATCCGGTAAAATCACAGTTATGGTATTTGGTAATTACTACCCTCGATTCTATTTATGGTAAGAAAAATTCACAGATACGGTATCTTCTAGATATTTTGAAGAGGAAAGAGCAGGGAGAAGGTATGTCTGCCATATCCTATTATTACATGTTATAATGGGTTTGGTATACAGTAATTTCAATTTGCGGTAAGGTTTTTCAGGAACGCATATGTACCGTATAACGAGGACTTTATATATATATATATATATATATATATATATATATATATATATATATATATATTTATACATGTACAATGGAGCCTTGGATGACAAACTTAATTCATTCTGTGACTCTGTACATGAAACTGAAACATTTGCTAACTGAAATAATTATGGCAGGTACACCAAAACACTAAACCGGTGGGGTTGTGTGTACAGGCATATGTGTATGTTTGTACTCTGAAGTATTGTTCATTAACAGACCAAAATTGTTCACAAATCTTGTTTGTTAAGAGATTTGTTCATTAAATGGGATGTTCATTACCCGAGGTTCAACTGTATATATATACATATATATATATATATATATATACATGCGTAAGTAACCACTAGGAAAAGTATACTAACGAAGCAGAACGCTTTCGTATAATTACATCTTCAGTGTATCAGCACTGAAGATGTAATTATACGAAAGCGCTCTGCTTCATTTATTTACTTTTCCTAGTGGTTACTTACGCATTTGTGAACACACGCTCCTAGTGTTTTTATTGCATATATATATATATATATATATATATATATATATATATATATATATATATATATGTAATATATATATATATATATATATATATATATATATATTTGTGTGTGTGTGTATGTACAAAAGTAATATCTTACATGCTTGATGTGGTATTATAAGAACGGCACTCATGACTCATCTGTGACATCAGACATGACTTAATTCATTTGTCAACTAAAATACTTCAGCAGCCAGGCTATTCTGCAAATCAGTGTATCTGTATGTAAAGCTGTGATTTTTTATATCATTGAAAGTTTTCTCTATCTTTTTCTTCCTCCATGGCTTTTTGTTACTCTATTTCCCATGCTATGAGATTGTCTGTCAGTTTTATTCACTCCTTTTATAGTTGTAAACAAAGCAATTGTGTCATTCCAAACTGGCTTTTCATGATATGGGTGAAGAGAAAAGATGAAAAAGAATAAAGAAAAGTATTGTCTGATCTGCCAGTTCTTAGAACATGCAGTATTGGTATGGTGTCTGCACAAAGCAAAAGATACAAACAAGATCAAGAGAATATAAGAATAGCAACCAAATTAGTTCCCAGGATCAAGAGAATACAAGGACAGCAACTGAAATGAAGAAAGAAAAGAAGTTTACAAACAATCTAGTAATGGCTATACCAGAATTCATAGGGAAGAAGTAAGCAATTTTGAAAGAGGTGTAGTAGAAAAATGCAAAGATGAATTAAAACTGTTTTACAGGATCATAAATGGTAAATTGAGATACAGGGAAAAAATCACCAAGTGAGGTGAGGCCTCTGAAAAGGCCTCAGCTCACGTGGAAATAATGGATGAAGTTTCCAATCAGTCTTCACAAAAGAGTGCAACATTTTGGAGGAAAGTGAGGGGAACAATAAACCAGGTTTAAGCAGATATAAATGTAGAAGTGAAGGAAGTGGTCAATCTCCTGGGATCATTGGATGTGACAAAAGGTTCAGGACCTGACAGGATCTCAAACTGGATACTTAAAGAATGTAGGGAACAACTAGTGGAAAAGATCCATAGTCTTATTACATGTTCATTGAAAGAAGGCATTGTGCCACTTCATTGGAAAAGGGCAAATGTGGTACCAATTCACAAAGGTGGAAACAAGGAAACACCACTAAATTATAGGCCCGTGCAGAGGTGAGGTGCTGGGGGTGCCCGAGCACCTGCCCCTTTGCCCTGTGCTCCAAAAGTGCCCTTCACAAAAATATATAAAAATTAATGAAAAATTATTTTTCACAGGCTTTTTCCATTTTCTTACCATTCAGAAATTATAATGTGGAAAATGGTGTTGCACCCTACTGGATAGTTGCCAAATATGAATAATACAAAAAAGTGAAGTGCCCAATTTCCAGCCCAGAGCACCTGCCCCTTGCAATATCTGTGCACAGTACTGGCCAGTATCACTAACCAGCACAATAGTGATATTATATGAAAGGATTGTGAAAGGTTGATGGACCAAATATTTTGAAAAGATGAACATTCTGACAGACAGTCCGTTAGGCTTCTGATCTGGAAGATCATGTGTGTGGAACCTTTTATGGAACCTTTTAAGCTTTTACTCGAAAATGATGTGCTGCAAGAGAGAGAGGGTTGGGTGGACTGCATGTACCTGGACCTAGAGAAGGCATTTGATAAAGTACCTCACAGTCAACTTATGTGGAAATTGGAGCATGTTGGAGGACTGAGAGGCAAACTATTAGAATGGATTAAAGACTTTGAAGGAAAGATACATGAGGACAGTAGTAAAGGACAAGATGTCAAGCTGGAGAGAAATGAGCGAAGTACCACAAGGTTCAATGCTTGCAACAATAATGTTTCTTGTTTGCAGAGGATGCAAAAATCATAAGAGTGAAAAATGAGGAGGATAGAATATTGCAAAAAGATCTAGATATTATTTATGTATGGAGCCAAAAATGGGAAATGAAGTTTAGTACCAAAAAATGCAAAGTACTGGAAATGGGCAATAGTAGCAAAGGGCCATCCTTAAACTATTCCTTGGGAAGCAAACACATTACAAAAGCAAACGAGGAGAAAGACTAGGAGTGTAGATAAAAGACAACCTGTCACCTGACAGACATATCAGCAGGATTGTGAGAGAGACATATGGACTACTGTAGATTAAAATGGCGTTCCATTATATGGATGAAAAGATGATGAAAAAATTCATCAAAACCCTGATATGTCCAAGATTGGAATATGCATCACTACTATGGTCCTCACACAGAGTGAAGCATATAAGCAAGATTGAGAGAATACAAAGTGCAGCAACCAAACTGGTCCCCAGCCTGCCAGATAAATCAAATGAAGAAAAACTGAAGGTACTGGGTCTACCAACCTTGAAAGATCGAAGAGAAAGAGGTGACATGATTACAGTGTTGAGGTCACTAAAGGGGATAGATAGAAGAGATCTCCTGGGAGGGTTTTAAGAGGTAATGGAAGTAAATTAAGAAAAACCACATGTCAAAAGGATGTGAAGTAGTTTTCCATATAGATGTATAGATATGTGGAATAGCTTAGAAATGTGAAAAATATGTATAATTGATGGACAATATATAAACATGGTGCTCATTTATGTGTTGATTATATGATTTTTTTTTTTTTTTTTTTTTTTTTTTTCTAATAGCCAAAACTTATGCCTTCATTTTTCTCTTTTTTTCAATTTTGATACCCCAGGGGTCAAATCTCTACCTCAAATTTTTGCTAAAGTGGGATTTTTTATTTTTCAACCTAGAATTCTAAAACTGATATTTGGATTCCTTGTCTTTTTCATATTCTAAACATTTAAATATTTATGACTTTTATCACCCTAGTTATTGGTTGCCAAATGTTAGTCACCTCTCACATGACCTCAAAATATTTGAAGTCATATCTCCTAAACAGTTGTTTGGATTGACCTTTAAATTTCAGGAATGTGTATAGGGCCCTTAAATTACCCATGAACCAAATTTCAGCAAAATCAAAGGGATGAGGGTGTTTGAATTTATGTATTTATTTATTTATTCATTATTATTATTTTTTTTAATCTCACGGAGAATGCCCCTTTATCCCTTTCATGACCTGAACTTGACATTTAGTGGATTGGTGCCTCCTCTTTTGACTTATTCTAAAAACATTTATGTGTTCATTTGCCATGGAGTCACTTTCCATGATTGTTGATGTAATTTCCCTATTATATAATGTCTCCTTATTCATGCATTACTGTGCTCCTCTTTTCATCCTGTTACTGTGAGATGTTTACTTTTGTCTGCCATATTCCTAACACAATCTTCCCTGTTTTTCACTTCCTCCATTTTATCCTGTTCTTCCCTTTTCTATTGTTCTGATCTCAGTTTAACTCTACTTGTTGAACTTTACCTATCTCAACTTTTCTGTCTTGTATTTGATATTCTTTTCATTTGATTTGGCCTTATTACCATTATCCATCGGCATCTATGACCTCTGCAGTTACAACACCAGATAACCTTTAATCAATCAATTACCATTATCCTCTAGTTTATCTATCTTGATCTTACCTTCCAGTTGTGTGTTTTAAAATATAACCAGAAAAATGCATCACAAAATAAGCACTCTAAGACTGCCCCCCCAAACTCCATACTCCACCTAACTCCCCAAAGCATCAGCCCAACTGAGAAATCCCCTCCACAACAAGCAAGCATATTGCCATTACTCCATTAAGGCCACATCTCAGCTCCGAAACAGTATCAACACAAATTGCGCCAGATACAGTCACCACACAGAAGACACTGAAAACCTCATCCTACACTAGCTTACTCTAGCCTAACCCGGACATAATATCTCTTCCTTGATACACTTGTGAACCAATCCTGTGGCCATTGCAGGTGAATTGGGAGCTGTGGATCTCCTGCAAAAGAGACCTGGAGCAATGGAATGATTGATTGAGATGATCGATTTCTGGTTTCTTTTCAACATTAAGTGTAACAACTTTTTCTAATTGTTTCTAAATCTCAGAACTCATTCATAAGATGAAGCTAAGCCAAAACTGATTATATATATATATATATATATATATATATATATATATATATATATACACAAGGTACAGAAATAATGAAGAGCCATCGAAACTAGATCTAATATTTACAACAGAGCCTGAAATAGTGCATAAAGTCCAGTATGAGACACCAATTGGAAAGAGTGACCATGTACTCATCGAAACTATACTAAAGGAAGAAATAGACATAGAGAGGAACGAAAAGCATAGGAAAGGAAGACTGAGGTACAACAAAACAGACTTTACAAAACTAAAGACATTCTTCCGGAATGCAAACTGGGAAATATTTTACAGGGAAGAAACAGCAGTGGAAGAGAAATGGAATATATTGATGGAAAACTACAATGAAGGGGTAAACAGGCATGTACCAAGACAAAAGCGAGAGAGAGAGAGTACATTAAATGTTGGTTCAACAAAAGATGCAGTGAGGCAAAAGACAGAAGGGACAAAGCTTGGAAAAAGTGGAGAAAAGACAAAAAACAAAGCAAATGGCAAATTTATGTTAACTATAGAAATGAGTATGTTAATGTGAGAAGAGAGGAGAAAAGGAACCATGAGAAGGATATTATAGACAAATGCAAAGAGCAACCCAAACTATTCTATCGGTATGTGAATGGTAAACTTAAAAACAAACAGGAATTGGTGAAACTATGCCAAGGAAACATAGAATACACAGAAGATTTAGAGATGGCCGAAGTCATGAACAATCACTTTAAATCTGTTTTCACCAGAGAGAAAATACCGAATTGTGACATAGACAAAAACAAGAAATCTCCCCTCATGAATGAGTTTACAGCATCACTAAAGGAAATATCAGAACATTTATCAAGGCTGGATGTCAGAAAATCACATGGCCCGGACGGTATTGCAAATTGGATTCTAAAGGAGTGCAAAGAACTAACAGACAAAATACACATCTTAATAAACAGCTCACTCAAAGAAGGAAAGATACCCGAGGACTGGAAAAACGCTAACATTGTACCAATACACAAAGGAGGAAACAAAGAAGAACCCACCAACTATAGGCCAGTATCACTAACAAGCACCATTGCCAAAATTTGTGAGAAAATAATCAAGAATAGATGGGTAAAACATCTGGAAGACAATGACATATTAAACCCAAGACAATTCGGATTCAGACAAGGAAGATCATGCTCCACAAACTTAATATGCTTTTACTCAAGACTAATAGACATAGTGCAAGAAAGAAATGGATGGGCTGATTGTGCATTCCTAGACTTGCAAAAAGCCTTTGACAAAGTACCACACAGAAAACTACTAAAAAAACTGGAACACATAGGAGGAATACAGGGAAACCTACTAAAATGGATAGAGGACTTTCTGACTGGTAGAAAGATGAGAGTAGTGCTCAGAGAAAAATATTCAGACTGGAAAGAGGTGATCAGTGGAGTACCGCAAGGATCTGTGCTGGCACCAATAATGTTTGCTATCTATATGAATGACATGGATGAGGACGTGAACTGCTACATGAGCTTCTTTGCCGATGACGCCAAACTGCTAAGGAAAATAGAAACTGATGAGGACTGTGAAGCACTGCAAGAAGACCTAAATAGGGTATGGAACTGGAGTCAGAAATGGGAAGTGGACTTTAATACGAAGAAGTGTAGCATAATGGAGTTTGGAAAAAGCAAAAACAGAATATCAGGAAAATATACAATTGGAACCAAAGAAGTAAAGAAAGTAGGATCCGAAAAAGATTTGGGAGTAATTATCACGAACGACTTGTCCTATGATATACAGATTAACAAAATTGTCGGGGAGACTTACAACTTGCTAAGATCAATAAAAGTGGCGTTTACATACTTGGATGAAGACATGATGAAAAAAATATTGGTTACATTGATAAGGCCTAGATTAGAGTATGCAGCGACATTGTGGTCCCCCAGTACCAAAAAGAATATAAAGAAAATAGAAAGAATCCAAAGAGCAGCTACAAAAATGGCACCTGCACTTGCAAACCTATCATACGAAGAGAGATTGGCTAAACTGGAGTTACCGACACTGGAGCAAAGAAGAGAGAGAGGTGACCTATTGACCATCTACAGAATCATGAAAGGCACAGAGGTACTCGATAGTGAGAACTTACTTAACTGGGACAAAAGAAACACAAGAGGACATGGAAAGAAAATAAAAAAACATAGCTATAGAAGAGAACTGAAGAAAAACAGTTTTCCTCATAGAGTTTTGGACACTTGGAACAAACTGGACAATGGAATAGTATGCGCAAAAACCATTCATGAGTTTAAAAACAAACTAGACACTGCAAGATACAAAGGCGGGACAACACGAGCATAGCTCCCCTTCCCGCAAAATACAACTAGGTAAACTAGGTAAATAAAATACATACACCTACCTTAGGGTAAGTTCTTGAAATCCTGTATATTGAAGATATCTCACCAGTTGTCTGTTTGAACTCTTTGGATATAGTATTTGTCCTTTTCAGCACAAGGAAAGTTTGGTGGTTGATCTTGAAGAATTTTGTGATTGGAGTGTTAATATGTTATTGTGTGGATGTATTGTGTGGTACAGATGGTATGTTGTTATAGATATTTGAGTAGTAGGCACATTCACCAAACTCATTATTCCCCTCACCCTCTCCCCATCAGCACAGAAAAATCCCTCTCAATAGAAGCAAGACCCATAGTAGCCCAATTGTGTTCAGGGCACCATCCAGCTCTAAGACAATATCAGTACAAATAAGGCCCAGTCACAAAGTCAGATGTGTAGTTTTTCGTTGCATTCAGTTGGTTCTGCTTGTGTGATGTAACAAAATGGGTGAGTAGAGTTGTGGGCCTTTGCATAGAAGTGTGTGTCTACAGACATAACTTCACAGAAAAATCCCTCCCAAGAGAAGCATGAACTACATTAACATGTTTGGATTTAGGTCACTATCTAGCACAAGACTGCTAGTACAGAATAAGCATGGCTACAGAAACAAACTCCCCAAATGCAGCCATCACAGAGAGGACATCATGCCCTACCCAAGCCATACCCAGACAACAACACAGTATTACTTTCTTTTGTCAGTCAAATGACTGTTACAAGTTACCTGGAAGACATGGGTCTCTTGCAATGGATTGATTGAAATGCAAAGGAAACCCTCCAATTGACACATGTTATTGACAATGTAAGTAGTAGTGTTTGAGAATGGTAATTGGTGGAGAAAAGTAAGGAGCACAAGCCCACAAAGGCTAGTACTGGCACCCATAATGTTCTTGATTGACTTGAATAATGATGTAAGGAATGACGAGCTATACTATCATGTTAGCAGATTATACAAAAGATCATGACATGAGAAAAAGATATGAAAATTGCATATTGTTTAAGAGACTTTGACAGCGTATTTGGGTGGATCCAAGTGTAGAAAATGAACTTTACTGCCCCCCCCCCCCATGCAAAATATTGGAAATGGTCAAAAATACAATGATTTATTCTTTGGGAAGTGAAATGATTGCTGGACAAGATCAAAAGAAGGGGATTTGGAAGTTCTGAATAATTTGTTACCTGACAAGCACATCAGTTTGTGGGCAGGACATACAGACTGTTGATCAACATGAACTTGGCTTTTCAGTACAAGGATGGAGAGATAATGAAAAAATCCATTTTGAGCTTAATCCAACCCAGATTATATCTGTAGCAGTAATGTGGCCCCTACACAAAATGAAGGATGTGAATATGATAGTGAATACAGAGAGTAGCAACCAAAGTCCCCAGCTGAGTAGACAAATCATATGAAGAGAAGTATTGAGTCTGCCATCCGTAAAAGAAAGAGAAAACACATTATTGCAGTGTTCACATCATTGAAAAGGGTGGATAACATTCTTTCCTGTGCATTACAAATAGTTAAAATGTGATAAAAATAATTTTTCACCTGTGTCCCCTCAACTCCTAGAGATTACATTACTACAGTAAAAGCTCTCTTATCTGGCATCACTGGGACCAAAGGCATGCCGGATACTTGAAGGGGTTGCTAAAGTAAGTGAAGGGGTACAGAAATATATCTACAATCTCCCCCTTTACTCACTATTAATGTCAGTTAACATATAGTATCACATACCGTAACATAAACAAAGCATCAAAAGTGGGAAGTAAAATTCAATATTAAGAAATGCAGCATAATGGAATTTGGAAAGAGTAAAAATAGAATATCAAAAGATTACAGAGTTGGGGAAGAAAAAATAAATAAAACAAACTATGAAAAAGATCTTGGAGTGATGATTGGAAAGGACATGAAACCAGATAAGCATATAAACAAGATGTTCAGAGAAACCTACAACTTATTGAGAGCAATCAAAGTGGCATTTACCTATATGGACGAAGAAATGATAAGGAAAATACTTACTACACTAATAAGACCAAAACTCGAGTACGCAGCATCACTTTGGACACCCAGTACCAAAAAGAATATTAAGAAACTAGAAAGATTACAAAGAGCGACAACAAAACTAGCACCGACACTTGCCGAACTAACATATGAGCAAAGACTATCCAAATTGAACCTACCAACTCTGGAACAAAGAAGAGAAAGAGGAGATTTGCTAACTATCTACAGAATAATGAAAGGAATGGAAGTTTTAGACAGGAACGACCTAATGTGGGACAACGGTAAAACAAGAGGACACGGAAAAAAATTGGAAAAGGATAGTTATAGAAAAAACTTGAAAAGGAACAGTTTCCCACACAGAGCGATAAATATATGGAACAAATTAGACAACAAAACAGTGTGCTAACACTATACAAGATTTTAAGATAAAACTTGATGCGGAGAGATACAAAGACGGGTCACCACGAGCATAGCTCCCCTCCCGTATATTACAACTAGGTAAATACATGATTGCAGCGTCACCACCTCACTCGCCAACGTACAGTTCATCACTAGACACTAACCTTCTCTGTTTGGGCCTTAATATTGTAGATGATTGATGAGCCTATGCCAAATTCATCCATGAGTATTTTTCGGTTTTCCCTTTCTCTAAACATTTGCAAATGTCCACCTTCTGCCTAAGTGTAAGCACAACAGGTTTCAGTTTATCAGTTTTGGGTATGATGAAAGTTTACAGGGGAACACTTGAGGAAGAATGTAGCTGAACTGAGCAGAGACAAACACAAACGTGGCACATGTGAGACTGAACAGCGTGGGCAGTGGGCTGTAGCAGGTGGTGCGAAACTGACCCAGACAGTGGTACACTCTGATGACAGCAGGAACAATTAAAGCCTTGCGTGGGAAATTTTATCGAATTGTATTGATATCATATACATTTTTATAGATTTTAATACTCGGAAAAAATATGCCGGATACTTGAAGTTGCCAGATACGTGAATGCTGGATAAGAGGGCTTTTACTGTACCTTGATTTTCGTACTTGCCCTTGTACTATAAATATTATGTGGACACCACATTATAGTCCTTTCCCTATATTTACACTAACTTCAGTGTATCCCATGATATATGAAAAATGAATAAAAATGTAAATACATAAAAGCTGTTTTAGCTATATTTTCCTATAATACTTGATGCTCAAAGTTGGAGCAAGCTGGTCTATTATTAGAAGGCCTGCTGCTTGACAATTTGTGGCAAATATACCATACCTATGAAACACAACACAGTGTGATTATAAAATTTGGTCATCATGAAAAGTACAGTATTCCAAGTCTTGTACATAGTAAACATCATACATGATACTTGAGGAAAACATCATTAGCCCTTTAATGTAATTACAGTATTCGTTTATGTTAATGCATATTTTAATGTGTATTTTATCTAATTGTAGTATACAGGAAAGGAGCAATGTTCATTGGGTCCTGTCTCCTATTCTCTAGTTTTCTAACATACCTAGATTCAAATTCATGTGGGGTTCCAATTTAATCTATATCTTTGATTTCTAATTAACACATTTAGATTTGTACTCATGTATTGATTGAGCTTGGGCTATGTCACCTAAGCTATTCCAAATATTTATAAATCTGTATGGAAAGCTATTTCTTCACATCCTAACATGTGTTTTTTCTTAATTTACTTCCATGACCTCTTAACCTCTTCAATACAATGATGCCTAGGTGGGCATCATGAGGTGTGAGTCTATACGAGAGTGCTGGCATTGGTGTCTTAATTATATTTATTTTGTAGTTGTAGCTGAGTGACCCCCGAATTCTGTGAACTGGTTTGATCATATTTTCCATGTTTATTATTACTCAGAATGAAAGAGAATGAGTAATACAGTAGTGACTATTTTTTATAACACAAGTAATGCGATGCATCGTACATTAGGCATCCGATACTACATGCAAGAATTTGACTTGTATTGAAGAGGTTAAAGTTCTCCCTTCTTTAATCAGATCTCTTCCATCAGTGCAATCTATCCCCTTTAGTGACCCTGAATACTAATCACGTTACCTCTTAATGATCTTTCAAAGTTGGTAGACCCAGTACTTTTAGTCTTTCCTCATATGATTTATCTGGCAGGCTGGGGACCAGTTTGGTTGATGCTCTTTGTATTCTTTCAATCTTGCTTATATCCTTCACTCAGTGTGGGGACCATACTACTGACACATATTCCAATCTTGGATGTATCAGGGTTTTGATGATTTTTTTCATTATCTCTTCATCTATATAATGGAACGCCACTTTAATCTTCTACAGTAGTCCATATGTCTCTCCCACAATCCTGCTGATATGTCTGTCAGGTGACAGGATCTTACTCCTTTTTTGCTTTAGTCATGTGTTTGCTTCCCAAGGAATAGTTTAAAGATGGCCTTTTGTTGCTATTGCCCATTTCCAGTACTTTGCATTTTTTGGTAATTCAATATCATAGAGAAAAAAAAAAAACCTGACAGGGCTTTGCTCTATTTCTTTATTCATATAATGGAATGCCACTTTAATCTTCTACAGTAGTCTATAAGTCTCTCCCACAATCCTGCTGATATGTCTGTCAGATGACAGGTTCTTCCACCTTTTTTGCTTTAGTCATGTGTTTGCTTCCTAAGGAATAGTTTAAAGATGGCCTTTTGTTGCTATTGCCCATTTCCAGTACTTTGCATTTTTTGGTAGTTCAATACCATAAAAAAATAAATAAATAAAAAAACTGACAGGGCTTTGCTCTACCAGGGGTATCTCATTTACCACTGTGTGGGTGTGGGGTGGTGAGTTTAATCATTTTAAATGGTGCTGGCGTGTAGTTTAGCAGTGTCCTCATTTCCACTCTTGTAAATTGGTACCACATTAGCCCATTTCCAATCCTGTGGCACTCTTCCTTGTCCTAATGAACATCCAGTAAGACTGAATCTTATCCACCAATTCCCTACATTCTTTAAGTATCCAGTTTAAGATCCCATCAGGTATTTATTTAATTGTAGTATACAAGAAAGGAGCAACACTCATTGAGTCCCAATTCCTACCCTTCTATTTATCATACCTAGTCTTAAATTCATGTACAGATTGCAACTTAATCTATATCCTTAATTTCCAATTATCATATTTAGATTTGAATTCTTATGTGATGTGTGATTCACCATGGTCTTGGATCATATTTTGGACTTGTGATCAACAGCTATTATCCTCCCGAATGAGAGCTCATAGCTCACATATTGATCAATGTAGAAGTAAGGGAAGTACTCATTCTCTTGGAATCATTGGATATGACAAAAGCTTCAGGACCTGATGGGATCTCAAATTGGATACTTAAGAATGTAAGGAACAATTAGGGGACAAGATCCACAGTCTTATTACACATTCATTGAGAGAGAGTATTGTGCTGCTTGATTGGAAAAGGGCAAAAATGTGGTGCCAATTCACAAAGGTGGAAACAAGGAGACACCACTAATTAGTCCAGTATCACTAACCAGCACAATAGTGAAATTATGTGAAAGGATTGTGAAAGGTCAGTAGACCAAATATCTGGAAGAGATGAAGATTCTGACAGACAGTCAGTTTGGCTTCAGATTTGAAAGGTCATGTATGTCAAATCTTTTAAGCTTATACTCAAGAGTGATTGACATGCTGAAAGAGAGGGAGGGATGGGTGGACTGTGTGTACCTCAACTTAGAGAAGGCATTTGATAAAGTACCTCACACTCAACTTATGTGGAAATTAGAGCATGTTGGAGGACTGAGTGGCAAACTACTAGAATGAATGTAAGACTTTTTGAAAGAAAGATGCATGAGGAGAGTAGTAAAGGATAAGAGGTCAAGCTGGAGAGCAGTAATGAGCGGAGTTCCTCAATGTTTAGTGCTTGTACCAATAATGTTTCTTGTCTATATCAATGACATAATGGAAGGAACAAGCTATGCCAACATGTTTGCAGATGACACAAAAATCATAAGAGTGAAAAATGAGGAGTATGAAAGACTATTGCAAAAAAAATCTAAATACTATTTTTGCATGGAGCCAAGAATAGTAGATGAAGTTAAATACCAAAAAATGCAAAGTACTGGAAATGGGCACTAGTGGCAAAAGGCCATCCTTAAACTGTTCCTTGGGATGTAAACCATTACAAAAGCAAAAGAGGAGAAGAATATTGGTAAAAGATGACCTGTCACCTAACAGACATATCAGCAGGATTGTGGGATAGACATACTAACTACTGCAGAAGATTAAAGTGGGGTTCCACTACATGGATGAAGAGATGATGGAAAAATCTCATTGAAACCCTTATACATCCAAGACTGAAATATGCATCAGTAGTATGGTCCTGAAACAGAATGAAGGATATAAGCAAGATAGAATACAAAAGGCATCAACCAAACTGGTCCCCAGCCTGCCAGATAATCCATATGAGAAAAGACTAAAAGTATTGGGTCTGCCAACTTTGAAAGATGGAAGAGAAAAAGGTAATATGATTACAGTGTTCAGGTCACTAAAGGGAATAAACTGCATTGACAGAAGAGATCTGATATCAAATTCTTGTGCACAGGATCAGCTGCCATATGTATGATGCATCACACCACTCTCATTATAGAATATAAAGTCACTGCTGTATTACTCATTCTCTTTTACTCTGAGTAATAATAAACAGAAAATGTGATCAAACCAGTTCACAGAATCTGGAGGTAACTCATGTACAAATACAAAAAAATATATATAATCAAGACACCAATACCAGCATCCTCGTTAACTTATCCCTCATGATGCCTATACAGGTGTCATCATAACGAAGTGGTTAAAAGGTCATGGGAGTAAATAAGAAAAAAAATAAAAAAAGTTATAAGTATGTGAAGAAATACACTTTTCTATATAGATGCATAAATATATAGAATAGCTAAGAATTGGTGTCAAGTATGTACCCAACCACACTCCTATATGCAGCCCGCAGCACATTTGCTGTTCCAGTTTTACAGTTGGCTTGCTTCATGTTTGTATGATTAATTAATCCGGCCTTTTATCTTTTAAAGTTATCACTTATTTTTATAAATTAGATGACTGTCTTTTTTTGTCAGACATATTTATCATGTTTGGAGCAATGGCCACTCCCTTGCGTGAACTCCTTACTGTATGTAAATTCACACTCACGGATGAACTCTACCATGTCACTGATGTTCAGTGGTTAAGATGAGGACTTGTGTTGAAGTGCTTTTATGAATTAAAAAGTGAAATACAGAGGTTTATGCATGTAAAAGGAAGGGATGTGCAGAAATTGAAAGACAAGGAATGGGTTCAAGACTTAGCTTTCATGGTAGATATGACAGAACATTTGCATTACCTGAATACAAGGCTGCAAGGTTGCAATAAGTTAATGACAGATTTACATGATTCTCTTTGTGCCTTTGAGCTGAAGCTTAAACTTTTTGAACGCCAAGTAGCAGCAGGTAATACTGGACTTTTCCAGTTCTGAAGTCCCTGCAAGACACACCAGAGTTTCATGGTAATATCAACGCCAAAAATTACTGCAACAAGATTTCCAATTTAGTGAGTTCAGAGAAAGATTTGCAGACTTTAAAAACCTTGATCAGGATTTTTCTATAATCTGCAACTCTTTTGCTGTTACTGGTGATGAGACACCAGAACAGTTTCAGTTAGAACTAATTGAGCTCCAGTGTAATTCTGTGTTGAAGGATAAGTATACAACTGTTGATACTGGCACATTTTATCAGTATGTTGGGCCAACATATCCACGAATTAAATGTTTGGCCTCAAGGGTGATGTCAGTGTTCGGCAGTACCTGTATGTGAACAACTCTTCTGTGATGAACTTGAACAAGTCTTGACTCAGGTCTCAACTTACTGATGAACATTTCTACTTAACATTGAAGGTAGCCACTGCTCAATTCTTAATGCCAAACATTGGTGCAGTTGTACAGGCCAAGAGGTGCTAAGTTTCTGGGAGCAGTAGTATTACAAATTAGGTAAATGATAGGCTGATTTCCTTTGCACCTTTGTTTTTAGGTTATATGTAAACACGAGTGTAGATTAAATTTACCTTTTATTATTATTATTTTTATTATCATCATCTGAGGTGAGGGGGAGAGCAAGGGTGGTAAAGAAGATGGGAGATAGGATTGATGAAAGAGTTTTGGGACAGTTTGGACACATGGAGAGAATGAATGAGGAAAGATTAGTAAAAGAAGTTTGGAAGGCAGAGGTGGATGAAGTGAATATGATGGGGTAACCAAGGATGAGATGGATGGATGGGGTAAAAAGGGCATTAGGAAAGAGGGAGATGCCTGTTGAGGAAGGGAGAGCATGGAAGATAGGGGTGAGTGGAGAATGGTTGTGTATGGATGATGCTGTAATGTATGGAAGGGAGTGTTGGGGATGGGGAAGGTTTAGGGAGTATGTGTAAATGATATTTAGATACAGCCTGTAGGGATTTCTCAGTCTTCTTTTTTTTCTGCATGAGGGGATGGAGATGGGGGTCGTTTATCAAATGAAGCGGCCTTGCCATGGATGTGCTGTATTTACCGAATTGTAGTATGCAGGAAAGGGCCAATGCTTGTTGGGTCCTATCTCCTATTCTCTAATTTTCTAACATACCTAGACTCAAATTTATGTACAGTTCCAACGTAATCTATGATTCCCAGTTATATTTAGATTTGAACTCATGTATTGCTGCATTGCTTCTGATCCAAGGCAGTGGATAAAATGCAGGGATGACCCATCATCCAAGAGGAGCCAAGAAAAGCGGGAGGGAGGGGTGGTGAATGGGAGTGGAGTATGTGGCCTTGAAATGGGTGGGAGTGGATTTATGCCTTTGACTCTGACTCCCTCCCTTGTAAGGGGGAAAAAGCCATTGGTATATATGTATTATTATCATCATTATTATTATATTACTTTCATAATAAGTAGTATTGATCTGCTCATAAATATCTGGCCCACATACTGTATACTCTGATGAAATGTCGCCCACTGGGGTAAACGAGTTTGACAACCCTGGCTTAGAAGGTGATGTAGCCCAAGCTCAAACAATAAAAAGAGTTCAAATCTAAATATCATAGTTGAAAATCAAGGATATAGATTATGTTGGAACTGTACATGAATTTGAGTTTAGGTATGTTGGAAAATTAAAGAATAGGAGATGGGACCCAATGAGTATTGTTCCTTTCCTGTATACTAAAATTAGGTAGATACACACACACACACCTAACTCCACCCATGAGAGTTGGAGTTACAGCACACAGCGCAGCAATACTGAAATTATTTCAGCCCTGGGCAAGATTTGAACATGGAATCCTGCCCAGGGCTGTGTGTGTATTTACTTAATTGTAGTTTACAGGAAAAGAGCAACACTTGTTTGGTCCTGTCTCCTATTCTCTAATTTTCTAACATACCTAGACTCAAATTCATGTATGGTTCCAACTTAACCTATATTTTTTATTCCCAATTATCATATTTAGTTTTGAGCTCATTTATTGTTTGAGCTTGGGCTATAGAACTACTAACCATCTACAGAATTATGAAAGGGATAGAAGTCCTTGATAGAGATGATTTATAAAAATGGAATAGAAGAAAAACTTAAAAAGGATAGTTATAGAAGAGATCTGAAAAAGAATAGCTTCCCACACAGAGTGGTGGATATCTGGAACAAATTGAATGAGGAAACAGTGAGTTGTCACTGACTACACACTTGGCAGAAATTATATCACCCCATGTTGAGGGTGGTTTTGAATTTGGACAGGTGAGTAGTTACAACTATCTCCTTGCCCCTCTATGTATGATATCAACATTCATTTAGGATTTAAACACCATAGTGGGGTAGTGATGAAGTCCGAAATGGGCCAAAACAGAGTAGTAAAGTCTGAAAGAACCAAAATAGAGTAGTGCTGGTATTAAATTCCAAAACAGAGTAGTAAAGTCTGAAACAGACCAAAATGATTCTAAAATCTACATCAAACTATTGAAACAGACCTTCAGATATCTTTGATATCTATGAATTTGGGAGGTTTTTATATATCTAATAATGCAGCACCTCTTGGAAAGTCATTAGCACACAAAATATTAAGACAAAAAAAAATATTGTTATATATAAAATGAAATGTAAAGCAATTAGAGAATAGAAATACATGATTGAATACATTTGGGGTTTCTTAGTTGCTAAAGGGGATAGACTACATTGACAGAAAGGATCTGATTAGGGATTGGAGGGTTTTAAGAAGTCATGGGAATGAATTGAGAACGACTAAATGTCTCAAGGATGTGAAGAATATAATTTCTTTACAGATATAGAGATACTTTGAATAGTTTAGAAGGTGGTATAGCCCAAGCTAGAATAATACATGAATTCAAATTGTGATAATTGGAAAATATGGATATAAACCAAGTTGGAACCATACATGAATTTAAAGCAGAGAGTAAGGAACAGAACCTCATGAGCATCAATGCTTCTTTCCCTGTACACTAAAATATAATTAACTAAAATTTAGACCATGTTGGAACTGTTCACAAACTCAAGGCTAGGTATAATAATTTGGACAGTAGGAGACAGGAGACAGCAAGCATTGCTCCTTTCTTATATACTATAGTGAGGTAAATGCATACACACAGGTTAACTCTCCCCCCACACACACACGCTTACAAAAGAGGATTTTTCACAAATATTCACCCCCTTCCAACCTATGTCATAAGTAAAGAAATGATTTATATCAGTTTAAAAAATGGTCTGAATCATGGAAAACAAACCTTATTCCACACAAAATAACAATGATTTGTAAGGTTCTAGAATTTTTATTGTACTTGAAGGTGACTACACTGATATAGTTGATATATTGTGAAATAGCTACAGTGGTATTGAAAGTCAGTAAAGTAAATTTGAACACCTAGAATAAACCAAAGATACAAATAAATGAATCTACAAATGTGGGTGTATCACCTGCATTTATCCATTAATGAAAGAAAACAAAAGTTTATTTTCTCTATTTCTACATCGAAATGGATGTCATTTTGGTATACGTACAGTGGATTCTCTTTGTATGAACATAGTTCATTCCAGAATACCATGTATTTATTCAATTATTTGATATGCGAGTTCAATCCAAACTCCAAATCAATCCCTATATAAAAACATTTAAAATGGAAATTATACAAATTGAAACAAAATTTATTCAGGGTTCATTGTTTAAATACCAGCTCATTGTGTAAATTTGATTGTCCTCAAAGGAAAAAGGTTGTTATTCAGTTTGTCTTTTGCATGATATAGAATACAGTGTAAAATCTATGTATTCATAAAATAATAACAAGTAAAATTTCTTGAATATCAGAATGTTAGAGGTGTGTGTTTTCATCATGTATATTATCTTGATCTTTCATTGAAATATATAAAGTTTAAGGAAAACCTAATTCTTTTGAGAATGTATTAATTCTTGAATGGCACAAGATAGGATATTGTGGTGTTACAGTTTTGGAACTGATGATTATTCAAAAAACACAAAGTATCATATAAAATGATAGATGAAAAGATGGAGGCATTTCCTATATAGATATTTTTACTTGTTTACTATTAGTAACTGGTTTATATTTTTCATCCATGGATTTTAACCTAATGAGAATATTACATTATTATTACATACATTGATATGTTTCTTCATTATTTTCCCTAGAAATATTGTCTTAAATACTGGGTATACAGCAAATGCATGGATATTGTATTTAATTTTCAGTCAGTTCTGTAGTGGTTTTGTTTTATTCTTTATCATTCTCTTAGTTGGATTCTGGTCATGAGTACTGACCATGGTATAATGAATAAAAAAAGGGTGATTATTTTGTAGCTTTACAAAATTTTCTGATGTTTTGTACCATATTTGATGTTAATTGAGTAATTTTTGCACATTTTGTTGTGTAATGATTTAGTTCTTTACACCCACACTCATTCATATACATATACAGTTTGTTGTTGAAATTTTATATATATAAAGAATAGTGGTTTGTATTAATATGAAAATTTAAGAAAAAAAATTAGGCCTATGATGTCAAATTTTTATAATGTGTGTAGATTATATCAAATGTATTACACGTTCCAACACATATTACCAGCCAAATACATGTTATAAGGATATTTCAAGAAAAAAAAGTTGTTGAATTGCATGCACCAAGTTGAAGAAGATATTTTAGTACAGTATGTATTTTATCAAATACAGTGGAGCACCAATTATCTTTGGCTGCTTAAACCATGTTTCTGGATTCTTTTAAGAAAAAATAAACTCTTGATCATATGTAGCACATTTGATTGTTGATAGTTGGCATGTGGCAATTATAACAGTTACATGTGCACAGTATCATGAGATACTGATAAGCTCATGTTACCGTTAGGTTATTGAATTATCATTTCTATATAGCCAATGAATACAGACACTCCTCAACTTTCGTTTTAGTTACGTTCCGAACGACCGAACATAAGTTGAAAATGAATGTAAGTTGTTACTGTACTATACATCCGTAAATTCTATTACCGTATCTTATAAATTAAATTCAAGCAACATAAATTGAGATGGTGGAGGAGGAGGAGGAGGCAAGGCATGTTCAGTTTGTCGTTTGTGCAATGTAAACAATGGACGCAGCGTCATGCGCAAGTATAGTTTGAACTACGGAGAGCGCGCTAAACTAAAAAATTCACTCAAAAAAAGTTTTTTTACAATTTTTTTTTTACAGTCAGTTCAAACATAAAATAGAAAAAACGTAAAACGAATGAACGTAAGTAGAGGAGCGTCTGTACAGATAGCATACTATATTTGCAGTCATATAAGACAGGAACCAATGATGGGTACTTATATGTGGTGGTCCTGCAAGATGGGCAATAAAGCTGCTCATTTTCAAAACTCGTCAATCCCTTTTGTCAGGAGGTGCAGCCAAAAAGAGCTGACACATAAATTCTAATCTTTGATGGATCAGGATGCCTGACTTTTTTCATCAACTCTTCATTCATATTATGAAATGTTACTAATCTTCTGGATCAGTCCATACGTCTCGCCCCCAATTCTGCTGATACGTCTGTGAGGTAATAGGCTGTCTAAATCAGCACTCCCAAATATTTCTCCTCTTTTGCTTTTATAATGGATTCGCTTCCCAAAGAATAGTTTGAAGATGGTATTTTTCCGCTAATGCTCATTATGTGTGTGTGTGTGTGTTCACCATGGTCTGGGATCTTGTTTTGGACTCATTATTGACAGCTAATACCCTCCCAGCTGAGAGATATGGCCTAATCTATTGGTAATACTGTGACTTTACACACACCTCCAACTCCTTGCCCACTAGAGTTGGAGTGCCAGCTTGCAGTGCTGAGGTGGATGGAGTGAACTTGAGAAGACCAAGAATGAAATGGATGGGGTGAAGGGGACTTTGAGTAATAGGGAAATGTATGTTGAGCAGGGAAGGGGGAAGGCAAGAGATAGATGTAAATGGGGAATGGTTGTGAATGGGATATAAATTGATGCAGCTCAGAGTTATTTCTCCTTATCTTCTTTTTCTCATGAGGGAATGAGAAGGGAGGGT
Source organism: Oratosquilla oratoria (assembly GCF_046742065.1). Taxonomy (NCBI): domain Eukaryota; kingdom Metazoa; phylum Arthropoda; class Malacostraca; order Stomatopoda; family Squillidae; genus Oratosquilla; species Oratosquilla oratoria. Next base: position 10,812,972 of record NC_134811.1, read on the forward strand.
CACCATGTAAATGAAGCTATCTCCATATACCAAGAGCTTTTTCCCCTTATAAGGGATGTAATCAAGTCAAAGGCACATACCTACTCCCACCACCCTTTCCCCTCTTTCATTTTAGCTCTTCGTGGATGATGGGTCATCCCTGTATCCCACCCACTGCCCTGGGGCAGAAGTAATGTAGCAAGATGTAGTACATCCACAGCAAGGTTGCTTCACTTAATCAGTGACCCCCCCTCCTCTGCCTACTCATGCAGTAAAAAGAGAAAACAGGGAGAAATGCCTTTGGGTTGCATCAAAATATAATTTACACATAAGTACCCCACACCACCCCTCCCTTGCATAACAGTATCATCTATACACAGCCCCTCTCCATTCATCCCTATCTCCTGCGTCCTCCCTTCCTTGCTCAACAGACATTCCTCTTGCTCAACACCCCCTTTCATTCCATCCATCCATCCATCTCATCCTCAGTCATCTCCTCAAGTTCACTCCCTCCACCTCTGCCTTCTCCACCTCTTTTACCAATAATTTTTCATCAGCCCTATGTGCCATCTTTTCCACTCCCACTCAAACTCCTCATCTCATTTCTCACTCTATCCAACCTAGTAACCCGTACCATACTTCTCAGATATTTCATCTCAAACACATTTAAAATTTTCCTCTCCGCTTCTTTTAAATGCCAAGTCTCTGTCCCACACAATACCTCACAATCAGCCCTTCATATAATCTTCTCTTTGTACCCATTCCCAGTTGCCTATTTCTCATTAAAAAAAAATTCATCCCCCAAGGCATTTACTTGCTTCTTTCAATCTACTATTTACCTCCACCTCCACTCCTCCCTTTCTTGCCACATGCAACCCCAAATGCATAAAGCTATCCACTTCCTTCAGCCTCACTCCTTTTAGACTTCCAACTCAATTCCATCTTCTACCCTTGTACATCTCATCACCTAGCTTTTACTCACATTAACCTTCAACTTTCTCCTATTGTATACCTTCCCAAACTCCATCATTAACTCCCATAATCCCTCCTCTGACCCTGCCACAGGTGCAGTGTCATCTGCAAACAACTACTGGCTCACCTCTCACTTTGCTCCATTTTTTTAACAATCTCCAATTCCCTGCCCATTACCCTTGCCTTTACCTCCCACACCACCTCATTTATGTACACATTGAACAGCCAAGGTGATATGACACATCCTTAATGCAGTCCCACCTTTACCTCAAACCACTCACTCTCTTCATTTCCCATTCTAACACAGACTCTACTACTCTTGATTTCACTTAACAGCTTTCCCCCCAATCACATATACCGTATTTTTCGGACCATAAGGCGCGGGCAAAATCCTTAAAACCGGGTGGTGCGCCTTATGTGTGGCTTCAGTGCAAAAAATGCCTCGGACAGTGACATACTATTTTGACACGTTTTGTAGCTAGCCTGCCGACAGTGACAGTGCATAGGCCTAGCAAAAGTTACAACCAAGTTATAACCAAGATGCATGTATCTTGACAAGAAAATTGCAAAAACTTCGACAGTTTTCGAGTCCATGCCACCGCATTCATTCACGCTATCATGGCTATGAGATGATAGCGTCCACAACACAGACAGCCATTTTGCATTGGTCTAATCTCGCTCCACTCCGACTGTAGTCATTTGGGTATTTTTTTAGTTTCGACCATGGGCGCAATATAGCAATAGAAAATTAATTATTAATTTTGTCAACTAAAATGTATCAACATAATATGCAATTTTGTGGGCAGAAATGAAAATAAAAAATACCTTGCTACAAGCAAATATGCTAATGAACGAAGTCGGTAGCATAGGATCGGGACGCCATCTTGTCATTTGTCAATTGATGGCCTCGGTACTTCCGACAGTACCTCGCCAGGTACATTTTCTTAAAGAATGTTATGGAGCGGAGATACATGCATTTCAAGCTGCAAGAACTTTGTATACCCCGCAAGCTGAGAGAGTGGTTGAAAAGCCCGCCAACATCTCTCGCGACGATGACAACGAGGACGATCCGGATGACATTTAATTTGCAGGTAATGATTTATTAAACACAGGTTAGGTTAGGTTAGACGAATTTATCATCCTTTCATTTCGACGTCGGCATCTATCATAACAAACATGGCATACCATTCTTCCGACACGACTTTGTTACTTATGAAATCTGTTTTAGCACCTTTTTTGTTTTTTATTTCTGCTCGCAAAATTGCATATTATGTTGATACATTATAATTTACAAAATTAATGATTAATTTTCTATTGCTATATTGCGCCCATGGTCGAAACTAAAAATTTACCGTCATTTGTAATAAATCTTGTGTTTTTAAGTGAATAGAGAATTTTGGGAATAAAACTGCTAATGTTGGTTTTATTCCCCACAATTCCCATAACATGTTTGTTGTTTTGTAGAGGTATTGGCAGGGCAGACCGTTCATGGAGGTGGTCTGATTTCACTGACCAAAATAAAAAAATATATCATTTATTTTTGTAATTTTGCTAAATCCCAACCGATTTTTCTCATTCAACAACGAAAATGTTCAGTTCTGAATGCACTCACATGTGCATGATTATCCGATGACGAGACCAGGTGCGCCTTATGGTCAGGCACGCCTTAAGTAAGGACGGGGAATAGCAAATTACAGGTGCGCCTTATGGTACGAAGCGCCTTATGGTCCGAAAAATACGGTATCTGCAAAACTTCCCACATTTCCTTCCTGTCTACCCTGTCATAAGCTTTTTCCAAATCCATTAGGCTCAAAAAACATCCTTACCTTTTCCTAAAGCTTTTTCACATATCTACCTTACCACAAAAATCTGATCCACACAATCCCTACCTTTCCTAAACCCACACTTCCTCATCAATTACTCTCTTCCTCTCAAAATTAACCCTCCCATCATCCTTCCCAACTACACTCAACAACCGATCCCTCTGAAACTACTACACTCACATTTGTCGCCTTTTTCTTGTAAAGTGGAACTATACAGGCATTTCTCCAGACCTCCTGCACTCTACCCTCCTTTAGACACCCACCATACAACTCAGAGCAGGGGGACCGCTCAGACTCGCTACATTGGTCTGTGCCTTGTGGTGAACAAATAGAGGCCTTGGCTGCCAAAATCACCCTTGCCAGGGGCACCCTCTTCTTGCACAACATATATCGTCCTCGAGACAGTGAACTGGCACCTGGGGAGATGCTCTCCCTAGCTGGCCATGAACCCACATTCATTGCCAAAATCTTTAAAGCACACTTCCTTATCTTCTGCTTCCTCTAATGACCCAATCCTACCAGGCACACCCTAGCAACGCTTCTGGGGGAGATACCTGAGGTCACCCTACTGAACTCAAGGGAGGCTACTCACATCTTAGGAGGGTTCCTGGACATCAATATACTCTTCACATGCATGGCACATCATGCTTACTGGATGGTAGACCTGCAGGTCATTAGTGACCATTTTGCTCTCGGCACAACTTTAGCTGTGGACCGCTTCCCCCCTCCCCCTCCACCTCGATGCTGGAATACAGGGAAGGCCAACTGGACCCTTTTCCAGAAGGAACTAGACCACTGGTACCAGTCCTATGTCTCCCCACAGGACAAGGATGAACTAGATCAAAACTCTGCTATCTAAGTCACTACAGAATGAGCAGTCCCCAGAACAGAGCCAGGCTTCAATTGACATACTGAGCAGTGGTATTATAATATCATATGAGTGCAAAATCACTAAGTCAACACATTCAGTAGATTTCTGCGGTGCCACCCATCCCTCAAGGCATTGGCTCTCCTGCACTTTGCCATCAGGCACACATGAGCAGTCACTCACAGGGTCCAGGAAGAAAACTGGCTGGAATGGTATGCCACTTTCTCTGCCCAAACTACCTTACATTGGCAAGACCACTGAACAGATGGTTCTCAGTTGCCTCCTGTGGTGGATGGAAACCTTCCATCACAATATGCATGGTTTTAGAAAAGGAATGGCAGCAATTGATTGTGTGACAACTCTTCTTGGATTGGTTGGTAGTCGGCCTGCCATTATGGTATTTCTGGATCTGAAAAAAGCATTCAAGCTAGAAAAAAAAAATTCTGTCATTCTAGCATCCTTGTCTGCTTAGGGGGTCCAAGGCAGACTCCTGACAGATAGGGTAATGAGAGTGAGCTTCCAGGGATACGTATCCTCATACCACAGGATTGAAAATGGGACCAAATTGTCTGTCAGCCATGTTCTCTTTCTCCTCCAGATATTTCATCTATCTTTGTTTTACAATTTTTTCACACATTTTTGCTATCATCCTTGTCAAGAACACTGGTCTATAATTTAGTAATTCATCCCTATTCCTTTGAATATTGATATCACATTTGCAGATTTCCAATCTATTGGCAGTTTTCTCTCTTCCATTGAACTTGCAATCAATTGATGTAATTTATCCACTAATTGTTCTCTACACCTTCAGTATCCAGTTGGAGGTTCCATCAGGCCCTAAACCCTTTGTCACTTTAATTGTCTTACGTCCACTGTTATGTTGTTTACAACATCTTTGTTTTCTTCACCCTCTTCTTCCTCATACTCCTCCTATTTGAATACTGATTGGAAGCTTTCATTCATTATTTCAGCTTGAATTTTTGCATTTTCATATACTAGGAACCATGCTGTTATGGTTATTATGAGTTGCTTGCAAACCATCACATGGAATACATAAAACAATATGTCTTATACTGCCCCACCCTAACCATACCCAGACAACAACACAATATTTCTTCTATAAATGACTTATGGGACATTCCAGTGGCTATTTCTGGATAGCTTGGGGCTGTGGGTTTCCTGCAAGAGAGATCCAGGGCAGCAGATTGACTGATTGTAATTAAGCTTTCTTTTTACTGACCACACAGTAGTCCACCAGATACCATATTGAACTCTTATGAAAGTGGTCATGAGTTTGATTCCTGGAACCCACAGTATGCTTCTTGTGTTGGTTTCTGCCAGCTCTGGCCAGGCAGGGAGGCATCCCAGTGGCTTGCTGCAACTGACAGGGCTTTGCTTTACCAGGGGTTTCTCACTTTCCACTTTGTGAGAGTGGGATGGTGAGTTTAGTTCCAACTTGTTTGCTTGCTACTGATCTTGGTATGCTCAATTTATTTGCTGGGCTTGATTTGTGAACTCAAAGACATATGCATGTCAAATGTGGGGCCTTGGGTTTTAAGGTTTTATTTAAGTGAGGTTGGCCATTCAACTTGACTTTTTTATGTTTCTTTGATTCATATTTGTCAGGAAATGCAATGTCACTCATGATTTTTTAGGTGATGCTGCTGCTATTCTGTTTCATGTTAGTCACAGCTATTCTTTTACCCGATGGGCTTCCCACTCACATGTCAAGCAATGCACGAGGCAAGGAAGCAGCACTCAACTGATCCACCAGCCCCCCTAACATGTAGAAATAGTTGCAATATACAGGGCTACAAATGGAAAGTGCATTATTGCGGCAAAAAAAACATACTGAATTGTAACTGCCATTCTATAATAAATGTATAAATGAATCATTTGTGTGGTGAGGGAGTATGACTGAGTGCCTGTAATTAGGAAAAGGAGGTAGTATTTCCACATAAAACTCTTCCTCTGAGGCAAGAGACAAATAAAGAATTTTACTGCCCTAGTAAAAGGGTTCTTGACCACACTGTGTCAAACCCAAAAGATTGAAACAATTATGAAAACTGGCATCTGTGGGAGAAGCTGAGAACAAATAGGATCAACACTGACCCCAGTGCAGAAATATCATGATCATGTAGAAATTAATAAATATGTAATTTACTCTGTTAGAAAGAGAGTTGACATTCACATTTGCAAAAACTGAGGATAAGAAAGTAGAAGAGGAAAGATTATGAGAGGATAAAGTAACACAGGTCACTGTGCTTCTTAAGGGGCACTGGAAGCAGCAGCTGGAGCCCATTCCAGTGAAGACTGCTGGCCCTAGTAAAGAGCCCTCAAAGGCATCAGCAAGAGCCATGTGCAATAGTGCCTCACCAGGCTTTGCCACATCATCCCACCAGGTACAGAGCTCTCCCCTTTGTCTGTATGGAAGGTCCCTATGGACATACGTGGATCCAAAGCTGGGTGATTGTGAGTTTATAGGATACTGCAAGTAGCGCCCTCTTGTCATGGTTATTAAGGATCCTGGCTCTGAAAAGGCCTCCATCTTGGTTAATACAGTCAAAGCCCTTGTATCCGGCACCAATGGGGCCGAAGACGTACCGGATACGAGAAAATGCCGGATACGGGAAGGGATATTTAAAAAAATACATTTATTTACATTGTTCTTTTACTTAGTAATAGATCTTAATTCGCTTTAATAATAAACACATCCACATATCTATATATTGTAAATTCTGTCAGTATAGAGTAAATCCAATCAATATACATCAGTTATAATCATCACAGCATTACCAGTTATCTAATTCATCATCTGATAATTTTACGACGGAGTTGTGAATGGCCGCGTTCAGTGTTGGTGGCTGAGAGGGTGCATTCACCTCTACACTCGAGTTTTCTATCACTAAACTTTTTGTACCAACTTTCATAAAATATATAATGTCTCTGCTTAGAATTTTTTCCTCTTTGTTTGTGCACTGTTCTGCAAATTTCACAAACACTGTTAGACCCTTCGCTGCATCCTTCCACGACACTTTCATCTCAGGGTCGTCTTCTTCACTATCTGCCTCTGTCGTTTTCGCGTGTTCACCGGGAAGTGATTGTAAAATTTCATCATCACTAAGTGAGAATGTTGCTGCTCGGTCACTGTCCATATCTACTCACACTTGTATTGCTTCGTCACTAATGCAAAGTTTAGCGCGATAACCCATCTTTCAATTCTTTCACCACCGATTCTTTCTTGCCGATGGAAAACCCTCAAATTTTTTATTCCCTTCCTGATCTTCAAACATTATTTGCGGATATGATTTTCTCTAACATCGCATTAGAGTGTTGTTTTTCATCCTCCCAAGCTAGCGATTCCATAAAAATAGCATCTTTAACATTAAGCCCACGTTGGAATTCGGAAATGCTACCGTCCTCAAAATAAACTAGTTTGCGCATAGAACTTTTCCGATAATTCTTTTTTAAGTTTTGAATCACTCCTTGATCCATGGGCTGGATCACACTTGTTACGTTCGGCGGTAAATACACAATAAAAATGTTTCCATTGCTCAGTTCCTCAGCTTTATTGTTGTCAAGTAGGAGAATAAATTTGCTGTCCTCTAGAAGTCTTTTTTTTTTTTTTTTTTTTTTTCTTTCACTGATGGGACAAACACATGCTTGAGCCAGTTCATGAATGTTTCTGAGTCCATCCATGGGTTATTTTGTGGGCGATAATCCACTGGCAAGTATATTAGATTTTTAAAACAACGTGGCTTCCGGTATTTTCTAACGACACACAATTTGACTTTATGGGTCCCTGCCATGTTCGTACACAGTAACACCGTCAGTCTATCCTTGCTTTGTTTGGATTTTAAACACACGCGGGATTTTTTTTTTTTTTTTTTCTTTTGTATACGTCTATCTTTATCACAATTTTTCGATTTTCGTGAAAAATATGCCGGTTATTTGAAGTGCCGGATACAAGAAGGCCGGATACCAGGGCTTTTACTGTACATTTAACATCATTGAGAGGAATCACTTTGTTAAGCAAAAACTTAGAAATTCCACTGAATTTGGAGTGTTCACCATTGGAATTCCTTTTCAAAATCCCTCTCAAAATAATAAAGTTCTTTTTTGCAATTTTGCTCCTGCAGCTCATATGCCTCTTCCCTGTCTAGTAGCATGATCAGATGTGAAGGGCTTGACAGTATTGGGAGTAGACATGAATTTCTCTGCCTCCTCCCTTATAACCTGTCTTAGAACATATGAATCATCTAGGTATTTTTGTGTGTTCTTGGTAGTTGTTCTGTAGTTGCTGTTCTTTGTTATGGTTAAATCATCCACATATAAGAGATTTGATGTTATGCTCCAGGTTTAGGGTAGGAATGGTATTCATGAATAAGTTGAACAATGCTGTATGGTTCCTTGGGAACTTTATTATACAGTCTTTTGGTCCATGATATATGGTTTTTCTGAATCACCCTACATTCTCTGCCAGCTGTAAAGTTTATCAGCCATTTCTTGTCATTGTTGTAGATGTCTGTCTTTATGATCTTTTTAGACAGTCTAGGGACTTTATTCATGTATATTGCCAGCATTACTGGTCTAGAAGTAGGCCCTGTCTTGTTAAAAGCCATTAGTACTTGCCGTGTGATGTTCATGTGCAATGTGCTGGTGGAGTAGTCTTTGAAATGTTCATATGAGGAAGTGGTGAGGACATAGCTGCAGCCAAAGCCTTTGCCCTGTGCACTTTGAGTGTTGGGACAAGTAACAATCACTGCTGGGAATCAAAGAGGAGAGCAGGGTTTGAACCCATAACTAAGGGAATGTGAGACCAGCTTGCTTCGGAGTACACCACCAGGGACTTCTAAGAACAGCATTTCCATCAGTTTGGATATGGTGAAAGGGAGGGAGATAGGTCTGTATAATTCTGGGTGTATTGGGGATTTGTTTGGTTATAGGATGGAAGTTTTATATATATATATATATATATATATATATATATATATATATATATATATATATATATATATATATATGTGTGTGTGTGTGCAAAAAATCACATTACCATGATACAAAAATGCAAAATAACCACAGAAGGGAAACTTGTAGACAGTAAGTACTTTCATATATTACATCTACTTGAGAGCTTACAGGATTTCAGATCCTAAATTTATTGATGATGAAATTAGAACTATCCAGAATATTGGGGAAAAGTTAAAATATCCCACTCATATTCTTAATCAATGTCACAATACCACCAAGAAACGCTTTTACAAAGCTTGCAATCAAGAACAAGGAAACCATAAACAACTTAATACATTTGTTCTTCCTTTTCATGAAAGTTTTCTTAGTATTGTCAATGTACTCAAGAAATTGGATATCAAAGTAGCTTTTAAATATGACCACACCATAAAGAAACTTTAATTAAGAACAGCCCGCCTAACAACAACAGTGTGGTCTATAAAATTCCTTGCCAAGATTGTAACAAATTTTATATTGGACAAACTGGAAAAAACTTGGAAACAAGGATTTCCCAGCATAAATGTAGTTTGAGATCTGCCCAGGAAAATAATGCATTATTTCAACATAAAGTATTATACAACCATCATATTGGTTGGCCTAAGGCAACAATTTTAGCCAAAGGAAAAAGCCTACAAGAAATATAATAGAATCCTGCTTAATATCAGGCACGTTTGATAAAAGATATAAACTTAAGCTATGGACATTTTAAATGTGATAAATTGGTAACCCAAATGGTGACCAAAATGTTTCCGCCAGATTGAACCTAATGTGTTGGTCAGGTCAGTAGAGGTAAGGTCATCCCCCCTTCCTGCATTGCATTGTCTCCCCCTCCTCCCCCTACGGTTGCTACCTGAAACTTACATTTAAACACAACTCTGTATCTCTTTCATTTAGTCTGAAGATGTAATATACGAAAGTACTTACTGTCTACAAGTTTCTCTTTTCCTGTGGTTATTTTGCATATATATATATATTGTTGTTTATCCACATGTTGAAGGTAATTAGTGTTAGGTGATAGCTTGATATCTTGTCTGGCTCTTTGATGTGTTTTCAACTTCTTTATTTATTTTTTCCCCCAACATTTTTATTAAAGAATGGTGGAGTGCTGTCCTGATCTATTTTTATTGTGCTTTTGTTTTTTCTTCCTGTTTTCTGAAATTGTGAGTTGGAGGACAGTTTTTCCTGCATAGGAGAATCAGGGCAACAGAGTAGTTTTTTGATTGATACAACCAACTCTTTACATTCATCCTCAAATATGTTTTTCTCATAACACTTTTCATTCCACCCACATATTTACTACTTCCTCTACTCAATAGCCCTCCACTACATATGACTTCAGAACGAAGTGAATTTCAACATCAAAAAATGTAATACTGTATAATGGAATTTGGAAAAAGCAAAAATAGAATATCTGGTAAATACAAAATTGGAACAAAACAAGACAAAAGTAAATTCAGAAAGAGACCTAGAAGTGATCATATCAAATGACATGACACCAAACATGTAAACAAAATAGTTGGAGAAACCTACAACTTAAGATCAATGAAAGTGGCCTTTGACTATATATGAAGGAGGAGATAGTGAAGAAAATCCTAGTTACACTGATAAGACAAAAATTAGAGTATGCAGTGGCACTATGGACACCCAGTACAAAAGAAAACATAAAGAAACTAGAAAGAATTCAAAGAGCACTAACAAAGATGGCACCAACACTCAGTATGCTGACATATAAACAAAGATTGGACAAACTAAAATTATTAACTCTGGAGCAAAGAAGAGAAAGAGGCGATCTGATATCCATATATAGAATTATGAAAGGGATGGAAATCCTTGACAGGGATGATCTACTTAAATGGGACAATAGAAATACAAGAGGACACAAGAAGAAACTTAAGAAGGACAGTTAGAGAAGAGATCTGAAAAAGAATAGCTTTCCATATAGAGTGATAGATACATGGAATAGATTGAAAGAAAAAACAGTGAGTGCTAAAACTATACACGACTTTAAGAAAGAACTGGATGCGGAAAGATACAACTGCGGGTCCCTACGAGCATAGCTCTTCTGCAAAATACAACTTGGTAGATACAACTAGGTAAATACATCTTCAAGCTTCTCATCCTTCACACTAATATCCAGCCTGCCATTATAATTTTCTCTTACATCTCATCACTTTACTTTTGTCCACATTAACCTCTTCAATACAAGTCAAATACTCACTCACACATTAGGCTGCCTGATGGATGATGATACACCACAATACACACGTTATAAAATATAGAATTATAGCTGTTAAACTCATTCTCTTTTACCCAGAATGTTTATAACCATGGAAAATTCAATCAAACCTCTTCACAGAATATGGGGATCACTTGGGTACAACTACAAAATAAATATAATCAGGACACTGATGCCAGCATCCTTGTATACTCACTTCAAGAATTTAAGAACAGACTTGATGCTGAAAGATACAAAGACGAGTTACTACGAGCATAACTTCCTTTCCGTATAATACAACTAGGTAATTTACACCTCATGTCACCTACATAGGTGTCATCATATTCTACGGGTTAACTCATAATAACCTTATACCTTTGCAAATAATTATATTGATTGTTGCCTTGAACTTCTCTGATTAGAAACTGTAGCCTCACAGTAGCTGGCAGGAGTCCTTAGACTCTCTAAAACAAATTTCATTTTTGCTACTCCAGAAAATAGGAAAATAACAAAAGAAATATGGAAAATCAAACTAGACACAGATGCCACCCTTGTCTTCTCCAACAAAGATGTGGAAGGGACACTGAAGAAAATTAAAAACTTCTGTGCTGAATGCCATGCTGAAACACCCATCTAGAATACCTCAGCTCAAAAGCAATACAAACCTTAACTGAAATCTTCAACTACTATGGGTTGCACAACAAAAATTCAACAGTCAGGAAAAGAAACAACATAACACCCACATGAAAACCAAACAAACCACTTGAAAAACATTTGTCCTACAGACAAATCTCACTACCACCCATCATATCCAATATGTTAGAAAGAGTAGTAATGAAAAGAAGTGCAAATAAATTCCCTATCTCCTCAAACCAACATGAATTCAGAGGGCCATTCCACCAGCATTCTGCTTACAAATATCACCCAATAAGTGTTGGAGGGATTCAACAAGAAAGCACCACCAAAAAGAAGAGTTATGTTAACTATAGGCATAAACAAGTCTTTTGATCAAATTCCTAGACATGTAATGTTGAAAAAGATCATAAAGACAGATATTCACAGCAAGGACATGAAATGGTCAACATCGTAGTAAGCAGACAGTGCAAAGTAACCGAAAACAATCAAATCTCAGAGATAAAAAGACTGGAGTTGCCCAAGGAGCAATACTTTCACCTATGCTATTTAACCTCTTCACAAGTGATTTCCCAACACCTGATCTAGAACCTAACACTAAAGCCCTCATCACTGATGACATGACAGTAATAATGTGACACATCTCTCTCTAGCAAGAAACTTTGGACTGTGATCTGTATTGCATTTACCTAATTATAGTATACAGGAAAAGAGCAACACTAATTGGGTCCCATCTACTCTCCAGTATACTGTACTTCTGCAGCAGTCTGTATGTCTCTCCCACAATTCTGCTGATATGCCTGTCAGGTGACAGGTCATCTTTTATCAACACTCCCAACTCTTCCTCCTCTTTTGCTTTTGTAATGGGTTCAGTTCTCAAGGAATAGTTTTAAAGGTGGTCTTTTGCAGCTATTGGCCATGTCTAATATTTTGCATTTGTTGGTATTGAAATTAATTTATCATTATTTGTGCCATGCAAAAATAGCACTCAAAAAGCCAATGTTTAGGTTCTGAACTATGGTTTGAATATGATGAAGCATCAGGTGTAAGTTTGATATTATGCTTGTATTGAGTGAAGAAAAACTGATAAAAGAGTCTGGAATGCAGTGGTGGATGGAAGGAACTTGGGAGGACCAAGAATGAAGTGGATGAATGGGGTAGAAGGGGCATTGGATGAAAGAGGAATATCTGTCAAATAGGGGAAAAAAAGGGCAAGGGATAAATAAGTGGTGAGTGGATGAGGAAATAATGTGGCCCAAAGGGATTTCTTGCCTGCTCTCTGTATAATTTTGAGTGGGTAAGGGAGGGAGAGGTAAAACAATCTCATCTGTCAGGCCCTACTAAGGAGGTATTGTGCCTTCCTGCATTGCCTCTGATCCAAGCAGTCCCTTTATGTATGAGGAGCTAAGGTGGAGGGGACAACAGATGGGTTTTTAGATAGGTATGGGGTGGTTGTATGGCGGGTGTATCCTTTGATTCATCCATCTCCCTCATATAAGAGGGAAAGGGCCTTTTTATATGCATGCACATAATGTATTGTTTCTGTGGTGGGGTGTTTGTGGTGGTCCTGTAAAATGGAAAGTAGAAAGAATCATCTCTGTTTTGTCCATTTTCAAAACCTGTCAACCCCTTCACTTTCATCTTAAGGTACATTTCTAAGGGGTCAATACTTGGTTCCTGGACTGGGCCCAAGATCTCTTGCCATAAACTTTAGTATTATTTTTTCCACCTTTTTACACAGACCTGAAGACCATTCCCTCTGACAGCATTCACCATAAAACATAGAAACCCACAGTAATACAACACAAACAACAATCCAAAGTTATTCTTAGTGGGGTTCATGATTGGAGCAGTGGTCAAAGGCAGTTTGCATATGTCCTTTTTTATCTATTTATTTATTTTTATTTTTTTGGGGGTGGGGGTAGTGCTTGGTGATCCATGTACATGCTTTTGTAAGGTGGTGTTCTGGGGGACCAGACACAGATATTAGTATATTTGTGAGCATGAAAATACCTCAGAGGTATAGTTTGGGTGGAACCTGTTTAGTATTGAAAACTGTTTCATACAGTTTTGATCTTTTTTGTTTTATGTTTGTTAGGCACTAAGCTGTATTGTTCCATGGGTAGGATTTTGGTTTCTGCATGTATACATGTGCCCAATATGATATGTACTGTATCAGGTTTTTGAGTAGCATGTTAATGGAATAGTCATTTTTTAGCTGTTGGTTTGGAGAGAGTGGTATCTGGTGGATTTTGATTTCTGCATGTATGTGGCCATTATGATGTTTGCTGTACCAGGTTTGTGAGCAGTGTGGTAGTGGAATTATCCTTTCTGAATTATGTTGGTTTGATGAGAGTGGTATGTATGGTTTAGGATCAATCTATCCATGATTTGAGAGATTGAGGAAAGGAGAGAGGGTCTGTAAGTTGGTCTGGTAGTTTAAAGAGTAAGTGTGGCACTTTGCAAATTACTAGGATCATGTTTATCTCAGAAAAAATACATTTTATTATTATGAACAACCATATTGCCTCTGGATCCAAGTGGATGTTAGTTTGAAATCTTATTCTTGCCTCCTGCATTCAAATCCCTGGATAACCTTTTGCGTGTATGCCAGATAAAGGTGGGTTAGATGGTATTATTATCTTATTTTGTATCTGGTATTTCCCCCTTTTTTCTAATTGTTTTGGTGTTCTTTGACCTTTTAGATTTCATCCTCTTTTGGAGTAGTTGTTTAGGATGTTGCATTGTTGTTTGGAAGATGATATTTGGTTCTAGGCCACTTGTATGGCTTATTGTTTTTTCCATATTTTTGTGCTGTCATCTGTGGTTACTCTGTATTTCTCTCATTTCCTTGTACTAAAAAAGTGATTGTTTCTCTACTCTTTTGCTATGAATGGGCTTTCCTTTGGCTAAATAGAATTGTTTGCTGGCATCCAGAATAAATGGATAAATCATAAGTATCAGTGAAAGGGTTAATTGAGATAGGATTAACTTATTTGTGATGCAAGGGATTTCTTTTGGCTAAATCAAATAACCTGGCAGCTGTGATCAAGATGAATTTAATTCTTTTGCTGCACATGAGGTTGTTCTTTGCTAAGTAAAATTGCTTGGCAGGAACAAGAACAAATGTTATCAGTACCAATGTAAGGGTTTATTCATATGATTTGTTTGTTTAATGGTCTTTCACAAGATATTTTTCTTCATCTTATGTGGGAGCTATTTTGCAGAGTACATTATGGGTTAAAATTCTAAAACCACTTTGGATGCATTTGTCATCCTTCAATACGATATATTTACTTGTAGTACCTAATACTGTTTACAGTATTGGAGCTATGCTCATGGGGTCCAGTTTCTGTCCCCACTCTTTCCTTTAAATTGAATTATATTGTCTGCTTGGATTGTTCCTTCATGACTTATAGCTCAAGCAATCAATGAGAAATGGTCCAAGTGGCCATCAGGTGTCCATTTCCAATTTCTTGTAGTTTCTGTAACTGTCATGTGATCTTTCAAGAAAAAAAAATAATAGGAAGTGTGTTTTCCTGGATATCAAAGTATTTTAGACAAGAGATTATGCAGAAAGTTATTTCTGGAAAAAAGAGAGAATTATAGGAAGGATATACTAAGAAAATGTTATCTACACAACCTCTTCCTAAACCCACAGTGTTCTTCCCCAATTACTCCCTCTGTTCCCCTCCTAATCCTCACAGTTAACTACCTCCCATACACCTCTCTAACAACACTTGACAGACTGATCCTTCTAAAGCTACTACATATATATTTGCCCCATTTCCTTTGCATAGTGGAAGTACACTAGTTTTCCTCTAGTCCTCTGGCATATTACCCAACCTTGAGCACACATTGAATAATCCCACCAACTCAATTATAGCTGTACCTCCCTTTATCAGACACACTACATGACACCCATCTATAGATGCCATACCAGCTTTTATAACTTTTTATACTCTTTGTATCTTGTATTTTCCTATAGACCTATTTTTTTCTTCCAAACTTAAAAATGCCCCTCCCTTTCAACAAAATTTCACTCATTGCTAACACATCCATCTTCTCACCTGTTGGCAATCTCTTTCTTTGTACTTTCATCTGTACCATAACCATGTACATTTAATGATCCAGTTATGAGGGTTCTGTTTGGAGCCCTCCCAGACCCTCATGCCTTAAGTTTTTGTAAGAGGAACATACAGTGTGGAGGATCACTAGCTCCCCCTTTTTCCATTGTACCTAATTTGAATTGATGACTTTTGAATAGATTATATGACAAGCCTAATCCAGGAGTTGATACATATGTATAGAATTGTGTATTTCTTGGCATACTTTAGATATGATCTTAAATTTGTTCCCATGACCATGTGATGCCCTCCCATCCCAAGCCAGAAGCTCTATAGTCCACCACCCTTGTACAATCCCTTCCCAACAGCACTACCAAGTGAACCCATGAACACAAAACAAGGACACACTGTACAACCCCACATTCTCTCCAGTCCCCCACCCCACTAAGCAACCAACCCCAATTCTCAGTAGCCCACAGAGCTGGGCGCCAGTCTGTTAATCATTAATTAATGAAGTTGAAAATTTTGTTTATGGATTAACTTTTAAGTTAACTTTGAAAATCATTAACAGACTAATTAACCTCATTTAAATTGGCAACTTTATTAATAGTCTATTAGTTTCATACATACACTTTCCCTTATTTTCATTTTTTTAGTACAGATTCTTATGAGAATATGACAATATAATTGAATAAGTCATTGTAATGCTCTCCAACAAAAATAAATATGTATTATATTATAGTGAAAAAAAATGGGCTTCAATGGATAAGTCACAAAAAATGAATAAATGAAAAGATTATAAAGATATATCTGTCGGAGCACATGACACATTTCTTTTTTTGCTGACATAAGCTCACCAATAGTACATGTAATAAGGCTGACATACAGTAGCTATGGTTATAGGCGGGCAGTGAGAGTTTTTGCCTGCATGTTTGTTTTATTGCAGTTTACCTTTGTGCACATATATGCTCCCTTTCCTCGTCCAAAAACTTCAGAGCAAAAGAAAATACAAGTCTTTCACCATCTCTAGCCTTTTGTTTTCCTACCTAAATAATTTAGTTTTATGTCCAACTGATACTGAGTTTGTACCCTGCTGATTTTGTTTTTCCTTTTCTTTTTTCACTTGACAGAGACCAGTTTTTTTATCTGATTTAAGTTGTTACCCAAATGACACACATTTAAATTCAAAACAAAGAAATGCAACTAGCCTACATTTAAATTCAAAACAAAGAAATGCAACTAGCCTGTCTGATTCCACCCATTAACCACTTAAGTACGAGTCAAATTCTTGCACGCAGATCAGTTGCCATATGTACGATTCATCACACCACTCGCATTATAGAATATAAAGTCACTGCTGTATTACTCATTCTCTTTTACTCTGAGTAATAATAAACACAGTAAACATAATCAAACCAGTTCACAGAATCTGGGGATAATTCATGTACAGTTACAAAAAATATCTATATAATTAAGATGCCAACACCAGCATCCTTGTATAACCACTTGTGCCTCATGATACCTGCATAGGTGTCATTGTACCGAAGTGGTTAAGGTAAAAGTTGGGCAATGGTCACTATTAGCAAACACAATAATTCTAACTAATTTTCATTGTAGATCATTATACACATAAAATTCAAACCAGAAAACAAAGGTTTACTGTCAATGAGGTTTTTATTTATTATATTTTTTATTATTGTTATTCCAGCCATTTTTGCATGTTCCAAGCTTTGTAAAACATGTCTTATTTCGAAACCCAATTGGAAGACTACTTTCTCAAGGAAGAGAAGTTGATTTTCAGCTGCAAGGTGTGCCTACCCAAGTCTGTTCTAATTAAGGGTCACATGTCAAGTCTGAACAATCTCAAGCAGCACATGAAAAGAATGCATAATGCCAAATTCATACAGTTTGAGGAAAGAGTGAAGGCAGGTTCTTTTTGTGGGAAAGCTAGGCTTAGGCCTTAGATGTTGCTGCACTTCGTCAAGCTCATTTTCACTGTCATCTCCCAAGAAAGCATGCTAGCAAACATTGGGGAGTCTTTTAGCATTACGGCTACGGGTAGTGGCGTGACCGATTAATGGATTAATGAAGTTCACTTTTTGGGTAACAGATTAGTGATTAACTAAGTTAACTTTTTGGTTAATGGTGCCCACCTCTGCTAGCCCACCACATCCTTCTACTGAGAACCCATTCTCTCCTTACCTTCCTCTTCAACCATACCTCCCACAGTCCTCCCATTACATTTAGAAAAAATCCCATTGGAAACAATACAACAAATAGCACATGTAAAAAGTACTTAATTTTTATCTTTTCCACTCAAAAATGCCACCAGAGCAGACCTATTCTAACACAATTCATCTCCACCCTCCCTACACAATGTGATTTGCACTGCCTCAAACTATGATGACCAAGCTGAAATATACTCCAGCCCTGCACCAGTCCTTTGTTCCAAATCCACAGAAGCCCCTTCCATATAGAAAAGAAATAATAATAAACAGAATTTGGCCCCATGACATGTGCTTCTAATCCCCTCAACCCAAATGGAATGAATGATTACTGGTTAATCTTATATCATTCATCCTCAAAATCCAACCCCCCTGTCTCCATCACCCTGACCAACAAAAATACCTCTCTTTTCATGAAATGGGGACACTCACCTTCCCACAATGTTCTCATGATGCTCCACATAAACGACCACCCACCCACCCCAGTCAAAAATATCTTGCCTCAGCTAAAACATGAACATGCCCACTGTTTATATATATAAATTTATACATATATGTATATATATGTATATATATATATACACTTTGTATATGTATATACATTTATATTATATATATGTATATACATTATATATGTATATACATTTATATATGTATATATATATATATATATGTATATATATATATATATATATATATATATATATGTATGTATGTATATAATGAGACTAGTCTTCAACCATAAAAGAATGCTGAGTGACTTGGTCCTAAGGAATGTCATTAAATGCCCTAAAATATTGACAGCATAAACATCAATACCCCATAAGGGGATCAAGAGGAGGATACATCCTTTGCAACTCCTTGTGTGTGTGGGAGTGGTCCCACATGTGCTTGAAAACTTTAATGGGATATGAAAATAAGCAAGATTCAATGGAATCCTAAGAAGAGTTTACATCGTATCCACTATCTCCATCCTGTGCCATACGCTTTTTCCAAGTCTAAACAAATTTGTGTATATTTGTTGGTTGTTAGTGAATGTGATGTGCAATGTTCTGTTTGCACAAGGATGTCTGTAATGCTGCTCTCTGCATGGAAGCCAGATTGGAAGGGTAGTATGAGAGAATGGTGTTCTAGTTGTCAGAAGTGAAGTGAAATAAATTTCTCTTAGAACTTACAAGTGTATTTTGTGAAGACCATTGGGTGGTAGTTGACAGACTATAATGAAAAAGGAAACTCAAAGATGTGAGCTATTGACATTCCTCTGAGAAAGTAATTTGTGATGAAACATCAGGAAATTAACTCATCTTTGCTCGAGTTTCCTAGGCCAATATGAACAATTGTTGTTTGGTGAAGTTTTGTCTGTCTCTGGCTTGGAGAAAGGGAGGTTGACCTCTTCAGATTGTGAGGAGGTTGTGCTCTACCCATATTTGCTTGAAAAGGTTTAGTATAAAAATGTTGTTATTTGGTGTAAATGCTACATCATATACATTGGGATTCAAGGGCAGTCTTTCGAAATTTGAATTTAGGGCCATGGTTTACACTTCTACAACACAATGATAGTGTTTCTGCTAGTATTTCAGCCTCTTGAAGAGATGAGATGTATTGTTGTTTTTTTCTCTCTCCCCATACACTGGAGATAGGGGTTTGAGATTACATGCTATTATATAAGATAAAGGAAGTCAAAGTTGGAGCATCTTTGTAGGCTCTGTGAATTGTGACACAACTTGTATTCCACCCAGGGATAGAGCATTGAGATATGGATGGTGAAATTTGTATGGTTGAAAGGATAGGTGTTGTTGTTATGTGATCTGAGATAGGTTAATGTTGTGTAGACTGTTAAGAACATTCCTGTTGTTTTGGAGATGCATGACACAGAGTGGAAAGTTTTCCAATTTGTGCAGAAGAGGAGCCATCAGGGTTATGGGGGTGGAGGAGAGCTTTTGAAGAGTGTAAAGAGGAATGGGGAGTGTTTGCTATGGCGTACAACTAATATTAATAACAATTCAAAACCCAAGAATGTCTGATACCCAAAGAGATACGGTCTGTGTGTGTGAAGATGAAAGGCTGTACATTGTTCACTGTTAGAGATGCCATTTAGGGGGTGAGAGTTAAGTCAGGAGGTTATCAGTGTACCTCGCAGGATTGCAAAAGTCTCTACCCAAAGGTCTGTGGGGGTGTTAGTATCTTATGAGAAGATATGGGAAGGGGTAATTGTGTAAGGAGTTAAGGTAATGTTTCAGAAGTCACATCTGAAAGGGATTGGTATAGGAGTAGATGGTAAGTGGGTTGTGAAAGAAGACTTTGGCTGTGATGGGTTGGAGGATGTATGGAGCGTGAATGGTAACAATGAGATAGATACTCAAATACTCTAGGAGTGCTTTTCCTCCTTGTTTGGCTTGAGATGGAGATGGAAGGTGGGGATGAGGGAAATAAGGTGTAAACCTCTAAGTGGAGAGGTGTATTTACCTAGTTGTATTACACAGGAAGGGAGCTATGCTCGTGGTGACGCAACTTTGTATTTTTCAGCATCAAGTTTTTTCTTAAAATCTTGAATAGTATTTGCACACACTGTTTCTTTATCTAAGTTATTCCATATATCCAGTACTCTGTGTGGGAAGCTATTCTTTTTCCGATCTCTTCTATAATTATCCTTTTTGAGTTTCTTTTCACGACCTCTTGTTTTTCCATTGTCATTTTTTAGTAAATCATTCCTGTCAAGGATTTCCATTCCTTTCATGATTCTAAATGTAGTCAGTAGATCACCTCTTTCTCTTCTCTGCTCTAGTGTTGGTAGTTCCAATTTCGATAATCTTTGTTCATATGTTAAATTGGAAAGAGCTGGCGCCAACTTTGTTGTTGCTCTCTGTATATTGGTACTATATTTGCATTTTTCCAGTCTTGTGGTATCTTACCTTCTTTGAGCGACCATTTGATTATAGTGTGTATTTTATCTGTTAATTCCTCTATGCATTCCTTCAATATCCAATTTGCAATTCCATCCAGACTATGCCATTTTCTGATATCAAGGTTCTTTATTTGGTCGCTGTACTTAGTTGTGTTTCTTGTGGGTGCACACAATATAAATATATATATATATATATATATATATATATATATATATATATATATATATATATATATATATTGTGGACTGGGTCACAAGCAAGGATTAAGATGCACTGGAATGTATTATATTAGATTCTTGACTAGTTCCACAAATATTAGGGATCCATTTGTATGGGGCCCCATTTGGTTGGGTCTTCCATGTTAAGTGACAAAGAAGTCTTATCATTATAAAGGGCCATTGTGCAGCAAGAAATGGCCCACTTGTAGTGTTTGGGACTAGGAATGTTGGCTATTCGAAGTCAGGGTCCACCTCATCTCTGTATGGGTAGAGATGAGAACCAGTTGAATGGGCTCTGTGAACGTGATGTTGCCAGGATTGGAGTAGTGGTCACTGTATAGCGCTGTGATCATTTCATTGCATTGGTGATTAATTCTCTTATTGAGGGAACGTGGGTGGGTAATTGCCATTATTAAATTGGCCATCGGTATTGATGAAGTGGGGAGAGGCCTTATTGATCTGTTGATAAGAATGGTAAATTTTTAGTTGTGCACAACTATGCGATATAGCAATAGAAAATTAATTATTCATTTTATAAATTATGATATATCAACGAAATAGACAAATTTCTTGGCGGAAATGAAAAAAATGCTAAAACAGATTTCGTAACTAACGAAGTCGCGCCGACGCCGAAGAGATGAAAGGATGATAAATTCGTCTATCCAATTCTAACCTAACCTAACCTGTATTTAGTAAATCTGTACCTGTAATTTAAAGGTCGTTCGGATCGTCGTCGTTGTGACGGATGTTGGCGGCCTGTTCAATCACTCTCTCTGATTGCGGGGTATAAAGGTTTCTCATAGCTTGAAGGAATGCATCGATTTCAGCTCCATAGCATTCCTTTAAGAATATGTACCTCGCGAGGTACTGGCGGAAGTACCGAGGGCGTACACCAGGCCTCAATACCCACTCTTTTACGTCACGCCTTAGCCGCTTGTTAGTGTGTACCTTCTGGTACCCTGGTTCGACAAAGTTTTTGGAGTGATTGATAGCGTGATGAGTATAACCACCGCTTGTTAACATCACTTGGAGTGGGAGAACAACGGGTGCACCAAGTGATGTCCATCATGTAATTGACATTTCAACTGGACCGGGCAGACGACAAGATGGCATCCCGATCCTATGTTAGCGACTTCGTTCGTTAGTATATTTGCTTGTAACAAGATATATTTTTTTTTATCTCCGCCAAGAAAGTCGCGTATTACGTTCATGTATTATAATTTACAAAATTGATATTTAATTTTCTAATGCTATATCGAGTAGTTGTACACAACTAAAATAATACCTGGGAAGATGTGCAATAGAAAGACTTTGTTGCAATTAGGAATGTTGCCGCTCCCTCTTTGTTTCTGTTACACTATCATTGTTTGCCCTGCAGTTTGGAAGCAAGGCGAAGTGAAGGTTGAAAGGGTGGTGTTTAGGGCACATTTGCTAGCACCCTTCGTATGCGGGTGAGCAAGTAGATCTGTTCAGTCATACTTCTGTTGATGAACTGCACTTCCTTTCAAGACACAGTAAAGGGCAACCACTTGGCTAAAATTTCCTTCAATGTGGATTGTTGTGAGTAAAGGGGGTTATCACACTGGGAAGCTTCGACGGGGTTCTCCACTCCAACAGTTGAGAGTTCGGTTGAGTCTAAACGACTTCGGTTTCAATATTTTATTTTTCAAATCTCCAAATATCACAATATCTTTTCCTCATAAATAATATATCTGAATGATGAACAAAGTTATTGTAAACTATACTATTGTTAGACATACTGGTTCTACTATAGCGTGAGGTCTACCACACTACCACACTTCCTCCCGTTAGCACAATAGCGTGAGGTCTATCTCCCGTTAGCACTATAACGTGAGGTCTACCTCCCGTTAGCACTATAGCGTGAGGTCTACCATTTCCATACATTTATTTTAGCGATAAACACATATTTTGTACATATCCTAGGAATGACATAGATAGATAATTGGGTTTCTAATTACATTCATATTAAAGGAAAAATGTAAAAATAAAAATGTTATATATTTCCATATACACACTTCGTACATCTTCTAAGACTGACACAATTAGGTTAGGTCAGGTCACGTGGACAGGTCACGTTTTTTATGTATTTGGGCAGGTCACATGTTTGATTGGACATGTGAGGGGAGTGTTCTGGAGGAACTCGGATCATGCGGTAGACTTCAGGCACCTGGGTAGGCGACATATGGCGGTAGACCTCACGCTGTAGTAACACCGACATACTATTGAAATGTTCTAAGAGGTTTACATTTCTAGTTCTTGAAATGGAGGTTGGAGGAAGGATGTAGGAGGAAAAATAACCCAGGGTAATAATCCCTTAAGGGACTTCCAGAGATAATCTGCACCATACTGCCACGCACGCACTAGTAATGGGGAATATACTGCCAATCACAAGTCACTGCATCAATTTCCCTATCGGAAATCGACCTCAGGGGCACAGCGCATGGGGAGGCAGCATCTGGTCCCTTCTAGAGAGGAGGGCAATCCAACAAATGTTCTGTGTAGGACAACAGTTATTGTATTACTAACAAGTGAGGTCACGTGTGCGCACTTTCGAATAAGAATTAGAAAGATAAAGTTGCCAACGATGAACCAGCAAATCAGAGCAGCACCTTGCAGCTTCGGACGGAAGGGCGGGTGGGCAGACAGAGAGGCTGGGATAGTTTTTATTATTGTTATTATCATTATTGTTGTTATTATCATTACAATTATTATTATTTGCCATTTATATTATTGCTTCCATGCTGATCTTGTCCCAATCTCTTTTATTATTTAAGATTTTGATTGCATATTTTCTTTGGTATTCGAATGACTTATACAGTTTTCTTTCTTGTTTTGTTTTGAGAATGTCATTTATGAATTTACTATTTTTCTTGGTACTGCTGCTATCTAGCCCTAGGGTATCTTTACTTGAAAAGAAACGAACTTAAGATGAGTTTGGGGGCGGGTACTTTGTCCCGCGCGGGGCACCAGTGTGGAAAGTGGACTTGACCCCCGACTTGATGCTGTCGATTGCGGACAACTCCATAGTAGACGTATGTTTCGTATTCACCTACTGTAAAGGACCAATTAGGTCCTTTAGTTCTGA
This sequence comes from Oratosquilla oratoria, assembly GCF_046742065.1. Classification (NCBI taxonomy): domain Eukaryota; kingdom Metazoa; phylum Arthropoda; class Malacostraca; order Stomatopoda; family Squillidae; genus Oratosquilla; species Oratosquilla oratoria. Next base: position 10,836,994 of record NC_134811.1, read on the forward strand.
AACTAGGTGCGGACCACCACTGCCTGCTTCAGAACTCGGTTCGTTTATAGACTCGTAGGACAAGCAAGAAAACACAGGATTGCACTGGAAGTTTATAATTCTGGTCCTTCCACAATGCACTATCAAATCAACTTGAAGAATAGGGAAAAACAACACCAACTGTTTCACCTTAGGTCAGTTCGGTCGTAGCTCACTCGAATTGTCTCCACATGTAAACACTAATTACTCGTAGAAAGCTTCGGCAGATGATCAGGGTTTTGAAGCTGAGCGATGACGACTCTGGCAGAGCAGAAGGCAAAGTTGGAGACAAACGACGTCCAGTCGATGTAACACGCCAGTATTAGAGTGGAGAGGGAGTAGTGGACTAGGTTTAGCAGTCTCTGCTAAACCCATGTCTGTCCGGGACGCACGTAACCTCGGTCGTCATACGTGGCAGCTCGTTTCAAGTAAAGCTTCGAAGCGCACTCGAACAGTGCGCTATTAGAGGGCTGGTTGTTTAGACGATTAAGTGGCGATTTTCCCTTACACCTACAAATGGGGAAAGCTCCTCCCGATGGCAAAATATTACACTGCATAGAACAGTTATTTGGTTGGTGGTCGGCTGAATCGGGTTTGGTTAGGTTAGTTGCAGTTAGGCCTGGTCACAATTCACGAGAAACCATAAAGAATAACACATGAATATATATATATATATATATATATATATATATATATATATATATATATATATATATATTATCCCTCAATACCATTAGTATGAGAGTAAAAACCTAAAACATTACGATTGAGTAAGACCTGGTCATCGTTATTCCATGACAAACGCCTCTTCCTCTTCTTCCTTTAACTCCGCCGTGCATTTTGTCTTGACGCCTTCCGGAAGATCGACTAGCAAATGTCATCTGCCGTCCTTCCTGTCGGCATTTGACCCTGACACCCCTCTGGCAAGCCATCTCGTTCCCTTGGGTTACCTTCCTGCTGCAGAATCAATTAGTCTAACGTCACCCAGGAGCTTTCTTTGGGCGGCGCGGAAGAATCGCTGTTGTCAAATGCGACTTTGTATGTTGTTTTATTCTGGCTTTATCGCCATGATATTCTGCGCAGATTGGGGAAGCCTGCAGTCGAACTCATTTCGATTGTTACTTTCACTGCGATGTGAAGTTGGTCTGGTTCTTGATGCTGGAAAATTGTGTCTTTCACATAAGGGAGACTTTCAGCAACCAAAGAGCTTAAATAGATTAACATTTCTCTGACTCTCTCTCTCTCTCTATCTATCTATCTATCTCTCTCCTCTGCAGTAATTCCAACAACGTTTATACTCTACATCCTGCGTCATCTTGTCCCTTATATCTGTTGAACGCTTAAGAACTGACCCCATCCCGATTTAGAATGTGCTTATTGAGCGCCGTTTGCCTTAATGTACCCGTGACGCATTCATTCATTCATTTACAATTCTGCTGCCTGTCTCCTTCCCTCCCTTTACCATCACCCTTCTCCCCCATTCCTTCTTCAGTCTTCATCACCCTGCAGGGGAGGGAAGGGGGGATTAAAAGAGAAGGGGTTCTGTGCCACAGCGACGTGCGTTAGACGTCACACCACTCTTCATCATTATCATCATCCTCTTCCTTCTCCGTCCTCCTCCTTCTCCCTCCTCCACTTCCTCCTCCTCCCCTCCTTCTTCTTTCCGCTTCCTCTCCCACCATTTCTTCCGCTTTGACCCTCAAGCACCTCCCACTCCTCCTTCCTCCTCAGCGCTCTCCTTTTCTCTCGCCCTCTCTCCCTTTGTCTTTCTTCTCTTCCTCTCCCTTTCATCCTCAACCTTCTCCTCCACTCCCCCTAACCTCTTCCTCCTAATCTTATTTGTCTTTCTCTCCTCCTTTACTTCACCACTTTCCCTTTCTTCTTCTTCTTTCTTTCCTTACTCCCTCCTCTTCCTTCTACTACTACTACTTCTTTGTTCCCCCCATTTTTTTCTTCCTCCTCCTCCTCCTCGTCGTCGTCGTTGTCGTCTTTCTTGTCTCCTTCCTCCTCCTCTTTTTCCACTTTTCCCTACTCTTCTTCCTTGTACATCTTATCCTGCTTCTCTTGTCCATCCCCACCTCGTCTTCTTCCTTCCCCTTCTCCCTCCCTCCTCCTCTTTCTCCTATTCCATTTCCTCTCCCCCTCTTCCTCCGTACCCATCTCCTTACCCTGCTTCTCTTTCCCATCCCCGCCTCCTTTCTTCCTCCACCTCCCTCCTCGCTGTCTTCCCATTCGTTGACCCTGGACCCACTTCTCTTCACGGAGGCTTCACGGCGCGGCGCCCTCCTCTCTCGTCGCCCGGTCTGGCTTTACGTGATACACTTTCGCTGAATCTTGTGTATCCTCTAGGTAGTAGTGAGTGCATGTGCCGAGACGGGTGTAGTAAAAGTGCAGTGGTGTTTGTATTGGTGGTGGCGGTGGTGTTTGTAGTGGTGGTGGTGATCCAAGTTCGTGGTGTTGGTAGCGGCGCTAATTAGGTGATGGAGGTGGTGGATTAGTGTTGGCGGCGTTGGTATAAAGTTGGCGGTGGTTGTGGTGATAGTGGTACGTATAGGGGAGACGAGGAAGGGTAGTTTGTGTTTTAGAAGAGCCGTTGGCTGGCTTAACTTGGCTTGGCTTGGCTTGGCTTGGCTTTGAGCCACCGAGAGGTGACGCTGGGCAGCGGCCGGTTCGGGCTGCGATGAACTTGGTGCAGGCGAGAGCGTAAGAGTTGTTCTCTCTTTTGCAGACGCCGAGAGCTCCTTCGTAGGCGCGGAGCTGCACTCGAGTCACTGTACATGCGATGGTTGCCGCAGATGCGGCTTTTGTGGCAAAGTGTTCTCTACGGTGGGGAGCCGCAAGCGGCACGAGCGGGACAAGCACGTGGAGACGGGCTGTCTGCCGTGTGAGCTGTGCGGCAAGTGGTGCAAGAACCGCGGTGCGCTCATCAAGCACAAGAGCATGTTGCACCGCGCACTCCTGGCCACCGAACTGCGCTTCGAAACGCACCCGGCCTTGCTCTTCGCTGCCGCCGCCCAGGTCGGTCACTCGGGCAACACAGCCGCCCACCCAGCCGCCGCCGCCGCCGTCGCTGCTGCTCCCGTCTCCTCCCACACCAGCGCGTCCATAGCTGCCGCGCCCGGAATGGGTTCGAGAGGAGTGGATCCTTCTCTGGCGGGCGGCGTCGTGGGCCTTGGTGGCGGCGGCGGCGGCGGCGGTGGCGGCAGTAGTAATGGCGGTAGTGGTGTTCGCAGCAGCGTGGGCAACAGCATGCCACAGAGTAGCAGCACTTCCTCCGTCGAGGACCCGCTCGCTCTTCACCACTTGTTCATGTGAGGTCGCGACCTGAGCGAGAGCCCGAGCCGTCACCAGGTGGAGGCCTTCCTGCCCGACCCTGCTGAGCCGTCGCTCCAAGGCGGCGGCATTCAACTTGTGGCCTTTTGCCTTACGCTAATGTGGACCTCGTTCCCCACGTCAATCCGACATGACAGGTGTGGTCTTCCAGTCGCCCCTCTGACTGTGGAGGGCGGCTGGCTAGACGTCGTAGTGCCGCTGCTACTGCTGCTGCTGCTGCCACTACTACTGCTGGAGGGGGTGAGTGATGACCGGGGTTTGGGGGCTTCAGGAGAGTACTGTACGTTGGACTCGCACGTAGTGGTGGAGGCCTGGCAGGCGAGGCGGGCAGTGATGGGCATGCAGGCGGGGAGGCAGGCAGAGACAGACAGGCAAGCGGGCGGCGGGCAGACTGGCAGAGGAGATGCAGCCCGCGTGTTGTGCCCCGGTGTGTAGAGGGTAGCGAGGGTATGTATGTATGCGTGTTACGTAGAAAGGCCCAGTAGATTTGTTTGTGTGCGTGTGTGCTGTTGGCTGTGCTCAAGGTGGCTACTCACTAGGGGGTCTTTCTCCTTCCAGGCCTCCTCGACCTTGCCGACTCAGAGCTGGCCAAAGCTCTGCCACTGCCTGGTTCCTCCTCTTGCTCCTCCTCCTCGGGCTTCCCCCCTCCTCATCCCTCCCACCCTCCACAGGGGCCGCAGGGAATGCCGGCTTCCCTGGCGGGGCCGCTCGTGGCCTTCCCGTGGTCGCAGGGCGGGCAGAGTGGGGACACGGCTTCCATCTCCACCGCGCCCACCTCGGAGAACCAGTGCATGTTCTGCTTCAAGTCGTTTTCCAACCGGGGGTCCATGACGAGGCACCTGCGGGACCAGCACCTCCAGCCTGGCGCCACGGTCACCTGCGACATCTGCGGCAAGGTGTGCAAGAATCGCAACTGCCTGATCACGCATCGCTCCGTGGCGCACTCCGCCCGACGGCGTGCCCGCCAGGCCATGCCACCTCCCCCACCGCCGCCGCCCATGTCGCAGCAGCAGCAGCAGCAGCAGCAACACACCCCACCGTCTACCAACGATTGCTCGGGCGACCCGCTCTCTATATTCCAGCTGCAACACGCCGCTGTTGCGGCGGCGGCTGCCGCTGCTGTTGCGTCTCACCATAGTGAAGATTTGATGTGATAGTTATTTATATGAACTCTTGTGTAAGACGGGACTGTTGGGGCCGCACAGGTGCAGGCAGAATCACACCCCCAAAAAACCACCCCCACCCCCACCCCTACCCCACCCCCACCACCCCGAAAGGTTGGGCAGCTGCTGCTTGTTGTGACCAGGTGGGTGGGGGGGCGGGTGGGATTCCAAGCCTAAGGAGGTGCTCGGGTGACAGTTCCCCAAAGGCAGCTGCAGTAAGTGCCAAGGCCCACTGCCACCTGAGGGTGGGCTCCATACTGCCAGCTTTCGGTTTATATACATATATATAACATATAATTATGAAAAAAAAAGAAAAGCTCTCTTCCCGCCCCGCCATGTCCGTAGTGGTTCCTTCTAGTTGCTGACCTTCCTGCTTTTCTGTTGCTGCCCTCCCCGTAGTAGATGCTTGACGCCACCGCTGCCCGGCCGTGCCGTCCGGGCACTTGCCGCTGTCTGCCGCCGTGCCGTGCCGTGCCGTGTCCCGCCCTCACACAACCCTCGTCCGTCCCTCCCTTGCGGGTAGGGCAAGATCAACGAGGGAGGAGGTGTCTGCGCCACAAACACAGTCGCGGCGTACAAGTTCCTAAAAGAAGCCAAATCGAACTCCTACGTGCATCCTCGCTCGCGCTGCCGCTCCGGCCGAAGGCCGACGGGCCCCGTCCGCGCGGCGGCAGAACGAGAGAGGCACATGTACGAGCTGCTGCCTTGGTGGCAGCGCACAATGGTTGCGGCGGCAGCGGCTGCGGCGAGCCTGGCCGCAGCTCGCGGTGTGCGTGGCGCGATGCGGGGACCTGCATCCCTTTTTACAGGTTACGTTTCATTGCACAACGTATGCTTCCACGTGTGTGTCAGCAATGTAAATAAATAGGTACAAATGCAAACAGAAAAAGGAAATGTCGAATATTCAGATAGTTTTCACAGATTAATATAATGTTTTGTATAAAGTTTGAATGTCTTGGAACAGTATGTAGAAAGCTGCCAAATATTTATTTTAGATGTTTATAAGAGCGGTTGTGTATGTAGGGAATGTACTGGAGGATGTGAAGCTTCAACTACCAACCCCAACCCTCTGCTGCTCCCGCCACATACGTCAAGTCGATTTTTAAACACAAATGTAACTAAAAGTAAACACGTAAATTGAAGCCAGAGGATTTATGTCGATATTCTACAATAGAGAGAGAGGATGTGAGAGAGATTGTGAGAAAGGGTTTGAGAGAAATGATGTGAAAAAAGGAGGAAATAATGTTTTTGATAATGACTAAGACATATCGGCCTTTGGGATAAAGTGGGAATTACTATATATGAGTACATAGACACAAATTGTACATAGACTGCGGAAGAGCCGACGCACCGATGCCGCTAACTGTGCTTTCTCTGCGACATGACGTCACGCTTCTGAGGCGCCAAAAATCGAGGGGGATCTCGGTGCAAGCCGGAGAGACACAGTGATTGTCGTGGAAGAGAGTGAGGAGAACGGGGGAGGTTTGCGCCTTGGAAGTCGTTGACCATGTTCGCTGGTGTTTAAAAAGGGAGTTGCTGTGACGCTTGATAGTACCTGAACGGCTGCTAACAGATGCTTGCTGGTACATTAACAGCCACCAGCCGTGATTAGAGTTGCTCCACAACTTAACCGGAGTGGCAAATTATCTTGGGAGGGTTCGCTGATTTGGTTGTCACAAATGTCTTGATTGAGGGGTTTTTGATTTGGTATCTCCTTCGTGGGGTGCCAACGGTCCAGTCGGTTATCCTGATGGCTGTTAAAACTGCTAGTTGGTATCTAGGAGGCTGCTAACCCTGCTAGAAGGTGTGCTAGAGCTGCTACGCCCATTGGAAGGTATACCCTGTGAGTCGCCAAAGTATTCCTAGTCGTGGGTCGTCGCATCTCAATCAGTCCACTTGTTCCTTATGCAAAAAAGTTTCTACTGATGAATGCATTCCTTAGAAGAGTAGATTTATTTTGTATACCTTATATGCTTGATGTAGTGATCCTTGGTAAGAATTTGCTTTAAGTGCCAGATCTCAAACTTCATGTACTCTATGCTGTGATGTATTATCCTAATGTGTTGTATGAATAAAGATGCTTTTCATACAAACCTCGGGTATCTTTAGCCTTTATGAAAACATCCTGAGGAGTCGCTTGCTGCCGTCCGCCGCATCTTGTCAGCGAAATCTTTTGGTAAATGTTGACTTCTTCAGGAGGGGGTCCAAACCCTCCTTTGGTAAGGAAGTGTAAAAATACATGGTATAATAACTTTTAACGCGCGCCCAACGCCCTGTGCACTGAGACTGCTGGGGGAAGGTTGGGGTGGGCGAGAGGTGGGACGGTCAGCGGGCCCGTGGGAGTAAGCCCCTGCCCGCCCCGGGTCAGGGTCGGGGTGAGTAGCAGCTCTTGGTTTGCTCGGTTGATATCAGTCAGGCCGGTGCGCCGTGCATGCCCTTCCTCCCTCTCCTGCTGCTGCTGCTGCTGCTGCTACCACCACTACCAGTACTACTACCACTACTATTTTGCTACTAATGATGATGCCACACCCGTAGATATAGTGAAGCCTTTCCCCCCCTTCCCCCCCCAATCTCGCCCTCTTCTCTTAACAGACTGTGTACTGTACCTCTTGTGTCATTTCTTCGAACCTCTCACCATCGCCTTCTGCCGCAGTCGGGACCAGGTATGCATCAGACTGACGGGCAGACCGCATGCAACCTTCCTGCTTGCGGCCTGCTTACAGTCCTAGTAGTGGATGGTGGCCCACGGGCCGCTTCACAGGCATGTCTCTTACAGGTGGCGGCGGTGACGGAGGCAGGAATGGCGGCGGCAGCGGCGGCGGCGGCGGCATCGGGTGGATCAGTGAAGCTAGCGGTGGTGGTGGTTGTGGTGACATCGGTGATATGGGCGGCATTTGGTACCCGCAAGTGCTGGTGCGTGCGGCCCGACCCAAGACGTACCTGTGTCCGTTTTGCGACAAGCGCTTCACCAACCGACAGAGCCGCTCGCGCCACGTGCACCAGAAGCATGCGGCGGGCCTGTCCGGCACCTGCCAGGTCTGCGGCCACGTCTACACCAACTTGCAGACCCGATGCTCACACACGCGCGTGCAGTCGCGGAAAATCCAGTAGCAGCGCGCCGCCCCCCCTCCCTCCCTCCTTCTCTTGGCCCTCCCAACCCTTCTTTTCCTTCACTTTCACCTTCTCTTACGTCTCATTCTCCCCTCCGTACTCCTCCTCCGCCTCCCTCTCGCCTTCCTCCTCCGCCTCTTTCCTCTCCCCTTCCCGACCCCCAGCCCTCCCAGCCTGTAGTGCCGTGTCGCACCGCCTCTCCTGTTCTGGCGACTCAAGAGCCCTGCCGTTTTCTTCTTCCTCCTCCTCTTTCTCCTCCTCCTCCTCTCCCCCTGGCGAGTTGGGCCGTGACTCCGGGCGGGTGGAGGGGCCATGCGACCAGCCAGCCAGCCAGCCCGACGGGAGCGGCCCAGAGTGGAGGCCGCCAACCGACGCGACGCTGCCTGTAATGTGCGATCGACGAGATTCCACTGTACAGCTCCAACTACTCTTGCTTGTAACTTTTTACAATTGAATTTGCTGCTGTGATAAGTTTAGTGATGACTAATGTTTTTGTCCTCAAATCTTTTAAAACTATTAGCTGTAGAAGGAGACGTGGAACCCCCCTCCGCGTTCCGCCTCTAGTCAGTGCTGTGTTAAATAAACGGGAAACTGAACATGTGGGTTTCATTTGCACCAGAACCCCTTCCCCCTCCCCAGCTTTCTCTCTCCCCTTCGGCCACGTCAGCCCTGCGGGGCAAGCCAGGTCGAGTTGGGCAGCCGTCGCCCCTTGTTGCGACCGCCCGTTCCTTGCTGCTGCTGCTGCTGCTGCTGTCGGCGATGGGGAAGCTGCACAGTTGTGCGATGCGTGCCAGGGTGTGGTGACTGCAGGTGGTAGAGTATGTGGCAGTAGTGTGTTGCTGGAGGCCCTCCCTGTTGTCTTAGCGGTAGGGGACGTGTAATTGTTGTAGCCGTGTAGTCTTGTGTCTTGTTGCTGCCCAGGTGCTTTCCCGTTTTCACGCCGGCCCCGGCCGTTTCTTTTCAGATGTGTCGGCACTGCTGGCCATCGCCAACGCGGTGCAGGCCACGGCGCCCTCCGACCGCCCCATCAAGTGCCCGCTGTGCCAGAGCATCATCAAGCAGGCGCGGAACCTGCGGCGCCACGTGTTCAAGCGCCACCTGCCGGCGGCCAAGCGCGGCGAGATCACGGAGGCCGACGTAAAAAGCATTCTAGAGAAGAAGTTGAAGGCGATCACGGTGACCCCTCTCACCGAGGAGGAGCTCCGCCAGGTACAGCAGCGAACTCGCAAGAAGGGCATGAAGTCTCCGAGGAAGAAGAAGGGCCTGGCCGCGCTTCCTTCCGATGTCAATAGCTCCAGTATCAACGAGCACGAAATCACCATCCGGAAGCTCCCCCAGAAAAAGAAGGACAAACCCGGCGCTTCCGGGAGCGAAGGTGCGAACAAGGACGCCAACAGGGAGGACATTCTGCAGGAGGCCCTCGCGGCTCGGGACAAAGACGCAGGCCCGCAGGACGAAGTCATGGATCTGGCCACGACACAGCTACCGCCGATCTCGGTCGTGGTATCCCATGGGACGGGTGCCGTCCAAGTCGCGCAACCCATGTCGCTAACGGTCACGCAGACGGCCACGGGCGTGCACGCACGCATCCCCGCCGAAGCTGCGGCGCTGCAGGCAGGAGTGAGACTCCAGTCGGACTCACCGCTGCCCCTGCACCGCGACCTGCCAACCATGCCCATGCCCTTCGAACCCCAGGTAACCATCAGTGAAGGGATGGTCACCTACCACACCACATCCCCTTCCCAGGTCATCCCACAGAGTTCGTCGCCATCCCCTTCGGCGTCGGGCTACGCTCCGAGCCCTTACTGGTCCACCCCCGCCGTGCCGGGCTTGCCCACGGGGTCCTTCCAGCCCCACCAGAGCGTCTTCTCGCCCGCTCACTCTGAGTACTTCACGGCAGGCGTGGCGCACATGGCAAGGCCCTCCACTCTGGAACGGATGCAACAGCACCGACGCAAACCCTACCAGTAGGCCTCGGCCGCCCTGCAGGGGGAGGGGCGCGGCGGAAGAGAAGAGAGGTCGGTCTTCGCAGCACCCCCGCGTCCTCACTTATTAGTACAAGAAAGCGACATTGCATGGCTTCTCTACAACATCCAGAACAGCTAAAACGTTGGTGAACCGGTTTGGTGTCGTCAAGAAACGGTGATGGGGAACGCACCACACGGTCATTGGCGTCTGTCAGGGGGCATAGTGGGCGTTGTTCGTGAGGGAAGGACGCTTTTTTGGTGTGTGTTGTGGAAGGACGCGGTCTCTCGCGCCTTTGGGAAATATACGATATGGTGCGTGGTACTGGGAGGTAGTGATCTCGTGTGTGTTGGAAGGACGTTGGTATTTGCTGGGCAGATATCTGCTGCGGACCACTGGTCGGAGCCGCATGGAGCTCGTCCGGGCCATAATAAGTGAGACAAAAACTGGCTGTGGTCGACCAAGGGGCAAGTGAATCGGTTTAATTGGTAACGAAGAGAAATGGAAATGTGCATTCCCGGTATGCACAAATGGCGACTCCTGTGTTACCCCCACCCCCACCCAGTAAATGGATAGATACTTCTTAGCCCGATGAACTGGAACCCATTTCTCTCTTAATTAAGTCCACACCTTTGAAGTCACAAGATAGGGAAGTCTTTCGTGCCACGTATGCAAACTGTAGAAAACCCGTCGAGTGGCAATCGTTTAATCTTGATGGTGAGTAGATAGATCTAGAGTACAAGACTTGGTATGCTTTCGAAGTTGTGTGTAGATTCTGTCCTTTCACTGTTTGCAGTCGTGTCTCTTTAAGTTGTAGGTTGGTGTGTCCGAACGGAGCGAGTGATTTGCGCATGTCTCATGTCACCGTGGGTTAGGTGAAGTGCGTGTGTGTTGGAGAAAGCATGCTCGATGTGCGAGGTGTCTTTATAAAAGGGTAAAGGAAGCGTTTATTATCATCATTATTATTATTATTATTATTATCATTATTATTATTATCATTATTATTATTATTATTATTATTATTATTATTATTTTTATTATTATTTCATGGTATACCAAACGTACAAAATGATACTTGTTGGCCCAGGTCGTACCTTCTCCCACGTACAGCTTCCTTACCCACTGCTTGTTGGCGTGGCCTGCGCTACTTCTTCGCAGCTCGCAGTTTCCTCCATAGTTTTACCGTTACAATGTAGAGTTCAATCTTAGCTGTCTGTCAGGTTTGCATCAGTCACACAGTCTTTTTAACAATGAAGCTTATTTTTTATCCTTTGTCTTTTGTCAGGCTACAGTGTTCATTGTGCCAAACTTGTGAGGTTAGGTTGTGTCTGTATATAATTTAGTTGGGCATTAGATGTGAATGATCAGTATTACAATACTTAATATGTACAAAGAACTTTTTAAGTTTCATGTTTGTAAGGAGTGTGGGTTTATTGTTTTGAGGACCGACGCCTTGATTCCTAATGATACAACCAACCTTTTTGTATGTAGCTGTCCATACGAAATACACTTTACTCAGTACCCGCCTTGTTGCTTACATGCCCCACCTCCTCCTCCTCCTCCTTCTCTACCCTCTGGATACGGGCCTGACCTCAGCCAAGGTAAGATTCAGTTTAGTTCGGTTTGTAGCAAACGTATGTCACGGATATGCATTTAGATATAAATAAGAATATATACATATATTTTCTGCTATTCAATTATATCAAAATTGCTGCGAAAATATGGCTTTCATTTCTATCAGATTCCTTTATTTCTGGTTCTTTCCTGTACTCATGTAAGTCTGTGCACACATAATAAATCCGTGCGTGACAAGTTTATTTAAAAAAAAATCCTTCTGTGGGTATGAAAAGAAACGGAAGGGAACATATCTGTGTTTGCTGTATTGCTTGTGTCCCTAGGCCTCTCCGACACTTGCAGCGTAACGGTTACTCGTCTGCTTAGTGTCAAGCTGTACACTCACGTTGATGTGGGAAAAAAGTGGGGTGTGAATCCAGAATAGGAACACCCCATGTCGAAGAAAAGCTGTCAGTACCTTTGACTCGCAGGAACTACAGCGAATGTACTGGCCAGAACAGTTTTGGAGAAGACAATATTCATGTGTTTAGATATATGTTGAATATACAATGTTAGAGAACGCCACCGTATCACCGTATCCAGTGTGCGTTTACAGGTAAGAAATATATATACTTTTTATATTCCAATAACTTTGTTAGCGAAAGCCATTTTAAGCAGTGTATTGTTGAGCGACTTTAGCAGTGGCTGGGTTTGTTTCATTACTCCTTAATTGTTTGGTTTCCTGGAAACTCTTGTACGTACAGCTTTAATTCCACATTATCAGGGTGATCCTCTGTAACGGGAGCCGACGCTCGTCTCTCTTAAAACGCCTATGAATGCCAGATAACTTGAAGCTATATTTTTGTGGTCTCCATATAGACGCGGTCCCTTACAATTCAGCTTTATAAAGATCAATAAGAAAACTTTTGTCCGTCAGACATTTTATGTGAAGTATTTGTTTATTTAGAAACCAAGCTAATATTGTGTTCAGCGAAATGTATGACAATATATTAGTCAAAATTATGTGAATCCTTATTGATCAAAAGTGTTTTTACCTCTAATAATTTCCTAAACTTTTTTTTTTTTTTTTTTTGTCAGGTCTATTTACAAGGAAATAAGAGCTATCAGATAATTAATGAACATTTAAGTCAAACTTATTTAATTAATAACTATTCCCAAATATGTTTTTGTGTGACGTAGCGTTTTATGATGAATTATGTCGACTGCACCCATTTACTGTATATAGAACCAGTGTTTCTCAATTTGTTCGACTCGATTCCCCCCTTCATGAATTCTCAAAATTCGTCTGGCTCCTCTTCATTTTCCCCCAAATCCCACTCCGCCAGAAAAGTAAAGAAAATGAAAATGACAATAATAATATCAATAAAATAGTGATGTAGAGAAACCCTTTGCTTTATTAGTTAACAATCATAATTACTTTCTGGAAGTTTTTGGTATTCAGATTCCTCACATATATCAAGATGTATGAATTGTAACAGTAGGCCATGTCCCCCTTACATTCTTGTTATGGTTTCCTTGATGGCCCCCCACTAATATAGACGAAAGCTACGTGTCTTGTAATGGGTTGTGAGACTAGACTTAGTAACTACGATGGCACACTACCTTGACATTTTAACTTTGCTTTCCACCTATTCATACGCAGTGTTCAATAATACCCGTGTGACATCACTGTTTCATCATAGTCGTAAAAATCAGACTTTCTGAACAACAACTAACGTCCCAGCAGTACGCACTGTGTATTTCATTAAAAAAGCAGATTGTTCCAGTGTTATTACTGTTTGTTTCATCGCAGGTTAGAGGATAAGGGAAGAAGGAACTGATATGTAACTACAATTGCAGCATCAGCCTAAGCAGTTCCATATAAGTTAACGAAGGATTATGTATGGAGATGGTTAAAGAAAATGGAGAAAAGTGGGAGATTAACTAGTTGTTTGCTGACAACACTGTACTTGGGGCAGGGTCAGAGGAGGGATTAAGAGAGTGACGAAGTTTGGGAGGTTATGCGATAGGAGAATATTGAAGGTAAATGTGGGTGAAAGTAAGGTGATGAAATATACAAGGGGAGATTATTCCAGTGATTTGTAAGGAAGTCTTAAAGGAGAGAGGCTGGAGGAAGTTTATATTAGGTATTTGGTGTCGCATGTGGCTGGAAAGAAAGGAGGTGGAGGTAAATTGTAGATTGAGAGAAGCAAGTAAATGCCTTGGGGAATTAAAGAGTCATGAGAAATAAGCATCTGGGAATGGATGCAAAGATTGTGCAGACGACGCTGTATGGGACACACTTGAAATTTAAGAGGGGCAGAGATGAAAATTTGAGAAGTATAGTAGGGGTTACAAAGTTGGATAGTGTGAGAAACAAGGTGATGAGGAGAGCGGTGGAAAAGGAGATGACAGATAGGGCTGATGAAAGAGTATTGGGATGGTTTAGACACATGGAAAGAATGAGTAAAGAAAGATTAGTAAAAGAGGTGGATGTAGTGAATTTGAGGGGACGACCGAGGATGAGATGGATAGATGTGGTGAAAGGGGTTGGGCAAGAATTAGGAAGGTGTTGGGCAAGAATTAGGAAGGTAGAGGCAGGAGATAGGGGTGAGTGGAGAATAGCTGTGCATAGACGATACTGTGATGCAAGGAGGGGAGGGGTGGGGGGTTAGGTAGTGGTTATGTGTGAATGATACTTTGACGCAGCCCGAAGGCATTTCTCCACGTCTTTTCTTTTTCTGTATGAGGAGACGGAGAGGGAGGGTCGCCGATTAAATGAAGCGGCCTTGCTGTGGATGTACTGTGTCTTGCTACATTGCCTGTGAATCAGAGCAGTGGGCGGGATACAGGGATGACCCGTCATCCATGAGGAGCTAAGATAAGAGTTATGAAAGGGTGGTACAGGGGAGTGGGTACGTGCTTTTCCACTTGGTATATAGATAGTCCTTAAGTATTGTTATAACAGCGGAGAATAAAGCCCAATATAGTTGTTGGCGTACTTGATTTTTGTAGTTGCCATTAACGTTGCCTCGGCTCCCAACTCGAGAATACAACACGACTGGACGAGTCTAATTCTCAACGCTTGTGATTTGATAGTATTCGTCACATTATTTTAACTATTTGACAAATCAACAATTCTTTTAAGAACGTTTTGTATATTGCATACATTTAAAAGTTTCCAACTTAACATTAGGTGTGTAATTCATTTAGAAACACATCACCAAAATATCTTTATAGATCAGTGATACTGAAAGAGAGATCGTGGTGGAATAGATCCGTAGAATGTATACAGAATGTAAGAAGGCAAACTTCCGGACGATTGAAGGATGTTATATTGTTGCCAGTTTACAAGAGTAAAGGAGACAAATGGGAATTTTTTAATTTCCACAAAAAATTGTGGAAGTATACTGATGGTGTGTGGAAGTTAGATGTCTGGTGCAGATCAGAAGAACAAGTAGATTTAGACATTACAGAGCAGTGTTTCACAAACTTTTCCATCACGGGATCCCTTTCAGTAGTACCAAACCTACCATGACCACCACCTTTATAAGGGTTTCGAAAGCGTACTAATTTTCAATATCGCAGACACATTATCTTAAAATCTAAAAGATTAATCACAGCAGAAAGAGCAATAGCAAAAAATATTAATGTGTTTTTAACAAGAATTTATTTAATCATGTATCTTAATGAGAAGGGTCTGTATTCTTTTTCATACAAGCAAGTCAATACGCGGATCTCTGTGGCTGAAGATTGATTGAAGGCGATAAAGAGTATACTCAAGGATTGAGAGGTGTGTAGAGAAGAGATAGAGTTGTGTCTTAGGGTAGAGACAGCTGAGCCTACCCGCTCCGTTTGTGGGATTCACAGAGATCCGAGATCACGTGCTGGACTTGTGATCGTTAACCTCCCGGATAAGAGCTCAGACCTCAAATATAGACCGATCAATGGGCAGTACTATGACCTTACTCATATACACCATCCCCTTGCTTAAAGGGGACAGTAACGGCTTGCAGTGTCAGTGAAGCTTAGCCCTAAGTGAGGTTCGATCTCGGGCCTGCGTCGTCACGAACCCTCGACGCTAACTAATGCATCAGCAAGCCGTACATCTACCAAATTATAAATTGCAGGGAAAATCACTCATGGAGTTCCGTTTCTTTGTCTTGATCAAACTTGACTGAATTCATTTATATTTTTATTTAATTTGTTTCCTATTTTAAGTTATCTCAAAGTCGATGCATCTGTATAGATGATGTATTTCTTGAAATCCTTCAACCACCTTGTCTTTTACAGTTTTCTCCCATGACATTTTGTTACTTTCCCGTCCCGAAGAAATAGAAATTTCGTCAGTTTCGTTCATTGTTCTGAACACAGGAGTAATGTCGCCTCTTCCCTTTATTTCAAATGAGGGAAGACACAGTTTTTCTCATTCTCGTCCTTCCGTATAATACGGCCTGTCTGCTAGGCTGGGACCAATGGCAGATACCTGCTAGCGACTGTCCTGCCAGATGGACGGCAGAGAGAATTATCTCCCCTCTGTCCCCAGTTTCAAAACGTATCAGACCCCTCACCCCCAGCTGGAATTGCAACCCCGAGGGTCTGTCACTCTATCCCTGGAGTGGCTCCAAGATATCTATTAATTTCAATTGCATTTCTTTCTCCTCACATAAGGAGAGCTGGCAGTCGGAGATTACTTACCTTCCTCTATTTTCAGCCATTGACATAGAAACTTTCACAGGTGTTCAAGTGGATCAAAGGCTTTAACAAGGGTGACGCAGGCAAGGTCATCATATTAAGACAACAGGGCAGTACTCGCAGTAATGAATTTAAACTGGACAAATTTAGATTTGAGAAGGAAATAGGCAATAATTGGTTTACTAATAGGGTGGGCAACTAATGGAACAGACTTAGTAATCATGCAGTGAGCGTTGAAACTATCAGTTGTTTTAAGAAACGGTTAGACAACTTTATGGATGGCGATGACAGGTGGTAATGGACATGGAACTGCCTAGTGTAGACCTCATGGTCTCTTGCAGTCTCCTTCATTCTTATGTTCTAATACAGCATAGACAGCAGGCCAAAGTTCCGTCCCAAAAAGATCAATTAGAAGTCCAGAGGACTGTTGCCAGTCACTAAGGAACAGCTGGTTTCCAGCCAGTGCAACTTGAGGGAACAGCTTTTCTGTTAGTCTGGAGATCCTTTTAGTTGTTTTTCATTTTATTCTCTCGATTATACGTATATATACTGATGCAAATTTTTCTGCTTTAGGCGGACTAGGTTTTTATCTTGTTATTATTGTTTTCATCATTTTTCTGTTCCTGAAGTGAAAAGCCATTCTTATTAATCATCGACTGTTTATGTCGGGCCAAAATATCATATTGATGTGCTGATCGGGTGACGAATTATCTATGAAAAACACTCCCAGGTCCTTCTCCTCTTTCGTCTTTGCAATTGTTTTATTTCCCTTCAAGTAAATCATTAATGGCCCCTTCGTGTTTTTCTGCCCATTTCCAATGCTTTGTAAGTCTAGAATTTAAATTAATTTTCCCACACTTGGTCCCCATTCTGTCTAGAACCACAGCCAATATTTTGCAGTCTTCTATTCTTTTCATGATCGTTGTGTCGACAGGTTGTTTTTCTCTCCATTATGTCGTTTACAAGAACATTAAGGCTGCCTGTGCAGACCCCTGTGGGAATTAGTTACCTTCTTACATCCTGACATCGTATCCCTTACTACTTTTTTCATGGATCTGCCTCTCAGGAAATCTTGTGTCCATTCAGTGAGGGCTCTTGTAATCCCTCCAGTGTGCTTTAGTTTCCACAATAATCGTTTGTGTGGTACCTTAGGGTTTCTCTCGATCTAGGTATGTACAGTCCGTTCATCCATCCCCTGCAGTACTTGGACTGTCTTATAGTGAAGGATTACCAGATTTGAGACACATGGTCTTCCATTTCTGAATCCAGGTTGGTTGATTATCAAAGTTTCCCTCAATTCTTTCACGCTGTTTAGCGATCATGCTGGTCAGCGACACTGGTCTGTAATTCAGAGGTTCCCCCTTGTTTCATATTTTATAGATTGGTATGGCATTGTGCTTCCTCTAAATAGGAAGCACTCTCCCATCTTCCAACGAATGCACAATTAAACTGTAGGTTTTGCAAGACAGTTCTCCGCATTCCTCGAGTATCTAGTGTCTCTACTAGTTGATGCACAGCCTTCACCTCCATATATATATATATATATATATATATATATATATATATATATATATATATATATATATGGACAGCTGAAGGAAGATCTAATTACAGTCAACAAACAAGTGTTGAGAACCTCCCTCGACTACGCTTCATGATTTCCAACAATTAGGAAAATAGAGAACTTATAAACCATACAAAATGAAACATTAAGAATGTTAAGAACATTAAGAATTAAGCTAGATGTACCAATACCACTCCCAATGGAACGGCTGCACATAAAAGCCAAAATCCTCTTCATAGGTCATCACGTGAAAATGATGTGGACACAATTCTCTACAAGAGTCATCAACCTTACTCACCCGTCTCATTGCATCACACAAAGACAACCAACTGAGCGAAATGAAATGTCAGCAGCATACTACTCGAATATACAACAATCTACCACCTATACTACAATATACATATACACAAAAACACATTCACACTCAGATCACAAAACAAGTATTCCAAGACTGACCACCAAACAGTCTGTCTCCATCATACTCCTCCATATATTGGCTCCACTCAAAATTCCCTCCCAGGAGAAGCAGGGAGTATACTAGCACGACAACATTCAGATCAACATCCAACACATATAAAATATCATTGAAACATAGACCTGGTAACAGATACCTACTCTCCCAGATAGCCATCGCTCATAGGACACTGATCACACTCCCACACTCTCCCACTCTAGTCATTTCACTATCTATCTGTCTATGTCATTCACACACACGCGCGCGCACACACACACACACACACACACACACACACACACACACACACACACACACAAAAGGCTTTTGACAAAGTACCACACAAAAAACTACAAAGAAAAATTGAAACAATAGGTGGAATACAGGGAGGATTATTGGAATGGATGAAAGATTTCTTGAAAAGAAGAAAAATGGAAGTGGTACTTAGAGATAAGAATTCAAATTGGGTAAACATGTTAAGTGGAGTCCCCCAAGGCTCCGTGTTGGCTCCGATAATGTTTGCTGTTTATATGAATGACATGGATGAAGGAATTGAATGTTATATAAACTTCTTTGCAGATGATGCGAAACTATTGAAGAGAGTAAGTAAAGAAGAAGATCGCAATTTTTTTCAAGAAGACCTGGACTAAGTCTGAAAATAGAATAAAAAGAACGAAGTGAATTTCAACATTAAGAAATGTAGTATAATGGAATTTGGAAAAAGTAAAAATAGAATATCCGGTCAATACAAAATTGGAACAAAGGAAGTTACAAAAGTAAACTCAGAAAGAGACCTAGGAGTAATTATCTCAAACGACATGACACCAGACAAACATGTAAACAAAATAGTTGGAGAAACCTACAATTTAATAAGATCAATGAAAGTGGCCTTTGACTACATGGACGAGGAAATGGTAAAGAGAATACTAGTTACACTGATAAGACCAAAATTAGAATATGCAGCGTCACTATGGACACCCAGTACAATAAAAAACATAAAGAAACTAGAAAGAATTCAAAGAGCATTGACAAAGATGGCACCAACACTTAGCAAGTTGACAAACTAAACTTACTAACTCTGAAGCAAAGAAGAGAAAGAGGCGATTTGATAACCATCTACAGAATAATAAAATGGATGGAGATCCTTGATAGGGATGATCTACTTAAATGCGACAGAAGATACACAAGAGGACACGAGAAGAAACTTAAGAAGGACAGCTACAGAAGAGATTTGAAAAAGAACAGCTTTCCACACAAAGTAATAGAAACATGGAATAAATTGAAAGAGAAAACAGTGAGTGCTAAAACTATACACGATTTTAAGAAAGAACTGGATGCGGAAATATACAACTGCGGGTCTCTACGAGCATAGCTCTTCTCCCGTAAAATACAACTAGGTAAAATACACACACACACACACACACACACAGCTTTAAGTGAGCGGACGTACAACCCAGCTCCAGAAGTTCAAGGAATAATCTAGTTCATGTATTCCCGGGGGTTTGCAGGCAAAGTTTACCTCAATGGTAAGTTGGAAATTGTACTTGATATGAAAAAAAATGGAGAGGAATACAGCAGAAAACTACATACTGGAAGGTAAGTGAAATCGTAAGTTCAAGAATTTTGACAACCGAAGTTCAAATAAGTTAGTGATTTCTGATGATTCATAAATTAGTTAGATAACTTAGATTAGCCAAAGACGAAAATGGCTATCATGGCTGCCATATTAAAATAGTAGACATGGTAAGAATAGAAAATAAAAAGTAATGGAAGACATGGTAAGAACATGAACGTAATGGAAGTATTTAGGAAGTAGGTAACTGACCGAATTGAGTGAGACGACAATCTAAAAAAAAATCTCATGAAAGAGACTTTGAAGAGTTGAATATTGATTAAGATAGATTAAAGGAAGGAGGAAATAAATGGAAATATAGTATGAAATTGAGGAATGAGAAGGCCAGGGAAAATGAAAAATATAGAGAAAACAAGGACAGAAGGGATGCTTGATATTCATATGAAGTCCACTTTAGAAAATGTGGAAAAAAAAATGAAGAAAAGGAAGTTGTGGTGAAGTAGTGGACAAACGATAATGCATGATTGTGGTAGGATGGAAAGTGGAATATTTACCAATAAGAAAAGAACGAGAAATACAACAAAGGAAGAAATAATGAAAGTAGTAATGGACAATGGGGAAGGCATATATGAAGAAATAAAACTATTCATTTGAGGCAGGTATGTAAAAGAAGATACAAAAACAACAAAAATAAAGTTCAAATTTCAAAACAGTGAGTTAAGGAATAAGTCGTGGAATTAGCATGTATAGACAAGTTCAAGAGGTGTGAAGACAGAATGAGTGGTAGGGTGGTGAGTTTAAACGCCAAGAATCCGTTGAAGTTTTATTGCTGATGTTTCGTCCAACTAGGACTTCTTCAAAAGTATCATTTGTTCGTTTCCTGCTGTGTCCAACTCCTGACATGGTTTGTCGGGACGGATTAACCCATTCAACTCCGATGACAAGATGTCTTGTCATTTGGTCAAATAAAACAAAAAATCATAAAACACCAAAATGTTTGATCAAACACCAGAAAAATATGACGTCAGTCCTCGCTTCGCTGCGAGCGAAGCGAGGACTGACGTCATATTTTTCTGGTGTTTGATCAAACATTTTGGTGTTTTATGATTTTTTGTTTTATTTGACCAAATGACAAGACATCTTGTCATCGGAGTTGAATGGGTTAATTAATAACCACCAGCTTTGATTTCTTGTTCTCCTTTTCCTTTTGGTTTTCTTTAAATGCCCGGTTCAGATGAGTGTTGTAAAGCTCTCTACCCAACCTACGCCCTCTTTTTCTCTTAAGACAGTAATTTCCTCGATCGCCCGTACTTTGCACACCTATTTTTTCTTATATGTCACACAAGAAATATATCTATCAATATACCAATGGCCTCTTTCCTCTCATAAGGGAAGTATCCAGCCAAGGCATCCACCCACTTCCACCCACTTCCACTCCCATCAACCAACCATTGTTTACCTTTCATCTAATTTCCTTGTGGACGAAGGGTCGTCCTTGCCTCCTACCCGCTGCCTGGGTCAGTAGCAATGCAGCAAGACAAAGCACGTCCACAGTAGGCTCCACTTCATTTACACAGCTATCCTCCCTTCTCGTCCCCTCATGCGAAAGATAGAGAAGACGGGGAGAAAGTCCTTCGATCTGCGTCAAAATATCCTCCATACACAACCATTCTCCACTCACACCTATCCTCTGCCTTCTCTTTCCCTTGCTCAACAGATATTTCCTTCTTGCACAAAGCCCCTTTCACCCCCATCAATCCATCTCCTTTTGGTCGTCCCCTCAAATTCACTTCATCCACCTCAGCTTTCCACATTTATTTTTGTTAATTTTTCTTCACTAATTCTTTCCATGTGCCCAAACCACCCCAATAATCTTTCATCATCCCTATCTGCCGATTTCTTTTCTGCTCCCGCTCTCCTCCTCACCTCCTCATTTTTCACTCTATCTAACCTTGTACACCTCTACCCTACTTCTCAGACACTTCATCTCAAACACATTTAAAATTATCCTCTCTGTCTCTCTTAGAATCAAAGTCTCCACCCCATACAATGTCGTAGGCACAATCGCCTTTTCATATAATATTCTCTCTGCATTCATTCCCAGATGCCTATTTCTCATAACACTTTTCAATCCTTCAAGATATTTACTTGCTCCCCTCACTCTACAGTATACTTCCAGCCCACTCCTCCATTCCCTGTTACATGTGACCCTAAACACTTGAAACCATCCACCTCCTCTAGTCTCCTCTAATATTTGCGTCCAACTTGGTTTCATACTTTCCCCTTGTACATCTCATCACTTTGCTCTTCCCCAAATTTACTTTCAACTTCCTTCTTTCACATACCTCCTCAAACTCCGTCACTGCCAATCCCTCCTTAGACACCGCCACAGGCGAAGTGTTATTCGCAAACAACATCTGATTCATCTCCCACCTCCCTCCACTATATCTAACCATCACCAATCCCCTGCCCATCACTCTTGCATTTACCTCTCGTAGCACCCCATCCATGTACACATTGAATAACCATGGCGACATGACACAACCATGGCGCAACCCCACCTTCACTTCAAACCACTTGCTCTCACTATTCGCAGTCCTAACAGAAGCTTTACTATTCTCATAAAAACTCTTGAGTGCCCTTAACAGGTTTCCCTCAATCCCATATATTTGCAATACTTATTACAATGCCTTCTTGTTTACCCTGTCATAAGTCTTCTCCAAATTCATTGAGTCCTAAAAACATGAATATATTTTGCCAAAAAATTCTCGCAAATCTGTCTTACCACATAAACTTGACCTACACACCCTCTACCTTTCCTAATCCCATTCTGCTCCTCACCAACTATTCCCTCTGTTCCTCTTCTAATCCTTTCAATTAACGCCCTCCCATATGCCTTTTCAACTACGCTCAACAAACCAATCCCTCTAAAACTACATTCGCATTTGCCCCATCTTTTCCTTTGTAAAGCGGAACTTTACAAGCACTCCTCCAGGCCTCCGGCACCCCCACCCCGCCTTAGACACACATTAAACAACCCTACTAGTCAATCTATTATAAATGTACCTTCCTTTTTCAGACACTCCATATGACACCCATACAACCTAAGTGCTTTACCAGCTTTCATAATTTCCAAAGCTCCTTGCACCTTATTTTTATTATATTTTTCATTTTCCTCTCCCATCACAGCCATTTTCTTAGCTCCTCCTACTGTCATAGTCAACTCATCCCTAGCATCATATATGGTTAGTTGGCGCCTAGCGCGGGCTTTTGCCTCCCTGACACCACGTGGGCCTTCTCTAGACACCTCGTACCTTTGTATACGCCACGTGGTGCCAGCCCGCCTGCCACGTGGGCCTTGTACCTCAGTTTCCCGCGTTTGGTACCACGCCCACCTGCTCAGTTTCTCGCGCCGCATGCCCAAGCCAGGTTGACTCCGCCCTACGTTGCCCGGGGTAGGTCACGTGATTGTTGCTCAGGGAAATGATTGGCTAGGTGCCCAGGCAGTCCGGGCAGCCAGGAACAAGCAGAGTCAAGTGGGCTTGAGGTGCCGGGCAGTTAGGTGATGACGCTGGTACACCCAGGACGTACCCTGCAGCGAGTCCATCCCAAAGGTAATCTGGTTTTTCCCTGTAGTAAATAGACATTCATTGTGCTTCACCACAACCCGTAATTACAATAAATCAAACAGAATTTATCAATATCACCTTGAGGTAATGCATTTCTCAAGATGGGAAAGCTCGGTTGTCTAACCCTTTAATTCTAGGAATTGTTGTGGAAGTTGTGTACGGGGATAAATCCCTCAGTCTATAATGACAATCATACATTTTTATGATCCCTGGTCACATTGGTTCTTGATTCTCGCAGCCATCGGTGCAAACAGGACTTGTGGCCAACAGCTGCACCCCTGTTCTGCTCACGCGTGCACTAGGCGACCGCGTGACCAGAAAACTGACGACAAAACATGAGCACAAGGAGCAGTCTAAGAGATGCCGGATTGGTTTAACTATTTCAATGGGCTGCACTAGTTTTCGGTCAAAACATAAAAAGAAAAAAATTGACAAAGGGTTGGAATATAAAGAAGGAAAGTCCTATATATTCTAATGTCATTCTTGAAATATGACTGTTTGGGTTTGGAATTGTGATAATCCCTATTACCAACGTTGTGGCACCTGGCCTTTGAAAAAATGCAAATGTTTAATGAATCAGTTATTTCTGCTCGACGACTGGGTAAAACAAACCTCATGGTCAACTTCCGAATTACTCCCTCTTTGAATTAATCTTTCCGTCAATAATCCATTCATTCGTAGTCCACTGCCAAGCAAATACTTCTCCCAAGCCCCTCCGCGAGTCGCACAACTGCGCCAACTTTTGCTATGTCACTCTTGCAAACTTCTCTGTCGTTTCTATATTTGTCAAGGATGCAGAGGCATTTGCTTACTCGAAAGCTTTTTCCAAATCCAACACTATAATGCAAACTGACTACCAACCAAGCCAAATGGAGTTGCCACACAGTAGGTTGCTGCCATTCCCTTTATAAATCCATACATATTGTGATGGAAGGGTCCCATCCAACATGGGAGGCGACTAAAGAACATCCGTTAAGCGGTCTTGCCAATGTAGGAGGTGAGGGAGCTGGGGCTGGAGATGTGTAGGCCCCTGGACTTGGGGAAACAGCACCACACCCGCCTTTTTCCATTCCGCAGGTAGTCGCCCCGCCTCCCAAGAAGCATTGGCGATTCCCAGTGTTGCCAGCTCCCCACCTGGCTCCAGTTGCCTCAAGAAGGAATAAGGAATGCCGTCACTTCCTGGAGCAGTATCCTCACTCGTCTCACGAGCCCGACGGAACTCCTCGAGTGTGAAGGGACAGTCCGTCGGGACAACTTGTACCATGGCAGTGTGCGCCACGTCTTTTTTACCCTGTCTGAGCAGCCTTATCGCACTTCTAACTCAATTTTGATTGGTTCTTTATCTTTATGTGGTAGAGCAGTATCCTTCACAAAAATGTTCTGTAGAATTCTCATAATGTATTCATTTGCACTCTATGTATATATTTTAGTATTGTCATTTGTTCCACCGAGTCGAAGACCTTTTCGTAATCTATCTAAGCTAAGCTCAAAGGTTTATTAGATTCTGTCGTTTTTTCGATCAGTTGATTCATTCTCCGTAGATGGTTTGTGTTGAATATTAAGTTTCTAAAACGCACCTATTGTCTTGGCCGGTATTCATTCAAATTTCTACTTAGTCTATTGTCTTTAAAAACACTTTATGTAGGTTTGATAAAAAATAAATAGTCGATCTCCTTTTTGGTGGAGTATATGTTTAGTGTAATTGAGCTAATTTACAATTAATTTTCCCTACATATTTTAGAAGATTAATCAACATGCCGTCAATCCTATTTTTTTCTTCGTACATTTTAGAGGAAACACTACTTCTTCATTTGTAGCTCCTGGGACACAACTACTGTTTGTTAAATGAATTTATAGGGTATGTTAGGTATTTGTCTGATAAAGCTCTAAGTAAATCACTTTTACTCTTTTCATAATTTGGTCTCTATATTTCATGCCCTATATATTCAAAGAAATAATCTGCTGCCTCCCTAAAGGTTGCTTATGCCGTCCTTGTTTAATCAATTTACCTTTCCAAATAGTTTCTTCTATATGATCCATGTTTCTCTTTCTTTTCTCTGATCACTGTTTTCTATTGATGAAGTTGTACAGTTCAGCTTTCTCCGTTTCATCGCTTCACTTAGGTGGATACGTCATTCCCTCCTACTGAAGCACCAACTTTTCCCATTCCAAACAGCTTTCTGCAGGATCGGCCGACTTCACCCGCTATGCGTCCTGTTGCCGTCTCCTTCGTCTACATTGAAGGTCCTTGTGGGATCAGCCTGTGAGTTAGATACATCAAATAAAGCGTGCTACATACCCATATAGCCGGAGATGAGCTTGGACAATTATGCTGCTAGCCTCGCCTGAGTCACACTGAGCAATTGATGGTTAAATAGCAATTATTCTCCGATGGCACGTCAATGAACACGTCAAAATATAATGGAAAAGAGCATCATTGCAGGTCCCGGGGTTGTCAGTAAGTCGAGTATATTCCATGGCTGGAGGGACCAACTCAATTACAGTTTTACCTTCACGCATATAAAAGTTGTCATGTGTCACGTATGTGCCATATAATGTTCATGTATGATATGTCTTGTGTGCCATGGTATACTTCAAACGGATTATTGCCAAAATTTCATGTTAAGGATATAATAAATTTACGATAAAATAAGTATGTTAGCCCAAGTTAAAATATCCAAAGAGAATTTTAAATCACAAACCAGAAGGAACAAGACCAGTAGGAAGACCAAGGATAAGATGGATCGAGGGAGTGGATGAGGCTTTAGATAGGAGAGGAATAAACTTGGATGAAGTCTCACAGAATATAATATTCATGGATAGAACGGAGTGGCGAAGAATTGTAAACGAAACACCGGCAGCTGACAGGCTATGACGTAACAGATGTCTGGTGAGAAGGTAAGAAGAAGAAGCCTAAGAAAAGGCGTGAAGCCGCGGCATCACCCGAGGACACAAAGAAAAGGGACGCGACTCTCCCCGCCGATGGAAGGTCAAAAGGTCACGCGGATGAAAATGGCACCTAGAAATAGTGCCAGGAGGCTTACAAATGTATAAGCGGATGGGTAATAGATAGGTAGCTGATAGATATTTGTACGCCCTCCTCATACATAATAAAAAGTGAAGTGAATGTGTGAAAACAGGCAAATAGGAAAAATATAGGTTATAATATATATATATATATATATATATATATATATATATATATATATATAATATGTTTGTGTGTGTGTGGGTGTGTGTGTGTGTGTGTACATATATATAATATATATGTATATATATATATATTGTATTGTGACACCTCATGTTTAAAAGGCTGCGCTCCGTTCAAACTCTCACGCCAACGCCCTCTCATCGTATGTATCTGCATAGATGTAAGTAAAGTTATATTCGTACCTTGCCTATGTTTCATCCTGGTGAAATGGGAATTTCATATAGTTGAATAGTAAATAGGCACACTGAGAGTGAATTGATAGGATTGTTCAAATTTTGGTCAGATCAGAACAGTTAATCCAAAACACGTCATTCTCATATCTATAATGATGATATAGATAATATATTCTGGAGGTGATAACAAATATTGTTCCTACTCATGTAAGGAGTGTCGGAATGGCTCTCCAATGAGCGGATGCATTACACCCTTGATTTTATATTATTCTATTTATTTTTTATTTACTTATTTATTTATTTGTTTATTGTATTTAGTTGCAGCTACAATACGCCAATAGTCAGGTTTGAGCGTGTCTGATATAGTGTAAATAAACCAAGCTAAGCTTATGACAGAAAAAATATGCGCAAATGCTGTATTTTATTTCATTTTGTTGATAAGTAGTTAAGTCAGATTGGGATAAGTCAAAATGGGATAATTATGTGGGAACAAGAATTCATGCCGGTGACTATACTGGTCGACTACCGCATATTTACATACAACAACAGCGACATCATCGTCTTAATTTATGGACTGAGCTACAAATACATAAAGCCGGGAGGGAATACATTAACGGTCGTTAAACATTTACGTTAGTAGTAGGTCATGTGCGAGTGTCGGGAATAGAAAGGTGAATAACATATCAGGCTCTGTCAGGGTTGTGTGATGTTATAATTGTTCAACGTGTGTATGGATGGGCTGGTAAGAGTTCTGTGCAGAGATCTCGATTTGGTGGATAAGAATGGAATGATATATAGAGTGAACCAGTTGCTCTTTCCATTTTGTAGACGAGAGATCGTTGATTCAAGAATATAGCCTAGAGGTCTGGTATTTTGCATCACGACGTGCAAGTCTTATCGTGTTTGCAAGCACAGTAATTACTATCGACGCAACAAGTCTAGCCGTCCTTGCGTGTAACCTACACTTCATAATTATTTACTCAATTTGCAAACTCCCCAAATGGGAATTAGAAGCTAAGCCATGGAAGTTTACTCTCCATTACACAAGAAATATTCTCCAAAACAAATATTAAGACTGCTGCCCTTGAATGTTATCATCGCATACAAGTTAAAATGTAGCCTACTACTTTCTGGCCTAAATAATTCTATTCTCTTAAGCACATGGTCTCCAGTACATATGCCAATATGAGGTAACAAACTAAAATGTATACTGTTGTTCACCAGAATTACATATAATAAGGTTTCCCATCTAAAAACGATTACCAATGAGAAAACGTAAGTTGTGAATATAAGAAAACGGAAGTATAAGGGATAACAATAATTGTTTACACTATGTGTACAACAGATGATGGTAGTACTAATGATATGGGTAATGCTAATAATAACGATTATCATTATGATAATTAGACAGTAGTGATAATTATAATAATATCAAAAGGAACAACAAGACTTTATATAAAGATCTAGTTACTCCTTCAAACAGTCTAAAGAAAATCCAGCGCCAAACCCTGCTGAAAACAACAACGAAAACATTTGAGGTAAGAAAAATTCCTGGTAACAATGATATAGTTAATAATAATTTTTCGATTCGCTTTGTACTATTCCATGATTTCATATATGCTGTCCATTAAATGGTAATAAGAATAAGACATCAGGTTAGCTTTAGTATCCAACCAGTACAGGCAATTAAACATCACTTCTTATACATAATTATTGTTTTAGTGTCGGAACCTGCACTCTAATTAAAGTACATTGTACACTCACACAAAACTTGCTGTTGTATTGACATCACGATAGGGTAACTAGTGTTCATTTTACTTATAAATTTAATTAAGTCAAATCAATAGGTTTAAAAAAATCCATGATTGGTATGTCTCTCAAACACATGTGCGAGCGTCTTTGTGCTGCCCTCCGCCAAAGAGTCGAGCTGGGCAGCCACCCTCATCAGGCATTACCCATGCCAGTCTCCGCCACCGTACATTTATATGTTCCTATTCATGCTATGTCGTTTCTATTTATTTTATTATCAGTATAGCTCTTAGTCTCAGGCATTGCAGGCTACTGCGTCTGTAAAGCCAGTATGACGGTCAATTTTTGCATAAAGACAGCATAATTTTCATCAGAGCTCAGCAAGTTTGAGTGTTTACAAACGGCGTCCTATTACTTTTGTGATCAGCTCGTAGACAGAGCACACACTAAGCTCTTCCTCTTCGATATGTCTGCTTCCATGTACACAAGACAGCAGAATGCACCAATGGCTAAGGCCATGGATGTCAACACAATGGATGAATACGAGGAGTCTGGAGGTGGTGAAAGATAAATAAATAGATAAATAAATAAATAAATGTGATTCAAAAGTACTTACTTGTGCGTCGATGACGTCGGTTCTTCGGTTTCGGTCGCTCCTGGGTGGGCCCTTACATTCCTTTGCGGCACACTCTCCAATTCTCTAGCCTAATTCCCTACCTCCTAACCATTAATGCTAGCTTACCATATCCCCCTTTCTGGGTACTGTACACTCCACTCACACTCGCATTCACCACCACCCACGCACGGTCCTTGTTCGGCACTGCGCCACCCAAGCCAACGTGAGGCCATCCCCCCACATTCGGGTGGGAAGGGGGATACCAGCGCTCGTGCCCTTTGACCCCCTCTCCCCCCCCCAGAAAGAGGGGGAGGGGGTGCCAACCGTCCGTCCCCGTCCGCGCCATACACACTCACGCTCACACGACACCCCCCCTTGATCTAGAGATCAACCTACTCCTCGTCTTCTCCTTCCTCTACATCGTAGTCCTGTAGCCACCTTGGCGGGCGTCTTTCGCGCTGGGGTCTCTGAGACACCCCATCCTCTTCTGTTGTCGCCCCGTGGCCTTCCTCCTCATCTTCTCCTTCACTCACTACCTGCCGTATATCCAAGATATGTCGCGGCACGCCCTCAACAGAAACATTGTTCCGGGAGTTCACCTCCGTCACTGTCCCTCTCGTCCACTGTGACGTGCACTTCCTGTCCCTTGGTCTCACCCATACCTCCTCCCCCACCTGCACTGAGGCGGGGCCTTCTTCGGCATTGGCCGGCAGTTTCGGTCCCTGCAGCGGATACCGCCAATCATATTTGAACACAGCCTTTTGCGGAACCGAGCGGTCGTCTTGGCCTGACCTGGGGGAGATATTATACCAGAAAACTGCCTCCGTCGGCGGTATTCGCGCCCTCTCAGCTATGGCCTTAATTGTACGATGGTGTCGTTCTACTATCCCATTTCCGCTCGGCCGGTACGCTGCCCGGAAGAAGCGTCTTGTGTTCCACTTGTCCAATGTACCTTTCAGTGCCTCCGACCGAAACGCCGTGCCGTTGTCCATCAGGACTTCATCCACTGGGCCCCGCTCCAAAAATACCTCGTTCATCACCCGCGCAATCTCTTCTCCAGTCTCCGCCTTCAGTTCCCGCCAAATGCCGAACCGCCCTGGGCCGCAGTCGACCATCGATAAGTATCTGGTGCCTTGATATTGGGTTACGTCAATTGCCAGCCGCCCCCAGTTCTCTTCCACGCAGAGCTCCCCCGCTGAATGCGGTCTGGGGGCTGGGTTTATGGACTGACAGCGGGCACACGCCCTCACCGCATGCCGCACTTCTTCCCTTGATATGTTCGGGTTAACCTTCCTTGCCAGGAACAATGACCTATCGACCCCTAGATGATGCGTCTCGTGCAACTCTTTCGCACGAAAGGACACAGCGGCGCACATCTCGAGCTTCTCTTCCTGTTCTTCCTTCGCTTTCAGCCAGCTCTTCTTTACTCTGGTAAGCGCGTCCGCTTTGTTCGCCTCCGAGGATACCTTCCTCACCCTTATCTTCATGCCGAACTCGTCGATTAACTCTCTCAGGATCCCGAGGCGGCGCTTCACCAGGATCTCTGCAGCTCCTTTCGTGCGTACTCTCTTTTCAGCCGTCAGCACCGAGTTCATCCACCCCGCTACCGTGGCTGAGTCCGTCCTGATCTCGATCTCACGCAGCCCCCATTTCAGCGCCATATTTGTTCCTTTTATGACCGCGTCCAACTCTGACACGTTAATATGGTGGTAGTCGTCCTTCTTCCGCTGCCACGCTCCATCTTCGACTATCACGTTCCCTATCTCCAAGACGGCGCCGGTTGCGATACTACTCGCGTCGCACCATACTACGCCATGGCTCTGCTGGGGCGCGTTCCACTGTCCTCTCACAGGATAATCGTGCATCGTCCTCTGGACAACGTCGCGTATCATGGTTAGCGTGTCCTCATCAACCTTCTCTCCCCAATCTTTAGATCCCACCCTCCTCTTAATGTAGCTACATGCCGTACGAAGCCATCCGGCGATCGGGTAGTGGCCCACTAATTTGCCGCAAAGGGAGAAAGGTTCTCGTTTACACATTTCGTCCGTCACCTTCGGGATCTCGTTCCCTCGCTTGAACATCAGCGTTCCTGCCGCGTTCCTTTCCAGTCGCAGTCCCAACACCGCTCCTCCCTCCAACGGCTCCGGTTCCTTAGCTGTCAATCCGTACCGAGCCAGATGTTCCACCACGTTCGACGTTGATACTATGCCATCGTCCACCAGTATGTCGTCGAGGTACGAGTCAGTGCCCTTCTTCATCGCTTCAGTCTTCTCCAGTACCGTCTTCAGGATTCTCGTCATGATCCTCGGGGCCGAGCTGAGCCCAAAACCTAGTCTGGTCAAGCAGTAAATTCTCCCTTTGTATTTTACTAGCTGGTACTTCCATAGCTTCTTAGTCACGTGAATTTGCAAGTAAGCCGCCCGCAAGTCTACAACGGCGGACGCCCCCCTCCTTCGGCGCCACCTGCGTAGGGTCTCACTACACACATCTACAAAATCGTCGCCAGTATGACACTTCACGAACTGGTTCAGCTCTCGGAAGTCCAGCACCGGTCGTACCTTTCTCTTGGTTGGCTGCACCACTGCCATCAAGGGCAGGATTCCGCCCTCCACTGGTTCCTCCCAGGGACTCAAGATCCCTTCCTCGATCCATCGCTCCACTTCGAGGTCAAAGTCCTCCCTCACCCCCTCTCTGAGGGTCCGTGTGTAGCAGTCGACTTTGTTCTTCAAGACGGGCGAGCTCTCCTTCGGATACCACTCTACTTCCCACTTCCGGCCGTCAAATTCCGCCCGGAAGTCCTCGTCCTCAATCGTGCACGGCGTCGCCCTCTCCCCAGGGTCGAGCTTCGGGCCAGCACCGCCCTCCGCGGCTCCCATTGCCATTCCTACGTCCTCACCCGGCCTCGGTCGGTTCTTCGTCCTCTCTTCCGAGTCCTGCCTCATTCCAATCCGTACGAGCCCATCGATGAACGTGACTTCTCCAAGCTGGGTAATTCCGTCCATTCCCAGCACCACGTCAATTCCCTCCAGAATCGTTCTAATGACGAGCACTCTTAGTCGTATCGGGATACCCTCCACTATCATTTCAATTTCCTGGTCGCCATCGCATATCGTCTCTCTCCCGTCGACTGTCGTCAGGGCCACATCTCCCCGTCTGAACTCTTGAACTATATCGGTCCTCACAATCGTGGTTGAACAGCCAGAGTCTATCAGCGCCCTCGCGCGTCTCCCTCTCACCCAAATATCCACGATCGGCATACGACTGAACGGTGTCCTTACATTTCCTCGGCGGCCCCTCGCATAGTGGCCGCCGATGTCCCGTTTCCCTGACTGCAATTTCGGGCCATGTGCCCTGGCTGATTGCACGAGTAACAGATAAGCTCTACCTCCTTACAGTCCCTTGCCAGGTGACCCAGTCTCCGGCACTCGTAACAACGGACCCTCGACAGCCCGCGCCATCTGTTGTAGTCACCCCCGAGCTCACCCGTTCTCCCTTCTCGGTCAGTGGCCACTGTCCTCGCCCGCGCGCCCTCTCCCGCCGAGGGCACTCTCCTTTGTGTCTGTTCGTTGGCCGCAGCCACCATCGGCCCTTCATCCTTAGCCTTAGTCAGGAGCCTGGCGCGGGCTATAAGTTCGCTCATGTCTGCCTTTGCTGCATTTTCCATTGCCTGCAGCCCAGTCGATATGTAATCCGGAAACCCATTCACGAAAGCCATTCTCACTACCATCTCCAGGGAGATGCCTTCGAGATTAATCAGGCCTGCCAATCGCCTAATGTCATTTGCGAACACGTCAATCTGTTCTCCCGTCCACCGCATTCGCCGTAGTTTGCAGTACGCTTCAAAGGGACTCTCGCCAAAAACTTCCTGTAACCTCTCCTTCACCTTTTCCATTTCCTTTTGATCTTCGGTTGCCATCTCCATGTAGACGGATAAAGCCACGCCCTCTAAATTTAGCGCGATGTAACTCGCCACATCCTTCACTCCCGTTAGCCGCGCGACCAAGGCTGCCTTTGTTAGACACACGGAGACATCTCCTGTCCCGTCAAACGGCCTTAAGGTGACACTATTCATCTTGAACGGTTCGTTTTCACTCTCAGGTGCGGACATTGACGGCCCGTTTCCACTTACGGGTGCTGTCATTTTTGCGGTGCCTAGATAGCTTGTGATTCAAAAGTACTTACTTGTGCGTCGATGACGTTGGTTCTTCGGTTTCGGTCGCTCCTGGGTGGGCCCTTACATTCCTTTGCGGCACACTCTCCAATTCTCTAGCCTAATTCCCTACCTCCTAACCATTAATGCTAGCTTACCATATCCCCCTTTCTGGGTACTGTACACTCCACTCACATTCGCATTCACCACCACCCACGCACGGTCCTTGTTCGGCACTGCGCCACCCAAGCCAACGTGAGGCCATCCCCCCACATTCGGGTGGGAAGGGGGATACCAGCGCTCGTGCCCTTTGACCCCCTCTCCCCCCCCCCCAGAAAGAGGGGGAGGGGGTGCCAACCGTCCGTCCCCGTCCGCGCCATACACACTCACGCTCACACCACAATAAATAAAAGAAGGAAAGTATGAACTCGACCTTGGCTGACAAGACGTGTGTCCACCATGCCCAGGTACAACTTTGCATTTTTTTCATAATATTAATTATTTTCACAAGAACAACAAGGATTTTTGTTCAGTTGTGCACAGCTACGCCATATAGCTTTAGAAAATTAAATATTGATTTTGTAAATTATGATACATCAACGTAATATGCGATTTTCTTAGCGGAAGTAAAAACAAAATATACCTTGCTACTAGCAAATATATTAACGAACGAAGTCGCTAGCATAGGATCAGGACGCCATATTGTCGTTTGTCAATTGTTTGTTGTCTGCCCAGTTCAGTTGAGGCCTGGTGTACCCCCTCGGTACTTCCGCCAGTACCTCGCGAGGTATATATTCTTGAAGGAATGCTATGGAGCTGAAATCCATGCATTCCTTCAAGCTATGAGAAACCTATATACCCCACAATCAGAAAGAGTGATTGGACAGGCCGCCAATATCCGTGACGACGACGACGATCCGGATGACCTTGAATTACAGGTACCGATTTACTACATACACGTTAGGTTAGGTTAGAATAGACGAATTTACCATCCTTTCGGCATCTATCAAAACAAACACGGCGTACCATTCGTCCGGCGCGACTTTGTTACTTATGAAATCTGTTATAGCAACTTTTTTTGTTTTTCATTTCCGCCAAGAAAAATGCATATTACGTTGATATATTATAATTAAGAAAATTAATAATTAATTTTCTATTGCTATATCGCGGAGTTGTGCACAACTGAACATTTTATGTGGGACTTTTTGGCTCTAGTATTTGTCTGTTAATTTGCATTCTACAGCACAGCATACAGCGCCATGTCTAGTGATGACGTCATGATGTACACCAACCCAAGTCATCTCAACTGACAATGTCGTCGTGTAGCGAAACGGACGATTTCTTCGGCGATATTAGGGTTTCTTTGTCGTCTTTTGAGAGTTGTCTCGACTCTTTGAATATATCTGACAACAGGCGAGATGAGTGGATAAACAGTATAGTTATGGACTATCATTTGGAAATGAAATATATCCCTGAAGAACTTTTCAAATTGGTATATCATTGGTGTTTACTTGTGAGTAACCATGTTAATTCTGAAGTGTTGTGGATGAACAGTATAGTTATGGACTATCATTTGGAAATTGAATATCTCCCTGAAGAACTTTTCAAATTGGTATATCATTGGTGTTTGCTTGTGAGTGACCATGTTAATTCTGAAGTGTTGTCTTTTGGCACTCAAAAAAGTAAGAGTTATATACGTGACGCATTCAATGTTTTTTTGCAGTGTACTCCTGGACAATCCTGCTCACGTCACACTACGCCGCCTAGATACTACAATTTTTTTTTAACGATGTCTACAACGTGATACAAATATATATATTTTTTTTTCATCTCGGCCCTAGTGTGTCAGTAAAAAGGTTAATTATAGTGATTTGTTACTACTAGATAAAACTAATTATTCTTTTTACAAGTTAGGTACATTATTTTAGATTGTAATTCTCATAATTCCTGAAATTAATATTAAATGGCCTGCGGCACTCAACATTATTACTATTCATCAAACATAATAACATTTCATGAAGAATGAACAGAATCTCTGACGTCACTGCGAAGATTGTGCCACGGGTAGGTTTTACAAGGATGGCTGAAGCAGACGAACTTTTTAAAGCAGACGACGTAATTTCAAATTGCAATAAAAAACGAAAGAGTTTTTGTGTAATGTATCTATCATTGACTTTAGTAAGTACCAAAATTATGTTATGGTAAGATTAGATACTTTTGATTTTCAAAGTGGTTATGCTTGAAGACGGAAGCCAATATAACAATCTCGTTCAAGAACTGGCACTTGAAGACCAAGGCAGGTACAGAAATTGGATGCGACCGGACAGAAACAAGTTTCTGGAGGTTTTGCTGATAAAAACTGGCATAGCTAAACAAGACACCAACATGAGAGCTGCAGTGCTCCCATGGGATATGCTGGCCATTGCACTGCGTTTAAGCTACAGGTGACCTAATTTTTATCTATTATCTACTTATTTTGTTTTTTAGATGGTGTTGCAGAATCCACTGTGATAAAGATCAGTTATATAAACACTAATCCATTTTTTTTGGTCATCGTTCAGAACAGGAATCGGGGATTTTTTTTTTTTTTTAATTGATCATTTCATGGATTTTTTTTAAGGAACTGTATAGTGATATCAACACATTATTAAATGGATACATTTGGTAATATGATCATATAGATAAAACTAACGTCGAAGGGTTAGAATACTGCCTTTCTGGAGCCCTAGAGTATTGGGTTGGGCTAGATTAAATAATTCTATGATATATTACCAATAGTTTTCAATTATTTTTTCTTTCCCTAGGATAATCACAAGTGTCTCGGCTATTAGTTTTGTGTCAGCCTGTGTCTGATCGCCATTGTCATCTGAAGTGTGTGCTCTGCCATCTGTGCAACCCTTCACTACCTGAGCATCTCTACTACACAAGATGCATGGAAGAAAGTGGCGGTATATTTATTTAGACCATGGAACTGTCCATTATGTACTGATGCCCTTGATGTAAAGAGGGTTTTAATTGCAAAACCGAGCATCAACGTATCAGATTTTTTTATTACAAGGATCAAGACTTCCATAACTTTTTGTATTTACAGTTTAATGTACATAAAAAAACATACTGACAGTATTCTATATAATTCCACCATCTACATCTTGTCAAATTTGGCAAAAAACAGTTTTGTCTTCATTTCATTGCGTCGTCTGCTATTCGAAACATTCCGCCCGTGCGCTTCGGGAAAGGTTCGGGGAATTCCGCGTTCGTGACGTCACAGTTGCCAAACAAACAAAATTGTTATTCTGAATATCTAGACTTCGGAAAAGTGGTATGCGAGGCGCAATTAAAAGTGAATTTTCTGAATAAATTCTTCTGTAATAGGTAAAAACTTTATTTGTATGCTTTTAAAAAGTACTTTTTCGATGATTTTTAGTGAATGGTATCTCTGTTGATATCTGACCTTTAAGCAGGGAGATGCTGTCATCACTGGTTTGTGGAGAGGATCTCGTCATCACAATCAAGTGAAACTTTATGCACCATTGTCGGGCGCTCATATACTGTAGATGCAACTCTGCCTGGAAATATATATATATATAGTAGTCGACATTACATACATACAGTTAATGCTTCCATATTGTATACAAACACCTTACATGTTACTCCACATGTACTCTTAGAATATTTGCATCGCTAACCCATTAGTCGATAGCTTTGCATTGGATAGGGAAGTGTAAACAAAGTGAAATTGAATATCTGAAATAATCGAAAGTAACTTAACCTTACCTTAGATTAACTCTGCGAGTCTAATCCTACAGTTAGGTTAGGCTTGTGCAGTTAATTAATAAAGCTATTTTCACATTCGTCTACCCAGACAAAGCCATAACAAAATTATGAAGCTGTCAATCCATACCGCTAAATGCAAGCTGTGTAACTTAGTTTTTTCGAGTTTAGATATACTTCCCTGTGGTGTGACACTATCAGCTAGGAAGAAGAGCAATTGGTGTTATTTCGGAAGTGCACACCTTCGCGATATAACATTAGAAAATTAAATATTGATTTTGTAAATTATAGTACATCAACGTAATATACGTTCTTCTTGGCAGAAACCAATAATAATAAAAAAAAGTTGCTAAGGGCAAATACACTACCGAACCAAGATCTAAGAATATAAGGTCTAACCACTTCCGACCGAATTTCGAGGGAGTTGGCGCAGCGGGCCCGTGAACGTCACCTGGCTGTTCAAAGTGGGGTTAGCGGGTCCTATAGCTGTCAGTTGAAGTTGGTCCGTCGTTCGAAAATGACGTCGCCTTCGCTCGCACCGCTCCACTCAATTAGTTATATTCTGACAAATATTATATAAAATATATATATAAATATATATAAAATATTATAGTTCCTGTCTATATATATGAATATATAATATATATGATACATAATATATATATATAATATATAAAATATTATAGTTCCTGTCTTCCTTGGCGTTTCACAGTTTTCTTCAGTGTATCACAAAGAGAAAATGGACGCATCCAAATGACGTCAGAAGCTGCGCAGAACTGCTCCAGCGGTTAGACCTGTTTACTTAGACCTTGTACCGAACGAGGCTGCAATCATAGGATCGAGATGTCATGTTGTCCAGTCCTTCTAAAAGCAAATAGATTTCTGAACGAAACTGACCGCATGATCTGGAATACGCCCTCAGTGCTTTCGTTAGTACCTCGCACAGTACACTTTTTAAACAGTGCTACAGAGCTGTGATTTGAGCAACCCCAGTACACCCCGCAGTCCGCTGTCCGATCGAATACCAAAACCGGCCGTCAACATCCCTGACGACGACAACCTATAGAATTACAGGTGCATTTCTAATAGCAGGTTAAATTTAGGTTAGGTAAAAATAGATCGTATTTATTTAGTTGTGCACAACTACGCGATATAGCATTAGAAAATTAAATATTAATTTTGTAAATTATAATATATGAACGTAATATGCGATTTTCTTGGCGGAAATAAATTAAAAAAAAAAATATCTTGCTACAAGCAAATATACTAACGAACGAAGTCGCTAGCATAGGATCGGTACGCCATCTTGTCGTTTGTCAAGTGTTTGTTGTCTGCCCGGTCCAGTTGAGGCCGGTGTACGCCCTCGGTACTTCCGACAGTACCTGACGAGGTATATATTCTTAAAGGAATGCTATGGAGCTGAAATCCATGCATTCCTTCAAGCTATGAGAAACCTATATACCCCGCAATCCGAGAGAGTGATCGGACAGGCCGCCAACATCCGTGACGACGACGACGACGATCCGGATGACCTTAAATTACAGGTACCGATTTACTAAATACACGTTAGGTTAGGTTAGGTTAGAATAGACGAATTTATCATCCTTTCATTTCTTCGACGTCGGCATTTATCAAAACAAACACGGCGTACCATTCGTCCGGCGTGACTTCGTTACTTACGAAATCTGTTGTAGCAACTTTTTTGTATCTCATTACCGAAAAAAATGCATATTATAATTTACAAAATTAATCATTGATTTTCTGTTGCTATATAGCGTAGTTTTGCACAACTTTAATTCCTTCTACCGCCGCATCTATCAAAACGAAGATAGCGTCACAATCAGCACCAGCGGCTTCTTTCACAAACTTTTCTGTTATTGATTTTCGCCAAGAAAAATGCATATTACATGGATGTATTATAATTTGCAAAACTTATATTTATTTTTTCTAATGCTATATCGCATAGGTGTGATCTTCCAAAAATTTGTATAACAATTCAAACAACTTTCACTTTGGGGTGTAGTCTCCACCAGTACCACTTAACCCCTCACTTTGACCAACTCCTGGCGAAATAATGACTTATGTTTTTTTAATTTGCTCATTACAACGTCTGAGATTAGGAAAATCGCCATACACAAGTAAATTGCGAATATAAATCACAATTACATCATTGTAAGATACGAAGATAGCCCCACAAAAAAAAAAAAACGCGATACACGAATTATAAGTCACAAGGCCTTCATCAAAGGCTGCAGAAACTATTTAAGTGTAAATTATTTCACTTGACTTGCAAGCAAACAAAAACTAGCCTAGCCACAAAACTCAACCACAACAAGCTTAGCTTAACCCCTTCCATACGGTGCCGCATACGTAGGCGGCATGAGGAGCAATTGGATACGCGAGGATGCCTTATCGGCGTCTTGATTATATATATTGTAGTTGCCCCTGCGTAATGACATACTCTCTAAACCAGTGGTTCACAAACTTTCTTCTGTCATTTCCCCCTGCACCCAGGTCAACTATCCAGATTTCCCCCTTCATGTGTAGCAGGGAAAGAGTAGTTAAAATACACTGTGACTATTTACTAATTTATTTTTCAAATGTACAAATATACTGATAAACAGGCATTCTCTCTCTCAGACATGAGAAAATCCATCAGATTTTTTTTAGTAGGTTGTGTAATTATTTCCCCCTGGGAGCTTCAAATTTCCCCCCAGGTGGAAATTTCCCCCAGTTTGGGAACCACTGCTCTAAACTGTCTTGATCACATTTTCTATGGTTATCAATATTCACGGGTGAAAGAGAGAACGATCGATATAAGCGGTGACTATATTTTATGATGCGAGTATTATTACGACACATCGTACGTCTAGCAGGTAACGCTGCCCGTGAAATTTTGGTCCGTACTGAAGAGGTCACCTCAACCAACAAAGTTAGGAAAGGAGTTGGAGATTTAGTTATAGAGATATCTTAATAACATTTTCATGTTTGAGTATTTTTTTTAGAACAAGACAAAGTTTATGTAAATTTTGTCCAAGTAGTAGATGAACAAAAGGATGGCCTTAAGGTGGGTAACCAAGCAAGATTGCATTTTAGCTACATTGGTTTTGAGTAATATAGTGCTTGATGCAATAATTTAAAGTACAATTACTAATGAATGGGGAAGATTGGAATGGTAGGTTCTAAGGAGAAGGCAGAAGGAAGGAAAGGTACTTGCTCTAAGATTTAACTAGTGGAGAATTTGATAGATGGTTTGGTTACAAGTTTGGACTTGAAATATGTATTAGGAAGGTTGATTTATGAAAATACAGCATTCAGCAAATGTTATAGATCTGTACTCTGTGCAAGTTAAATAACCTAAGATGGTAGATGATCTGCAGGAGGCAGTGAATAGTTGAATTTGCCCCCATATTAAATTGACTGAGCTTTCTAGTACGAGTACTGATAAGAATCACAATACAGAGGTATTGAAAGACATTCCCATTATTGATACAAGGATTTCACAGATTGGCAACCTTGTGGTTGATTTTCCAAATGAGAAGTATACTGGTAGTGACATGCTTATATGCTTATGCATGCCTAAACATGTGTAGTGAAGTATTAAGATCAAATTAATAACTGATTAAACTGTAATAAGATACTGGTTCTATTCTAGTAGCACACTAATAAAAAAAAATCATTAGTATCTTTTTTTATTTATTTATTTTTTTGAAAGATTATTTTTTTCTATGGAATTTCTTTTCAATATAATATTACCAATCATATATAATAATGATGCCATTTTATTCTAAAAATAGGTTAGGCTAAATATCTGCACTTGTGTGTTTCTGAAATTTTGCAGCACATCCCTAGCAGAGCCACTTTTTTACATGGCAACCCCTCCCCTCCCTCCCTGTCCCCTCATGCAGAAAATAGAGAAAACAGGAAGAAATCCCTTTAGGTTGCATAAAAAAAAAATCATTCATACACAACCATCCTCCACTCACCCATATACCTGCCTCCATCCTCCCTTGCTCAACAGCCATTCCTATCTTGCTCAAAGACCCTTTCATCCCATCCATTGATCTCATCCTTGGATGGGGTGAAAGGGTCATGAATGAAAACATGATGAAATTAAAGATTATGTGATTTTAGGTATTTGTGGTAGCAACAAAATAAATAATTTTCGACACACATAAATACATCAAGTGTATTTGAAGAGAGAAGTGTCACTTAATAGATGCCAAATATTGTTAGGGTTTTCTAACAATTTTAAAATCTAAAGTAGAGTCTAATTTATAAGTACTGTTAACAACAGAACTCCTGTAGACATGACCACAACCAATACATTCATCAATCAATCAATCTGTTGCTCCAGGTCTCTTGCAGGAGACACACAGCTCCTAGGTATCTGGCTTGGGTCACCAGGAAGGCCCATAATTCACTCAGGGAAGAAATATTGTGTTGTTGTTTAGGAATTGTTATTGTGGGGTGAGGTGCTCTGTGTCTTTTGTGTGGTGGAGGCACATAGGACAATGGAAATAAGCTTACATGCTTTTTTGTGTTATCCTCTGCATTTGTAATTGTTACTTCGAACTATGTGTTCTTTTCATTATCTGCATTTCATGTATATTGATTCATTGCCAAATAAACCTTATTGATTATTACTATCATCATCAATTATCATCATCATCAATTATCATTATCATCAATTATCATTATCATCAATTATCATTAATTATCATTATCATTAATTATCATTATCATTGATTATCATTATCGTTATCATTATCATCGTTATCTTTATCATCTTTATCATCGTTATCTTTATCATCGTTATCTTTATCATCGTTATCATTATCATCGTTATCATCATCATCGTTATCAACATCATCGTTATCATCATCATCGTTATCATCATCATCGTCATCATCTTCATCGTCATCATCATCATCATCATCATCATCGTCATCGTCGTCGTCATCATCATCATCATCATCATCATTATTATTATTATGTGTTAGTACTGTTTTAATACTAGAAGGTGTCCTAAATGCCATATTATTTCTGCAGAGGTCTACCATATGCCCTGTCATTTTTTCTATTCTAATTGAATGTACCTCATCAATTACACAACCTCTTGTTGACTGAAGATCTTCCATAAAGGTATGCTTTTTCTGACAAAGTATTTTTTGGTTGCATAATATGTGTATGCTCCCCTTTTTCACTATATATGGTCACTTAATGATGGTGGAAAGATGAGTAGCTGAAGTAAGTGTAGTATATTAATTTTGTTATAAAATAGTGCTCTTATTATTTATGTGGCAATATCTTCTGAACAAAACAAAACAAAGTTTATATGAAAAATATCTTTAAAAAACAAAAATAAAAAAGTGAAAATACATGCGAGTTTTTCATCTTTTACTTAGATTATGTTAGGTTGGGTTTGAGTAGGGTAATTTATTTCTTACCCAAAAATGAGAGGAATCAGTATATTGATTTCATTCATGCAATTCTGGTGATATTTCACTCATTCTTCCTGCCAACCCTGGGGGTTGGGGTGCAGGGCTACACTGTGAGGACATAATGCGGAACTATAGGCACACAGTGAATGCTTTTAAGTCTAATGTGTTTTCCTGGGGGTACCCCTGGTCCTATAGTATTTCATGTGTTTCCAGTGATGCTGATATTCATTAAGATTGCAAACCATTTATCTGGACACTCCTCTCCCCGTAACCTGATCATGTTTGTTCTTTGGAGTCTACCCCAGCCTCTGTGGAGGTGAGGGGAATCATGAGGGAGAGTCTTATATTTATTTAATTGTAGTATACAGGAAAGGAGCAACGCTCATTGGGTCCCATCTCCTATTCCCTAATTTTCTAACATCCCTAGACTCAAATTCATGTACAGTTCCAACTTAATGTATATCTTTAATTTCCAACTATATTTAGCTTTGAATTCATGTACTGTTTGAGCTTGGGCTATATCACCTTCTAAGCTATTCCACATATATATACATGTCTCTTCACATCTTTTATTAATTTACTTCCATGACCTCTTAAAGCCCTCTCATCTTTAATCAGATCTCTTCTATCTTCTTTAATGACCTGAACACTGTAATTATGTCATCTCTTTCTCTTCGATCTTTCAAAGTTGGTAGGCCCAGTACTTTTAGTCATTCCTCATGGCTTATCTACCAGACTGAGGACCAGTTTGGTTGCTGGTTGTGTTGCCTTCTCCTTGTCTTTCACTACCATTTTGATGATATGTCTTATAAGTGTACTTTATGTGAATCTTATTTTTTCAATCTGAAGAACTGAATTGTCATACAAGAATTCACATGGATGGTAAGTTTTTATTATGTTCTTGAGTCTCTAGTTATTACTTGGCCCCCAACTTTGAAGAGAACTTGCACAAATTATCTTCATTGGTTTTCCCTAAGAATATGAAGATGC
The DNA here is from genome assembly GCF_046742065.1 of Oratosquilla oratoria. Classification (NCBI taxonomy): domain Eukaryota; kingdom Metazoa; phylum Arthropoda; class Malacostraca; order Stomatopoda; family Squillidae; genus Oratosquilla; species Oratosquilla oratoria. Next base: position 10,880,157 of record NC_134811.1, read on the forward strand.
ATACAAGAAATCACATTGGTTATAAGTCTCATAAATGCATCTCATGCGACTTCATTTTCTCAAGATGGTGATCTGAATCGTCATATGAAAAAGTCACACTAGTGAAAAGCCTCACACATGTACTTGTGTATCTTCATTTTTTCGATTTGGAGATTTGAATTGCCATGTGAGTACCTACTCAGGTGATAATAATATAATAATAATAATCTTTTATTTTGGCACTGAATCAATATACATGAAATGCAGATAATGGAAAGAACACATAGTTCGAAATAACAATTACAATTGCAGAGGATAACACACAAAAGTATGTACAATTGCCGAGGATAACACAAAAGCATGTAAGCTTATTTCCATTGTTGTCCTCAATGCTTATTTCCATTGTGTGCCTTCTATATGTGAATCTTCATTCTATCTGGGCATTTAAGTAACCATATGTTAATTTACACAAATACTAAACCTTATAATGGTACTCTATGCCAACGGACACTAAGTGCTCAGGATGCAATCACCACACGGAAGACAGGTGGTGAGGAGCCTATACCAGTAGGCATATAGTTGCGGCCAAAGCTGTCACCTTTGCCTTGTGTGCTTGGACTCTTGGGGCAAGTAACAGTCATCTCTGGGAATCAGAGAGAAGTGCAGGACTTAAAACCGACAACTAAGTGAATACAAGAACAGCACATTTCCAATTATGTCACTAGTTATATTATACAGTCTTACACTCTCACTCCAGATGACTTGTAGTCTGTGGGCTAAATGATTGCTGTAGCCCATTTCTTGGGCATCATAAGTCTCCTGTAAGAGAGAATTGAGCAATGGATTGATTTAATGTTAGACTAAAATGTCTTAAAAATGTTGAAAAGAGCAAATTCTCAATAGTGATTTATAAGTATTATTATTTTAATGTAATAAAATTGTATGGTTATAAGTGTATGAATGTCCTTTAACTTGTACTTTGAATGTTTGGACTTCTTCCCTTGTGAAGTTTGAGCATTACATGTGAAAAACTTCAGAAATATTGCAGAGCGCTGCTAAATATCTTTGAGTAATTAATTTTAAATGAACAAGTTGGCCCTCTATACAATTCTTTCAAATGAGTCCAAAACATTAGTAGATAAAAAGATGCCTGAAGAAAAAATTAGTCTTATAGTGAAAGAAAAGAAGTACTGTAGCTACTAGTTAACTTGTACAATGTATGTTTTGAAAATAATAGTTGTTGCCTTGAGTTTATTTGTAATATTTTTTGCATGTGTTTGCTTTCTGTTGGGTGCTTTCTGCTGAGGATTTAGTATGTGGGCAATAGGTCAAGTTTGTGTACTATTTTATAATGTGATTAGTGTGATGCATTGTTCACATGGCAGCTGGTGCTGCTCACGAGAATTTGAATCATACTGACAGGTTGTCTTTTATCAACTCTCCCAAATCTTTCTCCTTATGAGGACCACAATGGAAATAAGCATACATGCTTTTTTGTGTTATCCTCAGCAAATGTAATTGTCATTTCGAACTATGTGTTCTTTTCATTATCTGCACTTCATGTATATTGATTCAATTAATGCGCGAGTGGTTACCACTTATGATGTACTGGTATAAATTTTATGTAATTTTTTAGCTTAGCTAGTTATGGTATTGTCAATTATTTATTGTTATTCTTGTCTATATTATGTTATTTTACTCTTGTGTTAACTTGTATGTAAACTGTCGGAAACAGATATAGTCACTAAGAATGGTGACAATCGGTAACTGACTCAGGAGAAGTCACCGCGCCCCAGCTTCAAGGCGTGGGGTTCTCTCTTTCGCTCTCTCTTTCCAACCCTCGAACAAAGCAGATTTCTAATCTGCTCTCCCATCGCTACCCAAGGGTAGCGTGGTAACGTATTTTGTATATTAAGTTGGGGGTAGGAAAAAGCCCAGATGGTATTGGTACAACCTTGCAGGTGAAGGATAATATTGGACCCAGGCTTCTTATGTCAACCTCGCCGTGCACTGTGCCAAACTCTCATGCTGGGCTAAGTTTTGGCCAAATCGGTCACCTGCCAATTTTCGGCAAAATTCATGGGTCTCTTTGAAATTTTTTCTATTTCGGGTCATTTTGGTCACCTACCCCGATTTACCCACCATCTCAAAGTGGTCAGGGCTCCTGTGGGGTTCACTTGGACACCGCTCAGGCCAACAGTTGGACCTTTTCTCCCATTTTTCACTTTTGGGCCTCTGGCGCCCGTACTGTTGGCTTGAGCAGTGTCCAAGTGGACCCCACAGGAGCCCTGACCGCCCTCGACCTGTGGGTGAGATGATGGGTAGATTGGAGCAGGTGACCAAAATGACCCCTCAAAACCGCCAGGTGTCCGATTTGGCCCTAACTGAGACCAGAGGAAGAGAGTCGGCCACAAAGGACGGCGAGGTAGACGCGAGGAGCCTGGACCCAATGGCGTGGCTGTCGCATTCCTCCAAATTTGGGCCTTTTCTCCGATTTTCCCTTTTGGGATTCTGGCGCCCGTAGTGTTGGTTTGAGCAGTGTCCAAGTGGACACCACAGGAGCCCTGACCGGCCGCGACCTGGGGGTGAGATGGTGGGTAGATTAGAATAGGTGACTGACATGACCCCTCAAAATTTGCAAGGATTTTGGCCAAAATCGACAGGTACCTGATTTGGCCCTAACTTAGCCCTGAGGGAGAGAGCCGGCCACAGTGGACGGCGAGGTAGACACGAGGAGCCTGACCAAGGGCGTGGCTGAGGCACCCCTCCAAATTTGGGCCTTTTCTCCCATTTTTCACTTTTGGGGCTCTATCGCCCGTACTGTTTGCTTGAGCGATGTCCAAGTGGACCCCACAGGAACCCTGACCAGCCGCGACCTGTAGGTGAGATGATGGGTAGATTGGAGCAGGTGACCAAGATGACCCCTTAAAATCGGCAGTTGCCCGATTTGGCCCTAACAGCCCAGAGGGAGAGGGTGGGCCACAGTGGACGGCGAGGTAGACGCGAGGAGCCTGGACCCAACGGCGTGGCTGTTGCACCCCTCCAAATTTGGGCCTTTTCTCCCATTTTTCACTTTTGGGCCTCTGGCGCCCGTACTGTTGGCTTGAGCAGTGTCCAAGTGGACATTATAGTAGCCCTGACCAGCCGTGACCTGTCGATGCGATGGTGTGTACATTGGAGCAGGTGACCAAAATTACCCCTCAAAATCTGCAAGGGTACCCATGGATTTTGGCCAACATCGGTAGGTGCCCGATTTGGCCCTAACTTAGCCCAAAGGAAAGAGTCGGCCACAGTGGACGGCGAGGTAGGCGCGAGGAGCCTGGGCCCAAGAGCGTGGCTGTGGCACCCCTCCAAATTCGGGCCTTTTCTCCTATTTTTCACTTTTGGGCCTCTGGCGCCCGTGTAACTAGTGAGCTGTTACTGGGCTAGTGACACAGGGAGAGATTGACAGTCGGTTTAGGTTAGGTACTTTATTGAAATGATACTGGAATACACACATAAACGCATGTTGGCAGGCCCGAGTCTGAAAGAATACTGACCGTGACCTGACGTCACACACCTTTAAGTACCCTCGGGGCGTACCGAAAAGTAGCGTCCCTCAGGCTGGGACAGGGTTGCTGGGCGTAGCCCGGAATTGTGTTTTTGGTAGCCTACAAATATATTACAAGAGTATTATGGCCGTAGCCCAAACATACATGCTCTGATGCATAAGGCTAGTTGTCCTTACACTTTCTCCCAAGAGGCTGCTCACCACATGCCTCAATATGTTCTTGCGGGGGACTGTTCACCACACCAGTACTGTTGGCTTGAGTGGTGTCCAAGTGGACCCCACAGGAGTCCTGACCAGCCGAGACCTGTGGGTGAGATGTTGGGTAGATTGGAGCAGGTAACCAAAATGCCCCCTCAAAATCTGCAAGGTGGCCCATGGACTTTGGCTAAAATCGGCAGGTGCCACATAGGACGGCGAGATAGACACGAGGAGCCTGGACCTAAGGGTGTGGCTGTGGCACCCCTCCAAATTTGGGCCTTTTCTCGCATTTATCACTTTTGGGCCTCTGGTGCCCTTACTGTTGGTTTGAGCGGTGTCCAAGTGCCCACAGGAGCCCTGACCAGCCGCCACCTGTGGGTGAGATGGTGGGTAGATTGGAGTAGGTGACCAAAATGGCCCCTCAAAATCTGCAAGGGTTTTGCCCATTGCCCATGTTGCCAATGTTTTGCCCATTGCCCATTGCCCATTTGCCCATTGCCAAAATCGGCAGGTGCCCGATTTGGCCCCAATTTACCCCAGAGGGAGAGAGTCAGCCACAGTGGACAGGGAGGTAGGCGCGAGGAGCCTGGGCCCAAGGGCGTGGCTGTGGCACCCCTATGGTGAACAAGGTATGTATATGTGGTGTAGAAACAGCTGGCCTTCGGCCTTGTTTTACTATTGTGTAGGTTAAGTCCATATTACGCCTGTAGTACATGCATTTGTCTCCTCATGAAAGCACAACCTAGACCCTGACAAGCCATGTTTCAGTGAGGCTGGGTCCTTTGCTACTGTAGCGTACGCAAGATGTGTATATAAGGAGCCAGGCTTTGGTCTCCATGGGCAGTTCTCTATAGCACTTGTACTCAGCGGTGCTCGTCCTCAGACCCACGCGGTTACTTTGCGGTCGGGCACGCCTCGGAGCCTGAGTGCCAACCCAGCCTAGGTCGACACTCGCACTAACCAGATAAAATCCAGCAATCCACTCGAGCTTCATTCACTTCCTCATCACCATAGTCCAAGTAACATACATGCCTTGTTACATTGGTAACCCCCCCCCCCGGGAGTTTTGACGCGCTACGACCGACAACGACTAGCTGCTGCACCCTACACACCACTAAAGTCACCCTGTATCCATCACTAACCATCACCCACCACGCACGTGATCCACAGGCTTGCAACATAGCGAGACTCCCCTTCTTGCTAACCTTGCATTTCCCACAACATACCCCTAACGCAGCATATTTCATGACAAACAAGATAGATACCCAATGTCACCAGACTAACCTATTAAAATCCTTTATTATAACTGCCCTAGTATATTACGCATAAACTAACATAGAAATAATATACCTAACAATATCCACTAACTATAGGACAAACCCTCATATATAAACTGACCCTAATGCATAGAATAGCGAGACTAACGCCTTTGCTTACAGTAACCTACTAACAACCTATATAACCTTTAACACCCATGTCACGTAGACGAGAGGCTGGGTAGGTCACGAACCTACCGGCCAGTCGTCAGAGCTAGGCAGACCAATAGGCTGCCAGCCTATTGTGCCCTAGGTCAAGGCCTGGCACTTATTGTAATCTGCCCGCAAGGCCCATTTGTACCTTATCATATTTGCAAACCAGATTTGCCTCAATTGTTAATTAAAAGTAGAAAACTCCCGTTTTGGAGTTTATCTCGCCCGCATTAAGTCCTCCTTACGTAACCAACAAATCTATTTAACGGTTACACAACCTATCTAACGGTTACACTAACCTATTTAACGGTTACACTGGCGGCAGCGGTGCTCCCAGCGGTGCTCCCAGCAGTGCTCCCAGCGGTGCTCCCAGCGGTGCTCCCACGTCCTGAATAGAAACGCCGTCCTCAGCCATACCACCAAGGTTACACAACCAATCCAACTGGCGAGCGGTGCTCTATTCCAACCTCCGAAGATACAAGCCTACTTTATACCAAGAAACACTGTTTTCACTCATGCCTACCACAGAAGGCCGAATAAAATCTTCAGTCATTCAAGCCACGCCTACCATTCAGAACATTCAGAAGGAACGGACCACGGTCAACGAAGAAGAAATCGTCTATCTTCGACTTCTCATATCTTCAATCAAGCTCCCAGAGTAAAAGAATCAAGCCACTTGATTCTATTCAGCTCCAAGAAAACCAGCCACGCCAGCCATTCAGAAGAACAAGATCATTGTCTACGAAGCAGACATCGCCTGTTTTCAAATCAACCGCATCAGAAAGCTAGCTCATCACTTCGTCAAGCAAGCGACACGTCTACCCACTACCCCTCCACCAACCACTCCCTTCGAGACGACAGTCAGAATTCTAAGATCGCAGCTTTGCACCAATCTTAGAATCGGTGGTGAAATCGAACCCATTCGATTTTGAACCACCTGGTGGCAGTACGCTACCATAGTCTCTGTAGACATATGTCTACAGTGACATCTCTGTCAGAATAGAAGAACCTGTCAACTCTACACAGCACAGTATCAAGATTCCAAGACTCCCAACCAAGAGATCGAACTTCAATCAAACCACAAGATCCAGTCTCCGAAAGAAGACTCCACCTCACCCCTACCGTCCTCACCCGAGATCAACGTAATATCTACAAGCTCAGCACCTCACTCGGTAAGCATTACTAACCAGTAACCACCACCCCTCTATCCCTTCAATCAGCAAACCCAAGCCGAGACCGGACGCATCCATTCAGCAGAGATCCAGCGCACCAACTCCTAGATCGACACGACATCACGACTTCAGTCAAGACGCAGTGGACCCAGGCCGACGAGACACATCCGTGAGACAATCTCGTCCGCCACCCAAAACTACCGTCACCAATCACCGTGAGTATAAACCATAGACTCCCACTAATTCCCCCCTTTTTTATAATTCAGGAGCCGGACGAGAAACCGCCTCCACCCCCCTCCTGCATGACCACCCAGACCAGGAGCCTCGCATAGGTTATGGCCCCAACCCGCCTACCCCACCTCCACCCCTTCCACCCAGACCAGGAGCTTCACAGCACTTGGGCCCGGACCCGCCTAACATACCTGCTCTTCGCATCGGGTCAGCATTCTTGCTTACTCGTAGCCACCCCAGCCACCCGACATCACCCTCCACCCACCGCCACCCTTGGCTCGATCTGCTCGCGAAAATTGCTTGCCCAAGCAATGTTCCAACACCAGCTAGAAATCCTCACCTCAGCCCACGACAGTCTCACATCCGCCCACGGAACCAACCAGTGCTACCCAGCATTCAGTGCAGCCCTACCATAATACTCCATTTATAAAACTTTTATGTTATAATTAATTATAATTCTTCGGATGTAAAATAGCCCACGTAGAACTATCAGAAATAACTATTGTTACAGTACAATTATAGAAAATCAAAGACCACGATAGACAGAACTCTATAATTAAATAACAAAATATCCACTAGTGTAATTTTTAACTTACGAAATAATTTTTCAATTTTAACGTAGATTCAAAATATCAAAATGCCACCTCCAAGAAATCTCCCAGGCAGTCACCCGAAACTTAGTAAATTAGGATAAACCAATATACAACGACAAATCCCAAGATGACCATTACTAACACTTAAACTATGAATTTACATTAATTATTCCTCCTTCGGACGCAGGACGTCATGCGATTCGATAGGATAGGTCCTCACGATCATTTACTTATAAAACTTTTCACTATCTATAAAAGTACTTCTTCACTTCCTTCCGACCGTGAAGCCCCGGAATAATACACTCAGAACCCCACCCACTCAAAGAAGATGAATAAGCATTTCAAACCATACATACATTAGAATTTTTCAAAAATTAACTGCCTTAAATAAATATAAATATGTATAAGCGCGATAATAAGAACAACAGAGAAAATAATTTACCATGAAAATTTTAACCGATAACCATTCTCAATACTAGTAACTTTGTATCTCTATGCAATGTATAAATATTTACCCATATATATATATGAATATTTAGCTCTACACAAACTAACATATTAATTAAAAACACTAACCACTTAGGATGTCATGTCTTCAGTAAAGCTATGACTGTAGTGAAAGTGTACAATCCAAAATATATCTCAGAGAAAAGAGATCATCAAAGATTCTCATTGAACAGAGATACAAATGTAAAGTGGAAAGTGAAATTTCATTCTCATTGAAAAGAGAATATACAAGTGTAAACAATTTTTTTTAGCTTTACTGAACACATACAAGATATGATAATATACGTAAAAATCCCCCCTTTTTACTCATTCAAACAAATTTTGTAGATCAATATCACCCACTAGCAACTTACAAATTATCATATCTAAATTTTTTACAATTATGTATGCCAACCCCAGTGTCACGACCTTAACCCTAGGTACGAGGACGTACCTCAAAAGGTCAGGGAGGCAATGTATCCATCACTAACCATCACCCACCACGCACGTGATCCACAGGCTTGCAACATAGCGAGACTCCCCTTCTTGCTAACCTTGCATTTCCCACAACATACCCCTAACGCAGCATATTTCATGACAAACAAGATAGATACCCAATGTCACCAGACTAACCTATTAAAATCCTTTATTATAACTGCCCTAGTATATTACGCATAAACTAACATAGATATAATATACCTAACAATATCCACTAACTATAGGACAAACCCTCATATATAAACTGACCCTAATGCATAGAATAGCGAGACTAACGCCTTTGCTTACAGTAACCTACTAACAACCTATATAACCTTTAACACCCATGTCACGTAGACGAGAGGCTGGGTAGGTCACGAACCTACCGGCCAGTCGTCAGAGCTAGGCAGACCAATAGGCTGCCAGCCTATTGTGCCCTAGGTCAAGGCCTGGCACTTATTGTAATCTGCCCGCAAGGCCCATTTGTACCTTATCATATTTGCAAACCAGATTTGCCTCAATTGTTAATTAAAAGTAGAAAACTCCCGTTTTGGAGTTTATCTCGCCCGCATTAAGTCCTCCTTACGTAACCAACAAACCTATTTAACGGTTACACAACCTATCTAACGGTTATACTAACCTATTTAACGGTTACAACCCCGACGAGGTGGTTATCGCTTCCACTGACGTCCCTCATGACCGCTTCCTCACTCGACGTCACGACCTCCCCTTCGCTCGACGTCACGACCGCCTCTTCGCTCGGCGTCATGACCGCCCCTACGCTCGACGTCACGACCGCCTCTTCGCTCGACGTAATGATCGCCTCTTCGCTCGACGTCACGATCGCTAGAAATCGACGTAACGACCGCCTCCTCGCTCGACGTCACGATCGATGCAAATCGACGTCGCTACTTCAGGGAAGCCACCGCTTCCAACATTTGCTGTCTGTACCGCCTCCAGGGAGTTTGCGTTTCCACTGACGTCCCTCACGGCCTCTCCCCCGCATTGGACGTCACGAGCGACGCAGATCGACGTCGATACTTCAGGGAAGCCACCGCTTCCAACATTTGCTGTCTGCACCGCCTCCAGGGAGTTTGCCCTTCCACTGACGTCCCTCACGGCCTCTCCCCCGCATTGGACGTCACGAGCGACGCAGATCGACGTCGCTACTTCAGGGAAGCCACCGCTTCCAACATTTGCTCTCTGCACCGCCTCCAGGGAGTTTGCGCTTCCACTGACGTCCCTCACGGCCTCTCCCCCACATTGGACGTCACGAGCGACGCAGATCGACGCCGCTACTTCAGTGAAGCCACCGCTTTCAACATTTGCTGTCTGCGCCATCTCCAGGGAGATCCCGTTTCCACTGACGTCGCTCAAGGCCCCTTCCCCGCACTAGATGTCACGATCGTCGCAGATCGACATCACTATTTCAATGATGTCGCCACCGCTACCAACGACGCCCAGCCCCACTAACGCCAGGCACGACCTCTTACGCACACTGGACGTCACGATCGACTAAGATCAACGTCGCTACTTCAGAGAAGCCACCGATTCCGCCAGCGCCGCCAAAGGGGTTCCCGCCTCCACTGACGTCACAGGGCTCCTGTGACGTCAGTGGAGATTGGAGCAGGTGACCAAAAGCAGAAGGCGCCCGATTTGGCCCTAATTTAGCCAAAAGGTAGAGAGTCGACCACAGTGGACGGCGAAGTAGACGCGAGGAGCAAGGGCCCAAGGGCGTGGCTGTGGCACCCCTCCAAATTTGGGCCTTTTCTCCCATTTTTTACTTTTGGGCCCCTGACGCCCGTACTGTTGGCTTGAGCGGTGTCCAAGTGGACCCCGCAAGAGCCCTGACCAGCTGCTACCTATGGGTGAGATGGCGGGTAAATCGGAGTAGATGACCAAAATGACCCAAAATCTCCCCATGAATTTTGCCGAGAATCCGAAGGTAACCGATTTGATCCAAACTTGCCCCACAGGGAGAGAGTCGGACACAGTGCACAGGAAGGTAGACATGAGCAGCCTGAGCCCAAGGACGTAGCGGTACCAACCCTCCAAAATTGTGCCTTTTAACCCAGTATTGACTTTTGGGCCTCTGGCACCCATACCGTCGGCCTAAGTGGTGTCAAATTGAACTCCACGGCAACCCTGGCCGCACTCAACCTGTGGGTGAGATGGCGGGTAAATCGGAGCAGGTGACCAAAATAACCAAAAATCCAAAAAATCTCAAAGGAGAATTTTGCCGCAAATCCGAAGGTGACCGATTCGATCCAAACTTGCTCCACAGGGAGACAGTCGGACACCGTGTACAGCAAGGTAGACATGAGTAGCCTAAGCCCAAGGACGTGGCGGTAGCAACCCTCCAAAATTGTGCCTTTTAACCCAGTATTGACTTTTGGGCCTCTGGCACCCATACCGTAGGCCTAAGTGGTGTCAAATTAAACTGCACGGCAACCCTGGCCGCACTCAACCTGTGGGTGAGATGGCGGGTAAATCGGAGCAGGTGACCAAAATAACCCAAAATCCAAAAAATCTCAAAGGAGTAACCCCCATGAATTTTGCCGCAAATCCGAAGGTGACCGATTCGATCCAAACTTGCCCCACAGGGAGAGAGTCGGACACAGTGCACAGCAATGTAGACATGAGCAGCCTGAGCCCAAGGACGTGGCGGTAGCAACCCTTCAAATTTGACTTTTGGGCCTCTGGCACCCATACCGTCGGTCTATTGAACTCCACGGCAACCCTGGCCGCACTCAACTTGTGGGTGAGATAAGAACATAACATAAGAACATAAGAAATAAAGGAGACTGCAAAAGACCATAAGGCCTACACTAGGCAGCTCCGTATCCATCACCACCTGTCATCCCCATCCATAAAGTTGTCTAATCGTTTTTTAAAACAACTGATAGTTTCAGCGCTTACTACATGGTTACTAAGTTTATTCCATTCATCGACCACCCTATTAGTAAACCAATTCTTGCCTATTTCCTTCTTAAATCTAAATATGTCCAGTTTATACTCATTACTGCGAGTCCTGCCCTGTTGTTTTATTATGATGACCTTGTTTGCATCACCCTTGTTATAACCTTTGATCCACTTGAACACTTCTATTAGATCACCCCGCACTCTGCGTCTTTCCAGAGAGTGTAAGTTTAGGTGCCTAAGCCTTTCTTCGTAAGGCAAATTTCCGAGTCCTTGTATCATTTTGGTCATTCTTCTCTGTACTGATTCTAGTGAATTTATGTCCATTCTGTAGGACGGAGACCAAAACTGTACCGCATAGTCAAGGATGGGTCTAACTATCGCTAGATAGAGTTTAATAATTACCTCTGCACTTCTATTCGTTACCGTCCTAGCAATGAAGCCTAATGCTCTGTTTGCTTTATTTCTGGCGCTAATGCACTGCTTCCTGGTTTTAAGGTCCGGACTCACCAGAACTCCCAAGTCCCTCTCGGACTCAGATTTTTCTAAAAACGTGTTATCTAAGTTGTATCTATTTTCGGGGTTGTGTAGCCCTACGTTTAACACGCTACACTTAGAGATATTGAAGTTCATTTGCCATTTCACCGACCATGTTAACAGTTTATTAAGATCATCCTGCAGAATCTGGGCGTCGTCTCCTGACCTAATTAGGCGTCCTATTTTAGTGTCGTCCGCAAACTTACTAACATCACTATTTAACCCATCGTCTAAGTCGTTTATATACATAATGAACAATAAGGGACCCAAAACCGAGCCCTGGGGGACCCCGCTAGTAACATTGCCCCACCTAGATATTATTCCATTTATGGTGACCTGCTGTTTTCTGTTACTAATCCAAGCTCTAATCCATTCTAACACTTTTCCTCCTATGCCATAGGCTTTGATTTTATTTAGTAGTCTCTGGTGTGGCACTTTGTCGAACGCTTTGCTAAAGTCAAGGTAAATAACATCGTAATTTTCATTGTTGTCTGACGCCTTATATATCTTAGTGTAAAAGGATAGAAGATTAGTCACACATGACTTACCCTTGGAGAAACCATGCTGTGAATTACGAATTAAATTATGCCCTACAATGTGTTCTCTGAGTCTATTTACTATTATTGTTTCAAGCATTTTTCCTATAACCGATGTCAAACTGATTGGCCTGTAGTTGCATATAGACGATCTATCTCCCTTCTTAAAAACAGGAACAACGTTTGCCTGCTTCCAAGCAGTTGGAACAGAACCAGTGTCTACCGATTTATTGAATATTTCAGTTAACTGGTCGCAGATTTCAAATTTACACTCTTTAAGCATTCTTGGAAAAATTTCGTCTGGACCCGGAGATTTTGTAGCTTTAAGTCTGTCAATCTGATTGACTACTTCTTCTTTACTAATGCTGATATTAGTTAGACTGCTTTCTTCATCCCCTCTGAAAATCGGATCGCAGTCAGGTACTTTATCTAACCTCTCATTAGTAAACACCGATAGAAAATGATTATTAAACTCCTCACTCATTTTTTCTTCCGATTCTATCATGACATTTTCATCGTTTTTAATTGGTCCTATTCTTTTTTTTATTTTTTGTTCTATAGAGGTGAAAGAAACCCTTTGGGTTGGATTTTGCTTGACTGGCAACCTTGATTTCATAATTACGTTTCGCTGAACGTGTATTCCTTTTAACCAGCTTTGCCATTTCGTTATATATTGATCTAAGGTGTGATTCCCCGTTTTTCATTTTTACGTAAAGTCCTCTTTTAATTCCGATCTCATGTTTCAATCTGTCCGTCATCCATTTGGGAGTATTACTATTTTTCCGTATTGACTTTAGGGGGATAAATGTGTTTTGTGCATTAGTAATTAGATCAGTTAGATTGTTATACATTTCATCTAGATTACTGACCTGACTGTTGGGCCCTCGCCCCCAATTGACCTGACCAAGGGTATGCATATTACCCTCCATGACCCAGACCTGACCTAAGGTATACATATTACCCTCCGTGACCCAGACCTGACTACCAGCCCCGCAACGAGAATCGAGAATGTCAGAAACGTTCGCCTGGCTTTTCGTATTCAATTTCAAATAGGTTTTTATATTGTCTAAGTTTGCTTTCCTGAAGTCTGGTACTTGAACGTTATTCGTACTTTTTAATTTTTCCCAAATAACATTAAATCTTATTTCTTGATGATCGCTAAAGCCTAGACTATCTCCCACTATTACGCTGCTAATTTGGTGCTCATTATTTGTTAGAATTAAGTCCAGGGTATTTTGTCCCCTCTAGGGATCGGTAATCATTTGCTTTAAGAAATTATCCTGCACCACATCTAGGAATTTCTTCGCTTCATGATCTCCTATTAAAGTTTCCCAGTCAATGTTTCTATAGTTAAAATCTCCCATGATTACAACGTCTTTGTACTGGGACGCTCTGTGAATTTCATGAATCAGGGAATCAGTCTGCTCAATGCTGAGGTTAGGAGATGGCGGGTAAATCGGAGCAGGTGACCAAAATAACCCCAAATCCAAAAAAATCTCAAAGGAGTAACCCCACGAATTTTGCCGAAAATCCAAAGGTGACCGATTTGATCCAAACTTGCCCCACAGGGAGAGAGTCGGACACAGTGCACAGCAAGGTAGACATGAGCAGCCTGAGCCCAAGGACGTGGCGGTAGCAGCCATCCAAATTTGGCTCTTTTAATCCAGTATTGACTTTTGGGCCTCTGACACCCATACCGTCGGCCTAAGTGGTGTAAAATTGAACTCCACGGCAACCCTGGCCGCACTCAACCTGTGGGTGAGATGACGGGTAAATCGGAGTAGATGACCAAAATAACCCAAAATCCAAAAAATCTCAAAGGACCCCATGAATTTTGCCGAAAATCTGAAGGTGACCGATTTGATCCAATCTTACCCCACAGGGAGACAGTCGGACTCAGTGCACAGCAAGGTAGACATGAGCACGCTGAGCCCAAGGACGTGGTGGTAGCAACCCTCCAAAATTGTGCCTTTTAACCCAGTATTGACTTTTGGGCCTCTGTATCCCCTCGACTCCAGGTCAATTCAGGGGTTATAGGCGGTAACACCAAACACTGTATACACCGTTTTCTGTTTATTATTTTGGGTACACTTCACAATATCAATCACTTAGTTAACTTAGTTACTTTATATTAATCTTCAATTAGTTAATCTCAACTGGTTGAGATATAATCTAAGCCTACCTAAATGTCACTATAACACTCTTAACTATCGTGCACTGTCTAAACTAGAGGTACGTGCTATCGGACCGCCTTCTCCAGCTCTCTGCCCGAGGTTTTAAGGGCCGGAAATGATTGGCTCAGCACTTATGAGGTGCCATGCTCGCATAAGCTTTAGAGTTTATGCGAGCAAGATCACGATCATTTCCTAAGGTTAGTATCCTGGGATTACAGGGTGTGATTTTCTTAATAACTAAATATGTATATATATGTCCAGGGGGGATCGTCAATATACTTAATTTGTGTTTTGTGTCTGTGTGGTTACTCGGATGTTCGTGTGCGTTCGTATGTCTGTTGCTTCGGCAGTGGTGGATGTACAAGCACGAAGTGCTACGAAGTGTTGTCTCGACAACCCTTAGTCAGCAAGAAGGGCCGGACGTTGGGCGGACTGTGAGGGAGGGAGGGAGGGAGTGAGTGAGCGAGTGATATGAGTGAGCGATATTACTCATCATGTATATGGTGGCGTATACATATAATCTCCCCCTGGGGTTAGGTGGCTCCCGGCACCTAATGTTACATGGTTAACAAAATATTTATACATATGATTATACAGTTATAAAATCAGGGACACAAAATCTTGGGTGAACATATGTGGAGTTGGGGGGGGGTTGTTGAAGTGATTGTGAGGTCCCAGGAGGGCACCTTGAACTAGAAGTATGGGTATGCGATGTTGTGTCTCTGAAGAGTAATGTTGTGTCTCACCAAGATTACATACATTTTCAACTATCACATGAAAGTATATACTATATTTCACATATCACTGTTAGAATTCACATTTCCAAATATTGCGCTAGAGTTAATGTGGTATGTCACACAGCACTGGTTGTATTTCACAGTATATATGGTTCCTTGTAAAATTCTTATCACTAGTTTGTATGGTTATATCTGTTATTATGGTATTCAAGATATTGGGTGAGACACAAGATCAAACTTAATCTAGGTTTACAGTAATTTGGGAATGGGGGTTGAAAGGTGTTGGAAGGTCTTACTTCATGCAAAAGAATTTGGTTAATACCACAACTATAAAGAGGATGATTAAGATTGAGAGGGCTGTGGAGGTATAGGGTAGTATTTTGTAATGAAGGTCTAAGGAGTCCATGTCAAGAGTAGTTGATTTATTCAGGAGGTGTACCATGTCTATCTTACTTGGAAGGATGGTATCGGGGATCTTTGGGAGGGGTGGGAGTGTTAGTTGGGTTATGGGACCTAGATCGTGGGTCATGTTGAGAGTGCCTTGTTGGTGGAGTTTATTTGGAAGTAGCATTGAGTCCATCATGTAGATGTGGCAGGTGTCTGGTAGAGTGATAGAGCCGTTGATCTTATGATGGGAGGGTGGTTTGTGTAGGCATATCACTGACACTAATGTGGGGTGGGGAAGAAATATGAAGTGTTTATGTCCTACGTGGGTGTGGTGTATTTGAGTGTTGTCTGAGAAGCGAAAGTCACACGTCTCGGAAAAATTGACTTTGGGTGCTGTGAGTTCTGAGAGGCAAGGTTGGGATTTGGTTAATTGGAAATGGAAGGGGTAAGCTGGACAGATATGGAAGTTGGGTCGTGCTATCTTGCAAATTGCCATGGTTTCTGGTGAGGTTAGTGTGATCCATTGGCCGTCTGTCGATTTTAGGATGGTGGAGGTTGGTAGGTTGAGGGTCATTGTGCGGTTTTGGTAGGGGTAGGGGAAGGGATAAATTTCCCAAAGGGAGAATCTCTTGATCGGGTCCATAGGTATGTTGATAAGAATAAATTCTTGAAAGATAGTTGATGTTAAGATGGGGTAATAATAATGTATTTCATTTCGGGAGAAGAAGGGGGTAAGTTTCAATGTATTGTGGGCTTGTCGTAGTGTTTGATCAAGTTGGGTTGGAGTGATCATTTGAAAGTTAACTATACCTGCGTGGGCGTTCCAAATATCTCTTTGGATAAGATTACTATGGTCCAATAGCTTGTCTAATTGTTTGTCTAGTTCATTTAGGTGGTGAAGGAAGAAGAGGGCTGTTTGGGAATTGGTAATCTTATATAACTGGGAATTTGTGAATGTTGCGAGGTTGTTGAACTTATCAATTACCGAATTGATTGAGTCAGCGAGGAGGTCGATGTTCTTAGAGTTTAGATTTATGAGTTTACCTTGTTGGTGTAGTACTTTTGTTATATTTCCTATGTGTGTTTGGATTGTTTGTAAGTCTTGTTCAGTTGCAGTCCCGAATAGCGATTTAGAGATTATTGCGATAAAATCGAACAATCCGCGCTTGGTTCTACTGGTCTTTGGGTTCTCATTGTCTGGGTTGGGGAGGTGGTATATTGTGTATTTGATCGTATTGATCTTGTCATGTAAGGCGTTGACGTTGTGGTATAGTGTCATGGAGATTTCATGGTTTTGATGTGTGGTGTTGGGTATTTGGGTGGAGATTAGTTTTTCTATGTCTATGAGGTCTTTATGTAATTTTGTGAGGGGTTTTAGCAGAGTATCTGGGGAAATTCTCAGTTTTACCATTATGGAATCTTCTACGCATGCGGCGGTTCCATGGTTGTTGATGACTGCTCCTGGGATCAAAACGGGGGTGGAGAGGGAGAGGTGGACGAGGTGAAGTAGTAGTAGTATTGTAGTCATCCTGTGGATGAAGGTTATGTCTCAGTGAATGAGGATATGTCTATCTGACTCTCGCTAAGGTTATATTGGTCGGAAGGAAGTGGAGAAGGTTTGCTAGATATGCGGAAGGGAGTTCTTATTGTAAATGGGCCATTTTAACCTCCACTGAGAGATACATGACGTCCTGCATCTTCAGGGGCGAGAGCTAGAGTGCATGTTTAGTTGCGTCGACGCAGAGTCATGGGATGGGACTTGCGCTTGGGTGAGTTATGTGTGGTCGTGGTAGGTGGGTTGTAGGTGGGGGGTGGAGTTGGGTCTAGGTTGAGTTTAACTTTTCTCAATTTCTCTCCATGTATGGTTACGGTTGTGTGATCGGAAGGATCTGTTAGTAGGAAAACATTGTTAGGGAGTGAGCTTGTGACTGTGAAGGGACCTAAGAACTTGGGTCTGAGTTTGTTAGTCCTGCTTGAATCTTTGACCATGACTGTGTCACCAAGCGCTATGTCAAGTGGGGATGACCGTTTGTGTTATTTTGTCTTTGTTTTTTCTGGGCTACCTTGAGGTTTTCTCTGACTTGCTTATAAATGGTTTGCATTCCTCTTTTTAGGCATTGGGTGAGATTATCTAGATTGTATAAGGGGGGGGGTTGAAGATTTGGTAGGGAAGGCGCATTCTTTGGCCAAAAATGATCTCATGGGGAGACATCTTTGTTGCGGAGTTGACTGTGCAGTTGATACTGGCTTGTACCTGTGGTAGCCAATCTTCCCAACTGTCCATGAGATCGTTGACCAAAGGTCTGAGGACTTCAAGCACTTTGCGATTGGTGCGCTCTGTAAGTCCATTCCCTTGTGGGTGGTAGGCAGTGGCGAAAGTTTGATCTACATTGTAAAGATGTGCTATTTCGCGCATTACCTGGTTTTTTAATTCTGACCCGTTGTCAGATAACATTCGTGTGGGAATGTTGTATCTGCAGAATATATTGTTAACTAGGGTTTTGGCTACAGTCTCTGCTGTTTTGTCTTGGAGTGGAACTAGGATGCAGTACTTCGAGAAGAAGTCGACTGCAGTGAGTACATAATTGGAGCCTTGATGGCTCGTTGGCATTTTGAGTAAGTCAATGCCAAGTGTTTCCCATGGTTCAGCAGGGAGTGGGATGTCTTTGATATGGAGTTGTTTTGGGTCAGGTCCTCTGAATTGGTTGCAAGTAACACATGAATCTATGTGTGTGGTTATATCTTTTTTCATATTGATCCAGTAATAGGAGTGCCTAGCAGTGTTTAGTGTCTTATCTCTGCCTGAGTGGCCTCCCATTGCACTGTCGTGCAATATGTGTAGGACCTTGGGGACTTGGGCTCTGGGAACGACAGTTACCACTTTGTCGTTAGTGGTTCTCCTTATGACTCCGTCGACCAGCTTGAGTTCCTCTATAGGGACAGGTGGTCGGGACTGTAAGGGGGTTCTTGAAAGGAGGTGCTGTTTTATTTGAGACCATGTCGGGTCATTATCCGTCTCATCTCTGAGTTCTTGCATAGGAATGCATGTTGTTTGGGTTAGTGGTGAGATGTGAGTTTGTCTGCTTAAACAGTCAGCTACTATATTAGCTTTCCCAGCTAAGTATACGATCTTGGGATCGTAATCAAGGAGAGTTGCTTTCCATCTAGCAACTCTCCCATGTAAGTCTTTTGAGTTAAAGAGATAGACTAGGGGTTGGTGATCAATGAATATGGTTATCTTGTAACCTAGGATAATAAACTTAAAATGTTTCAGACCCCATATAAGGGCCAGGCCTTCTTTGTGTGTAGTTGAATAGTTACTTTCAGGCTTATTAAGTATTCTACTTGCGTAGGCTATGGGGTGCTCTTTGCCATTTGCATCCTTCTGTTGTAGGACTGCGCCTATTCCTTTAAAGCAGGCGTCGGTGTAAAGAAGGAATTCTTTCTTCATGTCAGGAAAGGTAAGGACAGGGGCTGTGGTAAGAGCATGTTTAAAGGTGTTGAAACTTGTCTGTTCCTCTTCAGACCATTTGAAAGGCTCGCCTTTTCTTGTGAATTTGGTGAGAGGGGATGCAATTTCTGCAAATTTGTGTATGAAATGTCTGTAATAAGATGCTAGTCCTACGAAACTTCCAGTTTCATCTGCGTTTCTGGGGGTTGGGAAATTGTTTGTGGTATCTATCTTATCTGTAGTGGTATGGATGCCTTGGCTATCTACCTTATGGCCTAGGAAGGTGAGTTCCGTCTGTAGGAATTTACACTTTCCTAGTTGGATTTTCAATCCTGTGTTTTTGAGTCTTTTTAGGACAATCTCTAGTGTGTGAAGGTGGTCAGTTTGTGTGGGACTATAGATGATGAGGTCGTCTAAGTAGACGAATAATGAGACTCCTATCATGTCGCTGAAAATGCGATTCATGAGTCTTTGCTGAGTGGAGGGGGCATTCTTAAGGCCAAAGGACATACGTTCAAAGTGGAAATGTCCCTTATCAGTGGAGAATGCCGTTACGGGTTTAGATTAATCAGATAATTCCACTTGCCAGAAGGCAGACTTAAGGTCAATAGTGGAAAATATCGAATTCCCGTTACCGATGGTTTGTAAGACATCTTGCATGGCGGGGAGGGGGTGTGGGTCGGATTGAGTTAGGTGGTTGACTTTCCTAAAGTCCACAACAGGGCGTAAGGTTCCGTCTTTCTTAGGGATCAGGAAGAGAGGACTGTTCCAGGGACTGTCGGAATGAGAAATTACGCCTTGGTGTAACATCTCTTGTACACTGTTGTTGACTTAGGTTTTCCTACTGTGAGGTATGCGGTAAGCGGGGGTGTATGAGGGGGGATGTTGTGTTGGGGGGGATTTGGATGTGATGTTTGATTATATCACATTTGCCTAGGGGTTCACCTTCTAAGGCGATAGCTGATCTATTCCTTTGTAGGAGGGCCAGTAGCTCGTCACGAATCTCTCCGTTGGCTGATGTTGTGATTTGGTTTGGATGGATAGGGGTGAGGGGTTGTGTTTGTCTTACAGTGTTGATGTGTTGTGGGAGTGGTTCCTGGATAGGGGAATTATGGAGGTGGACTGCGCAAATGTTAGTGTTCTTCCTGATTTTACGGTGTTGATCAGAGATGTTTGTTAACGTGGCTAAGGCCGTTCTATTTTCTGAGATTATGTCCCATGAGGGTTCTAGATTGATGTTAGTAAGTCTAGACGTGTCTGGGTCAATTATGACGTCCTGATGTCCGATTGCTCCGGGTATAAATAGTGGGACTGTTATAGAATGTCTAGGGGTTATGATGACTGTGTTAGACATCAGTGCCTTTGAGGTGACATAAGGGGGTGGTCGGAAGGAATAGCTGTTAGTGGGATTTGGAGTATTTAAGGAAGGTAGACATGAGAGAGGTTGTGTGTCTGAGTCGGGTGTCTCAGGAACTGTTGACTCATTATTTACATCTCGGAAGGAGATTTTGTTGGTCTCAAAGTCTATCTTAGTTTTCCAGTCTCGCAAAGACTTTAATCCTATGATACCTTGTTGGTCGAGACTCCACTCATCAGCTATGTGGAAGGATGTGAAACCTACTTGGGAATTGTTCACTTCTATGTTTAGATCAATCATGTCGTCAAGTGAAATGGTGCCTTCTATTAGGAGTCCTTCCATATTTGAAAATTGAATTTGGGGTGGATCATTTAATGCTTCATAGAGTGCTCTGGGGATGATGTTCTGGTTTGTTCCTGTATCAACCATCATGTCAATTGTGAGTTGATCTAAGGTCACCTTTAGGGTGATATAGTTGTGTTGTGTGAGATGTTCCTATGGTGGTTTGGTGGTATGGTGTGGAGGTGGGTTGACCAGATGGGAAGTTGGGAGAAGGAAAGGGAAGGTTTTGGTAGGCATGGGTTGCGTGATTGAGGGGTTGGTGCTGTGGGTGAACGGGAAGGGGGTTTAGGGGTGTCGGGATATGGGGGTTGGATTGTTGAGGGTTTAGTTGAGGAATAGCTTGAGCATTTGGTGTGGAGGGAGGAATGGGGTTGGAGGGGTGTTGTAGTTGGGAGGGGTTAAAGGGGTCTTCCTGTGAGGGCTCATTGTAAAAGGGTAAGTTATCCTCAGCTCAGTCCGCTTCAGTCCGCTCGTGACCTCAGCTCAGTCCGCTCGTGACCTCAGCTAGAGACCTCGTTTTTCTGCACAGACACCAGCTAGCGAATACCTGTGAAATTTATATCTCCGAATAGTGTTAAGTGATTGTGTTGTGTTTTTTGTGATTGTATACGTATAGCGCTATACAGTTACAGATATAAGATAAAGTGCAGTGTTCTGTTTAAATTTAAAACAGTTTTCTGTTACCGTACTCCAAAGGTAGGAGAAATAGTATAAGGTAAGCAGAGTAAGCTTCGCGTATTTAGTTGATTAGAGACCGCTTTGATTTTTTGTTGTTGTTGATTTGTATTTTCTCTTTGCCGTTTTTATTGCTAAAGGGGGAGCGAAATGGCTTGTGAAGGTTCCGTGAACCTAGAGGTCCGTCTCAGGATGTGTGAGGAGGACATTCGTCTTCTCAGGAGTGCGCTCCGTGAGACATGTGAACCCTCCCCACAACCCAAAGAGTGTTCCACTTCTTCACCTACTGTCACTGCAATGAGCGAGTGGCGCTCCGTGGGGTCCCGTTTGTCGAGCCCGCGTTCGGTAGACGTGTGCCCTGTGGAGCAACCGCTGGCTCTAGCCAATCGTTTTGCTCTACTGAAGGATGAAGTGGCTGAAAACCAGGAGTTCTTGGCGGTGGGGGACTCCATGGTTCGAAGCTATGACGACATCCTGCAGCGGAAGACTAAGCGACGTTGCAAGTTTGTATGTCAACCGGGCCGTGGGATCGTCGATTGTACCCGGTCCATCAGGGAGCAAGGACGGGAGAACACGGTTACGATTGTTCATACGTGAAGTAACGATGTAGGTAGGGTGAGATCAGAGGAGCTTGTTCGGAATTACAAGGTCCTCCTTCAGGAGATGAAGGAACGTGGGAGCCGTCACGTAGTCTGTGGGATCCTCCCGAGGATCTACGCAGGCTCGTGTTGGAACAGTAGAGCCATAGGGATCAATGATAGGATATCGCAGTTGTGCACACAATTGGGATACCACTTTCTTGATCCTTGGTATCTCTTTTCTAGGCGCCATGACCTTTACGCTTCTGATGGGATCCACCTTACCCGCAGAGGCAAAGATGTTCTTACAAACCTCATTGTGGGAGTTTGTAATGAACTAGCTCCTTTTTTAGGGTAGAAGCCCAAAGGGAAGGGGAAATAGAATGTACTTGGAAAACAGTGTAGATTATAGCATTAATGTAGAACAATGTGTCATCACATTAGGATATAATGTCATAGGACAAAATGTCACAATGGGATGTAATGACAGTGGAGGACAAAAGATCACGATGGGAAGTAATGATAGTGGAGAACAAAATATCACGATAGGATGTAATGATAATGGAGGAGAAAATATCACGGTAGGATATAATGTCAGTGAAGGCCAAAATATAATTTTAGGAAGGGGTACCGGACAGAATGTCAATGAAGGCCAAAATATCAAGATAGGATGTAATGTCGCTAGAGGACGAAATGTCACATTAGGATGTAATGTCATAGGACAAAATGTCACAATGGGATGTAATGACATTGGAGGACAAAAGATCACGATGGGAAATAATGATAGTGGAGAACAAAATATCACGATAGGATGTAATGATAATGGAGGAGAAAATATCACGGTAGGATATAATGTCAGTGAAGGCCAAAATATAATTTTAGGAAGGGATACCGGACAGAATGTCAATGAAGGCCAAAATATCAAGATAGGATGTAATGACAGTGGAAGACAAAAGATCACGATGAGATGTAATTATAGTGGAGAAAAAAATATCACGGTAGGATATAATGTCACTGGAGGACAAAATATAATTTTAGAAAGGGATGCCGGACATAATGTCACTGAACGGTGGGAGGCCGGCGTGAATCACGGTGACGTAGGGGGACAAAATGTACAAAAGAGATCGGATGACCGTGATCGACCAGATGTCCGTGATGGGGGAAATGTTAATTTTGATAGGAGAAATGTTAATGAGGCATTGAATGTCAATGAAGGACCAAATGATAATAATATAGAGCAAGGTATAAATAAAAAACAAAATTATAATATAAGACATGATATTGAAACTCAAAATGTGTCAAAAAGAAATAATCACGAGTTTTTTAAAACGATGTACTTTAATGCTCGTAGTATTAGGAACAAATTTCAAGAAATACAGGCGTATGTCAAAAGCGAAAATCTCGATATGATAGGAATAACTGAGACATGGTTAAATGGTACAGAGTTCGAAGCTGAATTTAATATTGCGGGATTTAAACACTTTCATCAGGATAGAAACCACAAAAAAGGTGGGGGTGTTCTATTGTACGTTAAAAACAATGTTCATCCTTGTGTTTTAGAGAAAGTGAAACAGGATGCATTTGATAGTTTGTGGGTTGAGTTAACCCAAACAAATGGACAAAAAATGAACATAGGTGTAATATATAGGCCAAAGACATTATCATTAGCAGACGACAAACTGCTATTTCAAGAACTGTCTAGTTTCTGCAACCGGAATTTATTGATAATGGGTGATTTCAATTTTACTGACATTGATTGGATGACCCTTGAACATGGCCATATAGGTAATCGCTTGATTGATTTTCTTGGTGACAATTACTTAATTCAGCATGTAAAAGAGCCCACAAGATATGGAAACTTACTCGATGTTTTGATCACTAGCCGCGAAAGCATGGTAAGTGATGTAGAAGTCGGTGAATCTGTTGCAAATAGCGATCACAACTTAGTCAGATTCAAACTCCTAAACAATTTTAGAATAGATACTTGTGCTTCTAAAATGCCCGATTTCAGTCAAGCTCAGTTCATAGGACTACGTCAGGAGCTTCAGCTTACAGATTGGGAGGCAAAATTAAACGAAAGGTCTGTAGATCAGATGTGGGAAATATTTCAAAATACGCTCACTAAGATGATTCAAACTTACATTCCTTTTAAGGACAGACGTCCCCCAAATCAGGCTCGCCCAAAGTGGCTCGACAAAGAAACTGAAAAAAGTATTGCTAAAAAGAGACAGGCTTATAAGAAATATAAGTGCTCGGGTGCATCTAATGACTATGAAACTTATGTATCAATACAGAGAGGTTTAAAAAAGACAATAAGAAAAAGAAAACGACAATACGAAATGAACATCGCTGATAAATCCAAAGAGAATCCCAAAGAATTCTATAGTTACATTAGAGATAAAAAGGTTGTTAGGAATCACATTGGTCCACTATTATCTGCTGACGGTCAACTTGAATATTCAAATGAAGGAATGTGTAATATCTTAAACAATTATTTTAGCTCGGTATTCGTAAACGAAACACCTCAAAGTGAATCCCAAACTGAAACCTGTGAAAAGTCTGGGGTAAACTTACTCACTACGGTAAATATAACAAAAGAAAAAATTAAAAGGTGTATAGACAAACTCAAAGTTAATAAAACACCAGGGCCTGACGGTTGGCATCCAAGAATCTTAAAGGAAATGAAAAATGAGATTGTTGTTCCATTAGAAAATATTTTCAAGAAATCCATCATATCCGGAGATGTCCCAAGAGAATGCAAGCTAGCTAACGTTACTCCCATATTCAAAAAAGGTGACAAAAAGAAACCAAATAACTATAGGCCTATAAGTTTGACTTCAGTCGTAGGAAAAATAATGGAAACTATTATCAGAGATGCTATCGAACATCATTTAGAAAGTAACCGTTTGATAAATGATAGCCAGCATGGTTTCAGACGGAAACGTTCTTGCGTGACTAACTTACTCGAATTCTACAACACAGTTATCTCGAATTATGACAAAAGAAACAATATAGATTTAATATATCTAGACTTTGCAAAAGCTTTTGATACCGTCCCACACGAAAGACTACTTACTAAACTAGCTTTGCATGGAATAAGTGGTAGCCTATTAGGTTGGACTAGTAATTGGTTGAATGGTCGAAAACAGAGAGTTGTTTTAAATGGAAAAACTTCTGGATGGAAAAGTGTTGCAAGTGGAGTTCCTCAGGGTTCCGTTCTTGGGCCACTTCTATTCATAGTATATATAAATGATATAGACCATGGACTAAAATCTACTGTTTCCAAATTTGCTGATGATACAAAACTGTGCGGAGTGTCAAATGATCACTCAAACCAATTAGATATTCAAGAAGATTTAGATAAATTACAGCAATGGTCTGAAAAGTGGCTAATGAAATTTAACACAAGTAAATGCAAGGTAATGCACATAGGTAAAAATAACAGTAAGTACGATTACAAGTTATTTGGAAATTCGTTAACAAAAGTGGATAGTGAAAAAGATCTCGGCGTAATTATCAGTAACGACCTCAAATCATCCAAGCAATGTATATCAACCTCTGAGAAAGCAAATAAGATTCTGGGACTGATTGCGCGATCTTTTGATTTCAAAAGTCCATCACTCATTAACAAGCTATATAAATCGTTAGTTCGTCCACATTTAGAATATGCTGTTTCCATATGGTCACCGAATCTCATTAAAGATACTGACAGACTGGAAAAAGTACAACGGCGAGCCACAAAACTGATTCCAACTATCAAAAATAAATCATACGAAAATCGACTTAAGCACATGAATCTGTTTTCCCTAAAAAAGCGTAGACTCAGAGGTGACTTAATACAGGTCTTTAAGATTTTAAAGGGAATTGACAACATCAAAAGTGAAATTTTTTTCACATTGAATGAGAATCAGACAAGAAACAATGGTCTCAAACTGTCCGGAAATAGATTCAATTTGGAAGTAGGTGAAAGAGAGTCGGTGAAAGTGCACAGCAAGGTAAACATGAGCAGCCTGAGTCCAAGGGCGTGGCAGTGGCATCCCTCCAAATTTGGGCTTTTTCACCCAGTAATCACCTTTTGGCCTCTGGCACCTATACCGTTGGCCTGAGTGGTGTCAAATTTGACTCCATGGCAGCCCTAGCCGCCCTCGACCTGTGGGTGAGATGGCGGGTAAATCGGAGCAAGTGACCAAAATTACCCAAAATCCAAAAAATCTCAAAGGACCCCATGAATTTAGCGGTAAATTCGAATGTCACCGATTTGGTCCAAACTTGTCCCACAGGGAGAGAGTCGGTCAAAGTGCTCAGCAAGGTAAACATGGGCAACCTGAGTCCAAGGGCGTGGCAGTGGCACCCCTCCAAATTTGGGTCTTTTCACCCAGTAATCACCTTTTGGCCTCTGGCACCCATACCGTTGGCCTGAGTGGTGTCAAATTGAACTCCACGGCAGCCCTAGCTGCCCTCGACCTGTGGGTGAGATGGCGGGTAAATCGGAGCAAGTGACCAATATGACCCAAAATCCAAAATATCCCCATGAATTTAGCAGTAAATTCGAAGGTCACCGATTTGATCCAAACTTGCCCCACAGGGAGAGAGTCGCTTTAAAGTGCACAGCAAGGTAAACCTGAGCAGCCTGAGTCCAAGGGCGTGGCAGTGGCACCCCTCCAAATTTGGGCCTTTTCACCCAGTAATCACCTTTTGGCCTCTGGCACCCATACCGATGGCCTGAGTGGTGTCAAATTGGACTCCACGGCAGCCCTAGCCGCCCTCGACCTGTGGGTGAGATGGCGGGTAAATCGGAGGTGAACAAAATGACCCAAAATCCAAAAATTCTCAAAGGACCCCATGAATTTAGCCGCAAATTCGAGGGTCACCGATTTGGTCCAAACTTGACCCACAGGGAGAGAGTCGGTCAAAGTGCTCAGCAAGGTTAACATTAGCAGCCTGAGTCCAAGGGCGTGGCAGTGGCACCCCTCCAAATTTGGGCCTTTTCACCCAGTAATCACCTTTTGGCCTCTGGCACCCATACCGTTGGCCTGAGTGGTGTCAAATTGGACTCCACGGGAGCCCTAGCCACCCTCGACCTGTGGGTGAGATGGCGGGTAAATCGGAGTGAGTGACCAAAATTACCCAAAATCCAAAAAATCTCAAAGGATTTAGCCGTAAATTTGAAGGTCACCGATTTGGTCCAAACTTGACCCACAGGGAGAGAGGCGGTCAAAGTGCTCAGCAAGGTTAACATGAGCAGCCTGAGTCCAAGGGCGTAGCAGTGGCACCCCTCCAAATTTGGGTCTTTTCACCCAGTAATCATCTTTTGGCCTCTGGCACCCATACCGTTGGCCTGAGTGGTGTCAAATTGAACTCCACGGCAGCCCTAGCCGCCATCGACCTGTGGGTGAGATGGCGGGTAAATCGGAGAAGGTGACTAAAATGACCCAAAATCCAAAAAATCTCAAAGGATCCCCATGAATTTAGCTGAAAATTCGAAGGTCACCGATTTGGTCCAAACTTGCCCCACAGGGAGAGAGTCGGTCAAACTACACAGCAAGGTAAACATGAGCAGTCTGAGTCTAAGGGCGTGGCAGTGGCACCCCTCGAAATTTGGGTCTTTTCACCCAGTAATCACCTTTGGCCTCTGGCACCCATACCGTTGGCCTGAGTGGTGTCAAATTGGACTCCACGGCAGCTCTAGCCGCCCATGACCTGTGGGTGAGATGGCGGGTAAATCGGAGCAGGTGACCAAAATGACCCAAAATCCAAAAATTCCCCATGAATTTAGCCAAAAATTTGAAGGTCACCGATTTGGTCCAAACTTGACCCACAGGGAGAGAGTCGGTCAAAGTGCACAGCAAGGTAAACAAGAGCAGCCTTAGTCCAAGGGAGTGGCACCTCTCTAAATTTGGGCCTTTTCACCCAGTAATCACCTTTTGGCCTCTTGCACCCATACCGTTGGCCTGAGTGGTGTCAAATTGGACTCCACGGCAGACCAATGAATTTAGCCGAAAATTCGAGGGTCACCGATTTGGTCCAAACTTGCCCCACAGGGAGAGAGTCGGTCAAAATGCACAGCAAGGTAAACATGAGCATCCTGAGTCCAAGGGCGTGGCAGTGGCACCTCTCCAAATTTGGGTCTTTTCATCCAGTAATCATCTTTTGGCCTCTGGCACCCATACCGTTGGCCTGAGTGGTGTCAAATTGGACTCCATGGCAGCCCTAGCCGCCCTCGACCTGTGACCAAAATTACCCAAAATCCAAAAAATTTGAAGGTCACCGATTTGGTCCAAACTTGACCCACAGGGATAGAGTCGGTCAAAGTGCACAGCAAGGTTAACATGAGCAGCCTGAGTCGAAGGGCGTGGCAGTGGCACCCCTCCAAATTTGGGCCTTTTCACCCAGTAATCACCTTTTGGCCTCTGGCACCCATACCGTTGGCCTGAGTGGTGTCAAATTGGAGTCCACGGCAGCCCTAGCCGCCATCGACCTGTGGGTGAGATGGCGGGTAAATCGGAGCAAGTGACCAAAATTACCCAAAATCCAAAAAATCTCAAAGGACCCCATGAATTTAGCTGAAAATTCGAGGGTCACCGATTTGGTCCAAACTTGCCCCACTGGGAGAGAGTCGGTCAAAGTGCACAGGAAGGTACGCATGAGCATTCTGAGTCCAAGGGCGTGGCAGTGGCACCCCTAGAAATTTGGGTCTTTTCACCCAGTAATCACCCATACCGTTGGCCTGAGTGGTGTCAAATTGGACTCCACGACAGCCCTAGCCGCCTTCGACCTGTGGGTGAGATGGCGGGTAAATCGGAGCAAGTGACCAATATGACCCAAAATCCAAAAAAATCTCATGAGCAGCCTGTGTCGAAGGGCGTGGCAGTGGCACCTCTCAAAATTTGGGCCTTTTCACCCAGTAATCACCTTTTGGCCTCTGGCACCCATACCGTTGGCCTGAGTGGTGTCAAATTGGACTCCACGGCAGCCCTAGCCACCGTCGACCTGTGGGTGAGATGGCGGGTAAATCGTAGCAAGTGACCAAAATTACCCAAAATCAAAAAAATCTCGAAGGATTAACCCCATGAATTTAGCCGAAAAGGAGTGAACCCCATGAATTTAGCTGAAAATTCGAAGTTGACTGATTGGATCCAAACTTGCCCCACAGGGAGAGAGTCGGTCAACGTGCACAGCAAGTAAACATGAGAAGCCTGAGTCCAAGGGCGTGGCAGTGACACCCCTCCAAATTTGGGCCTTTTCACCCAGTAATCACCTTTTGGCCTCTGGTACCTATACCGTTGGCCTGAGTGCTGTCAAATTGGACTCCACGGGAGCCCTAGCCACCCTCGACCTATGGGTGAGATGGCGGGTAAATCGGAGCAAGTGACCAATATGACCCAAAATCCAAAAAATATCAAAGGAACCCCATGAATTTAGCCGCAAATTCGAAGGTCACCGATTTGGTCCAAACTTGCCCCACAGGGAGAGAGTCGGTCAAAGTGCACAGCAAGGTAAAAATGAGCAGCCTGAGGTGAAGGGCGTGGTAGTGGTACCCCTCCAAATTTGGGCCTTTTCACCGAGTAATCACCTTTTGGCCTCTGGGTGGGTGAGATGGCGGGTAAATCGGAGCAAGTGACCAAAATGACACAAAATCTAAAAAATCTCAAAGGATTAACCCCCTTGAATTTAGCCTAAAATTCGAAGGTGACCGAATTGGTCCAAACTTGCCCGACAGGTAGGTTTTCGAAGACCTTTGTCAAGGTGTATTACAGTGAAATGCTAGTTTCTTGGTACAAACACTACATCCTTCACAACTGTCTTTGGAATTCACAGACATTCTTGTTACGGGGAAAGAAAGTCATGGGTGAGATTCCCCAAAGAATTTTTGTTACATGCAATCCCAGGGCAGTGGGTGAGATGAAGGGATGAACCATCATCCAGTAGGATACAAGAAAAGAGGGAGGGAGGGAGGGGGGTGGATGGGTATGGAGTATGTGGGGATGGAATGGACGGGAGTGGAATTATGCCTATTGACTTTGGCTACCTCCCTTGTAAGGGGAAGGAAATCTTAGTATATGTATGTATGCAATCACAGAACAGTTATGTTCCTTGTGGCTGACTACCATTGCTGAGGTTTTTATTTCTTTGATTCTTAACTTCTCTCTGTCTTGCTCTCTCTCTCTCTCTGTATCTCTCACCATCTAGCCGCATTATGGGTTAAGTAGTTTCCTTTAGGCATATTTTTTCATTATATTCACAGCTCTTCCTCCTTGATGCTGAAAGATTTTCGGTCATATTGGTCACTTGCTCCGATTTACCCGCCATCTCACCCACAGGTCGATTACTGGGTGAAAAGACCTTTTTGGATCATATGCTCCGATTTACCCGCCATCTCATCCACTGGTCGAGGGCGGCTAGGGCTGCCGTGGAGTCCAATTTGACACCACTCAAGCCAACGGTATGGGTGCCAGAGGCCAAAAGGTGATTACTGGGTGAAAAGACCCAAATTTGGAGGGGTGCCACTGCCACGCCCTTGGACTCAGACTGCTCATGTTAACCTTGCTGAGCACTTTGACCGACTCTCTCCCTGTGGGTCAAGTTTGGACCAAATCGGTGACCTTCGAATTTTCGGATTTTTTTGGATTTTGGGTCATTTTGGTCACTTGCTCCGATTTACCCGCCATCTCACTCACAGATCGAGGGCGGCTAGGGCTGCCGTGGAGTCCAATTTGACACCACTCAGGCCAACGGTATGGGTGCCAGAGGCCAAAAGGAGATTACTGGGTGAAAAGGCCCAAATTTGGAGGGGTGCCACTGCCACGCCCTTGGACTCAGGCTGCTCATGTTTACCTTCCTGTACACTTTGACCGACTCTCTCCCTGTGGGTCAAGTTTGGACCAAATCGGTGACCTTCGAATTCTCGGCAAAATTCATGGTCACCTGAGATTTTTTGGATTTTTGGTCATTATGTTCACCTTCTCCGATTTACCCGCCATCTCACCCACAGGTCGAAGGCGGCTAGGGCTGCCGTGGAGTCCAATTTGACACCACTTAGGCCAACTGTATGGGTGCCAGAGGCCAAAAGGTGATTACTGGGTGAAAAAAAAAAAAAATTGGAGGAGTGCCACTGCCACGCCCTTGGACTCAGGCTGCTCATGTTTACCTTGCTGTGCACATTGACCGACTCTCTCCCTGTGGGGCAAGTTTGGACCAAATCGGTCACCTTCGAATTTTCGGCTAAATTCATCCTTTGAGATTTTTTGGATATTGGGTCATTTTGTTCACCTGCTCCGATTTACCCGCCATCTCACCCACAGGTCGAGGGCGGGTAGGGCTGCCGTGGAGTTTAATTTGACACCACTCAGGCCAACGGTATGGGTGCCAGACGCCAAAAGGTGATTACTAGATGAGAAGGCCCAAATTTGGCGAGGTGCCACTGCCACGCCCTTGGACTCAGGCTGCTCATCTTTAACTTGCTGTACACTTTGATCGACTCTCTCCCTGTGGGGCAAGTTTGGACCAAATCGGTGACCTTCGAATTTTCGGCTAAATTGAGATTTTTTGGATTTTGGGTCATATTGGTCACTTGCTCCGATTTACCCACCATCTCACCCACAGGTCGAGGGCGGCTAGGGCGGCCGTGGAGTCCAATTTGACACCACTCAGGCCAACGGTATGGGTGCCAGAGGCCAAAAGGTGATTACTGGGTGAAAAGGCCCAAATTTGGAGGGGTGCCACTGCCACGCCCTTGAACACAGGCTGCTCATATTTACCTTGCTGTGCACTTTGACAGACTCTCTCCCTGTGGGACAAACTTGGACCAAATCGGTGACTTTCGAAATTTCGGCTGAATTCATGGTCACCTTCTCCGATTTAGCCGCCATCTCACCCACAGGTTGAGTGCGGCCAGGGTTGCCGTGGAGTTCAATTTGACATCACTTAGGCCGACGGTATGGGTGCCAGAGGCCCAAAAGTCAATACTGGGTTAAAAGGCCCAGATTTGGAGGGTTGCTACCGCCACGTCCTTTGGCTCAGGCTGCTCATGTCTACCTTGCTGTGCACTGTGTCCGTCTCTCTCCCTGTGGGGCAAGTTTGGATCAAATCGATCACTTTCAGATTTTCGGCAAAATTGATGGGGTTATTTCTTTGAGAATTTTTGGATTTTGGGTTATTATGGTCACCTGCTCCGATTTACCCGCCATCTTACCCACATGTCGAGTGCGGCCAGGGTTGCCGTGGAGTTCAATTTGACACCACTTAGGCCGACGGTATGGATGCCAGAGGCCCAAAACTCAATACTGGGTTAAAAGGCCCAGTTTGGAGGGTTGCTACCTCCACGTCCTTGGGCTCAGGCTTCTCATGTCTACCTTGCTGTGCACTGTGTCCGACTCTCTCCCTGTGGTGCAAGTTTGGATCAAATCGGTCACCTTCAGATTTTCGGCAAAATTGATGGGGTTCTTCGAGATTTTTTGGATTTTTGGTTATTTTGGTCACCTGCTCCGATTTACCCGCCATCTCACCCACACGTTGAGTGCGGCCAGGGTTGCCGTGGAGTTCAATTTGACATCACTTAGGCCGACGGTATGGGTGCCAGAGGCCCAAAAGTCAATACTGGGTTAAAAGGCCCAGATTTGGAGGGTTGCTACCGCCACATCCTTTGGCTCAGGCTGCTTATGTCTACCTTGCTGTGCACTGTGTCCGACTCTCTCCCTGTGGGGCAAGTTTGGATCAAATGGGTCACCTTAAGATTTGCGGCAAAATTCATGGGGGTTACTCCTTTGAGGTTTTTTGGATTTTGGGTTATTATGGTCACCTGCTCCGATTTACGCGCCATCTCACCCACAGGTTGAGTGCGGCCAGGGTTGCCGTGGAGTTCAATTTGACACCACTTAGGCCGACGGTATGGGTGCCAGAGGCCCAAGAGTCAATATTGGGTTAAAAGGCCCAGTTTGGAGGGTTGCTACCGCCACGTCCTTTGGCTCAGGCTACTCATGTCTACCTTGCTGTGCACTGTGTCCGTCTCTCTCCCTGTGGAGCAAGTTTGGATTAAATCGGTCACCTTCGGATATTTGGCAAAATTCATGAGGTTACTTCTTTGAGATTTTTTGGAATTTGGGTTATATTGGTCACCTGCTCCGATTTACCCGCCATCTCACCCACAGGTTGAGTGCGCCCAGGGTTGACGTGGAGTTCAATTTGACACCACTTAGGCCGACGGTATGGGTGCCAGAGGCCCAAAAGTCAATACTGGGTTAAAAGGCCCAAATTTGGAAGGTTGCTACCGCCACGTCCTTGGGCTCAGGCTGCTCATGTCTACCTTGCTGTGCACTGTGTCCGGCTCTCTCCCTGTGGGTTAAGTTTGGATCAAATGGGTGACCTTCGGATTTGCGGCAAAATTCATGGGGTTCTTTAAGATTTTTTGGATTTTGGGTTATATTGGTCACCTGCTCCGATTTACCCGCCATCTCACCCACAGGTTGAGTGCGGCCAGGGTTGCCGTGGAGTTTAATTTGACACCACTTAGGCCGACGGTATGGGTGCCAGAGGCCCAAAAGTCAATACTGGGTTAAAAGGCACAACTTTGGAGGGTTGGTACCGCCACGTCCTTGGGCTTAGGCTACACATGTCTACCTTGCTGTGCACTGTGTCCGACTCTGTCCCTGTGGGGCAGGGTTGGATCAAATCGGTCACCTTCGGATTTGCGGCAAAATTCATGAGATTTTTTGGATTTTGGGTTATTATGGTCACCTGCTCCGATTTACCCTCCATCTCACCCACAGGTTGAGTGCGGCCAGGGTTGCCGTGGAGTTCAATCTGACATCACTTAGGCCGACGGTATGGGTGCCAGAGGCCCAAAAGTCAATACTGGGTGAAAAGGCCCAATTTGGAGGTTTCCTACCGCCACGTCCTTGGGCTCAGGCTGCTCATGTCTACCTTGCTGTGCACTGTGTCCGACTCTCTCCCTGTGGAGCAAGTTTGGTTCAAATCGGTCACCTTCGGATTTTCGGCAAAATTCATGGGGAGATTTTGGGTCATTTTGGTCATCTACTCCGATTTACCCGCCATCTCACCCATAGGTAGCAGCTGGTCAGGGCTCTTGCGGGGTCCACTTGGACACCGCTCAAGCCAACAGTACGGGCGTCAGGGGCCCAAAAGTAAAAAATGGGAGAAAAGGCCCAAATTTGGAGGGGTGCCACAGCCACGCCCTTGGGCCCTTGCTCCTCGCGTCTACTGCACCGTCCACTGTGGTCGACTCTCTACCTTTTGGCTAAATTAGGGCCAAATCGGGCGCCTTCTGCTTTTGGTCACCTGCTCCAATCTACCCGACATCTTACCCAGAGGTCGCGGCTGGGCAGGGCTCCTGTGACGTCAGTGGAGGCGGGAACCCCTTTGGCGGCGCTGGCGGAAGCGGTGGCTTCTCTGAAGTAGCGACGTTGATCTTAGTCCAGTGTGCGTAAGAGGTCGTGCCTGGCGTTAGTGGGGCTGGGCGTCGTTGGTAGCGGTGGCGACATCATTGAAATAGTGATGTCGATCTGCGACGATCGTGACATCTAGTGCGGGGAAGGGGCCTTGAGCGACGTCAGTGGAAACGGGATCTCCCTGGAGATGGCGCAGACAGCAAATGTTGAAAGCGGTGGCTTCACTGAAGTAGCGGCGTCGATCTGCGTCGCTCGTGACGTCCAATGCGGGGGAGAGGCCGTGAGGGACGTCAGTGGAAGCGCAAACTCCCTGGAGGCGGTGCAGAGAGCAAATGTTGGAAGCGGTGGCTTCCCTGAAGTAGCGACGTCGATCTGCGTCGCTCGTGACGTCCAATGCGGAGGAAAGGCCGTGAGGGACGTCAGTGGAAGTGCAAACTCCCTGGAGGCGGTGCAGACAGCAAATGTTGGAAGCGGTGGCTTCCCTGAAGTAGCGACGTCGAGCGAGGAGGCGGTCGTTACGTCGATTTCTAGCGATCGTGACGTCGAGCGAAGAGGCGATCATTACGTCGAGCGAAGAGGCGGTCGTGACGTCGAGCGAAGGGGCGGTCATGACGCCGAGCGAAGAGGCGGTCGTGACGTCGAGCGAAGGGGAGGTCGTGACGTCGAGTGAGGAAGCGGTCATGAGGGACGTCAGTGGAAGCGATAACCTCCTCGTCGGGGTGACGTTAGTGGTGTGTAGGGTGCAGCAGCTAGTCGTTGTCGGTCGTAGCGCGTCAAAACTCCCGGAGGGGGGGGGGGCTTACCAATGTAACAAGGCATGTATGTTACTTGGACTATGGTGATGAGGAAGTGAATGAAGCTCGAGTGGGTTGCTGGATTTCATCTGGTTAGTGCGAGTGTCGACCTAGGCTGGGTCGGCGCTCAGGCTCCGAGGCGTGCCCGACCGCAAAGTAACCGCGTGGGTCTGAGGACGAGCACCGCTGAGTACAAGTGCTATAGAGAACTGCCCATGGAGACCAAAGCCTGGCTCCTTATATACACATCTTGCGTACGCTACAGTAGCAAAGGACCCAGCCTCGCTGAAACAGGGTTTGGCAGGGCCTAGGGTGTGCTTTCATGAGGAGACAAATGCCTGTACTACAGGCGTAATATGGACTTAACCTACACAATAGTAAAACAAGGCCGAAGGCCAGCTGTTTCTACACCACATATACATACCTTGTCCATCCCATTTCTGCAGCGACCATACTATAAGCCAAAATGTCGCATAGACGTACATATGGGGGACTGTTCACCACAGGGGTGCCACAGCCACGCCCTTGGGCCCAGGCTCCTCGCGCCTACCTCCCTGTCCACTGTGGTTGACTCTCTCCCTCTGGGGTAAATTAGGGCCAAATCGGGCACCTGCCGATTTTGGCTAAAATCAATGGGCAAAACCCTTGCAGTTTTTGAGGGGCCATTTTGGTCACCTACTCCAATCTACCCACCATCTCACCCACAGGTGGGGGCTGGTCAGGGCTCCTGTGGGCACTTGGACACCGCTCAAACCAACAGTAAGGGCGCCAGAGGCCCAAAAGTGATAAATGGGAGAAAAGGCCTAAATTTGGACAGTAAGGGCGCCAGAGGCCCAAAAGTGATAAATGGGAGAAAAGGCCTAAATTTGGAGGGGTGCCACAGCCACACCCTTGGGCCCAGGCTCCTCGTGTCTACCTTGGCGTCCTATGTGGCACCTGCCGATTTTAGCCAAAGTCCATGGGCCCCCTTGCAGATTTTGAGGGGGCATTTTGGTTACCTGCTCCAATCTGCCCAACATCTCACCCACAGGTCTTGGCTGGTCAGGACTCCTGTGGGGTCCACTTGGACACCGCTCAAGCCAACAGTACTGGTGTGGTGAACAGTCCCCCGCAAGAACATATTGAGGCATGTGGTGAGCAGCCTCTTGGGAGAAAGTGTAAGGACAACTAGCCTTATGCGTCAGAGCATGTATGTTTGGGCTACGGCCATAATACTCTTGTAATATATTTGTAGGCTACCAAAAACACAATTCCGGGCTACGCCCAGCAACCCTGTCCCAGCCTGAGGGACGCTACTTTTCGGTACGCCCCGAGGGTACTTAAAGGTGTGTGAGGTCAGGTCACGGTCAGTATTCTTTCAGACTCGGGCCTGCCAACATGCGTTTATGTGTGTATTCCAGTGTCCTTTCAATAAAGTACCTAACCTAAACCGACTGCCAATCTCTCCCTGTGTCACTAGCCCAGTAACAGCTCACTAGTTACACGGGCGCCAGAGGCCCAAAAGTGAAAAATAGGAGAAAAGGCCCGAATTTGGAGGGGTGCCACAGCCACGCTCTTGGGCCCAGGCTCCTCGCGCCTACCTCGCCGTCCACTGTGGCCGACTCTTTCCTTTGGGCTAAGTTAGGGCCAAATCGGGCACCTACCGATTTTGCCCAAAATCCATGGGTACCCTTGCAGATTTTGAGGGGTAATTTTGGTCACCTGCTCCAATGTACACACCATCGCATCGACAGGTCACGGCTGGTCAGGGCTACTATAATGTCCACTTGGACACCGCTCAAGCCAACAGTACGGGCGCCAGAGGCCCAAAAGTGAAAAATGGGAGAAAAGGCCCAAATTTGGAGGGGTATATATAGATCTTGATATGTACTAGGCTTGCCGCTCTTGGAGCGTAATAAAATTATTAAAAAAAAAATAGGAAGAAGGGAGCCTGCAAGAGGTGTAAAGAGAGGTGGTGGTCACTGGTGCAAGCGATAATCATTCATAGTCATGGCACGGGCAAGTTGATGGAACCTGCCGAGTGTTGTTTTGAGTGGAAATGGTGGCTGCATGGGGGGTTGCTTGGAGAAACCATAGGGACTTGCGACGGCGTGATAGTGAAGCAACGCGGCCCCTGGGATATGCTTCATTTTTTTTTTTTTTTTTTTTATCTGGGCAGAGACATTTATTTTTCCGGAGCCAAATCACCACCTCACCCATCCTCGTGACTACGGGACTGGAAAATTGGGGCAGGAGCAACAAGTGAACGATAAATATCTACGACACATTGGAGGAGGGGAGGGGGAGGGGAGAGCAACAGGTAGACAACGAACCTGCCTGTGGGACAAAGGGTGGGGGAGTTGGGGGAGATCACGGTTGTTTGAAGGATGACGCTTAATGACGAGCTTGCTTGAAATTTTGTCACGAATTCCTTGAAATAATTCAAATAAATGGCACCACAGTTCCACAGATATTATTCAACACAGGATAAGCTCATCGATAGCATGTAGTAAACACACTAATAACTGACGAGTTAAGCACCATTTGGGGACGGAGCCTTTATTTGTACGACATTTCGCTTATTACAGCTTTTTCAAGTACTTCAAAACGTCGCACAAATAAAGGCTCCGTCCTCATATGATGTACTCGTCAGTCTTGTCGGCAACTACTACTTAAGTTTCATGAAAAACACTAATAATTGATTGCTGGTTCCATGGATATTAGTGAGACTGTAGGTTACATACAATTGATATTAAGCCTAAATTTAGAAGTGATGGAATAGGATAATATCCCTTCAATATATCATGA
This sequence comes from Oratosquilla oratoria, assembly GCF_046742065.1. NCBI lineage: Eukaryota > Metazoa > Arthropoda > Malacostraca > Stomatopoda > Squillidae > Oratosquilla > Oratosquilla oratoria. The sequence goes on from NC_134811.1 coordinate 10,917,990, forward strand.
AACCACCGTACCACGTATTTTTGCGTCTATTGTTACGATGAGGCAATCGAGTTACCGCTTCCTTTGCTAGTTTTCTTTTAATATAATTTACAGAAAACGCTTTTTTTAGGGTAGACTACTCTATTTTGAAATGTCTTATTCTATTTTGGGCATCGATTCCGTGAATTAATTTTGTGACTCGTGATTATTAAAAGTAATGAAACACACACGGCTTGCTGGTGTAGTCGTACCACACTCAACCATCCTGGGCTGAAAAGCATCACAACACTGCAAGTCGACATCCCAACTCTGGTGAGCAAGGCCAAGGATTTGTGTGTGTGTGTGGAAGGTCACAGCATTACCCATATATATATATATATATATATATATATATATATATATATATATATATATATATATATATATATATATATATATATATATATATATATATATATATATATATATATATATATATATATATATATATATATGGGCATTTGTTCAGTTTTGTACATCAACGCGATACATCATTAGAAAATTAAATATTAATTTTGTAAATTATAATACATGAACGTAATATGAGATTTTCTTGGCGGAAATAAAAATTTAAAATACCTTCCTACAAGCAAATATACTAACGAACGAAGTCGCTAGCATAGGATCGGGATGCCATCTTGTCGTTTGTAAGGTGTTGCCTGCCCGGTCCATTCGAGGCCTGGTGTACGCCCTCAGTACTTCCGCCAGTACCTCGCGAGGTATATATTCTTGAAGGAATGCTATGGAGCTGAAATTCATGCATTCCTTCAAGCTATGAGAAACCTATACAGTATACCCCGCAATCAGAAAGAGTGATTGAGCAGGCCGCCAACATCCGTGACGACGACGACGACGATCCGAATGACCTTAAAGTACAGGTACCGATTTACTAAATACACGTTAGGTTAGGTTAGACGAATTTATCCTTTCATTTCTTCGACGTCGGCATCTATCATAACAAACATGGCGTACCATTCGTCCGGCGCGACTTCGTTACCTACGAAATCTGTTTTAGCTACTTTTTTTCCGCCAAGAAAATTGCATATTATCGGCTGAAAGAAACCTGCACAGCGAAGCTATAGCGATAATCCCATACCACACTCCTGGTCATATGGCCATTTCCCGAAGGTTGAGTGTGGTTTGAATTTTCCGCCAAAATCATCGGAAATTTAAAATTCCCGGCTCTGTGCAGGCATGCGCATTGTCGACCCCACCTCCCCCTCCCTATCCCCTCCCTTCTTACCCGGCTAGCTCGAGCCGGGCGTCGCGTCACTTAGATCGCGGAAACGGGACGGAGTGGTTAACTCGCTCCCCACATGGGAGCAGGCGGTCCCGTTTCCTGCTGGTTAATCGTCTGTTAGTTTTATCGCTTTCCGCTTGGCTGCTGGTTTGTCCCATTCTTCGACTTTGATTTTATACGAGCACAATCCGTCCCCGTCTTCGAGCCGTCCCTGGTAAACAACCCGGGTCCTCTCGGAGGACAGGGGGACGTGTCTTATGGTACGGAGTGTGGCGCCCCCCAGGGTCATCAGGCCTCTCGGCAGCGCCATACCTCTGACCATCATCGGTCCTCTATTGCCTCACGGTTTGTATCAGGCCCTAGGCGTAGACTTTGACCATATACGATCGCAATCCGTCCCCGTCTTCAGGCCGTCCGTGGTAAGAACCCGGGCCTCTCGGAAGACAGGGGGACGTGTCTTATGGTACGGAGGGTGGCGCCCCCCAGGGTCATCAGGCCTCTCGGCAGCGCCATACCTCCGACCATCATCGGTCCTCTATTGCCTCACGGTTTGTTTCAGGCCCTAGGCGTAGACTTTGACCATATACGATCGCAATACGTCCGTCTCCAGGCCGTCCGTGGTAAGAACCCGGGCCTCTTTTTTGAATGGGGGAGGTGTCTTATGGTACGGAGTGTGGCGCCCCCCAGGGTCATCGGGCCTCTCGGCAGCGCCATACCTCCGACCATCATCGGTCCTCTATTGCCTCACGGGTTGTATCAGGCCCTAGGCGTAGACTTTGACCATATACGATCGCAATACGTCCCCGTCTCCAGGCCGTCCGTGGTAAGAACCCGGGCCTCTTTGAAGACAGGGGGACGTGTCTTATGGTACGGAGTGTGGCGCCCCCCAGGGTCATCAGGCCTCTCGGCAGCGCCATACCTCCGACCATCATCGGTCCTCTATTGCCTCACGGTTTGTATCAGGCCCTAGGCGTAGACTTTGACCATATACGATCGCAATACGTCCCCGTCTCCAGGCCGTCCGTGGTAAGAACCCGGGCCTCTTTGAAGACAGGGGGACGTGTCTTATGGTACGGAGTGTGGCGCCCCCCAGGGTCATCAGGCCTCTCGGCAGCCCCAAACCTCCGGTCATCAATGGTCCTCTAACAGCCTCATAGCTTGCTTCGTCAGGCCCTAGGCGTAGACTTTGACCTTATACGATCGTAATCCGTTCCCCATACGTCGTCGGGTCGTCCGCGGTAAGAACCCGGGCCTCTCGGAAGACAGGGGGACGTGTCCTATGGTACGGAGGGGGTGCCCCCGAGGGTCATCAGGCCTCTCGGCAGCCCCATACATCCGATCAATAATGGTCCTCTAACGCCTTTGACCTTTTCTACTTGTAATCCGTTCCCCATACGTCTTCGAGTCGTCCGTGGTAAGAATCCGGGCCTCTCGGAGGACAAGGGGACGTGTCCTATGATACGGAGGGTGACGCCCCGAGGGTCATCAGGCCTCGGCAGCCCCATACCTTCGACCAATAATGGTCCTTTAACGCCTTATAACTTTCTTTGTCAGGCCCTAGGCGTAGACTTTGACCTTTTCCACTCGTACTCCGTTCCCCATACGTCCTCAAGTCGTCCGTGGTGAGAACCCGGGCCTCTTGGAGGACAAGGGGACGTGTCTTATGATACGGAGGGTGGCTCCCCGAGGATCATCAGGCCTCGGCAGCCCCATACCTCCGAGCTTCAATGGTGTCTTCTAACGCCTCACGGCACCACCCTCCTTCCAGGTTTCTTAAGCAAAAAAAAAAAAAAAAAAAAAAAAAAAAAAAAATTCACCACCCAGCCCTTCTCATGAGCCACAGCCAACCTCTTATCAACTTCACTTGGCTTGAGTTTAAAGATGACTTACCTGATGTTCCACCCCCAAGTAAAACACAAAAGAACTTTAGACTTAGGGAGTCTAGTGTTAGTTAAAATGAGTATAAATTAGTTCAAAGAAACTACAATCATTTAGTGTAATGAGAAGAGGAAAATCAGTTTTAAATAGTACAGTTTAAGTTGGCGCAAAGTGCTAGGTATTACATAAATAAAATGCCTTGACCTTGGGGAAAAAAAAACCACAGGTCGAAATGGACATGACTTTTCCTATTCAACTTGAGCTAATCTACAGTCATGATGGTCGAGAATTTTACCATGTTAAAATTAATTTCGAGGCTCACCGTGACTCAGGTGGAAATGGACATGACTTTTCCTATTCAACTTGAGCTAATCTACAGTCATGATGGTCGAGAATTTTACCATGTTAAAATTGATTTCGACGCTCACTGTGACTTAGGTCGAAATGACCATGACTTTTCCTATTCAACTTAAGCTAATCTGTAGTCATGATGGTCAAGAATTTTACCATGTTAAATTAATTCAACGCCCACTGTGACTCAGGTCGACATGAACATGACTTTTCCTATTCAACTTAATTTAATCTACAGTCATGATGGTCGAGAATTTTACCATGTTAAAATTAATTTCGACGCTCACTGTGACTTAGGTCGAAATGAACATGACTTTTCCTATTCAACTTAAGCTAATCTGTAGTCATGATGGTCAAGAATTTTACCATGTTAAACTAATTCAACGCCCACTGTGACTCTGGTCAACATGAACATGACTTTTCCTATTCAACTTAATCTAATCTATAGTCATGATGGTCGAGAATTTTACCATGTTAAAATTAATTTCGACGCTCACTGTGACTTAGGTCGAAATGAACATGACTTTTCCTATTCAACTTAAGCTAATCTGTAGTCATGATGGTCAAGAATTTTACCATGTTAAACTAATTCAACGCCCACTGTGACTCAGGTCAACATGAACATGACATTTCCTATTCAACTTAATTTAATCTACAGTCATGATGGTCGAGAATTTTACCATGTTAAAATTAATTTCGACGCTCACTGTGACTTAGGTCGAAATGAACATGACTTTTCCTATTCAACTTAATTTAATCTACAGTCATGATGGTCCAGAATTTTACCATGTCAAAATTTATTTCAACGCTCACTGTGACTCAGTGATGTCACGGTATGATAAGATGACGTCATTGTGATAAATTGACGTCACCATGTAGTCCTATGACGTCAATTTGTGTCCCTGTGACGTCACGAGACGATCCTATGGCGCCATGATCAATCCGGTGACGTCACAGTATAATCACATGATGTCACTAGGTATTAAACATAAAGAAGTCCGCTTGTGGGTGATGAGACGTCACAAATTGCCATAGCACACTATTGGATGAAGACGCTCGCCACGGGCTTCGAGGACTTCCCGCGGGAAGACTTGGGGTGAGTTGGATACATACCGAGGGTCCAGGCCCGTCTTCGTGGGAGACGCTCAGGGAACGTCTTCACCCAGGACGAAGCCTCTTGACTAACGCCCACGGACGAGGTCGCTCGGAAACGAACTTGGCCTCGCATACTCCCTTTCGGTTTCTCGCTTACCCCGAGGATCTTCACGAAACTAGTGAGATTGGTAGGCGTACGTTGGACGGAAGCAAGCGTCTCCACACTCATGTTCCTAGACGGCTAGTTGATGCATTTGCCCACCGGGGAGGGCGCATCGGCCGACATCTCAGTGGCTCTGAGTGTGTTGGCGGACGTGCAGTTCGGGGTGAACTGGGACGGGTCTGCCCTTGCTCCCACACAGAGACTTTATTGGCTCGGGATTGAGTGGGACATAGCCAGCGTCCTTCGGGTGCTCCCCTGCGCCAAAAGAGCGTGCTTCTCTCACACGTCCTCCCTCCTTCGGTGGCGGGGGGGGGGGTTGCCTCAACTTCGCGACCCCGGCCCTTCCACTGAGCCGCTTGGGGCGCCGACGGCTGGTACGGGAGGTCGACAGGAGCATACTGCTTCTCCCGCGTGACCTGCCCGGGCCGATACCCTCGGCACTCCACAGGTTGTTGCGTCCCTGGCTTCGGTCGGGGGCCCTACGCCGGTCGCTCTATCCAGGTTTCAAGAGATCTACGTAGTGTAGCAACTACGCCCACAAGTGTTCGAGTCGTTCTCCCTCCGCTACGGCACCCCAGAGGTGGACCTGTTTGCCTCCCCAAACACGACCCAGCCCCCCCCTTTACCTCACCTGCATCCAAAGGACACGCACAGGAGGCCCAGGCGCCTTCACGGAGGACTGGAACAGCTGGAGGTACGTATTCATTTTCCTCCTCCAGCGACACTAGTCCTCCTGAAGGTGATGCAGACCCTCAGATCCTTCAAGGGTCAGGTCCTCCTGATAGCTCCCTACTGGCCAACCCAGCCGTGGTTCGGGGAGCTAATGAGATGGGGCCCTTCTCCCCTTCTACTGGGGTCAGCCTGCCTAGCCAACAGCCTTACCGCGCCTCTCCAAGCGTCACTCCAACTTGATAATTGGAGTTTCTACGGGGAGCTCTCAGCCAACTCTTCTCTACAGAGGCAGCAGACAAGATGCTCAGAGCTCACCTTCCGTCCTCAGTGCGGCAGTGTGGGTCCTGCTGACGGAGATTCCGGAACTGCCTTCGAAGACGCGCGATGGTGACCATCTCCGCCAGCATGGTCCCGGACTTCCTGACTTGGCTGGCTACCTCCACCAACAGGGCACAGGCGACTATCTTGCCTCACTATACAGCCCTCACTGATCCGCTACGCTTTGGCATGAACATCCGAGTGCCACAGAGGGCGTGAACCCTCCTAATGAAGGGGATCAGCGCCTCGAGAGAGCCGAGACATCAACCGGTCCTGGCCTGGTCCTTGCATCGTGTTCTGCAGTACCTGGCGTTCAAAAGGGCCATTATGGAGGAAGAACACTTTCCTCGACGCGTCGCCTTTCTGCTCGCCTTGACTACGGACTACAGGGCTTCACAGCTGGCGGCAATCACCCGCCACCCGTCCGTCTCCAAACTGGAGGAGGACAGCTCGGCCCTAACCCTCTCTCCATCACCAACATTCCTGGCCAGGAACGGCCGAGCGGACGACATGATTGGCCCTCTCAGAATACAATCCTTCCGGGAGGGAGGACGCCCACATCCACTGCGCCCGGTCCGTGCGTTCGAAGACTACGTGGACCACACGGAAGAGATTTCTGAGGATCATCTCTTCTACAACTCGAAATTTAGGATTCCCCTAACCCCGAGGTCCCGGGCGCAACTGCCCTTCCGCTTTTTGGGAGAGAGCCGACCCGGGCCATGCCCCGCACGCCCACAGCATCAGGGACTTTGTGGCATCGCTGGAGTTTCTCCGCACCCACTCTGTGGAGCGGGTGCGGGACCTAGGGACTAGACATCGACGACTCCCTTGGGGACACGGTGTCTCTACCACTCGGTCGCCCCTGTCCCATGTGTCGCCATGGAAACGGCTCCACCCCTCTCATCTCAAAAAAGTGGAGGGGGCAAAGGGCGACCGAGGAGTGGGGAGGGGCCAGGAACCGTTGAACAGGATACAAATTTCGTTTAATTTACGCATTGTGTGAACAGTGCAATGTTGTGCATATCACATTCTTCGGCGTGGGTACTTGACGTTTCTTTCTCCCCTCTACTGAGTGATAAAATGAATAAGTCTCCCATAGGAAAGACACACGTAATAACGGTTTGAATCAGGCTTCACCTCTCCTCCCACCTGTCCTCGTCTCATGCATAGCTTCGCTGTGCAGGTTTCTTTCAGCCGATAATATTTCTTTGTCGCGGCTCGTGCCGCTTAAATTCTTCTTATCGGCTTAAGAAACCTGCACAGATTTAGGGTCCCTCCCTCCTCCCACAGGCGAAGCCTTCATTTCTCATTGAAGTGACGCGACGCCCGGCTCGAGCTAGCCGGGTAAGAAGGGAGGGGATAGGGAGGGGGAGGTGGGGTCGACAATGCGCATGCCTGCACAGAGCCGGGAATTTTAAATTTCCGATGATTTTGGCGGAAAATTCAAACCACACTCAACCTTCGGGAAATGGCCATATGACCAGGAGTGTGGTATGGGATTATCGCTATAGCTTCGCTGTGCAGGTTTCTTAAGCCGATAAGAAGAATTTAAGCGGCAGGAGCCGCGACAAAGAAATATTATGTTGATATATTATAATTTACAAAATTAACAATTAGTTTTCTACTGCTATATCGCGTCCATGTACACAACTGAACATTAACCACATATATATTTACAATATAGAAGAGAGGGTGATAATTGTCGACCACGAGTCTGTGTCGGCCACGAGACAGCGTGGGCGTGCGTGTGATTCACCATGGTCTTGGATCACGTGTTGGACTCGTGATCGACAGCTATTTCCCTCCCGAAAGAGAGCTATGTTGTGGCATAATCGGGGAAGGAGACATAATTTCAGAGCTGGGCGCGTTACCGCCGGACAGGAAGTGCGTTACGAAAAATCTGGGGTCCTGCCCTGGACCGATTTCTACAACCCTAACCTCACTGCCCCCAAACATTTCTACAATAAGTAGGATATGGGCAAACCACTGTCACATCCTTTATATTGGTACCTATTGCACCTGTGGCACGGAATTGCTATCGTTCCGGCACTGCCTTCTCCTCTGCCCAGCACTGGAAGACCACTTCCGGCCACTAAGAGCCCTTCTTGGTGGCCCTACCACAGCCCTAGACTGCCTAAGAGCTGATAACACCCCAGACGCTAGTCGTCTAGTACTGGCAGCGCAACTCATCTGCTCCTCCCCATTAGGAACACTATCATAACAAGCACAAACTTCCTCTGCACAACCAAGTAACAACACACACATGAAAACACCCTAACACAACCCCACAAGCCCGCGATGGCTTAGAAACCCAACCCTGCAAGGCCTCATCCCCCTACAGGCCAATCATCATACCCACAGCTCTCCAGAAAATATATGCCAGTCCCTAAATTGGAAAGCACTGCTGGGACTTCCTTAATTATATGTACTCTCGGAGTTAGTAAGTCCATGAGCTGCCACCTGGCCCGACTTCCCCCCCCCCCTGTGTATAAGTCCTATGCTGCTGCTGGGCCAGACCCAAAGTCCCCAATGTCTATAAGTCCTAATGCTGCTGCTGGACCAGACACTAAGTCCTCTGCCTCTGTAAGACTTGTGCTGCCACCGGGCCAGAACCTGTCCTGTGTTGCTGCTGGGCAAACCTCTTTCCACACCATCTGGCACACAAAATCCTGTAGCTGCCACTGAGCCACATCCTTTTCAGTGTTGTAAGGGCTTATGCTCCTGCAGGGCATCAAGCTCTTTCCCCCCTCATGCACACGAAGTCCTGTTGCTGTTGTTGGGCTGTGCTCTAAAAATCTTTCTATCTTCAAGACATCAACTAGCGCTGGCCATGGATCCCCCAGTTCTTGACAAGGATCTGCATGACAACGCAACAGGGGAAGATGCTGTGGTGGCTGACACCCATTAGCCGCATGCCCATCTGCCCAGTATTACTGCTTTAAGTCACCCACCGCACCCACTAGCCAGAGGACTCACATAAGGAACCCCAACTCACCGCCACTCTAGTGCCTGCAGACTCCCTGTCTACAGTAGGAAACCCATAGGACACCACACCCCCAGTACCCACCCTGGATTGGCTGCAAGTACCTCTGCCCATCTAGCCTTGTGTGTTGACTGCATCTTAGGAATTTGGTGTTACTTGCCACTGATACATACGAGTAGATATGCCAAAATACATTAGGCCCCATAGGGCTAAGATGGTGTCTCTATACAGAAGCCTTTTTTATACAAGGAATTTTAGTGTACCCTTGATCGCTTGCTACCAGGGAGGACTCAAGCTGCCTTCACTGCCAAAGTAGCGATCCTGTAACTTGTTCACCCAATGAGTACCCTAGGTTTTCTTACCCATCACTCTTTCCTCCCTCTCATATAAGTTCCTCATGGATGAAGGGTCGGCCCTGTCTCCTGCCCACTGTCCTAGATCAAAAGCAATTCAGAAAGACACAGTAGATCCAGAGGAAGGCTGCTTCACTTAATTGGTGACCCTGTCTTCAGAACCTCCCAAAGATCTCCCAGGGAAGAAACTCTGGACATGTTGTATCTGTGTGGAACTGTTTCCATGTCACTGGCTGAGTTTAAGGGACAGAAGAGCAGTTGCCAGCCCTCCATCTGTGAAAAATTGTAAGAAACATCTTAGGTTTATTGAGATCTTGGGCCCAATCTGGAGACAGTGTCATTCCCTCAGGGATGCATAGCTTAATGGAGGTGAGGGGAGTCGACTGATTTTGAAAATGGGCTGCTTTGCTGTTCATCATACTAGACCACCACATGCAAAACCTGTCATTGGTCCCCCTGCAAAAGAGAACCAAGGCAATGGATTGACTGATTGAAGCTGTAGTGCACTATGAATATATGTCAGAACACTCAACTGTCTCATTGTGTCGCTCTGTCCCCAATGCCAACATTCTAAACACAACTTTGACCCTTTGTAGATAACATCTCTCCCCATTATCCATGAGCACTGTAGAAACTCATAGCAATGTACAAGCGTTACTTGTGGATACTACCAGAAATGCCTCATTACTTGTACATGTCATTGAACAATCCCATTGGGAGTTTGGAAATTCACCAATTGCTTCCCTAGAACAAATTTAATGCCCTAAAGAAAGCTCAAGCATAGCCTGGCATAAGACCCAGGCCTTGGTTTACACTGCTTTGCTATTTTTTGGTATGCACAACCATTATTTTTTTAGTCACCATGCTCAGTTATAAGTTGATATCCTTCAGACTGTTTGGTTAGTACATTTTATAGTACTAATGCCCTGTTCTCATTAAACAAAGTTCAAGAAGCTTCAGTGAGTGTGCCTTCATTCATGTACAATTCTCTACACAGCACTTCATTGTGCAGTTTCCAAACGAAATTCTCTGATACCCTTACTCTCATATATAACAACCAGCACAACTAATGCTACTTTCATTGTTTCCATTGGTATTCTTTTCTCTGTACTGCTCTCATGGCATCTACCTATGTTCAATCTCTTCTTTCAGTCTTCCACTTCCATATATATTTTTTCCAAGACATCTACAATCTTCTATCTGCTCTATTTTCTCTCCATGCAACTGCATAACAACCTTATGCCCTCCATTTCTTGGTGACAGCTTTACTTACTCTTTGATATCAATCAACTCTTGCCTCAAGCTTTGCAGACAGGAAACCCATCCTTGGGTCTTCCAATATTCTCTGGTAAGAAACCTTGGACTAATGTCAGCATTGTATTAGTGTGAAACTGTTTCTTTCATTGCCTGAAAGCAGGAGGGTAGCAGTCATTGTTTGTCAACCTTTCTTGTATTCATAACTGAAGAAAATACAAAGTTGATAAAGAGATATCTTAGGTCCAGTCCAAAGACAAAGTGTCTGCCCCTTGGAATTGCATATCAAAATAGAAGCAAGGAAATTGACAGGATTTAAAAATGGGTAGCAGGAAGACGAATAATGTCCTTCTTGTAGGACTACCTTGTGCGGGTACTTATTGTTGGTCCCTACTCTTTGATAGAAGTAGAGGACAAAACAATTACCTACACGTGAAGGTCCAGCAAGATGGACAGCTAAGCTGCCCATCTTCAAAATCCATCAACCTCCTCACCTTCATCAAAAGGTGCAGCCCTGAGGGGATAACACTCATTTCTAGACTGGAATCAAGATCTCTATTGACGTCAACTGTATTTCTTACACTTTTTCACACATGGAGAATTCACAAGTAGTGGCCGTTCCACTTTTCTTACCACTTTAACCAGTGAGAGTGAAACAATTCCACACTAGTACAACACAGGCAACAATCCAAACTTTCTTCCCAGAGAAATATGTGGGAGGGCCCAATGACTGTTGACAACCATTGTAGGGCTGCAAGTTTTAAAGTTAGTGAAACTTGAGGCAACAACTGATTAACTGATGAATTGATACAAGTAGGAAAAGTAAAACAAACATGATAAATACAAAATTAATCTATGTTATAAATATAAACATATATCACTATAACTTTTCCTTGTAGAGAAGGTGGGATGAGACTTTAACTTCACTTAGAATGTGAACGCGGTTTGATCTGTCGACCTATGACAAGTTTGGCAGCTCCGCGGGTTACTCCCTGAAACAGGTAAGGATCTCCTCCTGAAAATAATTTAATTTCATATTAGCTTTCACTTTTTCAACAATTTCTTTCATATCAATTTAACATTATGTGTAATGACAATTTTTTTTTTTACAATTAACAAATCTGCTCCTATACCTGTTCCACCAAACAGTTGGTAGAATTCTGCTGGTAAAAACTGCTGAGTTGCTAAAACTGCATTAACTTTCTCTTTAATATCTTGTTCTGAGAGTGGTGTTAAAAGATGCAATTCTTTATTTTCAACATCTATTCCACGGACAATGGCCCATCCAATACACAAAGGAAGTTCTGACCAAGTCTTGTGAGCATCAAGAAACTGTGGTAGATCAAGAGCCACAAAGTGTAGCCATTTCTGTGGGACATGGCATAGTGCCACCAGATTCCCATTGATCACCTGAAGGATTCTTTCTTTTGGCACATCTTCAATCAAAGAATGGATTGCCACAGTGCTCCACAAAATCTTGACTGGTGATGTGACAGTTATGCTTCCTAAAGGATGGGATGACAAGTGACTTAAATATCCCAGGAGGCCTAAGTTCCTCATTGATTTTGAGCGTTGATGTGTTTTACTGCTTCCACCCTTATGCGATTCAAGAATTTTAAGCTTATAGTTTAATTTCACTGCTTCTGTTGTAATTCCCTTACTGGATCTACTTGTATAAGCATCTTCAAGTTCAACACTGTAATTGCGGGCTTCTTTACTACTCTGGATCTGAATGACATGAGAAGGTTTCAAGATTCGCAATACATCAACCATAATATCTAGGCCACAACCTCCAGTCCATCCCATAGTATTCACCAACAATGGGCGATTCCTTGCCAATTTGTGCTTGGAAAGATCTTGTACAGCCTTTAAGTACTGTTTTAATATAAATTGAGGTGATGTGAGCCCCAACAAAATTTGATAACTATCTTCTGAAGGATGTGCATCTATGTGTGTGTATGGAGGTCCTAGTAAAGGCATTTTCAAAACCTTGCACTTCAATGTTGTTGGGACACTGGTTTCAGGCTGGCCAGGGTCAAGATCCAAAAGTGAAACCTCAGCATTACCTTGGCACAAGAGAGAATTGCTCAAATACCTCAACAATGTTGATTTTCCCACATTTTTTCCTCCACACAAGACAACCACAGGCACTGTAAAAGGGGAAACAAGATTAAGAGAAGTTATTAGTGTAAGCAGTAAACAGCAAAAACCAATATTATATCAAATGTCATGTGGAGTAATAACAAATGCCTTTGTTTCATTTTAATGATAAGAAACAAGCTTTGTATGATGTATTACAGGTATATGGAGTTGGCAAAGTGCTGAAGTCTGTCAGGTGTCCACATAAGAAGAGAATGTTAGAGTTTCATAGAGATTGAATGGTTTGAGGTGAATGTAGGGCTGCATCAGGGTTGTGTGATGTTACCAATGTTATTTAATGTGTATATGGATGGGATGATAAAGAAATAAATGAAGAATACTTGATAAATAAATGAAGAATACTACACATGTTGAGTGTAGTTGGGAAGGTTTATGGGAGGGTCTTGATTGAGAGGATTAGGAGAGGAACAGAGGGAGTAATTGGTGAGGAACAGTGTGGGTTTAGGACAGGTAGGGGTTGTATAGATCAGATTTTTTGTGGTAAAACAGATATGTGAGAAAGCTATAGGAAAAGGTAAGGATGTTTTTTGGGCTTTTATGGATCTGGAAAAGGCTTATGACAGGGTAGACAGGAAGGCACTGTGGGAGGTACTGCAGATATATGGGATAGGAGGAAAGCTGTTAAGAGCAGTCAAGACTTTTTACAAGAGTAGTAGAGCTTGTGTTAGGATTAGAAATGGAGAGAGTGAATGGTTTGAGGTAAAGGTGGGACTTCGTCAGGGATGTGTTATGTCGCCCTGGCTGTTCAATCTTTATATGGATGGGGTGGTGCGAGAGGTGAATGCAAGGGTAGTGGGTCAGGGGTTGGAGATGGTTAAAGAAAATGGAGAAAAATGGGAGGTGAGCCAGTTGTTGTTTGCTGACGACACTGCGCTTGCAGCAGGATCAGGAGGGATTAAGGAATTTAGTGACAGAGTTTGAGAAGGTGTTTGAAAGAAGGAAGCCGAAGATAAATGTGGGCAAAAGTAAGGTGATAAGATGTACAAGGGGAGAGAGTGATAGCAGGCTGGAAGTGAGCATAAGGGTGAAAGACTGGAGAAAGTGGATAGTTTTAGATACTTGGGTGTGAATGTGGCAGGATAGGGAGGAGTAGGGGCAGAGGTAGAATGTAGATTGAGAGAAGCGAGTAAATGTCTTGGTGGATTGAAAAGTGTAATGAGAAATAGACATCTGGGAATGGATGCTAAGAGGAGGTTATATGAAGGAGTGATTGTGCCAACAGCATTGTATGGGTCAGAAACATGGAACATGAGAGAGGAAGAGAGAAGGAGTTTGAATGTGTTTGATATGAAATGTCTGAGAAGTATGATAGGGGTTACTTGGCTGGATAGAGTGAGAAATGAGGTGAGGAGGAGAACAGGGGTGGAAAGGGAACTGGGAGATAGGGTTGATGAAAGAGTATTAGGATGGTTTGGACACATGGAAAGAATGAGTGAAGAAAGATTAGTAAAAGAAGTGTGGAAGGCAGAGGTGGAAGGAGTGAATATGAGAGGGTGTCCTAGGATGAGATAGATGGATGGGGTGAAAGGGGCATTACAAAAGAGAGGAATGTCTGTGGAGGAAGGACGGGAGAGGACAGTAGGGGTGAATGGAGAGGAGTTGTGTAGAGATGATGCTGTGATGCATAAGGGGGAGTGGGTGGGGGATGGGGGGTGAAGAAGTATATACGAGAAAAAAAATTGACGCAGCCCGAAGGGATTTCTCCCCATCTTCTCCTTTTCTGCATGGGGGGATGGAGAGAGAAAGGGGGGGGGGTGTCGCCGAATTTATGAAGCAGCCTTGCTGTGGATGTGCTGTGTCTTGCAACACTGCTTCTGACCCAGGGCAGTGGACAGGATGCAGGGATGACCTGTCATCCAGGAGGTACCAAGATAAAAGGGAGGGAGGAGGGTGGAGGGGAATGGAATATATAGGAAATGGAATGGGTGGGAGTAGTTTCTATGCCTTTTTCTTTTTGGCTACCACCGTGTAGGGGGAAAAAGCCTTTGGTATATGTATGTATGTATGTATGCATTTTTTCACCTTTTCCATCCTCGATGTACTCTTGAAGCTCAGATGCCACATCCTTCCACTCCTGATTTGTATGAAAGAGTTCTACATGACCACATTTGGCAGGGGTTATGTAATCCACACTCAAAGTCTGTGACCACACATCTTCAGGGTACGTGTGGTGCAGCAACCATTTCCAAGTTACGTGTGGCAGAAATCGAGTCATACAGTTTTCAAATCTTGAAAGTTTTAGGATAACAACTTCCTGAAAAATGGAAACATCATTGTAATTGAATGCATTTTACAGCACATGCAATAATACTGGGGTGGAGGATCTATCTATATACCATGGGCTTCTTCCTCCTAATAAGGGAAGTAGTTAAGTCAAGGCATGTACCCACTCCCATCCACCACCCCCCCTCCTATCTTAGCTCCACATGGATGATGGGTCATCCCCATCTCCAACCCACTGCCTGGGTAATAAGCAATGCAGCTAGGCACAGCACATCTACAGCAGGGCTACTTCACTCATGTGGAAAATGGATAACTGGAAGAAATCCCTTTGGGCTGCATCAAAATATCATCCTACACAACCATCCTTCACTCACCCCTATCCCTGCCTTCTTTCCTTGCTCAACAGACATTCCCCCCTTGTTCAAAGCCCCTTTCACCACATCCATTCATCTCATCCTTGGTCAACCCTCAAGTTCACTCCATCCACCTCTGCTTTCCACACTTCAGTCTTTTTTCACTCATTCTTTTCATATGTCCAAACCATCCCAATAATCTTTCATCAGCCCTCTCTGCCAATTCCCTTTCCACTCCCACTCTCCTCCTCACCTTCTCATTTCTCACACTATCTAACCTTGTAACCCCTACCATATTTCTCAAACACTTCATCTCAACCATATTTAATCTTTTCCTTTCTGCCTCTCTTAAATTCCAACTAGTTCTGCCTGTCAGGTCATGCTGTGGATGTGTAGTGCCTCACTGTGTTGCCTTTGACTCAAGTTGTGTGACAGGAGACAAGAGGTGCTAAGATGGGATGGATGATTACATGAGTTTTAATTGTATATATGTGTGCTGTGACTTGGCTAGCCCCTTATAAAGGGGAAAAGGTCTTTTGTATATGTATTTACCTAACTGTAGTTTAGAGCTGGAGCTATGCTTATGGGATCCTGTCTCATTCTTTCCACTTATCAAGCTTTGCCTTAAATTCATTTGTGATATTGGCCTGGATTATTTCTTCTATTCTGTTCCAGAAACTAATGCAAATATGCAAAAAATTATGCTTCCAAACATCTTTAAAGCCATTTTTTACTTTAGCTACCTCTCTTATAAGGAGGAAAAAACTCTTGGTATATATATATTTGTATGTATTCTTCAAGTTTTTGTTATGATTTCTTGTTCTTGTATCCCATAACATATCTTTTATTTTTCCTATTCCTCTGCTCTGAGTATCATAATCACATTATCTCTTTCTCTCTACTCCTCTAATATGGGTGGTACCCATTTTTCCAGTCTCTTCTTATATCAGATAAGCTTGTTTTGATAATGGCATTGTCTTGCTCCAATTTTTACCAGCCTTTACAGACTACACTACAACTAGAGTAACACAAAGGTATCTACAACACTTATATATAAACTTCTATATAAAGTCATACCATTCTCCAATATAACAAAAGAAACTAAATAATCATTCACAGACCCAACAGTAGAAATAACCATAATATAAACATGTATAAAGGAGAGAGAGAGAGAGAGAGAGTGTGTGTGTGTGTGTGTGTGTGTGTGTGTGTGTGTGTGTGTGTGTGTGTATTTACCTAGTTGTAATATACGGGAGGGGAGCTATGCTCGTGGTGACCCGTCTTTGTATCTCTCCGCATCAAGTTTTATCTTAAAATCTTGTATAGTGTTAGCACATACTGTTTTGTTGTCTAATTTGTTCCATATATTTATCGCTCTGTGTGGGAAACTGTTCCTTTTCAAGTTTTTTCTATAACTATCCTTTTTCAATTTTTTTCTGTGTCCTCTTGTTTTACCGTTGTCCCACATTAATAGGTCGTTCCTGTCTAAAACTTCCATTCCTTTCATTATTCTGTAGATAGTTAGCAAATCTCCTCTTTCTCTTCTTTGTTCCAGAGTTGGTAGGTTCAATTTGGATAGTCTTTGCTCATATGTTAGTTCGGCGAGTGTCGGTGCTAGTTTTGTTGTCGCTCTTTGTAATCTTTCTAGTTTCTTAATATTCTTTTTGGTACTGGGTGTCCAAAGTGATGCTTCGTACTCGAGTTTTGGTCTTATTAGTGTAGTAAGTATTTTCCTTATCATTTCTTCGTCCATATAGGTAAATGCCACTTTGATTGCTCTCAATAAGTTGTAGGTTTCTCCGAACATCTTGTTTATATGCTTATCTGGTTTCATGTCCTTTCCAATCATCACTCCAAGATCTTTTTCATAGTTTGTTTTATTTATTTTTTTCTTCCCCAACTCTGTATATTTTGATATTCTATTTTTACTCTTTCCAAATTCCATTATGCTGCATTTCTTAATATTGAATTTTACTTCCCACTTTTGAGTCCAATTCCATATTGTGTCCAGATCTTGTTGCAATGAGTTGCAATCCTCTTCCGTTTTTACCTTCTTCCATATTGTGTCCAGATCTTGTTGCAATGAGTTGCAATCCTCTTCCGTTTTTACCTTCTTAAGTAATTTTGCATCATCTGCAAAAAAAATTATATAGCACTCCACGCCTTCATTCATGTCATTAATGTATACAGCGAACATGATTGGGGCCAGTACTGATCCTTGCAAGACCCCGCTTTTTACTTCTTCCCAGTTGGAGAATTTTTCTCTAATTACAACTCTCATTTTCCTCCCAATCAGAAAGTCTTTCATCCATTCCAATAATTTTCCTGATGCCACCTTTTGACTCTATCTTATTTATTAGTTACCTATGAGGTACCTTATCGAATGACTTTTGCAGGTCCAGAAAAGCACAGTCTGCCCATCCATCTCTTTCTTCTATTATGTCTACTAATCTTGAGTAAAAGCAAATCAGATTTGTTGTACAGGATCTCCCTTGTCTAAATCCAAATTGATTTGGGTTTAGTATAGATTTTTCTTCCAGGTACTTAACCCATCTGTTTTTTTATCACTCTCACAAATTTTTGCTTTTGTGCTTGTTAGTGAGACCGGTCTGTAGTTAGATGGATCTTCCTTATCTCCTCCCTTATAAATTGGTACAATGTTTGCTTTTTTCCAGTCCAATGGTACTTTTCCTTCTTTAATTGATGATTTAATTATATCATATATTTTGTCAGTTAATTCTTCCATGCATTCTTTCAGTATCCAATTTGCTATTCCGTCTGGGCCATGTGATTTTCTGACATCCAGGGTTTTAATTTGATCACTGATTTCTTTTTGTGTTACGTTTATTTCTTTCATTGCTGGGGATAATTCTCTCTGTGAGAATAAACACCTTGTGAGATCGAAACCTTTATTGGTACTACGTTTCGCTTGTTACAGCTTTTTCAAGTACAGACATGACACACACTCTGAGCACATATAAGCCAACAGGGAAGGAACTGGGAGAGGTTATCAGGGAGGGGTGGGTGGTAGGTGGAGGGGGAGGGGGGGAGGAGGGGGACGGGTGGGACTTGGTGGAGACAAAGGAGGACATTTCGGACAGTTTGTTGAAGTGGACTAAGGGGGACATTTCATACATTTATTTAATGCGGGTAACAGATGGATGATAGGAGGGGCGATGTTAAACATGCCTCTGTTCTGCTCAATGGTTTTGAAGCTTTGAATGGCGGCCGCTTCGAGGCATTTTCTCCTCACCCTGTCTGGTTCACTAAACAGAAGTTCTGCGTTATCCCAATCCATCAGGTGGTCGTTGGTGTTCCGGTGGATAACACAGGCATTGGTGGTGATGTTGTTCCGGGAATCATAACGATGCTCCCGGATCCGGGTCTTCAGGTCACGGGAGGTCTCGCCGATGTATACTTTATCACATCCAGCACAGGGTATGCGGTAGACACCAGCGTTTTTTCCCCACATCTCGTCCTGGCTGTCACTCCTTCTTGAGAGCTCTTTGATAGTTCTGCTGGACTGGCCCACTACCTGAATGTTGCAACGCCCAAGTGTCCGGGTGAGGGTGGCGGTGACACTGCTGGCTGGAAGGATAAGCCTCCTAGCTGGATCATGTCTGTACTTGAAAAAGCTGTAACAAGCGAAAAGTAGTACCAATAAAGGTTTCGATCTCACAAGGTGTTTATTCTCACAGTCTTGTCGGCTTTTGCCATTGTGATTCATAATTCTCTCTCTCTAACTTCACTGTTAGGCGAGTTTTCTATTGTGAATACTGATCTGAAGTGGTTGTTCATTATTTCAGTGTGTGTGTGTGTGTGTGTGTGTGTGTGTGTGTGTGTGTGTGTGTGTGTGTGTATGTGTGTGTGTATTTACCTAGTTGTAATATACGGGAGGGGAGCTATGCTCGTGGTGACCCGTCTTTGTATCTCTCCGCATCAAGTTTTATCTTAAAATCTTGTATAGTGTTAGCACATACTGTTTTGTTGTCTAATTTGTTCCATGTATTTATCACTCTGTGTGGGAAACTGTTCCTTTTCAAGTTTTTTCTATAACTATCCTTTTTCAATTTTTTTCCGTGTCCTCTTGTTTTACCGTTGTCCCACATTAATAGGTCGTTCCTGTCTAAAACTTCCATTCCTTTCATTATTCTGTAGATAGTTAGCAAATCTCCTCTTTCTCTTCTTTGTTCCAGAGTTGGTAGGTTCAATTTGGATAGTCTTTGCTCATATAGTTCGGCGAGTGTCGGTGCTAGTTTTGTTGTTGCTCTTTGTAATCTTTCTAGTTTCTTAATATTCTTTTTGGTACTGGGTGTCCAAAGTGATGCTTCGTACTCGAGTTTTGGTCTTATTAGTGTAGTAAGTATTTTCCCTATCCTTTCTTCGTCCATATAGGTAAATGCCGCTTTGATTGTTCTCAATAAGTTGTAGGTTTCTCCGAACATCTTGTTTATATGCTTATCTGGTTTCATGTCCTTTCCAATCATCACTCCAAGATCTTTTTCATAGTTTGTTTTATTTATTTTTTCTTCCCCAATTCTGTAATCTTTTGATATTCTATTTTTGCTCTTTCCAAATTCCATTATGCTGCATTTCTTAATATTGAATAATACTTCCCATTTTTGAGTCCAATTCCATATTGTGTCCAGATCTTGTTGCAATGAGTTGCAGTCCTCTTCCGCAAAAAAATTTATATAGCACTCCACGCCTTCATTCATGTCATTAATGTATACACTCACTATCCGAGTTACGACCTGTGCGACTTACGTCCACCTGTACTTACGACCGCATTCAGCAGATGCCTACATGCACATATTATGAGTTTAGTGGTTTACTGTACGTTTGCACGTGGCGTCCAGCATCCTGTACAACAGTTGCGGCAGCACAGCCCAGCATCTCACCAAGGTTGCGCTGTCTGCCATAATTATGGCATTTCTATCATAATTTAGTGTGTGTCTACCATCTACCATACGATGTCTACCATATACCATAATTTTACTGGAATTGATATTATACCGTATTTCGATTCCCAGTTCCCACTGATAATCAGGGCAGGTGGGAATGGTCAGAAAGGGCAGTTTTGCCAGATCGGTGATACACGCTTCACCGAAAGCCAAGACAGACAGTCGGTTTACAGTAGTCCTGCATTCGTACTTTTCATTCTGGTTCGAGTTCTCTATTGGTCGAAAGTCGAAAGCTGTAGTGAACGAACATGGATACAAATAGCTTTAACCCAAGTCTATGATATTCCTGGAGTTCTGAAGTATAATATCTTATATTCAATAAAACAATATATCTCACTGTACTATTCCATGCATAAAATATTTATTTGATGAAATAACGCTATGCTATGATTATCGCTCTTTTCTTACGAAGAGAGACCAAAACTTTTCGCATGGGAGGCGACGATTGAGCCCAGTGCATAGAAGCGAATCTTGTACTTGTTTTCATGTACATTTGAGGGAATTATTTTAAATATTATTAAGCCTTTATTACTTCAACCTCTTTTTATTAATTATGCCTCGACCGTATGCACGAAGAAAGTGTAGATGATGTGCAACCAAAAAGTGGATTTTTTTTTTTATTATTTTTTTTTTTACATAAATATTTTCTATTTTTTATATTTTGTATCTTTGTGTTA
The DNA here is from genome assembly GCF_046742065.1 of Oratosquilla oratoria. Classification (NCBI taxonomy): domain Eukaryota; kingdom Metazoa; phylum Arthropoda; class Malacostraca; order Stomatopoda; family Squillidae; genus Oratosquilla; species Oratosquilla oratoria. The sequence goes on from NC_134811.1 coordinate 10,938,692, forward strand.
ATTTGTATTTTCGGTCTCTAATAAGAATCCTGTGTAATATATTTTCTTTCTTTACCCTATCCTATTTATCTATTATTATTAATTTATTATTTAGTATAACAATCAAAGAGTATTGGACATTTTGCATACACTGAGAATGTTCTACAATGAAGCCACAAACGAAACATTTGAGCTGGATTTACGCTCTGCATCGTATACGGTCCGAGTTACGACCGTTTCGACTTACGACCGGTTGGTCGGAACCGATCTAGGTCGTAACTCGGATAGTGAGTGTACAGCGAACATGATCGGTGCCAGTACTGATCCTTGCGGGACCCCGCTCTTTACTTCTTCCCAGTTGGAGAATTTTTCTCTAATTACAACTCTCATTTTCCTCCCAATCAGAGTTTTTCATCCATTCCAATAATTTTCCTCTGATGCCACCTTTTGACTCTATCTTATTTATTAGTTTCCTATGAGGTACCTTATCGAATGACTTTTGCAGGTCCAGAAAAGCACAGTCTGCCCATCCATCTCTTTCTTCTATTATGTCTACTAATCTTGAGTAAAAGCAAATCAGATTTGTTGTACAGGATCTCCCTTGTCTAAATCCAAATTGATTTGGGTTCAGTATAGATTTTTCTTCCAGGTACTTAACCCATCTGTTTTTTATCACTCTCACAAATTTTTGCTATTGTGCTCGTTAGTGAGACCGGTCTGTATTTAGATGGATCTTCCTTATCACCTCCCTTATAAATTGGTACAATGTTTGCTTTTTTCCAGTTCAATGGTACTTTTCCTTCTTTAATTGATGATTTAATTATATCATATATTTTGTCAGTTAATTCTTCCATGCATTCTTTCAGTATCCAGTTTGCTATTCCGTCTGGGCCATGTGATTTTCTGACATCCAGGGTTTTAATTTGATCACTGATTTCTTTTTGTGTTACGTTTATTTCTTTCATTGCTGGGGATAATTCTCTCTCTCTAACTACTGTTAGGCGAGTTTTCTATTGTGAATACTGATCTGAAGTGATTGTTCATTATTTCAGCCATTTCCAGTTTTTCTGTAAATTCCTTTTTATCTTGGCGCAGTTTTTCTATTTCTTGTTTGTTTTTCAGTTTTCCATTTACATATTTGTAAAATAGTTTGGGTTCTTCTTTACATTTGTCTATTATCTTTTTTTCGTAATTTCTCTTTTCATCTCTGCATATTTTTACATATTCGTTTCTTAGTTTGATGTATGTTTGCCATTTGCTTTGTTTCTTATCTCTTTTCCATTTTTTCCAAGCTTTGTCCCTTTTTTCCTTTGCTTCACTACATCTTTTGTTGTACCAGTTCTTTATGTATGCCTTTTCCATTTTTTGTTGTGGTACGAATTTGTCCACTCCTTCATTATAAATTTCTTTTAGTATGTTCCATTTTTCTTCTATCCCTGTATCTTCGTTTTGGAATTTTTCCCAGTTTGCATTGCGAAAGAATGTTTTAAGTTTCTCAAAGTTTGTTTTGTTATACATGGGTCTTTCTATTCTATTTTTAACATTTTTGCTTTGGTGTGTGTGTGTGTGTGTGTGTGTGTGTGTGTGTGTGTGTGTGTGTGTGTGTTTGGTGTGTGTGTGTGTGTGTGTATTTACCTAGTTGTATTTTATGGGAAGGGGAGTTATGCTCGTGGTGTCCCGTTTTCGTATCTCATTTTATCTAAACTATTTTTAAATTCATGTATTGTTTTTGCACACACCACTTTCTCATCTAACTTGTTCCAACTGTCTATTACTCTGTGAGGAAAGCTGTTCTTTTTCACATCTCTTCTATAGCTGTCTTTTTTTATTTTCTTTCCATGTCCTCTTGTATTTCTTTCATCCCATTTTATCAGATTCTCTCTATCAGTAATTTCTATGCCTTTCATGATTCTGTAAATAGCTATCAAATCTCCTCTCTCTCTTCTTTGCTCTAGTGTCTGTAGTTCAAGTTTTTCTAGTCTCTCTTCATATGATAGTTTTGAGAGTGTTGGTGCCAATTTTGTAATTGCTCTTTGTATTCTTTCAAGTTTTTTAATGCATTTTTTTTGCACTTGGTGACCATATCGTTGCTGCATATTCCAATCTTGGTCTTATCAGAGTGATGAGAATTTTCTTCACCATTTCTTCATCCAGGTATGTAAATGCCACTTTGATTGTTCTTATTAAATTATAGGTTTCTCCAAAAATCTTATTTATATGTTTTTCAGGTGACATATTATTCATAACCATGACTCCCAGGTCCTTTTCATTTTCTACTTTTTTTATTCCTTCTTCTCCCAATTTATATGATCCTGTTATTCTGTTTTTACTTTTTCCAAATTCCATTATACTACACTTTTTTGTATTGAACTCCATCTCCCACTTCCTACTCCATTCCTGTACTATATTTAGATCTCTTTGTACTGATTCACAATCTTCTTCCGTGTTCACTTTTTTCAATAGTTTTGCATCATCTGCAAAAAAGCTCATATAGCTTTCAATTCCTTCATCCATATCATTAATATATATAGCAAACATTATTGGGGCCAGAACTGTTCCTTGTGGAACACCGCTTATTACTTCATCCCATTTTGAGTGTTGATCTCTTATCACTACTCTCATTTTTCTTTCTTGCAAAAAGTCTTCCATCCAATTTAGCAGTTTGCCCTGTATTCCTCCTTCAGTTTCTAATTTCTTAAGCAACATCTTATGTGGTACTTTGTCAAAAGCTTTTTTTAGGTCTAGAAATGCACAATCAGCCCATCCATCTCTTTCTTGTATTATATCTATTAGTCTTGAATAGAAACATATTAAATTGGTGACGCATGATCGTCCTTGTCTGAATCCAAATTGCCTTGGATTGAGCACGTTGTTTTTTTTCTAAATATTTTACCCATCTATTTTTGACAATTCTTTCACAAATTTTTGCTATTGTACTTGTTAGAGAGACTGGCCTATAGTTGTTAGGGTCTTCTTTATTTCCTCCTTTATATATAGGTACTATATTTGCTTTTTTCCAATCTTCTGGAACTTTACCTTCTTTCAAGGAACTGTTTATTATGCTATGTATTATGTCTGCTAGTTCATTCCTGCATTCTTTCAAAATCCAGTTTGCTATTTCATCTGGTCCATGTGATTTTCTGACATCAAGATTACTCAAGTGGTTCAATATTTCATTCTTTGTTACTTCTATTTCTTTCATAGGGGGGACTTTCTCTTTCCATTCGATCTCTTCAGGTTGTGTTTTCCCTTGTAAACACTGATTTAAAATGTTTGTTCATAATTTCCGCCATTTCAATTTCCTCTGTGTATTCAACTCCTCCTTGTCTTAATTTCTCCAAATCTTGTTTGTTTTTCAGTTTGTTGTTTACAAATCTGTAGAATAGTTTTGGTTGATCTTTACATTTTTCTATGACATCTTTTTCATATTTTCTCTTTTCCTCTCTGCACGCTAATACATATTCATTTCTATAACAAGTATATATTTTCCATTTTTCTGGTCTTTTGTTTTTCTTCCAATTGATCCAAGCTTTGTCTCTTTTGTCTTTTACCTCCCTACAACTTTTGTTGTACCAGCATTTTACATATTATTTTTCTTGTTTTTGTCTTGGGACATACTTTTCTACTCCTTTTTTATAGATTTTTGTCAAAATATTCCATTTCTCTTCTACTTTTGTATCTTCTTTGTGTATTCTTTCCCAGTTTTCCTTTTGGAAGAATTCTCTTATTTGATCAAAATTTGTTTTTTCATACATCAATCTTCCTTTTCTATATTGTTCATTTCTTTTCATGTATTTTTTCTCATTTAGTTCTAGTTCTATCAATATGTGGTCACTTTTGCTTATTGGTGCCTGGTATTCTATCTTTTCCACTATTTTAGGTTCTGATGTGATTATTAGGTCTAGTCTCGATGGCTCTTCTTCATTTCTATACCTAGTGTTCTCTTGGATCCATTGTGTCATTGTGTGGTCAATAATCATCTCAAGTAGAACACTTCCCCATGAGTCTTCTCCACCCTTTACGGTCATCTCTTCCCAGCATATTTCTTTGCAATTATAGTCGCCCATCATAACTATTCTTCCTCCATCTTCCATTATCTCGTTTAGTGTTACTCTTGTGTCTTCTAACATGCTTTTATGTTCATTCTCTTCCCATGAGGCTGTTTTTGGGGGCACGTAGTTTATTACAAACTTTCTGCTCTTCTTATCTCTATCTTCTACTTCTATCATTATCATCTCTACTGTATTCTTTCCATATGTGACACTCTTCACATTTATATCCTTCTAAGTCAGGAACACAACTCCACCCCCTTGTTTTATCTTTCTGTTTCTAATCCAATAATTATATGCATTGTGTCCTATGCTGTTGGGTGGTAGTGGGCCTTTTAATTTTGTCTCAACTATTCATATTATGTCCGGATCTTTTTCTTTCAGATATTTGTTCAGTTCATTCAGTCCTGTTATTAATCCATCTATATTTGTGTAGGATACTCTTAACTTTCTGTTATTTCCATTGTATTCTCTGTTTCTTTTGTGTTTCTCTCTTTTATGTTCCATTTCTTCAATTTCATATTCACTACTCTCCAGTAGAATTCTTGTTTTTCTGTCTCCGTTCTGGTCTCGTTTTTTTTCTTAGCTTCATGTCTATTCCTTATTTCCTCCTCTCTTTCCTCTTTATTCATTTCCCTATTTGTCCATACCTTTTTATATTGTTCACTTGTTGCTAGTTTCCCTGTTTTGGATAAGATATTCTCTGCCGTCGTTTGTGACCTGAATTTAATCTTAATTGGTCTGGTCTTGTCTGTACTATATTTCCCAAGCCTGAATTTTTCTTTGATTTGTTTCATTATTTCTGGCTCATCTTCCTGAACTAATTCTAGTAAACTTCTTACTTTTTCATTTTCCTCTTTGGTTCTTGTGGTTCTATCTGGGTTATGTTTCTCTTTCATTCCTAATATAATTATACATTTCTTTCTATCTGCTAAGTCTCTTACTATATTCTCCTTCTGTCTCATCACTTTAATAACTGAGTCTTCAGTTTGTTCTTTCATTTGCTGTTTGATTATGTCAGTAAATGCAACTTTACTGTTTTCTTGAAATTTTTTCCAACCCTCCTTGTTGTCCTTATTATTCTCCTTTAAGACTTTATTCTCCTCTTTTACTTCTTTTAACTGTTTTTTTAATTCTTCAATTTCCTTAGTTAAGTTTTTGTTCGCCTTCTCTAGTTCTTCCAATTTTTCAACCCTCTGCACAATGTTGTTAACGTGACCGAACCTAAGTTCCCAGTGCTCGATCATCTTATCGAGCTTCTCTTCTAGTCTTGTTAATCGGGGGGGGTTTGTGTCCCCCCCACCCTCTTTAAATCCCTGGAAAATATTCTCATCACCTTCTGCTGTATAGCTCTTATCTATACTTCTGATCTTTACATTTTTGTTAGACATTTCGTCGTCGCTAAATTGGTCCGGACCTCTTTTGTTTAGATGGCGTCTGCCTGCCTGGGCCAAGTCTTCACCTTCCTCATTTCCTTCCATTTCCCTCAGTAATCCCTCCCCTTCTCCTTTTTCCTCACTTTCCCCTACACCACGAGCAATTTCCCCCCCACCCTGTAAATACAATAGGTACTTCCTTTGCTTCGGGATCCACGAAATTTCACTTTTTCTTCAGAACTGTATTTACTTAGTTGTATTTACCTAGTTGTATTTTATGGGAAGGGGAGCTATGCTCGTGGGGTCCCGTCTTCATATCTCATTTTATCTAAACTATTTTTAAATTCATGTATTGTTTTTGCACACACCACTTTCTCATCTAACTTGTTCCAACTGTCTATTACTCTGTGAGGAAAGCTGTTTTTTTCTTCAAATCTCTTCTATAGCTGTCTTTTTTTATTTTCTTTCCGTATCCTCTTGTATTTCTGTCATCCCATTTTATCAGATTCTCTCTATCAGTAATTTCTATGCCTTTCATGATTCTGTAAATAGCTATCAAATCTCCTCTCTCTCTTCTTTGCTCTAGTGTCTGTAGTTCAAGTTTTTCTAGTCTCTCTTCATATGATAGTTTTGAGAGTGTTGGTGCCAATTTTGTAATTGCTCTTTGTATTCTTTCAAGTTATTTTATACATTTTTTTGTACTTGGTGACCATATCGTTGCTGCATATTCCAATCTTGGTCTTATCAGGGTGATTAGGATTTTCTTCACCATTTCTTCATCCAGGTATGTAAATGCAACTTTGATTGTTCTTATTAAATTATAGGTTTCTCCAAAAATCTTATTTATATGTTTCTCAGGTGACATATTATTCATAACAATGACTCCCAGGTCCTTCTCATTTTCGACTTTTTTTATTCCTTCTTCTCCCAATTTATATGCTCCTTTTATTCTGTTTTTGCTTTTTCCAAATTCCATTATACTACACTTTTTTGTATTGAACTCCATCTCCCACTTCCTACTCCATTCCTGTACTTTATTTAGATCTCTCTGTAGTGATTCACAATCTTCTTCAGTTTTCACTCTTTTCAGTAGTTTTGCATCATCTGCAAAGAAGCTCATATAGCTTTCAATTCCTTCATCCATATCATTAATATATATAGCAAACATTATTGGGGCCAGAACTGTTCCCTGCGGAACACCGCTTATTACTTCATCCCATTTTGAGTGCTGGTTTCTTATCACTACTCTCATTTTTCTTTCTTGCAAAAAGTCTTCCATCCAATTTAGTAGTTTGCCCTGTATTCCTCCTTCAGTTTCTAATTTCTTAAGCAACTTCTTATGTGGTACTTTGTCAAAAGCTTTCTTTAGGTCTAGAAATGCACAGTCCGCCCATCCATCTCTTTCTTGTATTATATCTATTAGCCTTGAATAGAAACATATTAAATTGGTGACGCATGATCGTCCTTGTCTGAATCCAAATTGCCTTGGATTTAACACTTTGTTTTTTTCTAAATATTTTACCCATCTACTTTTGATAATTCTTTCACAAATTTTTGCTATTGTACTTGTTAGAGAGACTGGTCTATAGTTCGTAGGTTCTTCTTTATTTCCTCCTTTATATATAGGTACTATATTTGCTTTTTTCCAATCTTCTGGAACTTTTCCTTCTTTCAAGGAACTATTTAGTATGCTATGTATTTTGTCTGCCAGTTCATTCCTGCATTCTTTCAGTATCCAGTTTGCTATTTCATCTGGTCCATGCGATTTTCTGACATCAAGATTACTCAAGTGTGTTAATATTTCATTCTTTGTTACTTCTATTTCTTCCATAGGGGGGACTTTCTCTTTCCATTCGTTCTCTTCAGGTTGTATGTTCTCCCTTGTAAACACTGATTTAAAATGTTTGTTCATAATTTCCGCCATTTCCATTTCCTCAGTGTATTCAACTCCCTCTTGTCTTAATTTCTCCAAGTCTTGTTTGTTTTTCAGTTTATTGTTTACAAATCTGTAGAATAGTTTTGGTTGATCTTTACACTTTTCTATGATATCTTTTTCATATTTTCTCTTTTCCTCTCTGCACGTTTGTACATATTCATTTCTATAACAGGTATATATTTTCCATTTTTTAGGTCTTCTGTCTTTTTTCCATCTGGTCCAGGCTTTGTCTCTTTTGTCTTTTAACTCCCTACAACTTTTGTTGTACCAGCATTTTACATATTCTTTTTCTTGTTTTTGTCTTGGGACATACTTTTCCACTCCTTTTTTGTAAATTTTTGTCAAAATATTCCATTTCTCTTCTACTGTTGTTTCTTCTTTGTATATTTCTTCCCAGTTTTCCTTTTGAAAGAATTCTCTTATTTTATCAAAGTTTGTTTTTTTCATACATCATTCTTCCTTTTCTATATTGTTCATTTCTTTTCATATATTTTTCTTCATTAAGTTCCAGTTCAATCAATATGTGGTCACTTTTACTTATTGGTGTTTTATATTCAATTTTGTCCACTATTCTAGGTTCAGATGTAATTATTAGGTCTAGTCTCGATGGCTCTTCTTCATTTCTATACCTAGTGTTCTCCTGTATCCATTGTGTCATTGTATGGTCAGTAACCATCTCAAGTAGAGCGTTTCCCCATGAGCCGTCTCCACCCTTTACTGTCATTTCTTCCCAGCAGATTTCTTTGCAATTAAAGTCGCCCATCATAACTATTTTTCCTCCCTCTTCCATTATCTTGTTTAATGTTATCTTTGTGTCCTCTAACATACTTTTATGTTCACTCTCTTCCCATGAGGCTGTTTTCGGGGGCACATAATTTATCACAAACTTTCTGCTCTTCTTATCTCTGTCTTCTACTTCCATCATTATCATCTCTACTGTATTCTTTCCATATGTGACACACTTCACGTTTATATCCTTCTTAGTCAGGAACATAACTCCACCCCCTTCCTTTTTCACTCTGTTTCTAATCCAATAATTATATGCATCATGTCCTACACTGTTGGGTGGTAGTGGACCTTTTAACCCCTTCCATACGGTGCCGCACACGTAGGCGTCATGGACTTAGATCTCGGTGGCAGCAGCCAATGCCAGCCGTACGACGTGTCGTAATAATACTCGCATCATAAAATATAGTCACCGCTTATATCGGTCGTTCTCTCTTCACCCGTGAATTTTGATAACCATAGAAAATGCGATTACAAAAGAATTAGAAAGAATGTCATTATGGAGGGGCGACTACAATAAATATAATCAAGACGCCGATATGGCAGCCTCGCGAATACACTCGCTCCCCATGACGCCTACGTGTGCGGCACCGTATGGAAGGGGTTAATTTTGTTTCTACAATTCCCATTATGTCTGGTTCTTTTTCTTTCAAATAATCATTCAGCTCATTCAATCCTGTTATTAATCCATCTATATTTGTGTAAGACACTCTTAGTTTTCTGCCACTTCCATTGTGTTCTCTGTTTCCCTTTTGTTTTTCTCTTGTATGTCGACTTTCTTTAGTTTCATATTCACTACTCTCCAATAGAATCTCTCTTTTTCTGACTCCGTTCTTATCTCGTTTTTTTCCTTAGCTTCAAGTCTTTTCTGTTTTTCTTCCTCTCTTTCCTCTTTATTCATTTCCCTTTTTATCCATACCTTTTTATATTGTTCACTTGTTGCTAGTTTCCCTGTTTTGGATAAGATATTCTCAGCCGTAGTTTGTGACCTGAATTCAATCTTAATTGGTCTGGTCTTGTCTGTACTATATTTCCCGAGCCTGAATTTCTCTTCAATTTGTTTCATTATTTCTGGTTCATCTTCCTGAACTAATTCTAGTAAATTTCTTACTTTTTCATTTTCCTCTTTGATTCTTGTGGTTCTATCTGGGTTATGTTTCTCTTCCATTCCTAATATAATTATACATTTCTTTCTGTCTGCTAAGTCTCTTACTATATTCTCCTTCTGTCTCATCACTTTAATAACTGAGTTTTCAGTTTGTTCATTCATTTGCTGTCTATGTCAGTCAGTAAATGCAACTTTGCTATTTTCTTGGATTTTTTCCAACCCTCCTTGTTCTCCTTATTATTCTCCTTTAAGACTATATTCTCTTCTTTTACTTCTTTTAACTGTTTTTTTAATTCTTCAATTTCCTTAGTTAAGTTTTTGTTTGCCTTCTCTAGTTCTTCCAATTTTTCAACCCTCTGTACAATGTTGTTAACATGACCGAACCTACGCTCCAAGTCCTCGATCATCTTATCGACCTTCTCTTCTAGTCTTGTCAGTCGGGGGGGGTTGTGTCCCCCCCACCCTCTTTAAATCCCTGGAAAATATTCTCATCACTTTCTACTGTATTGCTCTTATCTATACTTCTAATCTTTACATTTTTATTAGACATTTCATCGTCACTCAGCTGGTCGGGGGGGGCGTTTGTTCACCTTTCGCCTGTCTGCCTAGGCCAAGTCCTCTCCTTCCTCATTTCCTTCCATTTCCCTCAGCAATCCCTCCCCTTCTCCTCTTTCCCTACTTTCCCACTACCCCACGAGCAATTTCCCCCACCCTGTAAATACAATAGGCACTTATCTTTGCGTTGGGATCCACGAAACTTCAATTTTCTTCAGAACGTCTTCTAAGCCGTCCGTTCGTTGAAGTGTGTGTGTGTGTGTGTGTGTGTGTGTGTGTGTGTGTGTGTGTGCATCACAATCATACCAACCACATCAACACCTTAAGGATACACATCCTAACTCCTTTGAATGACTTTAACCACATACTGGGTGGATATCTGAATGCAAACCAACCCCCTTATGGCTAGACACACAATCAAATAACCAAAGGGAGGAGGAAGATGGAGAGATGAGACAGGAAGAGAAATGGGGAGAGGAGAAAAAAAGGGGAAGGAATAAGGGGAGAGTGGAGATGTAAATAAGGGAGGGAGAGAATGAAAGGAGAAGGGAAAGATGGAGGGGAGAAGTAAGGAGAGGAAAAGGGGAGAGGGAGGGGAGACAGTGGATAGAAGAAAGGGAAAGGGGAGAAGAGAAAGAGGAGGAGAAGATGGTACATAGGTATAAGTGCCAATAATTCACATGTGCTTCAAACCTTATTGTGTCATCACCAAGATTTTTAGCTTCATGGTCGACTTAGCTAGTACGAAGTGGATATATATGGGAGTACATTATCACTAAGCTAAGGTAGTACTGATGGGTTATGGTGGATGGTTTACATGATGTATGGGAATCACCACTTGGAAAGAAGTTCTGTCTCTTGTAGAAAAGTGTCGAGGTGATATGGCCACTGTTGTTTTTTCACCTAAAATAAGGTGTTAGTTGGTTGTCATGCACTGTGGTTCAATGGAGCTTCTATAATTGTGAACTATCTTGAGCTATCATCATACATTATCTTACACTTCACATCTTGGCCTAGTTAGTCATGGGTATATACAGTTTGGTTAGGAGTTCTGTTTTTCAAGGAAATTGTGGAGGGATGATAGGGGTATTGATATTTTGTTGTTTGAGATTTGGTGAAGTGGCACTGCTAAAGTATGATAGGGGTTACTAGGCTGGATAGAGTGAGAAATGAGGAGGTGAGGAGGAGAACAGGGTTGGAAAGGGATTTGGGAGAGAGGGTGGATGAAAGAGTATTGGGATGGTTTGGATACATGGAAAGAATGAGTGAAGAAAGACTAATAAAAAAGTGTGGAAGGCAGATGTGGAAGGAGTGAACATGAGGGGGTGACCTAGGATGAGATGGATGGATGAGGTAAAAGGGGTTTTGGGGAAGAGGGGAATGTCTGTTGAGGAAGGATGGGAGAGGACAGAAGACAGGGGTGAGTGGAGAATGGTTGTATATGGATGATGTTGTGATGCATAAGGTGGAATGGGTGGGGAATGGGGAGTGAGGGAGTATGTGTGAGAAAAATTTGACGCAGCCCGAAGGGATTTCTCCGCATTTTCTCCTTTTCTGCATGAGGGGATGGAAAGTGGGGGTCACCAATTTAATGAAGCAGCCTTGCTGTGGATGTGCTGAGTCTTGCAACACTGCTTCTGACCCACGGCAGTGGACAAAAAGGCAGGGATGACCCGTCATCGAGGAGGTGCCAAGATAAGAGGGTGGAGGGGAGTGGAGTGTGATAGGAATGGAATGGGTGGGAGTGGTTTAAGCCTTTGTTTTTTTGCTACCTCCTTTATAAGGGAGAAAAAGCCTTTGGTATATGTATGTATGGCACTGCTAAAGGGGGTAGATGAGAGAAAGTCAATGATTCTCAACCTGGGGTAAATTTACCACTTGGGGTCAAAAAATTATATGGCAAGGGGTAAATAATTGATGTTCCTGATAGTTGAATGATAATTCAATTAAATTTTATTTTGTAAATTGTTTGTGTATGAGGGAGAATGTTAAGTATGTATGTGTGTTACCCAAGATAATTAAAAATATCACAGAACATTTAAGAATCTTGAAGAATCATTTCAATGAATACTTTTCAAAAGACACGATTCCAACAAAGATGAATAATAACACCTTTTTCCACTGAACTATCAGAAATGAGAGATGACAATGACAACCCAGCATTAGATGAGCTGATTGATCTTCAATCCTCAGCTACTCTTTGAGAAGAATTTGAAAAGGATGGCATTCATTTTTGGGTAAAACTTGCAGTCATTCCCACTTCTTACCCAGCATACATTCCAAGTGCTTGTTTCTTTTGTCACTACATACTTATGTGAATCAGGGTTCTCAAGTTTAGTTGCAATGAAGACAAAGACCAGAAACTGATTAAAAGCTGATGATGACATGAGAGTGGCATTGTCATCAACAGCTCCTCAAATAAACAATCTGATTGACTCAATGAATCAGCAGTTTTCTCACTGACAATGTTTCTCATGTTTCTGTTTGGTAAAGAGAGAGGAGAGAGGAGAGAGAAATTGAGAGAGAATAGAGAGAAGAAAAAGAAGAAGAGAGAGGAGAGAGAAATAGAGCAGAGAAAGAGGGGAGAGAGTGTGATAAGAGAAATACAGAGAGAAAGAGAGAGAGAGAGAGATAGAGAGAGAGAGAGAGAGAGAGAGAGAGAGAGAGAGAGAGGGGGGAGAGATAGATAGATAGATAGATAGATAGATAGAGAGAGAGAGAGAGCAGGGTGAGACAGAGTGAGTGAGAGGAAGGTAGAAATACAGACATATACATAGAGAAAAGAGAGAGAGAGAGAGAGAGAGAGAGAGAGAGAGAGAGAGAGAGTGAGAGGAAGGTAGAAATACAGACATATACATTGAGAAGAGAGAGAGAGAGAGAGAGAGAGAGAGAGAGAGAGAGAAAAGAAAAAGAAGAACAGAGGAGAGAGAGAAATAGAGCAGAGAAAGAGGAGAGAGAGTGTGATGAGAGAAATACAGAGTAAAATAGAGAGAGAGAGAGAGAGAGAGAGAGAGAGAGAGAGAGAAAAGAAAAAGAAGAACAGAGGAGAGAGAGAAATAGGGCAGAGAAAGAGGAGAGAGAGTGTGATGAGAGAAATATAGAGTAAAATAGAGAGAGAGAGAGAGAGAGAGAGAGAGAGCGAGAGGTAGGAAGAGAGAAAGAGAGGAGGGGGTGGGAGGGGGAGAGAGAGAGGGAGAGGGAGGGCAGAAGAGTGGGAGAACATAAGAACATAAGAATAAAGGAGACTGCAAGAGACCATAAGGCCTACACTAGGCAGCTCCGTATCCATCACCACTTGTCATCCCCATCCATAAAGTTGTCTAATAGTTCTTTAAAACAACTGATAGTTTCAGCGCTTACTACATGGTTACTAAGTTTATTTCATTCATCGACAACCCTATTAGTAAACCAAATCTTGCCTATTTCCTTCGCAAATCTAAATTTGTCCAGTTTATACCCATTACTGCGTGTCCTGCCCTGTTGTTTTATTATGATGACCTTGTTTGCTTCACCCTTGTTATAGCCTTTGATCCACTTGAACACTTCTATTAGATCACCCCACACTCTACGTCTTTCCAGATAGTTTAAGTTTAGGTGCCTAGGCCTCTCTTCGTAAGAAGAGAGAGAGTTGGGGAGTGGGGACCAGGGATAAGCTGGAGGAGAGAGAGAAAAGAAACTATGAAAAAATTAGAATGGAAAAGAGGAAACAGGATAATGGGGAAAGACTGTGGGAGTACAGAGACAGGTAAAGAGGGGAGAGAGAAATAGGGAGATGAGAGCGAGAGATATGGAAAAGATAAGGAGAGAAGGAAGTAAAAGAATTTGAGGATGGGAGGAAAGAAAGAGAGTGATCCATTCCTTTTTACCCCTTTTTGATTCTAGATTACAAAATTGAACAAATACCTAAAAACTTCTAAAGTAGGTGAACAAGCCACAAGATGAGGGCAGCACGTGTCTACAGAATAGCAAACTTAAGCTACAGGAAATATTGTACATATGATACACCAGAAATCTTATTACATTACCTTATCAAATGAATTTTCAGGGGTTGGAATGTTGTAATTTTTGCATATGTTCTCGTAAACTTCCATGCTGAGATCTTTTGCTCCAACAGCTTCTACTGGTAGAAGGGCATGAGATGGTAGAGAGTAAACTACTTTCTTTTCTTTTTCTTTGGCAACATAGCCTAGCACTTCCACAGACCCAAAAACGATCTCGAATTCAAACTTTCCTTGACAATAAAGTTTTGTTCCTTTCTCAAGTACAACTAACAAATTTTCAGAATCTAATACATTCACTGCCAGAGGCTCACCAACCAGAGCCTTTTTAGCCTCCAAGTGTACCCTTTTATCTTTTTCAGTGTCTGTATCCACCTTTAAGTGCTTCACACCATCTTCCAACTCCCCAGTATCTTCCACTTTAGTCTCCTCTTCACCATGTTCACTGTGTGATGGGTCATGTGTATGTAAACATCTTTCAACATTCACATGACTTAGGTCATCATGGAAGTGTTTGTGATAATTTGTAGTTTCTTCATCTGATGAGCTCTTTTGCAATTCCAATCTTTTTTCTCTTTTGTGTGCTTTCTTTTTGTATTTTTGCTTCCTTGGTTTTTCTGATTTGCTTTGCTTTTCCTTGGATTTCACTGGATTTCTGCCACTCTCTTTTGGACCCATTGTCACGTCTACAGATGTGACCCTGGTGCTCTTCAATTTGGAGTCACTGAGTTTCTTCCTCTTTTGACTGGTATCAGGTGGACCGGCACCATTACTGAAAAATAAGTGAACAGGATTAGGGACTGTTGGTTTAAAAATCACTACTCAAAAAGGAATGACCATGCTTTTGTACTACAGCTGTCCTTCCTCTATGTTGTTCCCTTGGACCTGTCCTTTACCATTTCTATGACTACCTCTTCTGAATCTCGAATCTCCCTATTGTGGGGGGAGGGGAGAAGAATTATGTCACTGCATTTCCCATGCATGTCATTCAGAGTGACTTAACCTCCTCAATATGAGTCAAATTCTCAGATGGCTGATGTACGATGACTCAATGATGCATCACAATACTTGCATTATAAAACATAAAGTTACAGCTGTATTATTCATTCTCTTTCACTATGAGTAAAATTAAATAGAGCGAATGCAATCAAGCCAGTTCACAAAATTCAGGGGTCACTCAGCTACAACTATAAAATAAATATAATCTGGACACCAACACCGGCATCCTTGTATATCCACTAATGCCTCATGATGCATATGGAAGATGTTAATGGATGATAGTTTTAGAGACAGGGAGGAGTAGGGGTGGAGGTAGAATGTTGATTGAGAGAAGCGAGTAAATGCCTTGGGGGATTAAAAAGTGTAATGAGAAATAGAAATTTGGAAATGGATGCTAAGAGGATATTGTATGAAGGAGTGATTGTGCTGACAGCATTGTATGCAGCAGAAACATGGAACATAAGAGAGGAAGAGAGGAGTTTGAATGTGTTTGAGATGAAATGCCTGAGAAGTATGATAGGGGTTACTAGGCTGGATAGAGTGAGAAAAGAGGAGGTGAGGAGAACAGGGGGTGGAAAGGGAGTTGGGAGATAGGGTGGATGAAAGAGTATTGGAATGGTTTGGACACATGGAAAGAATGTGAAAAGAAAGATTAGTAAAAGAGGTATGGAAGGCAGAGGCAGAAGGAGTGAACATGAGGGGCCAACCTAGGACGAGATGGATTGATGGGGTAAAAGGGGTATTGGGAAAGATAGGGAATGTCTGTTGAGGAAGGACAGGAGAAGACAGAAGATAGGGGTGAATGGAGAAGGGTTGTATATGGATGAATGCATGAGGGTGAGTGGGTGGGGGATGGGGTGTGTGGGAATATGTATGAGAAATAAATTGACACAGCCTGAAGGGAATTCTCCATGTTTTCTCCTTTCCTGAATGAAGGGATGGAGAGAGGGGTCGCCAATTTAATGAAATGGACTTGCTGTGGATGTGCTGTGTCCTGCAACACTGCTTCTGAACCAGGGCAGGGGACAAGATACAGGGATGACCCATCATCCAGAAGGTGCCAAGATGAGAGGGAGGGAAGAGGGTGAAGGGGAGTGGAGTATGTAGGGGATGGAATGGGTAGGAGTGGTTTCTATGCCTTTCTTTTTTGGCTACCTCCCTTGTAAGGGGGAAAAAAAGGCTTTGGTATATTGTATGTAGTATTAGAGATCCTGCTCTCTGTAAGTTCATCCTATGAAAAGTCAAGGCATGAAGGTCTCGGAGTAGGACTCCAGCCAGAATCCTTGAATGAATAATACAGCTATAACTTTATTTTATTATGTGAGTATTGTGATGCATCATCGTACATCAGGTGTGAAAAATTTACTCATATCAAAGAGGTTACGTATGGAAAAGGATAAAAATTGGACAGAACAGTGTTTCAATATACATAAAATTAAGAGAGTAATCTATGCTATTATAAAAATCAACTGATAGAAAATAAGATGAAGCATAAAAACAAATCCTTGAGATGTCACAGAAAATGAAAAAAAAAAAAAAAAAAAAAAAAAAAAAAATAAAAAAGTATATACTATTATACATCCAAAATTCAGAATATATATTTTTTCAATAAAAGACATATGTATGGTGTACATGTAGTCTAATACTCCAAAGATGTCTGTCTTGGAGAGCATGCCATGCTACTTTTTGTTCATATGGTCTGTACCAACACTTGGTTTATTTTATCAATGAAATTCCCTCCAAAACATTAGCATCTATATTCAAAACAAATGTCTAAAACTTTTAGTCTTCATGGTGTATTAAACACTCAAAAAATCATTGTGCCTCTCTAACAATGACTCTAGTTACAATTTGCATATTTAATAATTTATTAAGTCAATATATCTGGGAATATAGTGTATTAGAGAGCAGTTACCTGCTCAAATCTTCATAAGCCTTTGTCAATGGCCTCTTTGCACCGGCCCCTTCCTGTATTTGTTGATGGATGTACTTCAGAGAAAACATGTTGAATAATATTGGTTACCTGAAAAAGTAATACAAATAAATAAAATCAAATAAATAAAATCAAATAAATCATGATTACTTTTCTCACCTTTTTTGGTTTTGGTCCAGTAACACACAATCACATTTTTCCCTTTTCTTCTTTTATTGCACTTCCAAGAGATTTTTTTTTCTATGGAATAGTTAGTTTGGTTGGTTAAGTACTGTGCTTGCAGCTGTTCAAGAATGGCTAATTGATACTAAATTTTCATTACACCTTGGTAAAACACAACCTTTATTGTTTAGATCCAGCTGCCAACTGAAACAATGTGGTGACAATGAAATAGGGACTGAACAACTGGTTACCTACTTAGTAGTGACCTTAGACTAAACTTTGTCTGGAGAGGTCATAGCTGATAGAGTACTTACTAAATGCTCAAACAAAACCAAATTTGAGCACACAAATGCCAAAAACTGATATAAAAACAAAGAAACTGCTAGAGTATGTACTCATTCCAAGCCATTTTGATTATGCCTCTAGTTCATGGTACAATGAGCTGTTTAAAAGATATTAGTCTAGACTGCAGGTGGCTCAAAATAAAACCATATGATTTATATTACACTTGCCATGCAGGAGCTATATAGGAGCTGAGCAACAATAATGCTCTTTGATATTTAAGATACAATTTCTAACCAGTAGTACATAACTGCACCAGAAACAGCTCAGGTTGCAACTAAATCAAACATGCTGGCTCCTGTAAAAATAGCTTTTATCATACTAGTACTGCATTATGGAATGACTTCACATCTAACATAAGAGTATTACCAACTAAAAAGACCTTCAAGCATCAGGTTAAAAATCTTTTCAGTTATTAATTGATAGCCAGAAATCAGGAGTCTTTATAATTAGTTCCTTATATATTGTGGTGCTACATCTAATCCTTAAATTCGTTGTCTCCTCATGTGCACTTTACTAATGTACTTATTTCTCTATTAATTTCCAGTCCACAGTTCCTGCTTGCTTCTACGAGTATTTCCATGTCTCTTTCTGCTTCTTGTATATTAGTGCACATTATCAATCCATCATCAGCATAAAATAGTGCATTTGTCTTAAATTTGTCATTTCTAAGTCATCTTCCCCTTTCCTCTAAGTCCTTCATTATTACATAAATTGTTAGCTTGAATATTGTTGTTGATTCAGTACACCCTTGTTTTCTATTTCCTTGTTTCCTTTCTCTTCTATTTTTATTCTTCATCATCATCTTTGTATACTTATTGCTTCATTATATCTTCATGTATTTTGTATTTCATCATGGCTTCTATCAGTGCTTCTCTATTCACTGTATCATATGCTTTTTGAAAGTCAACTGCCATTACTATTAATGTTTTGTTTTTTGCTTTCTCTCATGCAATATTGTAGCATGAACATATCTTTTACTCTCCCTCCCTTTGTAAATCCTGCCTGTTTCCTTTCTTTTGCTGTTTTTTCTATATATTGTTCTATCTCATTTTTTGTTAGAGACATGAAGATTTTATAGATGTTTGCCAATGCTAATAGTCTTATATCCTTAACTTTAGGTTCTTTCTTTTTCTCTAATACTTTTATGTCTACTGTTTTCCATTCTTCTAGTTTTTCCCTCCTTGCTAACTCTGTTTTGAAGCACATTGTAAATATTCCCAGATACTAACAAAAAGATGCTAAGTTCCAAGGGACTTCTTCAAAGTTGAGATAAGTGATGAAAACACTATCAGTGACTTGAACATTACACCAGAAGACATTTGCCAGGCTATAAATGCAATTAAATTTAACTCCTCAGCTGGTCCAGGTAACATCTCAGCAATATTACCGTATTTTTCGGACCATAAGGCGCGGGCAAAATCCTTAAAATCGGCCAAAATCTGGTGGTGCGCCTTATGTGTGGCTTCAGTGCAAAAAAAAAAAAAATGCCTCGGACAGTGACGTACTATTTTGACACGTTTCGCAGCTAGCCTGCCGACGGCGACAGTGCATAGGCCTAGCAAAAGTTACAACCAAGTTATAACCAAGATGCATGTATCTTGACAAGAAAATTGCGAAAACTTCGATAGTTTTCGAGTCCATGCCACCGCTTTCATTCACGCTATCATGGCTATGATATGACAGCGTCCACAACACAGACAGCCATTTTGCATTGGTCTAGTCTCGCTCCACTCAGACTGTAGTCATTTAGGTATTCTTTTTTTAGTTTCGACCATGGGCACAATATGGCAATATAAAATTAATTATTAATTTTGTAAATTAAATGTATCAACGTAATATGCAATTTTGTGGGCGGAAATGAAAATAAAAAATACCTTGCTACAAGCAAATATGCTAATGAACGAAGTCGGTAGCATAGGATCGGGACGCCAACATCTCTCACGATGACGACAACGAGGACGAGCCAGATGGCATTTAATTTGCAGGTAATTATTTATTAAACACAGTTAGGTTAGGTTAGATGAATTTATTACCCTTTCATTTCTTCGACGTCGGCATCTATCATAACAAACATGGCGTACCATTCGTCCGACACGACTTCGTTACTTACGAAATGAGTTTTCGCACTTTTTTTTTTCCGCTCACAAAATTGCATATTACGTTGATACATTATAATTTACAAAATTAATAATTAATTTTCTATTGCTATATTGCGCCCATGGTCGAAACTAAAAATTACCTTCATTTGTAATCTTGTGTTTTTCAGTGAATAGAGAATTCCGGGAATAAAACTGCTAATGTTGGTTTTATTCCCCACAATTCCCGTAACATGTTTATGTTGTTTTTTAGGGGTATTGGCAGGGCAGACCGTCCATGGAGGTGGTCTGATTTCATTGACCAAAATAAAAATATATATATAATTTTGCTAAATCCCAACCGATTTTTCTCATTCAAGAACAAAAATGTTCAGTTCTGAATGCACTCACATATGCATGATTATCCGATGACGAGACCAGGTGCGCCTTATGTAAGGACGGGGAATAGCAAATTACGGGTGCGCCTTATGGTACGAAGCACCTTATGGTCCGAAAAATACGGTAATTAAAAACTGCAAAAAGACACTAGCATTACTGAAGCATATTGTGGAGGAAATCAATAGAACTAGGATAAATCCCAATTACTAAAAGAAGGACTGATCACTCCAATATTTAAAAGTGACTTGTGTGGTCTAGCAACAAATTATAAGCCTGTTTGCCTCACTTTCCACATCATCAAAGTGTTCAAGAGAGTTATCAGAAAGTTGCTGGTCAAATTTCTGGAGTGCACCAACCAGTTAAATCCAAGGCAACACAGGTTATGAAAAGGGAGGTCATGCCTCTCACAAATCCCTAGACCACCAAACATACTGAATGATGTGAGCAAGGGGAGAAATGTGGATGTAGTCTACCTAGACTTTGCAAAAGCATTTGATAAAGTGGATTATATATATATATATATATATAAAATAATAATAACAATAATAATAATAATAATAAGTGGATTCCTAAATAATAGAGAAGAGTGATTATCAAAGGTGCAAGGTCAAGAAAATCATTAGTGATCAGTGGGGGTACCTCAAGGTTCAGTGCTAGGACCATTTCTAGTTCTGATAATTAATGATAAATGACATTGATCTAAAGGTAACCTCATCACGAGTCTCATCATTTCCTGATGACACCAGAATCTCAAGATTGATAGAGACAAGGGAGGACCCAGTGAAATTACAAAGTGACATGGAGACAATACATAGCTGGGCAAGTGAAAATACTATGACTTTCAACAACATAAAAATTGAAGTAATAAAATATGGCACTAATGAACACCAGAAGGACTATGACTTCACAGTGGGTGAAGACAAAATAGAGGAAAAGGAAACACTCATGAACCTTAGAGATAATAATAACTGCAGCTGTGAGGCACACATAAACCTCACTGCTAAGGTGACAAGAAAAATAAGCGGCTGGATCCTTCACACATTTAGGACCAGAAAACCATAATACCCCATCCCCCGGTGGAAGACCCTTGTAGTATAAAAAATGGAGTACAACTGTCAGCTTTGGTCTCCCCACAAAGTAAAGGAGATAGAATTGGAGCATAGACTGTGGGTCTTCATAAGGAAGCTAGACAGGGACTCCCTGAACTATTGGCAGAGGCTGAAACACCACAGGTTGTGTTCCCTACATAGATGATGGGAATGATATAGCATTATTTTCACCTGGAAAATCCTCAAAGGCACTATACCAAACCCATCGCAAAGTGAAAGGGAGGGCACCAAAGGTCAACACCATCCCAGATTTGGCAGAACCTGCTGTAGGTTATTAATAAAAGGCCTTCAGAGGATGAAGACAATCCAGGCAGAGCTTAAATAGTATTGGCCCCAGGCTTTTCAACTGTATTCTGAGGGACATCCGAGATGTGTCAGGTGTCAACACTTAAGTTTTCAAGCGGTAGATAAGTTCTTGTCGGACATATAGCTGAGCCTCCAGTCCCACATGGTCCAACCTTCAGGGGAGCTGTATCCAAAAGCATCATTGATCAGCTCTAATACAAGAAGATTAGGCAGAGGTGTGGAGGTGGCATGTCCCCAGACTGGCCATGATGGATCCATCTAAAGCTACAAGTTAGGTAGGTCAAACACCACCAGAGGCGCCACCGTCGATGACGAGCACAATAGCGCGTCATTTTAAGCGCACGCCATGCAAACGGCCAAATTTACATACCGCCGGAAATTTCATTCATACAAATGTTATGCGAGTGTATTTACTACGATCGTAGTAAGTTTCAAACAATTACATCATCAGTTACACGTCGGTACATAAAAACAAAAGATAAACATGGCGGCTTGCATTCAGCAGTAAATCAAAAATTGGTTTATATTTCAGCGTAAAAAATGAGCTAAATAAATTCAGAGTTCTGGCAACTAACCAAAATAAACAAAAACTAATAGTCTCGCGGATTATTCTAATACCAAAATAGAGGCAGCGTGTTACGGTAGAGCTGAGAAATTGGTGGTTTCAATTAGTTTTTTTTCTATCGGGTCGGATTATCGGATAACAACATCAACATCCATCCCGCCATCTTATCTATCACTGGTGGTATGGATCAAACTTCACTCTATTAAGTTTCTTACTATTATGTTATTAGTGTAATAGACTTATAGTTGAATTATTTGAACTATTTCCTTTAAAATGTGTGATTTTCATGTAATTTGATCAAAGAGAAGTTACGTTTTTATCCTCCGTAATATTACGGACCACAGCTACGATTCGTCCTACCCGCTATCTATGATCACTGGTGGCATGGATCAAACTACACTACTAAGTTTGTTACTATTGTGTTATTAGTGTAATAGCTTGCATTCAGTTGAATTATTCAAACTATTTTCTTTAAAATGTGTGATTTTCATGTAATTTGACGGTATTCGTAGCTGTGGTGGATAATTTTGCAGAGGATAAAAACGTAATTCTATGATCAAATTACATGGAAATCACACATCTTAAAGAAAATAGGTCAAATAATGCAACCATATGCTAAATTTTTATATAAAATTGTGCCTGTCAGTAAAAACCGTCATTGTTTACTTTTGATCGGCGATTAGTCAGACCGCACGTTTCGGCCCGATTTCCTCGGACAAAATAGGCCCGATTTAATTCCATTCAAAATGCAATATCTCGAGAACTAGGACAGCTAGATGGATAACTCAAATTGCATTATACTCATGGCAACTTTTTGCATCCCATGAGAACTACTTCAGCTCAAATATCAGGAATTACATTTTCATATTGACCTAGCTATACAAGTAAAGTATGTATCATTATTTACCAGTGCCTTGTGTAGTTCTGGTTTCCTATCATCTGGGCCTGCTGGTTTCTTCTTTAGGTCCTTGATAACCTTCTTTACTTTCTCTTTTGTTATTATGATTTTACCCATTGATTTGATTTGTTTCTTATGTTTCCCTATAATATGTTCTCTTTATATCTTATGTCTTCTGAATTCTTCCTTGTCTTTTATCATTTTATTTTTGTATTCTATTTTGGCAGCTTTGTTCCACACTTTTTCAATTTTATTTTCATGCTTTGCACAAATTCTTTCCCAATATTTTACCACTTCTTTTGCTGCCATTTCCTCTTCCATTTCTATTCCTACTTCATTGTATATATATATCTATTATTTCTTTTTCATCTCTTTGAGCTTTCCTTTAAGTTTCCTTGTGGTTTCCCATATTCTCTTACCTTTGTCATTTTTTATCTCCTCTGCTAGTTTTGCTTCATACACATACATAGCATCTTTTATCATTACTCACAGACTTCTCTTGTAATGCTTTTTTTTTTTTTACTCATCTCCTTTCTCATTTCCCTGTTCCTTTCTTTTATTAAATTTCTTATTTCTTCACTCATCCAAGCCCATGGTGGTTTTATTCTATTACTTCTGATTTTTTTTTTTTTTGTAACTTCTTTGTATTGTACTCTCAACTGTTATTTTCATTATTTGGTTCATCTCCATTCTACCCCTTTTTCGAACTTCATCACCTCTTCATCCATTCTTATGTACTTTTTCGGTCTCACTAAACGCCGACCAAAGTTGACCAACGCCGACCAAAACCACACAATGACGGTTTTTGCTCAAATGCATAATTTACATATATAAAATAGCATATGGTTGCATTATTTGACCTATTTTCTTTAAAATGTGTGATTTCCATGTAAAATGATCAAAGAGAAGTTACGTTTTTATCCTCTGCAAAATTACCAACTGGCAACCAAAGCCGACCAAACCCAAACAATGACGGCTTTTGCTCAAATGTATAATTTTAAATAAAAAGTAGCATATGGTTGCATTATTTGACCTATTTTATTTAAAATGTGTGATTTCTGTAAAATCATCAAAGAGAAGTTACGTTTTTATCCTCTGCAAAATTACCAACCGCCGACCAACGTCGACCAAAACCGACCAAAACCACACAATGACAGTTTTTGCCCAAATGCATAATTTATATATAAAAAATAGCATATGGTTGCATTATTTGACCTTTTTTCTTTGAAATGTGTGAATTCCATGTAAAATCATCAAAGAGGATACGTTTTTGTCATTTGAGCAAAAGCCGTCATTTTTTGGGTTTGGTCGGTGTTGGTTGCTGGTTGGTAATTTTGCAGAGGATAAAAACGTAACTTTTCTCTCATGATTTTACATGGAAATCACACATTTTAAAGAAAATAGGTCAAATAATGCAATCATATACTATTTTTTATATATAATTGATTCATTTGATCAAAAACCATCATTGTGTTGTTTTGGTCGGCTTTGGTCGACTTTGGTCGGCGTTTAGTGAGTCCCGTACTTTTTAGTTTCCCATTTTCTTCCTATTTTATTTTTCTTCTTATTTTCCCATGCAAAAGTTGTTGTGATTAAGTTATGGTGTGAGCTGCCATATTCCTCTTTTTCTTCGACCTTCATTTCTCTAATCCTTACATTGTTTTATGTACTACAATTATTATTATAACAAACTGAGCTCCCCTTTTCCCCACATATGTTGGTCTTTACATCCTTCATCTCCATTCAAATTGTTAAGCTTTGCTCGTTTATCCAGTCTATCATCATATTCCCGTTTAACACCCAAAACATGTCAAAATTTTGGAAGTAAAGTTAAAGTACACATCGTCGGACGTGCACATGGAGACTTTCTTGACAAAATGAAAATCATATGATTACATTTCACATTAGGAACATGGGGTTCTATATCTCTCGTTGTTTTCAAGTGCACCCCCTATTTCTACACGATATACATGGTTTCCATATGCACTACCTGTATTCCATAATTATAATTATCAAATTTTCTTCAATTACCCCTTGCCTTGGCCTGCTCAGTAGCTTAGCCTTAACCGTACGTTAATGTTATAGATGAATTTAAAGACACATATTTGTATTTTTTCTTAAGCTTACTACGATTGGTGACCTATTTTCCAAATGATGAATAAGTTATTCTTTCTTCACAAACTCACAAATTTCCATGCAAAATAAATTGCCACAGACACACACCTATTTAATTTCCACGTGCGTGGTGTCCTACGCTTGTTGTGACTTTTATAGATAATCAATAAATTTGTGATCGAAAAGGAATTTGTTTAACATGTAAATAATTTTTTTTTATTTCCCTTTATTTTTTTATACAAATATTATTTTCTACATAAAATAGACTAATTGGTTATTAAGACATTGGAAAATGTGTATAAAATAGTGGAATGTTACCAATTACCCATAATATAAACAAATTGATACTATGTATAATGGTCATTGCAGAATTTTGTGATAGATAGTTAGAGCACAGTATCAGCCAGCTGCCAATGTCATCCGATCTATCAGTGCTCTATTGGAAAGTGGGGGCAAGGAACAGTGTTGTGAAATCAAGGTCGATGTAGTGCTTTGCTCGAAAACGAAAATTTAATAAGCAGTGGATGCGAGAAAGTGAAACTCAAGAAAGCCTATGATTTAACCAGTAACGGAACAGTTTACAAAAGGGCATTGTATGAAGGACAACGCCGCGCCGCTACAGTAACAATATCCACGCCATCATGGTAAATCTTATGAAAGGCATCCTTGTTAAGTGGTAAGATAGTCTGTTCATCAATACCTAATCGCACATTTTCATTGTGATATATTTGTACATTACTCATTTGTATTATGTTCACCGTAGGGTGATACATTTGAATGTGTGTGCTAGAAGTGCTGCTTCACAGCCATGATGATGGTCAAGGGTGGTCCGTTGCTGCTGCCCTTCCTGGTTTCTCTTTCTTGTAGAGTCACTTGGTCTGGTAATGTGTTGGAGGTTGTACATTGAGCTATACTTTAATATAAGAGGTGGTATTATTTTAGTTGTGCACACCTACACGATAAAGCATTGGAAAATTGGTATTATTTTAGTTGTGCACACCTACGCAATATAATGTAGCATTAGAAAATTAAATATTAATTTTATAAATTATTATTATAATACATGAATGGGAACTTTCCTGTTATTACCCCACCACAATTTTTTCTTGTATTATTCTGTTGTCTTTGACTTTGATTTTGTTTATCTTTGGTTATTTTCATAAAAGTGGCAGTTGCTGACAAGACTGACGAGTTAAATACCATATGAGGATGGAGCCTTTATTTGTACGACATTTCGCTTATTACAGCTTTTTCAAGTACAAGTTGAGATACATATGCTTGAGATTAAATAAGGGGAAAGGAGGGAACGCCCCCTTCTTCTATTATCTCCTCGTTCCCTCCTTTCCCCTTATTTAATCTCAAGCATATGTATCTCAACTTGTACTTGAAAAGGCTGTAATAAGCGAAACTTTGTACAAATAAAGGCTCCGTCCTCATATGGTGTTTAACTCGTCAATCTTAGGTTAGGTTAGGTTCTAACCTAACCTAACCCAACCCATTCCACTCATCCATAAATACATACGTCCCGGAACCACAATAATCTCTGATGAATGGTGTGTATATAGTACAATTCAGGATCAACATCTTCAAGGAGTGTCGAAATACCAACATCTGACAGTAAATCGCATCCACAATTTTGTGGATCCTGACAGTGAAGCCCATACCCAACATATTGAATGTCTGTGGCATTCTGCAAAGGTCAGAAACAGTCAAGAGGCAATGTGGAACTCATCAAGAGATGCTACATGGATATTTAGCCGAGTTTCTTTGGCGTCACTCATCTTCAATTACATTTGGTGGTGATATGTTTAATGCAATTCTTTCTGATATGGTTGCATTTTATCCACCTACAGATGAAATAATTTTTTAGTTCTTTTTGTTTTCAGTATATTTTTCTAGAAAAGGTGTTCTTGATTTCAATTTTACATTTATATTGTTCAATATATTTGTTTCATTACATTTTGGTGGTGGGGCAATAACAGGAAAATTCCTATGAATGTAGTATAGGATTTTCTTGGCGAAAAAAAAAAAACTCGCTACAAGCAAATTTACTAACGAACAAAGCTGACAGGATACAGTCCAGACGCCATGCCAGTCCAGTCACTATTGGACAATAGCTGTCACGTTGTGGACCTGGTGTTCTACAACTCCAGGTGATGCTAATAAGTGCTGTTACAAAGACAATAGGACTTCCTTGGACTTTATGAGAGAACACAGGGTTCTGCTGCTGTCTGTTAATTGCCCGAGGTACAATAATAATCAGGCTGTCAACATCTGTGACAATGACGGCCAAGATAATTTTTAGAATTTGAGGTACCAAATTACTAAATATAGGTTAGGTTCGGTTAGAATAGACTAATTTATCATCCTTTCATTTCTTCAGCCTGAGTATCTATCAAAACTAACATGGCGTAATCATTTAGCCACCACAACTTCGTTTGTTAATCTGTTTTAGCAACATTTTTGTTGATTTCTGCCAAAAAAAATCGCACATTACATTGATCTATTATAATTTATAATTTAATAATTGATTTTCTATTGCTATATCGTGTATGTGTCCACAACTAAAATTTTACTGGAAAATTAAATATTAATTTTATAAATTATGATACATGAATGTAATATGTAATTTTCTTGACAGAAATAAATAAATAAAAAAAACTTGCTACAAGCAAATCCACTATCAAACAAAGCTGTTAGGATACAGTCCAGACCCTATGTTGTCATCTGGCCAGTCCAGTCACTGTCAGTTAGATGATGGCTTTTATGTTGTGGACAGGGTGTTCTACAGCTCCAGGTGACATTAATAAGTGCTGTATATGGATGATGTTGTGACTGCATGGGGAGAAATGGGCGGGGGGGTGGGGGGTGGGGTAGTGTGTGTGAGTGAGTTTTGACGCAGCCCGAAGGGATTTCTCCCCGTCCTCTCCTTATATGCAAGGGGGGGTCGCCGATTAAATGAAGCGGCCTTGCTGTGGATGTGCTGTGTCCTGCGACACTGCTTCTGACCCAGGGCGGTGGGCAGGGTGCAGGGATGACCCGTCATCCAGGAGGTGCTCAGATGAGAGGAAGGGTGGGAGGGGTGTGGAGTGTATTTAGGGATGAAATGGGTGGGAGTGTTTTTATGCCTTTCCCTTTTTGGCTACCTCCCTTGGAAGGGGGAAAAAGCCTTGGTATATGTATGTATGTACAAAGACAATAGGGCTTCATTGGACTTTTTGAAAAAATAGAGGGTTCTGCCGTCATCTGTTAATTGCCCAAGGTACTATAATTATCAGGCTGTCAGCATCCACGACAACAACCCGGATGATCTTTAGAATTTGAGGTGCCAAATTATTAATTATAGGGTAGGGTATGTAGGTTAGGTTAGAGTAGACTAATTTATCATCCTTTCATTTCTTCAACCTTAGCATCTATCAAAACAGACATGGTGTATTATTCAACCACTTGGTTCATTAGTAAATCTGTTTTAGCAACTTTTTTGTTATTGATTTCTGCCAAGAAAAATGCATATTACGTTCATGTATTATAATTTACAAAATTAATAATTTTCTATTGCTATATTGTGTAGGTGTACACATTTGAAAATTTACCTAAGGGGTTCATCTGGTACTGTTCTCAGAAACCTTTCTAGTTCAGCTTTGAACCTCACTACTGTGTAACTAGACATGCCTCTAATCTCCTTTTGGAGTGAGTTGAAGATTTTTGGACCTTCATTAGGGATGCTGGCTGCCACCATGGTGTCTCTTGCATTGGTGCCCCTTTCTCCTTATCATGTAAGGCTGTAGGTCTTTGGCTGTCGGATCAGGCACCTGTCTCTCCAGGACTTTTCAGATGTAGATGGCCAGATACTTGTTTCTCCTTTGCTGCTAAGAGTACAGGCCCAGTTTTTGCAATCTGTCCCAGTAACTGAGGTCCTTCTGTATCTAGCTGCTGTATATCTCCTCTCCTGTGGAGTGACCATAACTGGCTGCAATAATCTAGCAGCAGCTGTACCAGGGCTTTTCATAGAGTCAGCAGTGTCTCTGGGTCCCTACTGGTGAAGGTTCTCAGCACCTAGCCATCATCTTGACCTTCTTGGCTCTCTCTCCTTCATGGTGCTGGAATGAGAAGTCTTCACTGAGGCAGTCATGATATAGGCGACAAGAGCCAACAGCAGGCTCAAAAATGCTGAGAACTGACTGGATTGCTTGTTTTCAATTTTTTTGTGATATATTTTATTCCTTATTGTTCTGGCTTGTAGGGGCACCCCAAAATATTCTCTAAAATACTGGCTGCATGTTCCCATGCAGTTACTACCCCAGTATAGAGTAAATAATTACTTCAAATTATTCTATGTACTCTAAATCAAGTCTTAGTTCTACAAATCAAGTCTTAGTTCTACTTGGGGTGGGGGGGGGATTAGTGACACGGAGAAAATGTTAAATGAGGGTTGATTACTAAAGGTTTGGGAATTTGGTTCAAGTTTAGTTAAGTTTTGGGTAGATAAGTTGGAGCTAAGAATTTAAGAGCTCATTTGTGGTATAAGGAGTAATTTCTAACATAGAGATGAGAAATCTTGTGTAAATATGAAAATTCCCTCCCCTCTCTCACTTACCTAAGTCTCTATCTCCCTCTATCTCCTTCTCTACCATCACCACCCCATCTCTCCCCCATATATATATATATATATATATATATATATATATATATATATATATATATATATATATATATATATATATATATATATATATATATTATATATCTATGAATATAAAGTGAAGAATGGGTTTAGTTTGATGTTAGCAATGAGAATTTAGAAATAATTTTTGGCCTGTGAAATATTTGTAATCCAGGTACCTTCATTATAATCTGAGAAATAACTTTTCAAACCTGACTGAATTTTTATATTAGAAATCAAGGTTTTAACAAAAGTTGCATTTCAATGGTAGCATTGTAATATGGTTGATTACACTGTTTTCTTTCTTTATTTACAACCTTAACCATTTCAACATATTGAACATTCTGCATGTACATGATTCCATCTATACAGTCTTATCAAGCCTGATTAAGTCATTGTGGTGAGTTACAGCAGCAGTGTTGTCCCATGACTAGTGGTCTTGCAATGGACTCTCAAACTAAATAGAATAATATGTCCACTAACAAATCCTAATCTTGTCTGTTAGCAGGGTTGATGCTGCTGCATCATTCTTAATGTACAGTACATAATGTCATGTAAATAATTTCAGTGATCCTGTGATGAAACAATTCCTCTTGTATTTGGATGAGACACAAGCATTAGGGACCAGATTTGTTCTTGTGAACCTTGACGAGTGCCATCTATTCATTCAGGCTGATATTTTTCAAAGTCTACAGGTGAGTAAATTGAATTGAGTTGATGGTATTTATGAGGGTGGTGTGGAAGTAGCTAGTGTTTCAGTCAAAAGAAAAGACATACTATGTTAGAGAAACGAGTCCAGAAAATTTAGCATTTTATTTTTGTGAAATCCTAAGATACAAGCTAAATGACCCCATCTGATGCATTTATAATTATGGAGGCCAAGGGCATTTGAATTAGTGGAGGCAAACTGTGGGTTTTGTCTCCAATCTCAGGTGACTCTTAACCTAATTGGACTGTATTTGGTGCCTTACTTTGATGGGTTTTATTTGTATTTAGAGCTTTAATCCATCCACATAACCCCCACCACACTTCTTAAACACTTCATCTCAAACACATTTAAACACCTTTGTAGCCTCCATCATACTTCAAAAACACTTCAACTCAAACACATGTTTTGATATTCCTTAGCATGTGTGGGTGTTCTGCTATGTAGTGTAGTGTGTGTGGTATGTTTGTGGAGGCTGTGGCAAGTGTTTGTGTGCCTCTCTTGTCAGGGTGATCCAAGACTTTGAGGGTTTTTTTTTCAGGGTGTAAATGGTCTGTAGGTGTTGTATTTGTGCAGCCTGTAATTGTCTTTAGGGCTTTGTTTTGTATGGTCTGTAGGGTGTTGTGGTGCATCTTAGTGAGAATGGGGACCCATGTTGGGCTCACATAAGTCATTACAGATTGTATGCTTTGTACACTGTAATAATAGTTTCTTTTTTCCAAATGTTGTTCCTGCAGTTGATTTAAGTGCATTTAGTCTTTATGATTGTGATGTATTGTTTGAATGACATGGATTATTGTATGTTATGCCAAGAATCTTGGGTGTATGAGTGTTGTTGATATAAAGGCATGATATGTATTTGTGTTCCATTGTCCAGTTGGTGAGAAGTGTGACTAGATTTGGTTGGGGCCATTTTGAGTCTATTTGCAGTGAACCAGATGTTGAGATATGATTGCAGTATTTCTGCAGCTTTGTGTTACAGTGTATGTAATTATTGTCATCTGCATAAGAAGAGATTAAGAGATTTGTATTTCTGAGGTGTCAGGTGTGGGTATATTGTGCATGTATAGATTAAAGTATGTGGAGGCTAGAACTGTCCTGGGGTACTCCATTCTTAAAGTTTCTAGTGTGGTATGATTGGCCATTATGTGACACATATGCATACCTGCCAGATAATTGACCAGCCATCTTTTGGTATTATTGTGTATGTTTACCTAGTTGTATTATACAGGAAGAGAGCTATGCTTGTAGTGACCCATCATTGTACCTTTCAGTATCTAGTTCTTAAATTCTTTTATAGTTTTTGCACTCACTGTTGCCTCATCCAATTTGTTCTAGATATCTACCACTCTATGTGGGAAACTATTCTTTTTCAGATCTCTTCTATAACTATCCTTTTTGAGTTTCTTTTCATACCCTCTTGTTTTTCTCTTATCCCACTATAATAAATCTTCTCTGTCAAGGACTTCCATCCCTTTCATAATTCTGTAAATGGTCAGTAGATCTCCTTTTTCTCTTCTTTGTTCTAGGGGTGGTAGTTCCATTTAGGCCAGTCTTTGTTCATATGTCAATTTAGAGACTGTTGGTGCCATCTTTGTCGTTGTTCTTTGAATTCTTTATATTCTTTGTTGTACTGGGTGTCCATAGTGTTGCAGTGTACTCCGATTTTGGTCTTATCAGTGTGACTAATATTTTCTTTACCATTTCCTCATCCAAGTAGTCAAAGGTCACTGTCATTGATCTTAGTAAATTGAAGGTTTCTTTGACTATTTTGTTAATATGCTTATCTGGTGACATGTCTTTGCTGATAATTACTCCTAGGTCCCTTTCCGAGTTAAATTTATTTTACTTCCTTTGTACCAATTTTATATTGCCCTGATATTGTATTTTTATTTTTTCCAAACTCCATTATACTACATTTCTTGATGTTGAAGTTCACTTCCCACTTTTGACTCAATTCCCAGACTTTATCCAGGTCTTACTGTAGTGACTTACAGTCTTCTTCTGTACTTACTTTCTTCAGTAGTTTTGCATCATCAGCAAAGAAGTTCAAATAACATTCCACACCTTCATCCATGTCATTTGTATATATGGCAAACATTATTGGAGCCAACAGAACCTTGTGGGACTCCACTTATCATTTCTTCCCAGGTTGAGTTTTTGTCTCTAGTACCACCCTCATTTTTCTCCTGTTCAAGAAATCTTCCAACCATTTCAATAACTTTCCTTGTACACCACCTATTATTTCAATTTTTCTTAGTAGCTTTTTGTGTGGTACTTTATCAAATGCTTTTTGTAAATCTAGGTTAGCACAATCAGCCCTCTGTCCCTTTCTTGCATTATTTCTATTAGCCTCGAGTAAAAGCAAATCAAGTTAGTGGTACGTGATCTTCTGTGTCCAAATCCAAATTGTTTTGGATTCAGTATATTATTTTCTTCCAGATGTTTAATCCATTTACTTTTGATAACTTTTTCACATATTTTTTCAATTGTGCTTGTAAGGGAGACCAGTCTTTAGTTAGTTGGATTTTCCTTGTCCCCCTTTATATTTTGGTACAATGTTTGTATTTTCCAATCTTGTGGTACCTATCCTTCTTTGAGTGAGTAATCAATTATCTTATATATATTTTGTCCGTTAGTTCATCTATACATTCTTTTAATATCCAATTTATTAATCCATCTGGACTGTGTGATTTTCTGACATCAATGTTTATTATTTGGTCCCATATTTCCTACTGTGTCACAGTTATTTCGCTAAAAATCATCGTATTGCTCGAAAAAGTACTTTTTAATTAAAAGCATACAAATAAAGTTTTTACCTATTACAGAAGAATTTATTCAGAAAATTCACTTTTAATTGCGCCTCGCATACCACTTTTCCAAAGTCTAGTTATTCAGAATAATAATATTGTTTGTTTGGCAGCTGTGACGTCACGAACGCGGAATTCCCCGAAGCACATGGGCGGAATGTTTCGAATAGCAGACGCAGTGAAATGAAGACAAAACTGTTTTTTGCCAAATTTGATAAGATGTAGATGGTGGAATTATATAGAATACTGTCAGTATGTTTTTTTTTATGTACATTAAACTGTAAATACAAAAAGTTATTGAAGTCTTGATATCTGACCTTTAAAGGTCAGATATCAAGACTTCTGGGGTATTGGCTGCTCCCCGTCTGGGGTATTGGCTGCTTGTTATTGTGGCAAAGTAGCATGCAGTCGATACTTTAGGGTCTATATGGGGCGCCCCTACGGACCAGAGCCATACATCATTTTGTCTATGATAGAAGAAATTCTGTTCATAGAGAAATGATGACACTTTTATACTACGACTGTCCCTCCGTTATGCTGTCCCCCAACCCCTTGTTGCTGTCCTGTACCATTTCTCTGAGTATTCTCTTTCTGGGATGGGGGAATTCCCTGTGGTGGGGGAAAAGAATACTGCCACCAAGTTTCCCACTTGGATCGTAAGAGGCGAGAAGAAAGGGACGGGGAGAGGGACTAGGCATCCTTCTCCCTGTAGCCCCACGGGGCAAATTCCTAAAAAGGAAAGTGAAGGCATAAGGGGTGCTGGAGGGCCTCGGGCCAGCACCCTAAGGTTTGGGTCTTTTAATGTGCGTGGATGTGGTACAGATGAGAGTAAAAGGGAAGAGATAGGTAGTATGTTTGTGAGAAGAAAGATGGATGTGTTGGCTTTGAGTGAAACTAAGTTGAAAGGGAAGGGTGAGTGTAAGTTTGGGAATGTAAGTGGGAGGTTATCAGGAGTGAAGAGAGGGCGAGGGAGGGAAGGGGTGGCTATTCTAGTGAGTGAGGAGATAGGTAAAGAGGTAGTGGAGTGGAAGGAGGTTTCCTCAAGGATAATGTGGATGAAGGTGAAACTGGGAAAGGAGATGTGGGTCTTTGTAAGTGCATATGGGCCTGGCAGTGAGAAGAGCGTGGAAGAAAGGGAGGCCTTTTGGATAGATTTAAATGAGTGCATAGAGGGTTTAGGAAGAAATGTCAATGTAATAGTACTGGGAGACCTTAATGCTAGGGTGGGAAATGGTCCAATCGATGGAGTGGTTGGGAAGTGTGGAGTTCCAGGAAAGAATTGTAGTGGAGAGTTGATGGTGGAAATGTGTCTAGAAAGAGAGTTGATGATAGCAAATACAGTGTTTCGGAAGAAAGTCAAGCATAAGTACACATGGGAGAGGGTGGTGGAGGGAAGGGTGGTAGATAGAGCGCTAATGGATTATGTAGTGGTAAATAGGATTATGATAGGAAGAGTTAAGGATGTACATGTGCTAAGGGGAGAGGGTGGGGGAATATCAGATCATTTTTTGGTGGAAGGTAAGCTGAGAGTGGAGGATAGATGGAGAAAGAGGAAAGGGACAAAAGGTAGGGAGGTTCTTAGAGTGAACTCCTTGAATGAAAAGGAAAAGGAGAAGGAGTACGAAAAGAAGCTGAAGGAGGAGTGGGAGGGAGTAAAGGATAGAGCAGAGATGGGTGTGGAGGAGGAATGGGGATGGTTCAAGGAGGGAGTCTTAAAGTGTGCAAGGATGGTGTGTGGAACAAGAAGGACAGGGGGAAATAGAAGAAAGGGTAGTGAATGGTGGGATGAGGAAACGAAGAAGGTTGTAGAAGAGAAGAAGCGAGCATTCACAGATTGGTTACAAAAGAGGACGGGGGAGTCGTATGAGACGTACAAAGAAAAGAGAAGAGAAGTAAAGCAAAAGGTAAAGGAGGCAAAGAGGAGAGCAGATGTGAAATGGGGTAGGAGTATGACAGAAAATTTTGAAAGTAATAAAAAGATGTTTTGGAAAGAAATTAAGAGAGGAAGAGGAGGCGAATCAAGTAGGGAAGAAAAGGTAAAAGGTACAGATGGAGAGATGATAATGGAAGAGATGGCAGTAAGGGGAAGATGGGCAGAATATTTTAGGGAGTTGCTAAATGTGAAGGAGGATAGGGAAGGAAAGATAGTTGCAGTGGGAAATGCGAAGAAAATGAGAGTGATGAGTGAGGAGAATGGAGGAGAAATAGGGAAGGATGAGGTGAAGGCAGTTGTAAAGATGATGAAAGTAGGTAAGGCACCTGGTCTGGATGGATGCCATGCAGAATGTCTGAAAAAGGGAGGTTCAGTGATGGTGGACTGGTTGGTGAGGTTATTTGATGTTTGCTGGAGAGAGGGTAGAGTACCGGAGGACTGGAGAAGTGCCTGTATAGTTCCTCTTTACAAGGGAAAAGGGGACAAGTGTGAATGTAGTAGTTTCAGAGGGATTAGCCTGTTAAGTGTAGTAGGGAAGGCTTATGGGAGGATCTTAATTGAGAGGATTAGGAGAGGAACAGAAGGAGTAATTGGTGAGGAACAGTGTGGATTTAGGACAGGTAGAGGTTGTGTAGATCAGATCTTTGTGGTAAGACAGATATGTGAGAAAGCTATAGGAAAGGGAAAGGATGTTTTTTGGGCTTTTATGGATCTGGAAAAGGCATATGATAGGGTAGACAGAAAGGCACTGTGGGAGGTTATGCAGATTTATGGGATAGGAGGAAAGCTTTTGGGAGCTGTCAAGAGTTTTTATGAGAGTAGTAGAGCATGTGTCAGGATTAGAAATGGAGAGAGTGAGTGGTTTGAAGTAAAGGTGGGACTTCGTCAAGGATGCGTTATGTCACCCTGGCTGTTCAACTTATACATGGATGGGGTGGTGCGAGAGGTGAATGCTAGGGTAGTGGGTCAGGGATTGGAGATGGTTAAAGAAAATGGAGAAAAGTGGGAGGTGAGCCAGCTGTTGTTTGCGGACGACACTGCGCTTGTGGCAGGGTCAGAGGAGGGATTGAGGAAGCTGGTGGCAGAGTTTGGGAGAGTATGTGATAGAAGAAAGCTAAAGATAAATGTGGATAAAAGTAAGGTGATGAGATGTACAAGGGGTGAAAGTGGCAGTAGACTGGAAGTGAACATTAAGGGAGAGCGACTGGAGGAAGTGGATAGTTTTAGATACTTGGGTGCAAGTGTAGCAGGAAAAGGTGGAGTGAAGGTGGAGGTAGAATGTAGATTGAGAGAAGCGAGTAAATGCCTTGGTGGTTTAAAGAGTGTAATGAGGAATAGACATTTGGGAATGGATGCGAAGAGGAGACTGTATGAAGGAGTGATTGTGCCAACAGCACTGTATGGGGCAGAAACGTGGAATATAAGAGAAGAAGAGAGAAGGAGTTTGAATGTGTTTGAGATGAGGTGTCTGAGAAGTATGGTGGGGTTTACTAGGCTGGATAGAGTGAGAAATGAGGAGGTGACGAGGAGAACAGGGGTGAAAAAAGATTTGGGAGATAGGGTTGATGAAAGAATATTAGGATGGTTTGGACACATGGAAAGAATGAGTGAAGAAAGACTAGTAAAAGAGGTATGGAAGGCAGATGTGGAGGGAGTGAACATGAGGGGACGTCCTAGGATGAGGTGGATGGATGGGGTGAAGGGGGCTTTGGGGAAGAGGGGAATGTCTGTTGAGGAAGGAAGGGAGAGGACGGAAGACAGAGGTGAGTGGAGAATGGTTGTATATGGATGATGTTGTGACTGCATGAGGAGGAATAGGCGGGGGGGGTGGGGGCCGGGGTAGTATGTGTGAGTAAATTTTGACGCAGCCCGAAGGGATTTCTCCCCGTCCTCGCCTCATATGCAGAGGGGGACGGAGAGGGGGGGTCGCCGATTAAATGAAGCGGCCTTGCTGTGGATGTACTGTGTCTTGCGACACTGCTTCTGACCCAGGGCGGTGGGCAGGGTGCAGGGATGACCCGTCATCCAGGAGGTGCTCAGATGAGAGGGAGGGTGGGAGGGGTGTGGAGTGTATTTAGGGATGAAATGGGTGGGAGTGTTTTTATGCCTTTCCCTTTTTGGCTACCTCCCTTGTAAGGGGGAAAAAGCCTTGGTATATGTATGTATCAAGACTTCAATAACTTTTTGTATTTACAGTTTAATTTACATAGAAAAACATACTGACAGTATTCTATATAATTCCACCATCTACATCTTATCAAATTTGGCAAAAATCAGTTTTGTCTTCATTTCATTGCGTCGGCTGCTATTCGAAACATTCCGCCCGTGCGCTTCGGGAAAGGTTCGGGGAATTCCGCGTTCGTGACGTCACAGTTGCCAAACAAACAATATTGTTATTCTGAATATCTAGACTTCGGAAAAGTGGTATGCGAGGCGCAATTAAAAGTGAATTTTCTGAATAAATTCTTCTGTAATAGGTAAAAACTTTATTTGTATGCTTTTAAAAAGTACTTTTTCGATGATTTTTAGTGAATGGTATATCTGTTGATATCTGACCTTTAAGTGTTCTCACATAATTTGTTCACCCTGAGCACTATCTCCCTCCATGTCTTTCATCCACACTCATTTGCCTTCCTACCTAATGATCAGACAATCCCCTACTCTCTCCCTTGAAAATATATCCAGAACTCCTTTAATCCTCCATTTAGGAACCACTACATAGTCCATTAATGCTCTCCCAACCACCCTCACCTCCACGACCCTTTCTCTTGTACACTTATGTTTATTTATTTTCTTAGACTTTGTTCATCATCAACTTTTCCAAACATCACTAGCATCTGTCCACAACAGTACTTATCTGACACCACAAACCTCCCTACTATTCCATCTATTGGTTCATTTCCTATTCTAGCATTGAGATCCCCAAGCTTATATTACTTGAGGAAGTTTAGATATAGGAGCTGCAGATGCTTGAAGTGGTATAAATGTAGGAGGTCCAGATGGTTGAGTTGGTGCTGATGTAGGAAATGGAAGTTCTTCAGCAGATTGAGCAATCTCTTGCAATTATTCCTCACTCATTATATTTTCTAACACATGGTGAGGTATCTTGTTTGCTGCAGTTTACTCATTTCATATATTGCCTAAAACAAACTCAGTAGGCCAGAAAATCCCCAGGAAGTGTGTACCTATATACCAAAAGGGTTCTTCCCCCACAAAACGGAGGTAACCAGCCAAGGCATACCCCCACCTTCCAACCATGTATGAATGATTATGTTTTATAACTTGCCTTCAAGTTTTAGGCATTAAATGAAATATATAGGTGTTCTAGACAGTGCTGAAATTTCTATTTTTATGGTTATATATATATATGTGTGTGTGTGTGTGTGTATATATATCACAGAGAACCCACTGTCGGAGTAAAAGAAATACTTGAGAGAATGCTAACTTCTATATTTTGGCTGCCAAATACAGCCCTCTTTAGGAAAGCACTTTCCTAAGAGGGCCACAGTTGGCAGCCAAAATATAGAAGTTAGCATTCAATTTTTTCTTTTACTTTGACAGTGGGTTCTGTTAGTGGTTTTCAAACATACCACTATGTTTCTAGTAATTATATATATATATATATATATATATATATATATATATATATATATATATATATATATATATATATATATATATATATATATATATATATGTATATATATATATGTATATCACTTTCTTTGCTTTTTAAGATAAGGGTGGAGTCAAAGCACAACACACATAAAGAAAAAAATAATTGATGATAATATTCAAGGGGGCCAGGAATGAAGGCCAGGTAGGGCAGTTTTCCTTATAAAGCCTTCTCCAACCTATACAAGAATATTTGTGGTGATAAGGCCTCAATTCATGTTTAGTGTTCAGCTGTTGGTACAGGAAACAATGTAGACATGGTGTTAAGGGACTATGTATCTTAGGTTCTCATATAAGCATCTATGCTTTTTTTTTAGCAGAGCTAAATTTTGAATACTAAATGGAAATTGACGGGTATGTTTGGTTTTAGAATGGTATTGCTTATTTATTTGATTACTGTTAAGATGCTATATTTGTCATTTGTTTTTCAGGAATATTTGTCCAGATTTGTAAATTTTTTTAGTTCATTGAAAGTGAGTGATATTTCATATTTCTTCATGATCCCACAGACAAAGATTGATGATCTATATGAGAAAGTGTATTACAATTTAACTGGATCAGGTCATCGGTCATACGATTAGACTGCAAATATGTCTACTAGAGAATCAGGTAAGCTACTGATTGGTTGTTTAGATTAAGTAAAACTTGATATACTTATAGGACAACAAAAATACTAATACAACAAAAGTCAAATAACAGACTTTTGTTGTACTAGTATTTTTGTAAATATTTTAAAAGGTATTGCTTGGGACCCATGGCAGGTGCCTGCATGCGGTGGTCCAGTGAAGCTGCTCATTTTCAAAAGCCATTACAGTGTGCACTCAGGCTGACACTTGGTCTCTGGACCGGATCCAACTGCAAACATGATAGTATAGCTTGTACCATCTATCGTATCATTTATAGAGATAACATTACAGGAGCTAATACCGACTCTTGTGAGACTATGCTAATCACTTTCCTCCATCTTGACATTGTCTTTTACTTTTCTAGTATACCTACCCTTCAAGAAATTGTTCAAGTAATTTACTTCTTAGTTCTCCATTGTGCTCCAGTTTCCATCATAGTTGATTGTGAAGGATTATGTTGAAGGCCTTGTTTAGATCGAGGTACTCAGATATTTTGTTGAAGGCCTTGTTTAGATCAAGGTACTCAGAATCCATCCAGTTCTCTCTTGCAGAATATCAGTCACATTTGAGTAAAAGCTTAACCCCTTCCATATGGTGCCGCACACGTAGGCGTCATGGACTTAGATCTCGGTGGCAGCAGCCAATGCCAGCCGTACGACGTGTCGTAATAATACTCGCATCATAAAATATAGTCACCGCTTATATCGGTCGTTCTCTCTTCACCCGTGAATTTTGATAACCATAGAAAATGCGATTACAAAAGAATTAGAAAGAATGTCATTATGGAGGGGCGACTACAATAAATATAATCAAGACGCCGATATGGCAGCCTCGCGAATACACTCGCTCCCCATGACGCCTACGTGTGCGGCACCGTATGGAAGGGGTTAAAAGGCTTGATACACATGGTTTTCCAGACCAGAAAATGAATTGATTGCTTGTCAAAATGTTTGTCTCTTCAATGTAGTTAACCCACCAATTTTCTACAATTCTCTTACACAATCTCACCATTATATTGGTCAGTGGCAATGGTCCATAATTCAGTATCTCTTTACATGTACAGATTCCCTGCTTCAAGTTTCTCTACTTTTCTCCTAGTGTGGATTTCTTTTCTAAAGACAAATATGAATATAATAGTTTGAGAGAGATCAGCCTGTTTAATGTAGTTGGATAGGTATGTGGGAGGGTGATAATTGAAAGGATTAGGAGAGGAACAGGAAGTAATTGGGAAAAAACAATGGGTTTAGGAAAGGAAGAGGATGTGTGGATCAATTTTTTGTAGTAAGCCAAATATGCAAGAAGTTTTTGGCAAAAGGTAATAATTTCTTGAGCTTGTGGATCTAGAGGTTTATGATGGGGTTAACAGGAAACTATTGTGGTAGGTATTGCCAGATATATGGGATAGGGGGAAAGTTGTCAAGGGCAATAAGAAAAACTGTGACTAGTAGAGAGTGGGACTGTGCCAGAGTTGTTGTATTACCATGGTTGTTCAATGTGTACATGGATTGGGTAATCTGGGAAGTAAATGTGAGAGTGATGGGCAGGGGTATG
This sequence comes from Oratosquilla oratoria, assembly GCF_046742065.1. Lineage (NCBI taxonomy): Eukaryota > Metazoa > Arthropoda > Malacostraca > Stomatopoda > Squillidae > Oratosquilla > Oratosquilla oratoria. The sequence continues at coordinate 10,979,349 of NC_134811.1, forward strand.
GGGATAGATTGGAGGGAAGTGGAAGATGAGCCAGTTGTTTGCTGATCACACTGCTTTTGACTGTATCAGATAAGGGTTAAAGGCAGGTAGTAGAAAAAGCTGAAAATAAATATGGGCAAAAATAAGGTGATGTGTACAAGGGGAGAGGGTAGCACTGAGTTTGAGGGAACCCTTAAAGGAAAAAGGCTAGAGGGAGTGAAGAGTTGTATTTAGGGTAACGTGTTGAAAGAAGTGGAGTGGGCCTGGAGATAAATTAAAGAGTAAGGGAAGGAAGTGTCTGGGGTGAAATAGAAACTATAATGAGAAATGGGTATCTGAAGATAAACAGATTAAAAGCTGTGTGAATGGCATGATTTTGCCTACAACAGTGTATGGGGCTGAGATTTGGAACTTAAGGGAGGAGTTTAAATGTGTTTTGAGATGGTGTCTAAGAAATATGGTAGGGCTTACAAGGATGGATAGAGTGAGATATGAGATGATGAAAAGATTGGGGAGGGAAAAAGCTGGCAGGTAGGGTTGATGAAAGAATACTTGGATAATTTGGGCATATAGAAAGATTAGTAAAAAGTGTGGATGGCTTGGGTGGATGGAGTGAACTTGGGAGGGGGGGGGGCAATAATGAGGTGGTTGGATGGGGTGAAGGGGGCCTCCTAGGGTACAAGGGGAATGGCAGTCAACCAGGGAAGGTAGAGGACATGAGATAGGTGTTAGTGGATGATAAATTGACATGGCTCAAAAGGATTTCTTCTTGTCTGTTATGTATTATTGAGTGAATGAGGGGGGGGGGTCACCATCAAATGAAACAGTTGGGGTAAACCAGATCTGGCTGTCAGGCCCTGTTGTTAGGTTGTTGTGCCCTCCTGCATTGCATCTGACTCGGATGGGTAACAAGGATGGCCCTTCATTCACAAGTAGCTGAGATAGAAAAGGCAGCAAATGAATGTGGGATGGCTATCCGATTGTAAGGGGGAAAGCACCTTTTGATATATATATGTACTAAGTGTTAGTACTTACTTATGAAGATACTTATACATTGTATTTGCATTTAACTTGTGCCAAATCAGCCTTAAAATTAATGATCACTCATAGTATTTTTTACCCATGTTTTTACTCTAGAAAGATTACCCAAATGAGTTTTTTCATCCGTTCTAGGTCGTATTAAAGACCTGAGTTCAAGGCGAGTGTTGGACGATGCTGCCAGAAGAAGAAGAGCAAGAAAAGCCCTTGAGGCTCTGGAGCAAGATAATTTCCATGATGACCCACATGCCAATTTGGTTATGAGCAAGAAAGCTCCAAAGTTTGAGGAATCTCTTGACTCTACTAGGAAAGACAGAAAGAGAAAAACAAGGAGTGCAGAATACTTCAAGCAGAGGTAGTTCCTGGGATGCTAGTAATTTTACCATGTCCATCATAATGTCTTACCCTTAGAAGAATGAAATAGTTCCCCTGTACTAGGATTGACTGCAGTTATGTACAGTCATCACTTAATTTGATATTTTATCTCCTTAATATTATTATCATTTATTATTATTGCAGACAGAAGATAGGAGTTAGGGGAGAATTGTTGTATATGGATGATGATGTGATGCATGGAAGGGAGTGGGTAGATGTCAAAATATCATTCACATATAAGCACCCCCCTACCCCCACCCCCATCACCTGCCCTTCCCTTCCTTGGATAATAGTATTATCTATACAGTCACTCTCCACTCATACCTATCTCCTGCCCTCTCCCTTCCTTATTCAACTGATATTTCCCTCTTTCTCAATGCTTCCTTCACCACATCCATCCATCTCATCCTCTGTTACATAAGAACATAAGAAATAAAGGAGACTGCAAAAGACCATAAGGCCTACACTAGGCAGCTCCGTATCCATCACCACCTGTCGTCCCCATCCATAAAGTTGTCTAATCGTTTTTTAAAGCAACTGATAGTTTCAGCGCTTACTACGTGGTTACTAAGTTTATTCCATTCATCGACCACCCTATTTGTAAACCAATTCTTGCCTATTTCCTTCTTAAATCTAAATTTGTCCAGTTTATACCCATTACTGCGAGTCCTGCCCTGTTGTTTTATTATGATGACCTTGTTTGCATCACCCTTGTTATAGCCTTTGATCCACTTGAACACTTCTATTAGATCACCCCGCACTCTGCGTCTTTCCAGAGAGTGTAAGTTTAGGTGCCTAAGCCTCTCTTCGTAAGGCAAATTTCCGAGTCCTTGTATCATTTTGGTCATTCTTCTCTGTACTGATTCTAGTGAATTTATGTCCATTCTGTAGGACGGAGACCAAAACTGTACCGCATAGTCAAGGATGGGTCTAACTATCGCTAGATAGAGTTTAATAATTACCTCTGCACTTCTATTCGTTACCGTCCTAGCAATGAAGCCTAATGCTCTGTTTGCTTTATTTCTGGCAGTAATGCACTGCTTCCTGGTTTTAAGGTCCGGACTCACCAGAACTCCCAAGTCCCTCTCGCACTCAGATTTTTCTAAAAACGTGTCATCTAAGTTGTATCTATTTTCGGGGTTGTGTAGCCCTACGTTTAACACGCTACACTTAGAGATATTGAAGTTCATTTACCATTTCACCGACCATGTTAACAGTTTATTAAGATCATCCTGCAGAATCTGGGCGTCTTCTCCTGACCTAATTAGGCGTCCTATTTTAGTGTCGTCCGCAAACTTACTAACATCACTATTTAACCCATCGTCTAAGTCGTTTATATACATAATGAACAATAAGGGACCCAAAACCGAGCCCTGGGGGACCCCGCTAGTAACATTGCCCCACCTAGATTTTATTCCATTTATGGTGACCCGCTGTTTTCTGTTACTAATCCAAGCTCTAATCCATTCTAACACTTTTCCTCCTATGCCATGGGCTTTGATTTTATTTAGTAGTCTCTGGTGTGGCACTTTGTCGAACGCTTTGCTAAAGTCAAGGTAAATAACATCGTAATTTTCATTGTTGTCTGACGCCTTATATACCTTAGTGTAAAAGGATAGAAGATTAGTCACGCATGACTTACCTTTGGAGAAACCATGCTGTGAATCACGAATTAAATTATGCCCTTCAATGTGTTCTCTGAGTCTATTTACTATTATTGATTCAAACATTTTTCCTATAACCGATGTCAAACTGATTGGCCTGTAGTTGCATATGGTCGATCTATCTCCCTTCTTAAAAACAGGAACAACGTTTGCCTGCCTCCAAGCAGTTGGAACAGAACCAGTGTCTACCGATTTATTGAATATTTCAGTTAACTGGTCGCAGATTTCAAATTTACACTCTTTAAGCATTCTTGGAAAAATTTCGTCCGGACCCGGAGATTTTGTAGTTTTAAGTCTGTCAATCTGCTTGATAACTTCTTCTTTACTAATGCTGATATTAGTTAGGCTATTTTCTTCATCCCCTCTGAAAATCGGATCGCAGTCAGGTATTTTATCTAACCTCTCATTAGTAAACACCGATAGAAAATAATTGTTAAACTCCTCACTCATTTTTTCTTCCGATTCTATCATGACATTTTCATCGTTTTTAATTGGTCCTATTCTTTCTTTATTTTTTGTTCTATAGAGGTGAAAGAAACCCTTTGGGTTGGATTTTGCTTGACTGGCAACCTTGATTTCATAATTACGTTTCGCTGAACGTGTATTCCTTTTAACCAGCTTTGCCATTTCGTTATATCTTGATCTAAGGTGTGATTCCCCGTTTTTTATTTTTACGTAAAGTCCTCTTTTAATTCCGATCTCATGTTTCAATCTGTCCGTCATCCATTTGGGAGTATTACTATTTTTCCGTATTGACTTTAGGGGGATAAATGTGTTTTGTGCATTAATAATTAGATCTGCCAGATTGCTATACATCTCATCCAAAGTACTGACCTGATTTTTGGGCCGTCGCCCCGAATCGACCTGACCCAAGGCACGCGCATCACTCTCTTTGACCCAGACCTGACCTAAGGTATGCGTATTTCTCTCCTTGACCCAGACCTGACCCAAGGTACGCGTATCCTCCTTGACCCACTTCTGACTATCAGCCCCGCAACGAGAATCAAGAATGTTTGAAACGTCCGGATAGTTTTTCGTATTCAATTTCAAATAGGTTTTTATATTGTCAAAGTTTGCTTTCCTGAAGTCTGGTACTTGAACGTTATTTGTACTTTTTATTTTTTCCCAAATAATATTAAATCTTATTTCTTGATGATCGCTAAAGCCTAGACTATCGCCCACTATTATGCTGCTAATTTGGTGCTCATTATTTGTTAGAATTAAGTCCAGGGTATTTTGTCCCCTCGTAGGATCGGTAATCATTTGTTTTAGGAAATTATCCTGCACCACATCTAGGAATTTTTTCGCTTCATGATCTCCTATTAAAGTTTCCCAGTCAATGTTTCTATAGTTAAAATCTCCCATGATTACAACGTTTTTGTACTGGGACGCTCTGTGAATTTCATGAATTAGGGAATCAGTCTGCTCAATGCTAAGGTTAGGAGGTCTATACAAGACGCCAATAATAACTTTCTTATTCTTGCCTATAATCTCTACCCAAATAGATTCCGTACAGTCCTCTTCCTTAATTGAATTGTTGATAATACAGTTTAATGTATTTTTAACGAAAAGTGCTACACCTCCCCCATTCCTGCCGACCCTATCCTTATGAAAAAACTTATATCCTTCTATTTCGATTTCCGGAAGGAAATGTTTATCAGCCATGTTGATCCAGGATTCAGTAATGGCTATAATATCGAAATTTTCTACGCATGCTTTACCTCGCAGCAAATCAATTTTGTTAATTATGCTCCTACTATTTGTATAGTAAACTTTAAGTTTATCTTCCCTCCACCTGCTTTGGTGATTTTTTGTACAGTCCTCTAAGTTGTTTCTATTTCCTAAACTATATTCCGATACTTCCCCCCCTACTCCCACATAATCTACCCGAAAAAACCCTGTAGGATGCCTACTTCTTGCTCAAGGGATTCAGCAAGGAGCCGAAATCCTTTGGGAGACAAGTGCACTCCGTCCCTTGTGTATAGGTGATTCTTACCATAAAAGCGGTCCCAGTTGTCGACAAATGCCCATCCATTAGCCTTACAATGTTTTGCCAGCCTGCAATTCATTGCAATAGCCCTGGAATGCCACATGCCTCCAACTCTACGCCTCGGAAGGATTCCACATACTACAGGAACACCTCCCCTATTTCTGATCTTGTCTAGCGCATCTCGGTACCGCGCAAATAATTCCTCACTCCCTACCTTACCTATATCATTTCCTCCGGCACTTAAGCAAACTACTGGGTCCTTACCATCCCCTACTAGACACTCTTCAATCCTATCTCTAACATCACCTATGCCCGCGCCGGGGAAACACACCTGCGTCCTATGCTTCCTATCTTTGTCGCAGAAAACCCTGTCTAAATACCTCACTTGACTGTCTCCTACTACCAAAATCTTACCTGTGGGCAGGGATCCAGCGTCTGGCCTTTCCTTCTTCTCTTGGATTTCATTAGTTCCTTCTTCCTGCAGATTTGCCAGCACTTGAAACGAGTTATTGCATTTCAGTGGGGCTGGTGAGGACTTTTTTCCACTTTTCCGCATCTTATTTCTCACCGTATTCCATCCATGCTCATCGCTAATATTGCCTTCCGTATCATGGGCCGTCGAGCGGAGAACTCGATTCTCCTCTTTAAGGCACTTAACAGCATCCTCCAAGGCTTCAATTCTACTAAGTAGAGATTGTACCTCTTCGGCGCTGAACACAGTGACACATTCACTCGCCATATCGCTAACTGTTGTCCCCTCAAGCTCACTCCCACCTCTGCCTTCCACACCTCTTATGCTAATCTTTCTTCATTCATTCTTTCCAAGACTAACTCACCCAAACCTCCCACCAAACACCATTAACTCAAAACAGTTCCCAGTAATGGTGCAATATTGTCCAAAAGAATAGAGGTGCCTGTGAATTGTAGGTGACAAAGTACAGTATAAATATGCCACAATTTAACTACAAATAAAAAAAGAAATAGAGTGATATGTATATTTATAAAATATACACATTTATACTTCTCTCCAAAGTCTTGTTGTTCACATTGCATTAAAAGTATTTTATCGCATCATTGGATGTACCTTCTCTTGTACTCCATCAGGTTTAGGAAAAATTTTTCCATGTTGCTTGAAGAGGAGCAGAGCATAACCCCAGATGGGCCTAACTACTTGACAGCACAAGCCCCACCCTCCAAGTTCCCTGAGCGTAAACTGTGTGCTGTCTGTGGTTGTCCAGCTTCATACACCTGTATCCCATGTGGAGCCCGTTATTGTACTACCAGATGCCTCACCACACATGAAGACACAAGATGCCTCAAATGGACAGCATAAAGGAAAAAGATCAGGTTAAGATTTTATTGTGATTAAGGATAGTGTAATAAGATTTTCATACAAAGTATGGAATAAAGAATTCTGTATAAATGTTTGAGTTTTATACCCCAAAATCACAAGTCTGATCACATTGTACCAGAGTATTCACAGTGTATGTACCTGGGCCACTAATCCTCATGAAAGGGGGATGGACAAGTGAAAGCCACACCCACACCAAAAGTAATACACATCATCCTTTCCATGTCAGCATCTGAAGGGTGAATGAAGAGGTCACATACCCCTGCCACATTGCATAGGTTAAACACAGTACAAAAAGATACAGGTCTTCCACTGTAGGACCCAACAAAGCATATTTATCCTTAATGCTTCATGTCCCTCATACCCCCCCCTCCCCCCCAATCCACAAATCTATGGAGCAGGTGTGGTGAACATTACTTTGGGCTGCATTGTCCATCATTTACAATCTCTCCACACATTCTACTATCGCTCTCTCAATCTCTCTCTTCCCTGCTCCACTGACACATTTTGTATATCAAAAACCTATTTCCACCTGTTCCATCCATCTCATTGTAGTTACTGATCATTTGCTTCTGCATTCCATATACTTTGCAAGTTATTCCTTGTTTCTATAGGCCTAAACTACTTTAACACTTGCTGGTCTACCCTAAAAGATAGGTTTCTTACATATGTGCTCTGCCTCACCTACACATTTCTCACAATCCATACTTGAAATTTTGTATTTCTCAAGCACCTCATCTTAAATGAATTGTTTATTCCTTTCTGCTTCATTTACATTCCAGGTCTGCATTGTATAGTACCATGGCCACAATCTCTGTAAAGCCTCATCCCCAAATAAGTGTTATACATCATACTTCATTCCACACACTTTCCCATTTCCTTTACATTATAAATTACCTCTATATCTGCTTCAGAAGAGACCCAATGTCCTTTCACAATCACTTTTACAATACTTCATACAAACAACTAGTGAACTTAAACTATACTTGACTACACATCTACAGCATGGTTCCCTACAATCAAGAAAACAGCCTTCATACAACACAAATCAAGGCTTTAAGGATAATAAATGGGTGCACTAAAAACACCTTAAAACACACTTTTCCACCCATAACATGAGCACAGCTAACTGAATGCGATAATGAAACTATAGCAGCATACTACTCTTATCTGTAACAACCTAACACCTCACAAACATGTATAGGCTACATACATATGTATATCAAAATTATTTTTTCCTCTTATAAGAGGGGAAGCAGTCAAAACATACATCCACCCCACACCCATCTAAACCAATTAGTTGTCCTTCCAATCTTAGCACCTCGTGGATGAAGGTCATCAATGTTTCCCACCCCCTACTCAGATCAGAGGTAGTGTACCAAGACTGCTTCCTCAGCAAGGCCTGACAGCTGAAGTGTGTTTACTCCACCACTTTTATGAAGAAGGAAGGGAAGGTTCTTTTCCCCAGATATTCAGTACCTGTTGTGGAGTTTGTTTTGAGATCCTGCAGCTCGTCTCTTTATCTCTTTACAAAGGAGACAGCAGGGTTTCCAGGCTCGACTTGAGGAAAGGACATCTGGAAGAGGAAGACAGACTACTGCCTTACAATCTCCAGACAGTGCTTTTTGGGGATACAAGACAAACTTCGATTTTACAGAACTCTATTTTATGGAACAAATTAAAGATAAAATATATATACATTCTGGCAATATTCCTGTTTTTCTGCCAACTCACACTAAGTAATAACAGGACAATGACTGTTATGGACCAATAGGTACTCTGTTGGCATGATGCATCATTGTAATTCATAATTAATTGTAATAATTAAATAAGAGGGAACAGTAGCCCTTCCAAAGCCAAAGTCCCTCAGTTGCATTCCTGCCCTACATTGCAAAACTTCCCTGTGAATGGAGCCAAAAGCCCCCTGAAACAGAAGAATAGTCTACAGCTGTAACACTAGACCAATTGCCCACCCTTCCTATAAGAGATCACTGTCATTTATGTTATATATATATATATAAATCCAAGCACCACCCTGACCCCATTAAGTGATAAGTGAAATTGCAATCAGCTTACCCAGCCTTATGACAGTCAAAGCCTTTATATCCCTGGCAGATACCCTAATACAAATAACATATGCAACATTTAACACCCATATGAGAGTAGTCCATATTCCACCACAGAAGAAATAATAGGAAGAATAGTAAGATGGTAAAAAAAGAAAATAAGAGTATATTGGTTTGCTATAAACCCACTATCGGAGAAATAATAACAGAAAATACAGGGAAACTGTATATTTCGACTACTATCTGTAGTCCTCTTCAGCAGAATGCTTACATGAAGTTAAGGTACAAGTATATATGAGGAAATGAGGGGTACATAGAAGGGGATGAGGAAAGTGGGGGGGGGACTCAGGTTACATGACCTTGAAATGGTTGGGTTGAGGGAGGACAGTGGGTGATATTTTGTCCAACCGCTCTTGACATAATTTTATTGACCGCTAACTTGGTAATACAATCTGGGGGCCACTGACCTTTAGAGGTATTAAAGTTAGGATAATGTTTTATTAGAGAAGATTCTACAATTTTTCTTCGATAGCTACAGTGTGATTTATAAATAATTGATGCATTATCCCAATCTAATCTATGGTCTTTTTGGCTGGCATGAAGGAACACAGCGGAGTTAACTTGTCCATATTTTATGGAGTTTTTATGTTCCTTTAATCTCGTGGACAAATAGTGGGTTTATAGTGAACTTTTACAAATGTGTTATAACATACCAATTTCCAAGAGTATATTGGATTAAAACCATTATCAGTATAAAAATCAATACTTCCCCATTAATAAATATTTTCAGTCAACCTGATTCCCAACCTACCTCACTGTACGTTACATATATAAAGTAAAAAAGTACTACCCACACCCATGCTCCTGCTACAGCTGTCAGCACTTTGAACACACTGGAAAACAATGTCGCCTAAAGGATTGTGGTACTCCCCAAGGCAGACGTAGCTCCTCTTGGGGATCGGTGCCACCTGCGTAGAGCCAGTGGCCAGGGCTGGTTGCCGCCGTTTGGCCCCCCAACTCTTGGGGTTGGGGGGTGGTCCCAGAAGAGGCTGGATGACTGCATTGTGAATAGCTGCCCAGGATGTAACACTTCACCCCATACCATACAACACATAATGGAAGACTGCATTATACACAATCATGCATGCAAACAACACAACATACACTCTATAAAGGATTTGTGGGAAAACCCAGTTTCGGCTGTGGCATTCCTTGGGGAGACGGGACTGCTCGGACAGACAGTCTAGGGAACGACAACAACAACAACAACAATGTCACCTCCTAGATAGCATTATGTGCACATTGCTCAACCCTTAAATGTGATACCCTATGGTCAAACTCATCTAAATGTATGAACAACAACTAAGATCATCTTGTCATCATCAGACCGTACAGTGTACCAATTTGAAAAAGAAATCATCTAAGAGACTTGGAACATAAATATTCTCCTCATGCGAATGAACTGGCACCTTGGGAGATAGTCAATCTAGCTGGCCATGAGTCCACATTAATTGCCTGAAACTTGAATGCTCATCACCCCATCTTCTGTTCCCTCTAACGATCCAATGCAGCATACCCTAGCAACACTGCTTGAGGAGATACCTGAGGTCATCCAACTGAGCTCCGAGGACTCCACTTGCATCTTGGGAGGGCAATTGGAACTCACTCTGCTCCCTAAGAGCACGGCTCAGCATACCCGATTCCCAAGCCTAGGGACCCTCATAGCTACAGGCTCATCTTTCACATTCTGCATTGGCAAGACCACTAAGTGGATGGTCCTTAATTGCCTCCTGTGGTGAATGGGACCCTTCCATCACAATATGTATGAATTTATAAAGGAAGTGGCAGCAACCGACTGTATGCAACACCTCTTGACCTGGTCGGTAGTCAGCCTGTTATTGTGGTGTTTCTGGATTTGGAAAAAGCATTTGATTTAGCAAATGCCTCTGCCATTCTTGCATCCTTGATAACCAAGGCGGTCCAAGGCAGACTCCTGTCCTGGATTGTAGACTACCTCAGAGACAGGATGGTGAGAGTGTGCTTCCAGGGTCACCTATTTTCACACCATAAGATGGAAAATGGAAACTCACAGGAGGCCGCGCTTAGTCTTACCTTCTTTAATGTGATCGTGGAGAACCTGGTTCTTCTCAAACTCGGGGAAGATATTCATCTTCTCTGCTCTGTGGATGATCTCCTGCTGGCAGTTACTACCTCCTTTCAAGAGCTCAGAGGGCACTTAATCGCTTCTCCTAGGGATCCGAATGGCTTGGGATATCTCGACGGCCAAGACCAGACCAGACTACTTACTCTTCAAGACGACGTACTAACCTGGTTACCCACCTATTAATACCTGGGCATCTGGATCAACTCCAGGCTCTCCTTCGTTCCAGAGGCTTGACTGAGTGATGGGATAAGGTCCTCCGGACGTACTATATTTAAGTGGTACGAGTACTTGTGATCCTCCTGATGCATTCTTACATCAGCAGTTACTTTCTACAGCTATATTAGCCTTATTTCTTTCATTGTTTTTGCAATATATAAAATACAGATGTACGTACACACACACACACACAGCACACGTACAATCCAAGGTCCCACATGCACAGACACAAGCACATACACACACATAGACATAGGCATATGCACATACAAAAATAAAAAAAACAGAAAATACATAAACAAGAACACTCACATACACACAAACACACATTCAGGCACATATAAACACACACATACACACACACATTCACACACACATTCACACCATTCACACACACACAAACACACATAAAAAAAAGTAGAAAATGAGAAGGACCTGGGAGTCATTGTTATGAATAATATGTCACCTGAGAAACATATAAATAAGATTTTTGGAGAAACTTATAATTTAATAAGAACAATCAAAGTTGCATTTACATACCTGGATGAAGAAATGGTGAAGAAAATTCTAATCACCCTGATAAGACCAAGATTGGAATATGCGGCAATGATATGGTCACCAAGTACAAAAAAAATTATAAAAAAACTTGAAAGAATACAAAGAGCAATTACAAAATTGGCACCAACACTCTCAAAACTATCATATGAAGAGAGACTAGCAAAACTTGAACTACAGACACTAGAGCAAAGAAGAGAGAGAGGAGATTTGATAACTATTTACAGAATCATGAAAGGCATAGAAATTACTGATAGAGAAAATCTGATAAAATGGGATGATAGAAATACAAGAGGACATGGAAAGAAAATAAAAAAAGACAGCTATAGAAGAGATCTGAAAAAGAACAGCTTTCCTCACAGAGTATTAGACAGTTGGAACAAGTTAGATGAGAAAGTGGTGTGTGCAAAAACAATACATGAATTTAAAAATAGTTTAGATAAAATGAGACATGAAGACGGGACCCCACGAGCATAGCTCCCCTTCCCGTAAAATACAACTAGGTAAATACACACATTCACACATGAATTTAAAAATTGTTTAGATAAAATGAGATATAAAGATGGGACACCACGAGCATAGCTCCCCTTCCCGTAAAATAGAACTAGGTAAATACACACACACACACACACACACACACGGCGAAGATTGGAGTTCCGAAGAAAAAGTGAAATTTTCGTGGATCTCAACGTCAATGAAGTACCTTATTGTATTTGCAGTGAAGGGAAAAGCTCGTGGTGTAGTGGGAAGGCGAGGAAAAAGGAGAAGGGGAGGGATTACTGAGGGAAATGAGGAAGGAGAGGACTTGGTCCAGGAGGTCAGGCGTCTTGTAAACAAGCATGGGACCGACGATTTTGGAGATGAAGGGATTAACAAAAATGTAAAGATTAGAAATATAGATAAGAGCAGCACAATGGAAGGTGAAGATAATAATTTCCAGGGATTTAATGAGGGGGGGGGATACCAACCTCCCCCGATTAGCAAGACTAGAGTAAAAACTTGAGAAAATGACCGAACATTGGAAGAGTAGGTTCGGTAAAATAACAAAGATTGCGCAGAGAGTTGAAAAATTAGAAGAACTAGAGGTGAACAAAAACCTAACTAAAGAAATAGAAGAATTAAAAGACAGTCAAAAGAAGTAAAAGATGAGAATGAGGAATTAAAGAGGAATAATAAAGAAAATAAAGAGTCCATAGCAAAAGAAGCACAGGGTTGGCAAAAAAAATCCAAGAGAACAGTAAAGTTGCATTTACTGACATAATAAAACAGCAAATGAAAGAAACTGAAGACTCAGTTATCAAAGTGATGAGACAGAAGGAGAATATAGTAAGAGACTTAGCAGATAAAAAGAAATGTATAATTATATTAGGAATGGAAGAGAAGTATAACCTAAATAGAACCACAAGAATCAAAGAGGAAAAAGAAAAAAGTAAGCAGTTTAGTAGAATTAATTCAGGAAGATGAACCTGAAATCATGAAACAAATTGAAGAGATGTATAGACTCGGAAAATATAGTACAGATAAGTCCAGACCAATTAAGATTAAATTCAGGTCACAAACGACAGCAGAGAATATTTTACCAAAAACAGGGAAACTAGCAGCAAGTGAACAATATAAAAGGTAAGGATAAAAAGAGAAATGAATAAAGAGGAAAGGGAGGAGGAAAAAATGAAAAGACAAGAAGCTAAGGAAAAAAAAACGAGAATAGAACAGAGTCAGAAAAAGAGGAATTCTATTGGAGGGTAGTGAATATGAAAGTGAGGAGATGGGCCATATCAGAGAAAAACAAAAGGGAAACAGAAAATACAATGGAAGTAGCAGAAAATTAAGAGTGTCTTACACAAATATAGATGGATTAATAACAGGATTGAATGAATTGAATGATTATCTGAAGGAAAAAGAACCGGGTATAATGGGAATTGTAGAAACAAAATTAAAAGGTCCACTACCACCCAACAGTTTAGGACATGATGCATACAATTATTGGATTAGAAACAGAGAGAAAAAACAAGGGGGTGGAGTTATGTCCCTGACTAAGAAGGATATAAACATGAAGTGTGTCACATATGGAAAGAATACAGTAGAGATGATTATGATCGAAGTGGAAGACAGAGAAAAGAAGAGCAGAGAGTTTGTGATAAATTATGTGCCTCCAATAATAGCCTCGTGGGAAGAGAGTGAACATAAAAGTATGTTAGAAGACACAATGATAACATTAAATAAGATAATGGAAGATGGAGAAAGAATAGTTATAATGGGCGACTTTAATTGCAAAGAAGTCTGCTGGGAAGAGATGACAGTAAAGGGTGGAGACGGCTCATGGGGAAATGTTCTACTCGAGATGATTATTGACCATACAATGACACAATGGATACAGGAGAACACTAGGTATAGAAATGAAGAAGAACCATCGATACTAGACCTAATAATCACATCTGAAACTAGAATAGTGGAAAAGATTGAATATAAGACACCAATAAGTAAAAGTGACCACATATTGATTGAACTGGAACTAAATGAGGAAAAATACATGAAAAGAAATGAACAATATAGAAAAGGAAGAATGATGTATGAAAAAACAAACTTTGATAAAATAAGAGAATTCTTTCAAAAAGAAAACTGGGAAGGAATATACAAAGAAGAAACAACAGTGGAAGAGAAATGGAATATTTTGACAAAAATTTATAAAAGAGGGGGGAAATATGTTCCAAGACAAAAACAAGAATTAGAATATGTAAAGTGCTGGTACAACAAAAGTTGTAGGGAGCTAAAAGACAAAAGAGACAAAGCTTGGACCAAATTGAAGAAAAACAAAAGACCTGAAAATGGAAAATATATACTTGTCATAGAAATTAATATGTAAAAGTGTGCAGAGAGGAAAAGAGAAAATATGAAAAAGATGTCATAGAAAAATGTAAAGATCAACCAAAACTATTCTACAGATTTGTAAACAACAAACTGAAAAACAAACAAGATTTGGATAAATTAAGACAAGGAGGAATTGAATGCACAGAGGAAATTGAAATGGCGGAAATTATGAACAAACATTTTAAATCAGTGTTTACAAGGGAGAATATACAACCTGGAGAGATCGAATGGAAAGAGAAAGTCCTCCCTATGAAAGAAATAGAGGTAACAAAGAATGAAATAATGAAACACTTGAGTAATCTCGATGTCAGAAAATCGCATGGACCAGATGAAATAGCAAACTGGATTTTGAAAGAATGCAGGAATGAACTGGCAGACAAAATACATAGCATAATAAACAGTTCCTTGAAAGAAGGAAAAGTTCCAGAAGATTGGAAAAAAGCAAATATAGTACTTATATATAAAGGGGGAAATAAAGAAGACCCTACCAACTATAGACCAGTCTCTCTAACAAGTACAATAGCAAAATTTGTGAAAGAATTGTCAAAAATAGATGGGTAAAGTATTTAGAAAAAAACAACGTACTAAATCCAAGGCAATTTGGATTCAGACAAGGATGATCATGCGTCACCAATTTGATATGTTTCTATTCAAGGCTAATAGATATAATACAAGAAAGAGATGGATGGGCTGATTGTGCATTTCTAGACCTAAAAAAAGCTTTTGACAAAGTACCACATAAGAAGTTGCTTAAGAAATTAGAAAGTGCAGGAGGAATACAGGGCAAACTGCTTAAATGGATGGAAGACTTTTTGCAAGAAAGAAAAATGAGAGTAGTGATAAGAGACAAACACTCAAATTGGGATAAGTAATAAGTGGTGTTCCACAAGGAACAGTTCTGGCCCCAATAATGTTTGCTATATATATTAATGATATGGATGAAGAAATTGAAAGTTATATGAGCTTCTTTGCAGATGATGCAAAACTATTAAAAAAAGTGAACACGGAAGAAGATTGTCACTACAGAGTGATCTCAATATAGTATGGGAATGGAGTAGGAAGTGGGAGATGGAGTTCAATACTAAGAAGAGTAGTATAATGGAATTTGGAAAAAGCAAAAAAAGAATAATAGGATCATATAAATTGGGAGAAGAAAGAATAGAAAATTTGAAAATGAGAAGGACCTGGGAGTAATTATTATGAATAATATGTCACCTGAGAAACATATAAATAAGATTTTTGGAGAAACTTATAATTTACATACCTGGATGAAGAAATGGTGAAGAAAATACTAATCACTCTGAGAAGACAAAGATTGGAATATACAGCAACGATGTGGTCACTAAGTACAAAAAATGTATAAAAAAAACTTGAAAGAATACAAAGAGCAACTACAAAATTGGCACCTACACTCTCAAAACTATCATATGAAGAGAGACTAGCAAAACTTGAGCTACAGACACTAGAGCAAAGAAGAGAGAGAGGAGACTTGATAACTATTCACAGAATCATGAAAGGCATAGAAATTATTGATAGAGAGGATCTAATAAAATGGGATGATAGAAATACAAGAGGACATGGAAAGAAAATCAAGAAAGACAGCTATAGAAGAGATCTGAAAAAGAACAGCTTTCCTCACAGAGTAATAGACATTTGGAACAAGTTAGATGAGAAAGTGGTGTGTGCAAAAAAATACATGAATTTAAAAATAGTTTAAATAAAATGAGATATGAAGACGGGACGCCACGAGCATAGCTCCCCTTCCCGTAAAATACAACTAGGTACAACTAGGTAAATACACACACACAGAAATACAATCACACACACACACACACACACACACACACACACACACACACACACACACACACACACACACACACACACACACACACACACACACACACACACACTTCAACGAACGGATGGCTTAGAAGACGTTCTGAAGAAAAAGTGAAATTTCGTGGATCCCAAAGCAAAGGAAGTACCTATTGTATTTACAGGGTGGGGGGGGGAATTACTCGTGGTGTAGGGAAAGTAAGGAGAAGGGGAGGGATTACTGAGGGAAATGGAAGGAAATGAGGAAGGTGAGGACTTGGCCCAGGCAGGCAGACGAAATCTAAACAAACGAGGTCCGGACCAATTTAGCGATGACGAAATGTCTAACAAAAATGTAAAGATTAGAAGTATAGATAAGAGCAATACAGTAGAAGATGATGAGAATATTTTCCAGGGATTTAAAGAGGGTGGGGGGACACAACCCCCCCCCCCCCCGATTAACAAGACTTAATAACAGGACTGAATGAACTGAAGAAATATCTGAAAGAAAAAGATCCGGACATAATGGGAATTGTTGAAACAAAATTAAAAGGTCCACTACCACCCAGCAGCATAGGACACAATACATATAATTATTGGATTAGAAACAGAGAGAAAAACAAGGGGGTGGAGTTATGTTCCTGACTAAGAAGGATATAAGCGTGAAGAATGTCACATATGGGAACAATACAGTAGAGATGATTATGATAGAAGTAGAAGATAGAGATAAGAAGAGCAGAAAATTTGTAATAAACTACGTGCCCCCAAAAACAGCCTCGTGGGA
Organism: Oratosquilla oratoria; assembly: GCF_046742065.1. Classification (NCBI taxonomy): domain Eukaryota; kingdom Metazoa; phylum Arthropoda; class Malacostraca; order Stomatopoda; family Squillidae; genus Oratosquilla; species Oratosquilla oratoria. Next base: position 10,996,217 of record NC_134811.1, read on the forward strand.
AGAGAAAGAACATAAAAGCATGTTAGAAGACACAAGAATAACACTAAACAAGATAATGGAAGATGGAGGAAGAATAGTTATGATGGGCGACTATAATTGCAAAGAAATATGCTGGGAAGAGATGACCGTAAAGGGTGGAGAAGACTCATGGGGTAGTGTTCTACTTGAGATGATTACTGACCACACAATGACACAATGGATCCAAGAGAACACCAGGTATAGAAATGAAGAAGAACCATCGAGACTAGACCTAATATTCACATCAGAACCTGAAATAGTGGAAAAGATAGAATACCAGGCACCAATAAGCAAAAGTGACCACATATTGATAGAACTAGAACTAAATGAGAAAAAATACATGAAAAGAAATGAACAATATAGAAAAGGAAGATTGATGTATGAAAAAGCAAATTTTGATCAAATAAGAGAATTCTTTCAAAATGAAAACTGGGAAAGAATATACAAAGAAAATACAACAGTAGAAGAGAAATGGAATATTTTGACAAAAATATATAAAAAGGGAGTAGAAAAGTATGTCCCAAGACAAAAACATGAAAAAGAATATATAAAGTACTGGTACAATAAAAGTTGTAGGGAGATAAAAGAGAAGAGAGACAAAGCTTGGGCCAAATGGAAGAAAAACAAAAGACCAGAAAAATGGAAAATATATACTTGTTATAGAAATGAATATGTACAAGCGTGCAGAGAGGAAAAGAGAAAATATGAAAAAGATGTCATAGAAAAGTGTAAAGATCAACCAAAACTATTCTACAGATTTGTAAACAACAAACTGAAAAACAAACAAGATTTGGAGAAATTAAGACAAGGAGGAATTGAATGCACAGAGGAAATTGAAATGGCGGAAATTATGAACAAACATTTTAAATCTGTGTTTACAAGGGAGAACATACAACCTGAAGAGATTGAATGGAAAGAGAAAGTCCTCCCTATGAAAGAAATAGAAGTAACAAAGAATGAAATATTGAAACACTTGAGTAATCTTGATGTCAGAAAATCGCATAGACCAGATGAAATGGCAAACTGGATTTTGAAAGAATGCAGGAATGAACTGGCAGATATAATACATAGCATAATAATCAGTTCATTGAAAGAAGGTAAAGTTCCAGAAGATTGAAAAAAAGCAAATATAGTACCTATATATAAAGGGGGAAATAAAGAAGACCCTAACAACTATAGGCCAGTCTCTCTAACAAGTACAATAGCAAACATTTGTGAAAGAATTGTCAAAAATAGATGGGTAAAATATTTAGAAAAAAACAACGTGCTAAATCCAAGACAATTTGGATTCAGACAAGGACGATCATGAGTCACCAATTTAATATGTTTCTATTCAAGGCTAATAGATATAATACAAGAAAGAGATGGATGGGCTGATTGCGCATTTCTAGACCTAAAAAAAGCTTTTGACAAAGTACCACATAAAAAGTTGCTTAAGAAATTAGAAACTGAAGGAGGAATACAGGACAAACTACTAAATTGGATGGAAGACTTTTTGCAAGAAAGAAAAATGAGAGTAGTAATAAGAGACCAACACTCAAAATGGGATGAAGTAATAAGCGGTGTTCCACAAGGAACAGTTCTGGCCCCAATAATGTTTGCTATATATATTAATGATATGGAGGAAGGAATTGAAAGCTATATGAGCTTCTTTGCAGATTATGCAAAACTATTGAAAAAAGTGAACACGGAAGAAGATTGTGAATCACTACAGAGAGATCTAAACAAAGTACAGGAATGGAATAGGAAGTGGGAAATGGAGTTCAATACAAAGAAGTGTAGTATAATGGAATTTGGAAAAAGTAAAAACAGAATAACAGGATCATATAAATTGGGAGAAGAAAGAATAAAAAAGTGGAAAATGAAAAGGACCTGGGAGTCATTGTTATGAATAATGTCACCTGAGAAACATATAAATAAGATTTTTGGAGAAACCTATAATTTAATAAGAACAATCAAAGTTGCATTTACATATCTGGATGAAGAAATGGTGAAGAAAATTCTAATCACCCTGATAAGACCAAGATTGGAATATGCGGCAACGATATGGTCACCAAGTACAAAAAAATGTATAAAAAAAACTTGAAAGAATACAAAGAGCAATTACAAAATTGGCACCTACACTCTCAAAACTATCATATGAAGAGAGACTAGCAAAACTTGAGCTACAGACACTAGAGCAAAGAAGAGAGAGAGGAGATTTGATAACTATTTACAGAATCATGAAAGGCATAGAAATTACTGATAGAGAGAATCTGATAAAATGGGATGACAGAAATACAAGAGGACATGGAAAGAAAATAAAAAAGGATAGCTATAGAAGAGACCTGAAAAAGAACAGCTTTCCTCACAGAGTAATAGACAGTTGGAACAAGTTAGATGAGAAAGTGGTGTGTGCAAAAACAATACATGAATTTAAAAATAGTTTAGATAAAATGAGACATGAAGACGGGACCCACGAGCATAGCTCCCCTTTCCGTAAAATACAACTAGGTAAATACAACTAGGTAAATACACACACACACACTTACATTTCCTGCATATCTCTGTCTCTCTCTCTGTCATTTTTTATATCTATTTCTATTTCTATTATTCTCAGCGTCTCCTTCTCATTAACATCACGGGTCAGAAGGCTGGAGGCTGACTTTCTTGCCAAGTTGGTCCAGAGCCCCAGGATAACTGAGCTGAGTCAGAGCCTTGTGACAGCTCTGGGACGGTTGGGTACTTTTATCCACTCCGATACCTGGCTGGCACAGGCGGCAGGGATCCTGGACTCCTTCAAGCTCACCAGCACTCTCCTTGAGAAAAGTAGGGACTCTCCACATCCAGAGTTCAAGCCCCCACCACCATGGCTGTCGATACCTGCAACTTTCGTTGTCACAAAGCTTCCCAATAAGAAGAAGTTATGTGACCAGGAGAGAGTACGAGCGCAGGCCCTACAAGGCGTCCGCGCACTGTCGAGACCTGGAACGGCGGTCTATTACACGGATGGCTCCGTAGACCCCAACAGGCCTCGCAGTGCGGGGGCTGCTTTTGTGACGGATGGTTTGACCTACGGCAGGAGAGTATCTGATCATGCGTCCACTCTCCAAGCTGAGGCCATAGCGGTCCAAGGAGCGTTAGAGCATGCTCTAATATCTCGAGCTGGTCCTGTGGTGATCCACACGGACTCACAGTCCTTGCTAGGCAGTTTAGAATCGATACAGCCCAGCGACAATGTACGCCTACTGACCTCCATCCTAGCACTCCTGCTGAAGCTGCATCAGCAAGGCAGGAGTGTTACGCTCAACTGGGTGCCAAGCCACGTAGGCGTCCCAGGTAATGAGTTAGCCGACGCCGCAGCAGAAGCGGCGCGCAAAAGACCTGAAGTCGATGTTGTCGTCCCTCTCAGCAGAAATCAGTTGCGTCTACGCACCAGGGCTCTTAACCAGGTACAACGGTTCCTCGAGCACAGACTGGAGGCAGAGGTGTCAGAGAGGGCGAGGTGGTACAGGGCAGTCACAGACTACGAGCCCCTTGTACTTCCTCGCTCCACACCTAGAAAAGTGGAAACTCTGCTCTTCCGTCTGCGGCTGGAGGACCGTTGTTTCTGGGAAATCAAGACTAATTCCACACCTGAAGAGAGAAGATGCCGCCATTGCAGCCACCCCGAAGCCACCTTGAACCACTACCTCAAGCATTGCCCCGCAACTGCTTTTCTGAGGAGAGGGCCTCCGACAACATCTGAGGGTCTTGTGCGCCGCCTATGCAGCCACTTAAGTCAGTTTGAACTGCGTCGGCTGGTGGAGTGTCAGCCCCCCCTTTAAATATTATATATACATGTCTCTGTTCGGAAGGGTGAATTCATAGCGATGTGCATACGTATATTGCATACGTATGCACATCTAATGTATGTATGAGTGTGTGTGACCAAGGCCACACACGCTCATGCATTGAATCATCCCCCCTTTAATTTCAATATATATATGCTTATTGTCAGGAAGGGTGTATTCATGGTGATGTGCATACGCATATTGCATGCGTATGCACATCCAATGTATGTATGAGTGTGTGTGGCCAAGGTCACACACACTCATACATTGGATCACCCCCCTCCCCTTTTCTTACATTATATTTACGAAGATGTCACCACTTACCATCCAATTCAGCTATATTGAGAAGGGTGCATTCACGGAGATGTGCATGCACATTCTTATGCGTGTGCACATCTTGTGTATGTATGAGTGTGTGTGGCTGGGCCCACACACACTCGTATGTACAATCACCCACCAAACGGGCTCACACCCAAAGCCCGTGGGAGCCTCTCTCCCAAATTAAACACACACAAGTCTCCTTCTCCCTTTCTCCATCTCACTCCCCCTCTCCCTCTCACATTCCTCCTTGTAAGAGGCCGGTAGTTGTACGAATGGAAATGAGCCTGCCTGCTCGCCTGCTGTTTTGATAACATTGAGGTGACGCTATGTCTATGTAAACACACCGACGGTGGTGACTGTTTTTTAATCGATGATGTAATCAAAACTCTGTAAGCGCAGGTTAGCTTCGTTTGACTAATGCTGAGGTAAACGATATTGCTAGTGGCATTGTAATGGCTTTCCGGATTGGTGCAAGGTGAAGGAGAAAAAAACTATTGGTGCATGAATTCAAAGTCACGCCCATAAGGAGTGACATTTATTTGAAAAGTCGCCGGAGATTGGATTAGAAAAATTAGTGACGTCAAACGAAGGTAGCTTAGCGTAGGATACGGGATCTCGTCAGACGATCTAGAGAGACGATCTGGGGAGACGATCTAGGGAGACGATCGAGAGAGACGATGTAGAGACGAGAGAAAGAGATCCTGAGTGTAACAAGAAGGTGAAATTACAGTGAAAGAAGAAAGAAAATTCACCACCCTTTTATTAACCCAAAGGACGAGAGAACTAGGCACGGGGCCTAGAAAATAGTGAGACTACAGGAAATACAAGGCATTGGGCCTACTGCTTAAGAGGAACTTGAATATTTAGTGAAACTCACGTAACGAAGGCAAGGGGCCTTGAGACGAGTGGTATTACAAGTCAATTATACGTGTAATGGTCGACGACCGACAGCGGTGGTGACAGTGGTGACAAGGGGTGGTGAAAGTGGTGAACAGCGGTGCGACGAACGAACTGAGTGTTAAACACCTCCGAAGAGAAGTGGCACAAGAAGTCTACGGGAACAAGACAACCAAAATCAAGAGTGTATTAGTTCCAAGGACGAATACGAGAGAAATCTACAACTTCAAGTAACTGCTACGATGGGAACAAGCATTCTTCAAGATTCTTCAAGGTGATCATCATCTACAAGGCGGTCTTCAAGGCAGAGTGTGTGATGGAGGAGGAACAACGTCGTTGACGAATGACAAGGCCGTAGAAGGACGTCAAGAGAGAAATTGACATCACGAAGCGACATCGCAAGCAGCCAGGATAAAGCAAGGTATTAGTATGAGTACCTCTCAGAATTCTAACGTGTTGAGACACGAAATTCACACATCAAATACAAATATTCCAAAATTCACAGGAGAGTCTAACACATATGGGGTTAACAAATTCCTCAACCTCATAGACACTCTTATAGTAAGTAAAAACATTACCAATGATATCCGTAAGATTGAGATTCTTAAGGAGAATATAGATCCAGAGCATGGAAGGGCGAGGTTTGTCATTAACTTCCAGCAAATGGAAGAAATTAATCAATATGATAATTACAAGAAGGCCTTTCTCAAACATTTCATGTCCAAATGTGATCAGGATCCTATTAGATCATTGGTAAAAATGATTAAGGAAGTTAGGACAAGTGAAACTGACACAGAGTACTTAGCTAGATTAGATAGATGGTCAAAAGACATGAATTCTATCTTGAAAGATTCAGACTGGATAGAAAGATCTAGTGAGAAGATGAAAATCTCACAGGTAATCAAATTGATTACATTTAGCTTATTGGCAAAGAATTCTGATGACTTAACAGCAGAAAGGCTGTACAAGGATCTAAAATCAAATATAAGTTTAGGAGAAGTAGATTATCTTCTTCAAGGATACAGTGAGACCAGAACAATAAACCCATATGTAATGCCTATAAATCAACATAGCCAATATAGGAACTCTAGAGAGTTTAAGAAAACAGAAGTAGGACATAGGCGGCATGCTAGAAGTCCATCTAGGGATAGGGATACCAGAATCCTATGTTTTAATTGTAATGCATGGGGACACAAAGCACAAGAATGTTTTTATGGGATTATTTGCAGAAATTGCAAATACGAAGGTCACAATGAGTATCAATGTAGGAACCCTCCATTCTGTATTTATCATAATAAAATCGGACACAGAACTCATGAGTGCCGGAATTTTCGGGTACCCCCAGGGCTAAGAGGAAAACCCCCAGACACAGAATAAACAATTTCAGACCTCCCCATATATATACCGATAGGCGGTATTGTGTTAAATATGGGAATGCAAGAGAGATGAAAGAAACTGACAAACTGATAATTACTGTTGGTAAAACTTCTGTAGGACCTCTCATTGCGGGTAAAGTGTTCAATAAGCCTATTCAAATTTTTATTGATACAGGGTCTGTGGTTAATGTAATTACTAGTAAAGTTTTAAACCAGTTGAACCCAGGAGTGAAAATGTTGGAACCAATCCGTTACACATTGCAAGGTGTAACTGGAAATCAGTTAAAAACATTAGGTAAGATTGAGCTAGAAGTTGCCTTGTATACAAATGAACAATTGTACATCCCAGTGATAGTGGTAGAAGAGTCTGTTTTTCCAGGAGATTTATTGATAGGATTTGCAACTATGAGAAAAGAAAACATGGCAATTTGTCCTGCTGACTTAGGAATTTTAGTGAAGTCACAGTTAATCCCATTCTTAAATCAACCAGACCTAAGACCAGTGACAGGAATCAATGAATCCTTAGATAACATTTCTATCTTAGATAGCGTGACCGAGCGGTCCAACCCTACAGAAAGTAAAACAATTTGTGAACCCAACTCAGAAGTTCAGGAAATCTCAGAGATTACTAAATTATCAACCACAGATGCCTTGAGAATTGCAGATTGCGGATTAACAAGGTCGACATTGTTACATCCCATGTCAATTAATAAGGTTGAAGTGTGTTTGAAAGGAATCAATGTAGACTCTGAAGTAATTACAGTCCCAGAATCAGTTAAACTTAAAGGATTGAAGTGGGACTCAGGGATTTATAAGACAAATAAGAACAGAGTAGAAGTATTAGTAATTAATACTATGAATAAAGAGATAGTTTTAAAGAAAGGTACACAAATAGGATGTATTCAGGTGTGTACTAAACCTATTAAGATTTTAAATGAGAATAGTGAGGAGATAGAATTACCAACTTCATCAATTTGTTCAGTTCAAGAAGGAATAGACTTAAGAAATAGATATAAAGAATTATTACAATCAACTGATTGCCCTGAGTTGGATGAAGCTTTATTTGCTTTGCTTATGAAACATAAAAAAGCAATTGCTTTGCCGGGGGACGCCTTAGGCAAAACAACTGTTTTAAAACATCACATTAAGTTAAAACCAGGAACACAACCTATCTACATACCAGCCTACAGAGTTCCTCACTCTAAATTAGCTGTAGTAGATAAACTCATCACTGAAATGCTATCACAGGATATTATTGAACATAGTAAAAGCGAGTGGAATTTTCCGTTGATCTTAGTACCAAAGTCTGATGGGACTATGCGACCAGTTATTGATTACAGGGAATTGAATAAACACACCATTCGTGACAGGTTACCATTACCCATTATCGGTGACATTTTGAGAAGTTTGGGAACTGAGAATAGATATTTTAGTACTATAGATATCAAATCAGCTTTTTGGCAAATAGAATTGCATGAAGATTCAAGAGAGTTCACAGCATTTTCTACTACAACAGGACATTATGAGTTCAAGAGAATGCCATTTGGGTTATGTAATAGTCCATTAACTTACATGAGATTAATGAATACTATTCTAGATGGATTGTTAGGAAACACTGCCAGTGTATTTCTAGATGACATTTTAATAGTTTCTCAGACTGCAGTGGAGCACTTTAAGAAATTAGATTTGATATTCTCAAGACTAGGAGAAGCTGGGTTAAAAGTAAAACTTGAAAAATGTAAGTTCTTGCAAGACAGTGTCATTTACTTAGGACATAAGATAGACAGACACGGGCTGAGTACAGTAAATTCAAAGGTGGACGCTGTCAAGAATTTTCCAGTTCCGACCAATATAGACAAGGTTAGGAGCTTTTTGGGATTAACAGGATATTATAGAAAATTCATTCAAAGTTATGCTGACATTGCTAATCCACTAAGTTCATTGTTAAGAAAGGACTCAAAGTTCATGTGGGGACCTGCGCAACAGCAAGCTTTTGACAAGTTGAAAGATAAACTCACGAGTTCACCTATTTTAATTTTTCCCGACTATGAAAAATAATTTATTCTATGTACTGATGCGTCTGACATAGGGTTAGGAGGCATACTAATGCAAGAGAGAAATGGAACTTTAAAACCCATAGCTTACACATCCAGACTTTGTAATAGTGCGGAGAGAAATTATTCTATAACTGAAAGAGAAACTTTAGCAGTAATTTATTCATTAGAAAGTTTTAGGGATATGATACTAGGGTATCCCATCAGAGTCTGGACTGATCACACAGCTATTCAGAACTTATTTAAGCATAAGAATCTTAGAGGCAGACTTGCTAGATGGTTTGCGATACTTCAGTGCTATGAAGTTCAATTTGAATATATTCCGGGTAGAAGGAATGTAGCAGATCCACTTTCTAGAAACATTAGTCAACCAATGACTGGGACCGGGTTGATTAATTTTGTTTGTAGTATAGAAGAATTAGTAACTTTAGATGAAGAAATGCTAATAAGAGAACAGAGAGATGATGAGACATGTGATTCAATAATCAAGCATTTGATGAACCCAAGAGGAGATCCTCCAAAGCTACCAAAGGGGTATAAGATAGAGGAATTTCATTTGATTAATGGAATATTGTATAGGAAAACATTTGTAAATGGGAAAGATATTTCTAGAGGTCAAGTAAATCAGTTGGTTATACCACAAACTCTGGTAAATGAGATATTGAAGTTATTTCATGATACTGATTGTAGTTCACATCCTGGAAAGGATAAAACTTATAGACAAGCACAACTTAAATACTTTTGGCCAGGAATGAATAAAACTATATATGATTATATAGAAAAGTGTGTAAAATGTGTAAAGGTGAAGGGAAATACACCAAAACCTGCTCCTATACTCACCTATCCCATTCCACAGAAACCTTGGGAAAGAGTTCACATGGATACATTGGAATTACCAATGTCCGAGAACGGCTTTAAATACCTATTTGTTGCTATTGATTATTTTTCAAGATTTTGTATATTACAACCCATAATCAATAAGAAAGCTGAAACTATTGCTTCCGTAATCTATGACCAGATAATCTGTAACTTTACTACACCTAACATCCTAGTTTCAGATAATGGGACTGAATTTAATAACAAAATCTTGGAAAATCTATGTAGTGTATTCCACATCAAGAAAGTCAATATACTCGTTAACCATCCCCAAAGTAATGGAGTAGTAGAAAGGTTAAACAAAAAGATAATTATATGTCTTAGAACCCTAATAAGTCCTCATAGTGTAACTTGGGATACTTGGATTCCTTGTGTTATGTGTACCCTGAACAATCAAATTAATGTAGCAACTGGGGATACACCTCATTTTATAATTTTTGGGGAGGACAAAACTCTGCCATATGAAATGCTGACTGCAGAGCAAAAACCCATATATAATATGGATGATTATATATCCAATAGGATAAATACTCTTCAAAGTATTCACCAAAGAGTTAGGAAACATATGCAGGTGTATTCACAAGAGATGAAGGAACAACAACACAAAATAGCTCATAAACTAGAACTGAAAATTGGAGAATTAGTAATGGTCAAACTAACCTTACCCAATAATAAACTTTCACCAAGGTACACTGGTCCATATAGGGTAATTGATTCTGCAGGTGGAAACAAGTTTAAACTTAAACATTTAGAATCAAGAGAAGAATTGATAGGACATTTAGATGACATAAGGAAAATTAGCTTGCAGATCTATGAAGATGATTATAGTAATACTTTGTGCATAAATATTAATAACCCTGGAGAATATGGAGAATATTATAATGGTATTTTTCAAGAGTTGAACATTAATCTTGATGTATTTTACAGATAGTATTGACCATTTGTATTGTATTTGGGATGGGAGACCTAAACAACTGGAACTTGGTGTCAAGCAGATACATGGAAACCTAAAACCTAGGATCTGCTGTGGTCAGACTGGGAACCTTAAGGACCTCTCATCTGAGTACACACATGAGTATTGTGACAATTTGAAAGTAATAAGACTGTCTTTGAAAATGAAGTGTGTTGGAAATAATATTGAACAAGAAGAGACACTCAAACTCTAGATTAGTGTGTTTTGCAAATTAATTGCTATTGAAAAGATGATAAACCCTTCAAATTTGAAAGTTAGTGCTCATAGTGAATTTTCTAATTAATTACGTCCTTTCTGTAGACAATCTAAGAGAAAGCATGATCTCTTTTGTGTTCCGAGAAGCTTCGCATGAATTCTCTGGTTAGGAATATGTCTGTTATGAACAATTGTCATTACCAACGAATTTTGGTAGACCAGATCCCTCATTGTAACATACAAGGATCTCATTACCTGTTTTTCCCTAACAAGACAAAGGTATCAATAAATTGTCCCGGGTTGAGTCCTAAATTGGATTTGGTTGAAGGTCTTGTCTCTATTCAAGATAACTGCGAATTGCATGCAGACACTATTTCCACCATTTCTAATACCCTTAATACAATGCATTTAACCGATGACACCTACATTTCAACCTTCAACTTCACATTGCCTGAAAACTCTCCTCCCTTGAAAATTAAGAGAAGACCATTGTCAAGATCTCCCTCAAATGATTTACATATACTACCAATCCTTATCATACCCTTACTTTCAGTGTTAGTGGCAGCACTGATTGCCTTTGTTGTATTCCGGAGATTGGCTCTGTCAAAGCAAATCAACCATGTAACCGCTTAATTCAATACCTTATATATATTGACATGCATGTTATTCACATTTATAGGTATTATGTTTATGTATTATTCCCAATTTATTGCATGAATGATGTATTTTGGAGGGTAGCTTAACAATTACGCAAGGGTAGATTAGCTTATTCTAGAAATATATTAGCAAGCCCTGTAAGAGGGAAATAAGAAATTGGTCGGGACGACCAAGGGTAGCTGCCGAGCCCTGTAAGAGGCCGGTAGTTGTACGAATGGAAATGAGCCTGCCTGCTCGCCTGCTGTTTTGATAACATTGAGGTGACGCTATGTCTATGTAAACACACCGACGGTGGTGACTGTTTTTTAATCGATGATGTAATCAAAACTCTGTAAGCGCAGGTTAGCTTCGTTTGACTAATGCTGAGGTAAACGATATTGCTAGTGGCATTGTAATGGCTTTCCGGATTGGTGCAAGGTGAAGGAGAAAAAAACTATTGGTGCATGAATTCAAAGTCACGCCCATAAGGAGTGACATTTATTTGAAAAGTCACCGGAGATTGGATTAGAAAAATTAGTGACGTCAAACGAAGGTAGCTTAGCGTAGGATACGGGATCTCGTCAGACGATCTAGAGAGACGATCTGGGGAGACGATCTAGGGAGACGATCGAGAGAGACGATGTAGAGACGAGAGAAAGAGATCCTGAGTGTAACAAGAAGGTGAAATTACAGTGAAAGAAGAAAGAAAATTCACCACCCTTTTATTAACCCAAAGGACGAGAGAACTAGGCACGGGGCCTAGAAAATAGTGAGACTACAGGAAATACAAGGCATTGGGCCTACTGCTTAAGAGGAACTTGAATATTTAGTGAAACTCACGTAACGAAGGCAAGGGGCCTTGAGACGAGTGGTATTACAAGTCAATTTTACGTGTATTGGTCGACGACCGACAGCGGTGGTGACAGTGGTGACAAGGGGTGGTGAAACTCCTCCCCTCCCCTCCCTTTCCTTTTCCATCTCCCTCTCATTCTCCCTTCTCCTCTTCCTTCTTCATCTTCATCTCCTTCTCATTCTCCCTCTTTCCTTCCGTTCATGTTCCTCTTTCGTCCCCTCCCCTCCTCTTTTCTTTTCTCTTTCAATCTCTGTCACTTTCGTTTTCTGCATCTCTCTATCTATCCCTCTGTTATTCTTTATATCTATTTCAATTTCTATTTTTTCAGTGTCTCCTTCTTCCTTTCTCTCTCCATCTCACTTCCCCTCTCCTTCTCCCCTTCCTCCTTTTCTGCATATCTCTATCTCTCTCTCTCTCTGTGTTATTTTTCATATCTATTTATATTTCTACTTTTTTCAGTGTCTCCCTCTCCCTTTCCCTCTCCCTTCCCTCTCTTCCTTCTTCATCTTCCTCTCCCTCTCATTCTCCCTCTTTCCTTTCCTTCACTTTCCTTCCCCTCCCCTTCCCCATTACTTCCTCCCTTCTTCATCTCAATCTCCCTTTTCCTCCCCATCTTCCTCTCCCTCTCCCCTCCTTCTTCCCTCACTATCGCCTTGTCTTTCTTCTCTCTCACTCACTCAGACTTCGCTCAATCTCATTCTCTCTCTCCCTCAGCTGAGGCATTCTAGGATTTGTGCAAATCATGCCTCAAACTT
>NC_134811.1:11011482-11018982 GCF_046742065.1 Oratosquilla oratoria
GCTTACGATAGGGTAGACAGGAAGGCACTGTGGGAGGTTATGCAGATATATGGGATAGGAGGAAAGCTTCTAGGAGCTGTCAAGAGTTTTTATGAGAGTAGTAGAGCTTGTGTCAGGATTAGAAATGGAGAGAGTGAGTGGTTCGAGGTAAAGGTGGGACTTCGTCAGGGATGCGTTATGTCGCCCTGGCTGTTCAACTTATACATGGATGGGGTAGTGCGAGAGGTAAATGAAAGGGTAGTGGGTCAGGGATTGGAGATGGTTAAAGAAAATGGAGAAAAGTGGGAGGTGAGCCAGCTGTTGTTTGCGGACGACACTGCGCTTGTAGCAGGATCGGAGGAGGGATTGAGGAAGTTGGTGACAGGGTTTGAGAGAGTTCTGCTTGTCTGGCACACTACTTCCAAGACAAGCAGAACGATAAAAGACATCACGAAAACGAAAATACACAACAACCATACACCGGGCACCAAAGCCGGTATTTATCGTATTCCGTGTTCAGGATGTGATAAAGTTTACATCGGAGGAACGTCACGCGACCTGAATACACGAATACGTGAACACCGTTACGACGTCAGGCATGATGTCACCACCAATGCATGTGTGACACATAGAAACAAGGAAAACCATCTTATGGACTGGAAGAATGCAGAGCTGCTGATACGAAAACCAGACAAAATCCGCAGGAAGTGTTTAGAAGCAGCAATCATTCAAGGAACGAACACTATTGAACAAAACAGGGGCATGTTTAACATCTCGCCCCACATAATTCCCCTAATACCCATGGCCAGCAATTTTTTTTATATATTTAAATCCACCCTTTGTGAACATTTCGCCCACGGACGTTTGGGCCAGCATTCTCAACCTTTCCCAGTGTTCCATCCCCACCCCCTTCTCCTCCCCCTCTTCCTCTTCCTTCCCCCCTCCTTCTTCTTTTCTCTCCCCGTTCCCTCCTTTTCCCTTATATAATCTCAAGCATGTGTATCTCAACTTGTACTTGAAAAAGCTGTAATAAGCGAAACGTCGTACAAATAAAGGCTCCGTCCTCATATGGTGTTTAACTCGTCAATCTTGTCGGCAACTGCCACTTTCATGAAAACTGTGTAGTATGGTTGTCCTTACCCCCATAGGTCTAATTCCCTTGGGAATATCAGCACTGAGGTAAGATGGACTCAGGTCGGCGCAACAAAACGACGTTACTTCCAACCCCTGCGATGGTGAAATAACATAAATTTCCTGAGCAGTTCAAAGGGTAAAATAACCTAAAGTTAACAATGGTGCCCACTTTGGAGAAAATTTGCCACCCCTCTGATGTTGCCATTATGTCGCAACTTGTGGTAAACACTCCCCAAGTCTTGTTGGTCACTGAACTTGTTGGATAACTGTCCCCTCGTTTCAATTTGCACGATTCACTGGATCGGCATCGGCAGAATAGAGGACTACATCATATGTCATGGCACTAAATGTAGGCTGCCTGCCTTAAGCGTTGCGCGGCGGGGTCAGCAGGTTGAACAATGGAGGCAGGGGACCACAAACGAACGTCGCTGCCGCACTCTGTGTGTGTGTGTGTGTATTTACCTAGTTGTATTTACCTAGTTGTATTTTACGGGAAGGGGAGCTATGCTCGTGGGGTCCCGTCTTCATATCTCATTTTATCTAAACTATTTTTAAATTCATGTATTGTTTTTGCACACACCACTTTCTCATCTAACTTGTTCCAACTGTCTATTGCTCTGTGAGGAAAGCTGTTCTTTTTAAAATCTCTTCTATAGCTGTCTTTTTTTATTTTCTTTCCGTGTCCTCTTGTATTTCTGTCATCCCATTTTATCAGATTCTCTCTATCAGTAATTTCTATGCCTTTCATGATTCTGTAAATAGCTATCAAATCTCCTCTCTCTCTTCTTTGCTCTAGTGTCTGTAGTTTAAGTTTTTGTAGTCTCTCTTCATATGATAGTTTTGAGAGTGTTGGTGCCAGTTTTGTAATTGCTCTTTGTATTCTTTCAAGTTTTTTTATACATTTTTTTGTACTTGGTGACCATATCGTTGCTGCATATTCCAATCTTGGTCTTATCAGGGTGATTAGGATTTTCCTCACCATTTCTTCATCCAGGTATGTAAATGCCACTTTGATTGTTCTTATTAAATTATAAGTTTCTCCAAAAATCTTATTTATATGTTTCTCAGGTGACATATTATTCATAACAATGACTCCCAGGTCCTTCTCATTTTCTACTTTTTTTATTCCTTCTTTTCCCAAATTATATGATCCTGTTATTCTGTTTTTGCTTTTTCCAAATTCCATTATACTACACTTTTTTGTATTGAACTCCATCTCCCACTTCCTACTCCATTCTTGTACTTTATTTAGATCTCTCTGTAGTGATTCACAATCTTCTTCAGTTTTCACTCTTTTCAGTAATTTTGCATCATCTGCAAAGAAGCTCATATAGCTTTCAATTCCTTCATCCATATCATTAATATATATAGCAAACATTATTGGGGCCAGAACTGTTCCCTGCGGGACACCGCTTATTACTTCATTCCATTTTGAGTGCTGATCTCTTATCACTACTCTCATTTTTCTTTCTTGCAAAAAGTCTTCCATCCAATTTAGCAATTTACCTTGTATTCCTCCTTCATATTCTAATTTCTTAAGCAACTTCTTATGTGGTACTTTGTCAAAAGCTTTTTTTAGGTCTAGAAATGCACAATCAGCCCATCCATCTCTTTCTTGTATTATATCTATTAGCCTTGAATAGAAACATATTAAATTGGTGACGCATGATCGTCCTTGTCTGAATCCAAATTGCCTTGGATTTAGTACGTTGTTTTTTTTCCAAGTATTTTACCCATCTACTTTTGATAATTCTTTCACATATTTTTGCTATTGTACTTGTTAGAGAGACTGGTCTATAGTTGGTAGGTTCTTCTTTATTTCCTCCTTTATATATAGGTACTATATTTGCTTTTTTCCAATCTTCTGGAACTTTTCCTTCGCTTATTATGCTATGTATTTTGTCTGCCAGTTCATTCCTGCATTCTTTCAGAATCCAGTTTGCTATTTCATCTGGCCCATGCGATTTTCTGACATCAAAATTACCCAAGTGTGTCAATATTTCATTCTTTGTTACTTCTATTTCTTCCATAGGGGGGACTTTTTCCTTCCACTCAATCTCTTCAGGTTGTATATTTTCCCTTGTAAACACTGATTTAAAATGTTTGTTCATAATTTCTGCCATTTCCATTTCCTCAGTGTATTCAACTCCTCCTTGTCTTAATTTCTCTAAGAATTTTTTGTTTTTTCAGTTTATTGTTTACAAATCTGTAGAACAGTTTTGGTTGATCTTTACACTTTTCTATAACATCTTTTTCATATTTTCTTTTTTCCTCTCTGCACTTTTGTACATATTCATTTCTATAACCAGTATATATTTTCCATTTTTCAGGTCTTCTGTCTTTTTTCCATCTGTTCCAAGCTTTGTCTCTTTTGTCCTTTAACTCCCTACAACTTTTGTTGTACCAGCATTTTACATATTCTTTTTCTTGTTTTTGTCTTGGGACATACTTTTCCACTCCTTTTTTGTAAATTTTTGTCAAAATATTCCATTTCTCTTCCACTGTTGTTTCTTCTTTGTATATTTCTTCCCAGTTTTCTTGTTGGAAGAATTCTCTTATTTTATCAAAGTTTGTTTTTTCATACATCATTCTTCCTTTTCTATATTGTTCATTTCTTTTCATATATTTTTCTTCATTAAGTTCCAGTTCAATCAATATGTGGTCACTTTTACCTATTGGTGTTTTATATTCAATCTTGTCCACTATTCTAGGTTCAGATGTAATTATTAAGTCTAGCCTCGATGGTTCTTCTTCATTTCTATACCTAGTGTTCTCTTGTATCCATTGTGTCATTGAATGGTCAGTAATCATCTCAAGTAGAGCATTTCCCCATGAGTCATCACCACTCTTTACTGTCATTTCTTCCCAGCAGATTTCTTTGCAATTAAAGTCGCCCATCATAACTATTCTTCCTCCGTCTTCCATTATTTTAGTTAATGCTATCTTTGTGTCCTCTAACATACTTTTATGTTCACTCTCCTCCCATGAGGCTGTTTTCGGAGGCACATAATTGATCACAAATTTTCTGCTCTTCTTATCTCGGTCTTCCACTTCGATCATAATCATCTCTACTGTATTCTTTCCATATATGACACCTTTCACGTTTATATCCTTCTTAGTCAGGAACATAACTCCACCCCCTTGTTTTTTCTCTCTGTTTCTAATCCAATAATTGTATGTATCATGTCCTACACTGTTGGGTGGTAGTGGGCCTTTTAATTTTGTTTCTACAATTCCCATTATGTCCGGTTCTTTTTCTTTCAAATAATCATTCAGTTCATTCAATCCTGTTATCAATCCATCTATATTTGTGTAAGACACTCTTAGTTTTCTGCCACTTCCATTGTATTCTCTGTTTCCCTTATGTTTTTCTTTAGTATGTCGAACTGCTTTATTTTCATGTTCACTACTCTCCAATAGAATCTCTCTTTCTCTGACTCCGTTCTTTCCTCGTTTTTTGCCTTAGCTTCAATTCTTTTCTGCTTTTCTGCCTCTCTTTCCTCCTTATTCATTTCTCTTTTTATCCATACCTTTTTATATTGATCATTTGTTGCTAGTTTCCCTGTCTTGGATAGAATTTTCTCTGCTGTTGTTTGTGACCTGAATTTAATCTTAATTGGTCTGGTCTTATCTGTACTATATTTTCCGAGTCTGAATTTTTCCTCAATTTCCTTTATAATTTCTGGTTCATCTTCCTGGACTAATTTTAATAAACTGCTTACTCTTTCATTTTCCTCCTTGATTCTTGCAGTTCTATCTGGGTTATGTTTCTCTTCCATTCCTAATATAATTATACATTTCTTTTTGTCAGCTAATTCTCTTACTATATTCTCCTTCTGTCTCATCACTTTAATAACTGAGTCTTCATTATGTTCTTTCAATTGCTGTTTGACAATGTCAGTGAATGAAACCTTATTCCCTTCTTGAGTTATTCTCCAATTTTTAGCTTCTGTAGCTAGTTTCTCTCTGTTTTCATTACTATTCTTCTTCAATTTCTCATTCTCCTCCTTTACATTTCCTAACTGTCTTTTTAGGTCCTCTATTTCTTCAGTTAAGTTTCTGTTAGCCTTCTCTAGTTGTTCCAACCTTTCAATTCTTTGAAAAATGGAGTCTACGTTACCTAACTTACGCTCCAAGTCCTCGATCACCTTATCAACTCTCTCCTCTAGTCTTATCAGTCGGGGGGTTGTGTCCCCCCCACCCTCTTTAAATCCCTGGAACATATTCTCGTCACTTTCTTCTGTATTGCTCCTCTCTATACTTCTAATCTTTACATTTTTATTAGACATTTGATCCTCGCTAAGTCTTTTGTTTACCTTCCGCTTGTCTGGCTGGTCAAAGTCTACTCCCTCCTCATTTCCTTCCATTTCCCTCAGTAATCCCTCCCCTTTTCCTCTTTCCCTACGTTCCCACTACTCCACGAGCAATTTCCCCCCCACCCTGCAAAAACACTAGGCACTTCTCTTTGCGTTGGGATCCACAGACTTCACTTTTCTTCAGAACGTCTTCTAAGCCGTCCATTCGTTGAAGTGTGTGTGTGTGTGTGTGTGTGTGTGTGTGTGTGTGTGTGTGTGTGTGTGTGTGTGTGTGCGTTTGCGTGCGTGCGTGCGTGTGTTTGTGTGTGTGTGTTTGTGTGTGTGCGTTTGCGTGCGTGCGTGTGTGTGTGTGTGTGTCTGTGTGTGTGTGCGTGCGTATGCGTGTGTGTGTGTTTATTTTTGTGTTGTGGCAACTAAAACAAATATCTTTAATCGTATACTCATTATGTCGCTCCTGAAGTGATTCATACACAAGCACATCACAGAAACACACATATGTATAGGCATATATGTTTTATTCTGTGTACCAAAAATATTCTTTCCCCATATAAGTAAAGTCGGAAGAGATATGGGCAAAGATTATTTTTTCAAGATATTGTATTTCTATCCGTTTTAGTTCGTTTGAAATATCATTCTGGCAGGCACTTTTATTCAGCTGAGGGGATCCCGAAAGCTTGATGGCGACCAGTTGCAGCAGTTACCCAAAGGAATTAAATAATCCACAGCTGCCTCAAAATCCGAAGAGACTACTTGACATGGTTTCAACAGCTTTTAGCGGTAGACCACAGTTGCGGCTGCTCCACACGTCCCCATCAGCCCACGAAGACTTCAAGACCAGCTCTGGTTCAAAGAAGGACCAGGTACAGCTGTCAGACTGCACCGGTTATGGCAATGTTCCAGTAAGCTGGCCCATCAGCCCTCGAGGATTGGCGACGTCCAAAATAAAACGGCCGCTCCACGAAGACTTCAAGACCAGCTCTGGTTCAAAGAAGGACCTGTTACAGCCGACAGACTGCACCGGTTATGGCAATGTTCCTGTATACTGGCCCATCAGCCCTCGAGAACTGACGAAGACGTCCAAAACAGCCGCTCCTGGGCTTTCCATTGTGCTGTGTATGATGATCCCATCCTTTTCCTCTTTCGCTGACGCTTTTAGGACTTAGAACTTTCTACGGTGGCCTTGGCTTCTGACTTTCATTCATGGAGAGTGTCTCACAATTGGGGATTTTTTTTCTTCTTTACAAATTTCCATTTGTATTCTTATACACGTTTTTTATTTTCAATAGTTAAAAAAAACGTGAAAAACGGGCTAGCTCTTCGGGGATAAAGTCTTTTTTTTTTTTTACATAAAATTATGGCCTGTTTTTGGCCTTTTGGAACCTATCTTTTAAGTTCTCTGGGCGCTTTATAATAATGGCCCATCTTCCGTCCGGCCTCTTGATGAATATGAAATTGAATGTGTAGTCTCGAACTCTGATGGCGAGACACTTCATGTTCTACGCCACGTTGAATATGACCCATTGATCAGATTGCAGTAATTCCTCGATGGTGATACTTTCGTTTTTTTTTCCTTGCGCCCGCCGGCAGCCCTTGCAGACGTGTCGGAAGGGTTCGTTGATTGTGGCGCACATTCGATCAGTGCATGACCACGGTTGGGCTTTCCTGGAGGGTGGAGGAGCCCTCGGTATCCCGTTCCGACACGTTTCTTCTGCGTTGCAGTCCTTTTCGTCTTCCTTCTGGTTGGGTAACTGTTCAATATCTTCCAGGGCTTCAGGGCAAAAACCTCTATATATAGACAGAAACTTTCCGCTGTCTTCTTTTTCTTCTTGAGGTTCTTCTGGATCTCTGAAGTCGATAAGGTCTTCTTCTGGGACCTTACGAGGGCTATTCTTGGGCGCACACGCGCATCTGCTCGCGTGGCAGAAATGGGCAACTTGTGATGGGCATTCCGCGGCCTCCAATGCCTCAGGGGAAACGTCCATTATATTCGGCAGAGATCGAGACTCTTCTAATTGTCGTCGGAGGCTTTTTACTTCGGACGTTAGCTTTTCGTTCGTGGTCCTTAATTCCC
>NC_134811.1:11026482-11041482 GCF_046742065.1 Oratosquilla oratoria
CAATCCCGAACAGAACGGAATCGACCACCGAGTCCTGAGACGAAGGTGGCAATTACCCTATGATATTTAGCCACAGGTAAAATGCAGCAGTGACGAATTTGGGACCTCGCAAGCATCAATCAGCCGTGTCATTACTCAAACAATTGATGCACTATCAGAACCAGATATTGTAACTCAGTTTGTAAAATTCCCATTGACTCGCAAAGAAGTGCAAGTAAAACAACCAGAGTTCATGGAAGACTGTAGGTTTCCCGGTGTTGTGGGTACCATAGATGGCACAAACATTAGAATTGGGGCTCCAAGTGTCGATGAACATTTATATGTAAACAGAAAACAATACCATAGCATCAACGTGCTTTGTCATGCCTCCCTCTTATCCTTGTGGTTTAAACTTGGCTTGAATCGCCCATTTATAATTATTTTTTCTCCATAATCACGTTGATCAAGAGGAGTGTTTCCTCTTGCGACCAGTTTGGCTTCCTTTTCTTTTTCTGTGTTTCTTCTGCCATGTCTATGTCCTCTGAAATAATTGTTGAGTCTTCTGTCGGAAGATTTGTCTGTGGCACGGCCGCCTGTACAATGCGCCTTCGTCCAAAAATATCTGTCGTTGGTTAATAAGTACTTCTAAAAACCCATACATACGATATCTATGTGCTATCATGATACTTTATTAATAAATTCTGAACAACTGCATTAATAACACTGTTTTATGTGTGCAATTTTTGATAATACGTCCATTTACATGTTCATAAGCTGCTAACTTCAGCGCTGTTTAGCGGTACTTGACAAACAACTGTTTGCTAGCTAACAGTTGTTAGTTAAGCATTGGTGTATAACTTTTAGTGGTTTTCTGTTAGCTAGCAGAGATTGTTAAGGCTAACAAAAAAGTTTTGTGTATACGGCCCCAGGTCTAACCGTTTGAGCCGTTCTGCGCAGCTTCTGACGTCATCTGGCTGCTTCCGTTTTCTCTTTGTGAAACACTGAAGAAAACTGTGAAACGCCAAGGAAGACTGGAATTATTATATTTCCCCCCGTTATCTCTCTAGCTCATTACTATTATCAGTGTGTGTGTGTGTGTGTGTGTGTGTGTGTGTGTGTGTGTGTGTGTGTTTGTGTGTGTGTGTGTGTGTGCGTGTGTGTATGTGTGTGTGTGTGTATCTATATACTTATATTTTACGGGAAGGGGAAATATTGTTGTGTGTGCTTATATGTGTACACGTTCACATATGTGTTTGTATGTGTGTGTGTGTGTGTGTGTGTGTGTGTGTGTGTGTGTGTGTGTGTGTGCGTGTGTATTTATATACTTGTATTTTACGGGGAGATATCGTCGTGTGTGCTTATATGTGTACATGTTCACATGTGTGTGAGTATGTGTGCGTGTGTGATTCATCTTGGTCTTTTGGATCACGTGTTGGACTCGTGATCGACAGCTATTTCCCTTCCGGAAGAGAGCTCAGAGCTTGTATGTCCGATCTATGAACTTACACGCACACACATCCCCAACTCCCCGCCCACGAGAGTTGGAGTAACGACTCGAAGAGCAGCGATACTGAAAAAATTTAATCCTGGGCAGGATTCGAACCAGATACCGCCGAGATCTCCGAATTATGAGTGTGACTCTCTACCAACCGCGCCACCGTGTCATAAATACACAATGTGGTGTGTGTGTATTTATATACTTGTATTTTACGGGAAGGGGAGATATCGTCGTGTGTGCTTATATGTGTACACGTTCACATGTATGTGTGTGAGTGTGTGTGTGTGTTTACAAACTTGTATTTTACGGGAAGGAGAGATATCGTCGTGTGTGCTTATATGTGTACACGGTCACATGTGCGTGTGTGCGTATTTGCAGGGAAACGATGAAAATTAACATTTGGCTTAATTCCTCTTTGGTTTGAGCCACAACCCTTAATGGCAAAGTAAGCCATATTGTCAAGATCTATATATACCGGTATATATAGATCTTCATTGTCAGAATATAATTAATTGCGTGGAGCGGTGCGAGCGGAGGCAGGAACATATCCATGCGACGAACCAGCTACAACTAACAGCGATGGGACACGCGAACCCCACTTTGAGCAGCCAGGTGACGTCACGGGCCCGCTGCGCCAACACCCTCGAAATTCGGTCGGAAGTGGTTAGACCTGGTATATATAGACCTTGGTTCTTCCCTCCCTCAGTCGAATGAGATCGTCTGGTATGAGCCGCCGGGAAAGCCACGCGTCGCCACACTGAAGAAGTGGACATGTCAACCAGCTCCGAGTTGATTCATATTTACTCCCGTTATCACCAAGCCATTTTAGTCAGATGGTGGAATCCCAAAGTCAGTACGATAGCTACAAAGTATTAATTGATGGATAATACCTGCTATCTGATATATATTAATGTAAATGTGTATTCTGGCCCAGATATACTGGTATACTAACACGAGAGTCCTAATGGACGACGACCACGACATTCGTTGCTGGGGAGGTAGGAAAATAGGGGATTCGTTCGCTAACATACAATTATGTTTAAGTTAAAAAAACGAGATAAGTATATTCTTTAAAATAAACGGCTTCATTTGACGAATTGGTATGGTCATTTCTGGAGTCTTTATTCTAATCAGACGAACCGTATACGAACAAAATACCCCCGGACGAAACACCCGCGAAGAAAACACCCCCAGGCAATCCCCCCTCCCCCTCCCGACGAAACACTCTAATATAATTTGCTCGTGATGGTGGTGGTTATGATTGCGATGTGATGTGATGTAGTGGTAATGATAGTGGTGGTGATGGTGATGATGTCGGTGGTAATGTGATGGTGATGATGGTGGTGATAATGGTGGTGATATTGACAGTGGTGTTGGTCATGACGATGGTAGTGGTAATGATGGTGATGGTGGTGATGATAAGTATGATGATGTGGTGGTGAAATAAATTGTGAAATAGATATTAACGAAATTACAATAAGCAAAACTTTTGTAATAAATTGTTACGTTGTAGTAAAAGTTCTGTTACACTGAAAAAAAAATCAGAAGTACGATATTCGAATTTACTGTCAATGAAGGATAATTAGATATATCTGTGTTGCACAGATATATAAAACGTATAATTTAGATCCACCAAAATGGTGCAAAATAATAGTAATATCTAGTGTGTTTTCACGCACCATCACTGATATTCCATCGAGTGTTGTTATTCACTTTGAAAGAGGGTAAGGAATGTTGACTCCCCTATTTCAAAATGGCAGTGTTTTCTCAAATACATATGAGGAATTTATTCATACAGACCTTCACTGGTATCGTCAGATCAATTTAGAAAATGGACCTCAGAAATTATAAGACTAACTGGCTCTCAAAATATTCGCTAAATGAAGTACTTTATCTTATTAGATTTGTTCCAACTCATTATTCATCCCATACAAATTTGTATACAAGCGAACTAGTCCCCCTCCTCCACCCTACCACTGGGGTCGTCTAACTGGGATGCTTCTCTTCTCTCTCGCTCGTTGCCCAACACGTGGGAGGGACCCCTTTGCTGACTAAAGGCCCTTCCTGCGACCGCCGCTGGTCAATCGCGGTTTTTCTTCGAAAGGTTCTTGTAGCAATATGGAGGAGTGACGCTCTCCAAGCTGACGTCATCACGTGACGACGCAGCTACCCGAAGTGAAGAGATTGTTGGGCCAGGGACAGACAAACCATCTAACCACTGGTGGAGAAAACGTTTAAGACGTTGATTTGCACATGCGCAAGTGTGCACGAGGTCTGTGCATGTACATGAGTGTGCGTGCGTGTGTGTGTTTTCCTAATTGTACTCACATAATTTTAGTATATAGGAAAGGGATATCGCTAGTATGTGTATCTTACTAATTATGATGCCTAACTTCAGAGCCATGTGTGTGTGTGTGTGTGTGTGTGTGTGTGTGTGTGTGTGTGTGTGTGTGTGTGTGTGTGTGTGTGTGTGTGTGTGTGTGTGCGTGTGTGTTTCACCGTGATCTTGCATCACGTGCACCATTCGTGACTGACATTATGTGTAATTCGCCATGACTTGGATCACGTGCTGGACTCGAGATAGACAGCTGGTGGGATGAGAACTTGTATATGGAGTGATCTATGTACGCACATGCGTACACACAGACACACATGCGCGCACATACACGGACACAAACACACACATACACACACACATGAACACAACCATACACACATACGTATATACAAATATACAGACACGAACACACACACACACATATACACGCCCACATCCAAACACGCGCGCGCGCACACACATACACACACACACACATACGAGGACGACTCGTGGCGCAGTGGTTAGAATTCCCGGCTGCAACTACGGCGGCCCGGGTTCGAATCTCGCCCAGGGCTGAAATAATTTCAGTATCGCTACGTTGTGGGTCGTTAATCTATCTCTCGTGGGCGTTGAGTTGGGTGTGTGTGTACGTGTAAGGTGACAACATTTCCCATAGACCGGTCAAATATGAGCTCTCTTCCAGGAGGGAAATAGCTGTCAATCACGAGTCCAACATGTGATCCAAGACCATGGTGAATCACACACACACACACACACACACACACACACACACACACACACACACACACACACACACACACACACACACACACACACACACACACACACACACGCACACACACACACACACACACACACACTCGACGGTGCAGTGGTAGCATTTGCGGCCACCACTACGGCGGTCCGAGTTCTAATCCCGCCCAGGGCTGAAATAATTTCAGTATCGCTGCGCTGCGAGTCGTTACTCGAAATCCCATGGGCAGGGAATTGGTGGTGCGTGTGTGTGTAAGATCACAGTTACCCATAGATCGGACATATACGAGCTCTGAGCTCCCTTCCGAGAGGGAAACAGCTGTCGATTACGAGTCCAACACGTGATCCAAGACCACGGTGAATCTCACACACACACACACACACACACACACACACACACACACACACACACACACACACACACACACACACACACACACACACACACACACACTCGCACACACACACGCACGCGCACACACATACACACACACACACACGTATACACACACACATACACATGCACTCACAAGCAAATTTGAATGTAGACATGATGACAGGAGAGTAATAAACAGGACATAGGAACCTTGGTCTTTTCCTGTATATTGAAATAAGGTTGATGCAAATCGTTAAATGCCTTTACACGATTCAAGGGCAGTGAAGCTTTCAAAACCAAAGCTGAGCTCGATCTCGTGTCTGTATTTTGGCGTCTTCGACGCTCACCATATATAAATGAAATAGATAAATGAATAAAATACATACATACATAATACATACATACATATATATATCACCCTCACCCCTCTTTGTCCCCTCATGCAGAAAAAAGAGAAGACGGGGAGAAATCTTTTCGGGCTGCGTTTAAATATCATTCACACCTACTCCTTAACCCCCCCACCCTCCACACACTCCTTTCCATGCATCATAGCATCATCCATATACAACAATTCTCCACTCACCCCTATCTTCTGCCTTCTCCCTTCCTCAATAGACAACCCCCTCTTTCCCAATGCCCGTTTTACGCTATCCATCCATCTCATCCTTGGTCGCCCTCTCATGTTCACTCCATCCACCTCTGCCTTCCACACATCTTTTACTAATATTTCTTCACTCATTCTTTACATGTGTCCAAACCATCTCTTTCATCAACTCTATCTCCCAACTCCTTTTCCTCCCCCGCTCTCCTCCTCGTTTCTCCCTCTATCCATCCTAGTAACCCCTATCATACTTCTCAGGAACTCCTCCAGTACTCTACCCTATTTTAGACAAACATTAAACAACCTCACCAGCCGATCCACCATCACTGTTCCTCCCTTTTATAGACACTCCGCATGACGTTCATCTAATCCTGTTCTCATTATTTTGATAACTACTTTCACCTCATCTTTCTTTATTTCCTTTCCATTTCCTCATTCACCACTGTCATTTTCTTAGCGCTTCCCACTGCAACTACTTTTCCCTCCTTATCCTCCTTCACATTTAGCAACTCCCAGAAATACTCTGCCCATCTTCCTCTTACCGCCGTCTCTTCCATTATCATCTCTCCATCTGCACCTTTTACCTTTTCTTCTCTACTTGATTCTCCTCCCCTTCCTCTCTTAATTGCCTTCCAAAACATCTTTTATTGTATAAAAAAAATTCCGTCATACTCTTACCCATTTCACATCCTCTTTGTCTCCTCTATCTTATGCTTTACTTCTCTCTTTTTTTATCTCTCATATAAATCTCTCAACCTAATTTGTAACCAATCTGTGAATGTTCGTTTCTTCTCTTCTACAACATTCTTTGCTTCATCATCCCACCACTCACTATCCTTCCTTCTATTTTCTCCCGTCCTCGTTCCACATACCATCTTTGCACATCTTGTGACTCCCTCCTTGAAACATTCCCATTCCTCCTCCACTCCTAATTCTACTGTATTCTTCACTCCCTCCCATCCTTCTCTCAGCTTCTTCTTGTACTCCTTTTCCTTCTCATTTAAGTAGTTTACTCTAAGCACCTCCCTACCTTCTGTCCTTTTCCTTTCTCTATCCTCCACTCTTAGCTTACCTTCCATAAAAAAATTATCTGATATGCCCCCATTCTAAGAAGATGTACATAAAAAAAAATTATATTCTTCTCCTGGTTACCTTTATATAATCCATTATAGTCCTATCTACCATCCTTCTATCCACCACCATCTCCCATGTATACTTATGCTTGACTTTCTTCCAGAACATTGTGTTAGCTATTATCAACTCTCTAGACGCACCACCATCAACTCTCCACTACGATTTTTTTCCTGACATGGGAGCAAAATATATCACATAAATTGTGGTCTTACAAACAAGAGACGCAAAAGGATAAAACAAGACTGAACAATATGAAACAAGAGATTATTGGGGATTGTGAAGGGGGACACTAGAAATGGAATTATTGAGTGGAATGGGGGGCAGTAAATTCTTTTATAAAGAAGGGATCCTAAAAATTGAAGGTCAGTTGGGACTTTATACTGTTGTGAGTGGTCCTCGACCTGTTCTCCACGTCTGACTCCTAAACACAAACTGAGGCGCAGGTGACACAGGCAACGCAGCACAGAGCAAAGGCAGACTTCCTATTGCTGAATTGAAGTGCAGTTTCAACTTCTTTCTCACTTGAAAAGCTTGTAGATGTACTATCTCAGTATTTAAAGTGAGAGGGAAGTTCTAACTGTATTTCAATTCAGCAACAGAAACTCTGCCTTTGCTCTTTACTGCGTCGCCTGCGTTTCAGTTTGTGTTTAGGCTTATTCTCGTCCACTCTAACCTTGAAAGCTCTGGAAGTGCTTACAATATACCTTGCCTGGCTAGGGCAAGTGCATTTGTAAATGATGGGCGAGGATAATTCAGCCACGAGGCAGATCGGAAGTTGCGTACAAAGATAAATCTAAAACCTATTTCCGGATAAAACTTTAATAGGGTGTCACGAACTTATAATTACTTTTGGATGAAACTGGGACAAGGAATGGGAGCTTGATATATAGTTGCAGTTTGCTGGCAGAACGAATTGCTGGGTGGGGTTGGTAAATATTGTTAAGGAATTTTGAGATGAGCCTTTTACAATATACCCTGGTGTATCCGTTCTAAGAAATTATTTCCTAAGAGCCAAAACCTTTCTGTGGAATAACTCATACGTACAACAGAGGGAAAAGGCTCTGTGTAAAAGTGTTTTTACATCGTTAATCTTAAAACAATGGTTATAGTAACTTAAGAAAAAAAAAAAAGAAAGAAAAAATACCAAGGCAGGAACACTGAAAATGCAAGCATTGGACTTTAAAATGCACAAGTCTAGGAAAGGTAGCCTCGCGTTCTTTTTTTTTTTTCTTATCTAAGATGAACTGGATACTTTTATGTTGTTGCGCATTAAAAAAAATCGAGGAATAAAGATGCATGAGGC
This sequence comes from Oratosquilla oratoria, assembly GCF_046742065.1. Classification (NCBI taxonomy): domain Eukaryota; kingdom Metazoa; phylum Arthropoda; class Malacostraca; order Stomatopoda; family Squillidae; genus Oratosquilla; species Oratosquilla oratoria. The sequence continues at coordinate 11,034,468 of NC_134811.1, forward strand.
TTATCTTCAGATATGATAAAAGAGGCATGGTGATGGCGACCTGATTGCCGGAACTTTTGATAATAAACCAAATATTTTATTCGTCCCTTCCTTGATTATTCTCCTTGTTCTGCTATATGTTAAACTCGCAAATCTAAACATATTCATGTATATCATACGTGCTCTTCAAGACTTTAGAGAAAAAGACAAATTGTGGAGCTTCGTATAGACTCCAGTGTACGCATATGAAGAGTGGAATAGTAAAGAGAGAAGAAAAACGTGAAAAGAAATGAATTAAGTAATAGCGATGACATGCACTTTCATAGTTTCAAGGCAGTGGCGCGACCCCAGGGAGGATGCCGGAGAACTGACGTGTTGAGTCCAGAAAAAAAAAAAAAAAAAAAAGAAAAAAAAAAAAAAAATGACACCCCCCTACCCCGACCCCGGACCATATCAATTTGCTGTCCGGCCAGACTCAGTAATCAGACGGGATTTTGGACCGTCGAGGCACTTTTTTTTCTTCGCTCCGCCCCGCCCTTAGCCAAAACAAAATATGTAGATGTCGTCACCCAGCTGAAGGGGGCAGCAGGAGAGCGGGAGAGTTGATCCTTCAGATACCGAAGTGGTAATGCACAAACGAATAAAATCGTCTGGTGTCAGCCGAAACAAAAGCGAAGCGGCGCGTGGCGTGGAAGGGGCTTCATCCTTGTAGACTATGAAGGGGCAGAAGGTGCAAGGCGTGATGTGACACACACGCACACATTTTTATTGAGGGGTTTCATGTGACGTCACAGGTCACCTGCCCACTCTGGGGTCATATTGGGCGTTTAGCGCGAGTTACAAAAAACAGGGATAGTTTGAGATTTCGGAGTTTATCAGACAAATGGGGATCTTTTGTGTAGCCGTCGACTGCAATGAGAGACAGGATAAGTGTCCACACCTCTCATTTGATCGTTTTTCTGATGAGACTGAGAGAAGGGAGGGATTGATTGCAGCTGTGAAGAGCCACCTAACAATACAGACTCTGCAGTGCCCATTTCATATCAGGTTAATATTTTATTTCTAAGGTGACATGGTTCATAAAAAATAAACATTATTTACTTTCCGAAAAAATACAATGTAAGTTATTTTAGAGGGAGCCTGGTTTACACACCCGATATTTTGATAACTCTTAAAATATTGTTTGAAATGTCATGAAATTTTTTGTACTTTATTAACTATATATCAACGTTTAACATTTAGAGGAATATTTATCATTATCAAATCAATTGCTTAGATGTGTATGTGGCCAGAGATGGGTTGTGCTAATACATGTGTTTATAAAACCCAAATAATCCAATTTCTCGCTTGACACTTAATTCAGGTGAAGTCAGTTTAGATTAGGATACATTGTGCTATATATGGCCAATTTGCTTTAAATTATGTTGCATTACGACATTCGAGTACATTAGATTACATTTAAGTTTTTATGCTGTGCGAAATTTACCATTTCAACCAGAATATTCAATTGCTAATACACTATAATGGTTGATGTGTATGTGTGTGTGTGTGTGTGGGGGGGTTCTTTCAGTCTTGCAAGATTGTAGTGATCCAGAACTGCAACTCCTAAGGTCCATGAGATAAGTTGTGTACAAGGTTAGGTTAGGTTAGGTTAGATTAGGTTAGGTCAGGCTAGGAAACGTAATTTCTAGTTTATACTTTTACTAATTATTCTATTTGTCGCCAGGCAATCACTCTGCGGTACCACTTTGGTAATGATAAAGTTAATGGAAATATAACATTGGAACGTCTCCTACACAATTTATTGGTGATAGCACTATCATCTCGACAGCTTTCCCAATCCTACTTTTCTATAAATTAGTCAATACTTCCTTATTCGGTAACCCTGAAGTTTCAATTTTACACCCATGCGCCTCTCATTTTCTTGTTTATCTGGACTAAAGCCACTACTTCAACCGGGATGATTTCTGTACAGAACAAAATGTCTACGTCTATGAACATACCTTGTCTGTGGATGATTGGGTATGGTACTTTCTTTTTTTACACCTAGTAATCTGGTTTTACTAGCATCCTATTACCTCTCGCTAGTCTCCTTCACGATGAAACACTTACCCGCTCAGCCAGCGAGCTTCCAACACACACACACACACACACACACACACACACACACACACACACACACACACACACACACACACACACACACACACACACACACACACACACACACACACACACACATATATATATATATATATATATACACATATATATATATTATGATGATAGGTTTAACGTCACAAATTCCCCCCTATCGGAAGGCTAGGACGGTGCCCCTCACAGAGGGCTTTGTAGCGTGGAATTTAATGAACCATGCCCTTGGTTCAACTTCGCCGGTGACAGGATTCGAACCGCCATCCCCTCGATCTCGCCTTAATCCGCTCAGCGAGCGAGCTTCCAACATATATATATATATATATATATATATATATATATATATATATATATACACACACATACATATACATATATATACTTTCCCTCTAATCAAATATATCCTTTTTGGGGTCAGTAGCTCCAATCTTGTTCTGGCTGATGCAAGGAGTTTGCTCACCTCCGTTGTAACCCCCATGATCCTTTGTTCACCAAGCAAATCTTCTTGATTCGTTTAAGTGGTCTTCAAGTCGGAAATTTTTGTTGCAAGTCTCCAGGCTTTCTCTTCTTTTATTATTCTTCAGTCATTTTCTTTCAGTTTTCACTCAGAAATCCACCCTCACTTCGGCTGCAAGCATATACGAGTATATTTCATTTAAATCCTCATGCCTCTATTCACGAACTCAGATGGTGGTGCTTTTCCTCTATCTATGAGTGCCACCCAGGATCACTTGTCATATGGTGTTGCTTATTTCTTCCCCACGGGGTCATTTATCAATATCAACAACATTACTGTCGTCAGCACCAAGCTATATGACGCTTAAGTCGTGGGCATGCGCGCGCATGCGCGTGCGTTTGAGTGTAGTTCTCAATGCTCTTGAATCACGTGTTGGACTCACCATCGGCAACTGTTACTTACGCTGGTGAGGGCTCAGAGTTCATATATAGCTGGACTATGTTCAATGCCATGGCCTTATACGTATTCCCCATACCCATTCTAAAAGGGAACAGTAATATATTGGTGTTAGTAAAATGTTCAAAACGTGTATGTAAGGATGCGTTCGCATTTGTGTAGATACGTGTGATTCACCATGGTCTTGGATCACGTGTTGGCCTCGTGATTGACAGCTATTTCCCTCCTGGAAGAGAGCTCAAAGCTCATAAATGGCAGATCTATGGGTGATGTTGTGACCTTACACGCACACACACACCCAACTCCCTGCCCACGAGAGTAGGAGTAACAACCCGCAGCGCAGTGATACTGTAATTATTTCAGGCTTGGGAGAGAGTCGAACCGGACCACCGTAGTGGCAGGCGAGAACTCTAACCACAGCGCCACGAGGTGTGTATTCATGTGTGTGTGTGTGTATGTGTGTGTGTGTGTGTGTGTGTGTGTGTGTGTGTGTGTGTGTGTGTGTGTGTGTGTGTGTGTGTGCGCGCGCGCGCGTATTCATGTGTGTATGTGTGTGCCCGGAATACCTTCATGACGAAATAGACCACATCACCACTACATTCAAAACACTTCACTTCCCAACAGGAATCATCGCCCGAGCCTTACACAAAGCTACGGAAATCAAACAAAGAAGCATCTCAGAACCACAAACCAAAACTGAAAAATTCCTCCTCATAGCACCATCATCGGACCTAACTCACCTCCTAACTAAGATATTAAAGCCCATAGGCATCACAGTAATATCAGACAAAGGATGACAAATACGCGACTTCACAAATAACAGACAAAATCCCACTCAACCCGACAGTATCCTATACAAAATCCCCTGCTCGGGATGCAACCTTGCCTACTATGGTGAAACGTACATGGGATTAAAGAAACGCCTACATGAACACAAAGCTGATGTCCGTCACCACCGCACAACAAACGCCTGGGTAGACCACATAGATGGAAAACAACATCTACCTCAATGGAACCAAGCTAACATTTTACATGAAAACCTAAACAAACCACAAAGAAAAACATTAGAAGCAATATACGTAAACACCAACGATTGCATCAACAACAGAACAGGAGATATTAAGATTGCAAAACATGCCGCCAAATACGCCATAAAGGATTACAAAGGATTACAAAGGCGGAGCACGCCGACAGGAGACCTCCCCGGTCCACATCTAGGTCGGATGCGAAAAAAAATAAAAATAAAAAATAATGAATAAAAACTATAATGATATGAATAACAAATAAAATACATAAATAAATGCATAGGTATAGTTAGATAATAAGCAAACAGGTAAATAGCAAATAATGATAAATTTATATACAACTGATAATAAATGAGAATCAAACAGACAAATGATAACAAAACAAAAACAAATAATATAAAATAGATTATAATCATTACAGCATCTTGCTTAGGTGTTTATCCAAATGATTTTTAAAGCTTCGAACTGAACTACATTGGACTACCTGTGCAGGAAGTTTATTCCATTCATTAACTACACCGTTGGCGAAGTTGTTTCTACCCACTTCCAAATTGAATCTATTTCCGGACAGTTTGAGACCATTGTTTCTTGTCTGATTCTCATTCACTTTTGATGTCAATTCCCTTTAGAATTTTAAAGACCTGTATCAAGTCACCTCTGAGTCTACGTTTTTTAAGGGAAAACAGATTCATATGGTTTATCGATTTTCGTATGATTTATTTTTGATATTTGGAATTAGTTTTGTGGCTCGCCGTTGTACTTTTATGCATGGAAGAAAAATGAGGGTAGTGCTCAGACATAGGAGTTCTACTTGGGAAAAGGTGATTAGTGAAGTTCCACAAGGATCAGTATTGGCTCCAATAATGTTTGCTATTTATGTGAATGGCATGGACGATGGTGTGGAATGTTACATGAGCTCCTTTGCAGATGACGCAAACCATTAAAGAAAGTGAGTACTGAAACGGACTGTGGCTCACCGCAGAGAGATCTGAACAGGGTTTGGGAATGGTGTTAGAGGTGGGAAGTGGGCTTCAACATTAAGGAATATAGCATATTGGAATTTAGAAAAAGAAAAAAAAGGCATCAGGACAATATCAAGTTGATGCAAAGGAAGTTAAAAAAAGTGGGATCTGAAAAAGACCTGAGAGTAATCATCACAAAGGATATGTCCCCTGATACACAAAATTATCGGTGAAATCTATAACTTGCCAAGATAAATAAAAGTGGCTTTTATTTACTTGGGTGAAAAAAATTTGTAAAGAAAATACTAGTCACACTGATAAGGCCAATTGGAGTACGCAGCGACACTATGGTCACCCAGTACTAAAAAGAATATAAGGAAAATTGAGAGAATCCAAAGAGCAACTACGAAGATGGCCCCAACACTATCAGAACTGTCATATGAAGACATTATCAAAACTAGAATTACCGACTCTGGAACAAGCGAGAGAAAGAGGTGACTTGTTGACCATCTACATAATTATGAGAGGTATAGAAATCCTTGATAGAGAAGACTACTAAATTGAGATAAGAGAGAAAAAAAAAAAAAGATGACGTGGAAAGGAACTAAAAAAAGGACAGTTATAGAAGAGACCTGAAAATGAACCGCTTTCCCCACAGAGTGGTGTATGTATGGAACATATTAGGCGAAACAGCAGTGTGTACAAAAACAATACACGAATCTAAGAGCAAATTAGATATGACGAAATACAGAGACGGGACACCACGAGCGTCGCTCCCCTTTCATTAAGATACAACTAGGTAAATGCACAGTAACGGCCCTGCGTGCCGTTACTCCAACCCCCGTGGGCCGAGATTTGTGTGTGTGTGTGTGTGTGTGTGTGTGTGTGTGTGTGTGTGTGTGTGTGTGTGTGTGTGTGTGAGAGAGAGAGAGAGAGAGAGGTCACAGCATTACCCATAGATAGGTCATACATGAGCTCTGAGCTCTAATCCGGGAGGATAGTAGCTGTCGATCAGGGGTCCAACACGTGATCCAAGACCACACAGTCTCATGTATTGATCGCATCCAGAACGTTTCTGATGCACGAGCGATCGTTCTTAGGCCAATGCCAAGGTTAAACTTTTGCTATCAATGTGACTTGTATATTGAATATAATAGTTTCAATGTAATATTCCTGAGGGTAATCATTTCACCAGGACATGGAGGTGAGAAAGCAAACGGGGGTGCGTGAGAGTGGATTACAAAGGATTACAAAGGCGGAGCATGCAGACAGGAGACCTTTTGATCCATATATAGGTCGGATGCGAAAAAAAATCATATTGATAATAAGATAATAAATAAAAACTATTATAATGTAAATAACAAATAAAATACATAAATAAATGTATAGGTATAATAAATAAATGCATAGGTAGATAATATGTACGACACCGTTTCCCTGCCATGCGGATAGAGTTGCATCATCATTGCACTCGTGGCCACCTACACACACGCACACACGCGCGCGCGCACACACACACACACACACACAAACACACACACACATACACACACACACACACAAAGAAATGAAAAATCTAGGGAATGGTCCTAAGCAAAAAGTGGCTGTAGGGAGGTTGTAAAATGAGAGAAGAATTCATCTCAAAGGCAAATGAAAAGTATTTAGGAATTCTGGTCAGATATGATCTGTCGTCAAGAATAACGGGACCCTTGTAAATTGCCAGTTAATGTGAGTGGCATTTGATAACATGGATGGAAAGATCATGAAAGAAATGAAAGTCTGATTCACTTTAGACTGGACTACGTATCAGTGGAGTCATTTCCACACCAAAAGAAACACATAAGAAAAATTAGATAAAAAATCGGCAACTAAAACGATCCCAGTTGTGCTTGATAAGACACAGGAAAAGAGTCTAAATAGAAACTGAATGAGCGAAGAGAGACAGATGACATGGTAATGATATATAGATTAGAAGAAAAAAT
>NC_134811.1:11048982-11158982 GCF_046742065.1 Oratosquilla oratoria
AAACCCTTCAATTGAATCTGGTGTTTACAGTTTTCCAACAAAGGTTTATATACAGGCCGTACATTGGCCGAACACTGGGAGAGGTGCCTGTATCCGTGATCCGTAGCGCTGCATACGTATCCACCAACCATTGTAACTCCCTCCCTGAGAATGACTGAGTAAGGTCGAAATACGTATTGGAGAAATTAAAAAAGAGAAAACCGCACCAAATGTCCTTTGGACACCTTTTCAGCTATTTGGAACCAGCACAGAAACTTGTTGCACGAGACAAATTAAAGCTTCAATATAAACTCAACAACGCCATTGTCGCTGTAGACTTCTTGAAATCATGTGTATATATATATGTATATATATATATATATATATATATGATATATGTATATATAAATATGTATATATGTGTATATATGTATATATATAGACATATATATGTATGTATATATATACACACTTGTGTATATATGAATATGAATATATATATGTGTGTGTGTATATGTATATATATGTATATATACATATATATATATATATATACATATATATGTATATATACATACATACATATATATATATATATATATATATATATACATATGTGTATATGCTAATAAGAACATGGGTACGTGTATTCACTTATGCAAAGTAGACCAATTGGATAAAGAAACTAACGAAGCAGAGCGCTTTGGTATATTACATCCAGTGCAAAAAGTACTTTTTGTTCAAAACGACTATGGACATAACATTGCCTGGATAAACTAAAAAATAATCACATCTTGTAACAATATTGTAGAAACGTTATTGAATATTCTTATATTATTATTGATAATAGGAATTTGAGTTTGGTTTTATACAAACTGGATATTTTTATTATTAACAAGGTTGTTTGTAATATTTTGTAAATTAGATTGTACCGAGATTGTTCGCTTGGGACCTTTCCGAATCCCCTCTTTCTTCTTATGTATATAATACCACTTTTTGTATGACTAGTTTGTACCCTTGAAGATGTCTTAGATAGACGAAAACGTTCGGTAACCGTATTTTTTCATCTCCTAGTGATTTGTGCAAAAATATTCTATCATGTGTTTTTGTGATTTCTTTGCATATACATATATATATATATGTATATATATGCGTAAGTAACCACTAGGAAAAGTAAACTAACGAAGCAGAGCGCTTTCGTATAATTACATCTTCAGTGCAGATACAATTCCTTCTTTGTATCTGCACTGAAGATGTAATTATACGAAAGCGCTCTGCTTCGTTAGTTTACTTTTCCTAGTGGTTACTTACGCATTTGTGAACACACGCTCCTAGTGTTTTTATTGCATGTATATATATATGTATGTATGTATATATATTGTGTGTATGTATATATACTGTATGTATATATATATATTATACATATATATATATATATATATGTATACTGTATATATGTATATATATATATATATATATATATATATAATATATATATATATATATATATCACGGTAAAACCACTGTTGGAGTAGAAAAGACTGGAAACGGGGAATCTATATATTTCGATTGCAAACTGCAATCCTCTACTGAAGAGGATTGCAGTTTGCAATCGAAATATATAGATTCCCCGTTTCCAGTCTTTTCTACTCCAACAGTAGTTTTACCGTGATTGACAAATGTGTGATTACATTTTTCACCTGTTATATATATATATATATATATATATACACACACACACACATATGTGTGTGAGCGTGTGCGTGTCTGGACAACATGACATAAGCCTGGAAAATGCAATTATTGCTTATGTGATGCAGGTATATTTCCATGGTATGTTACTGGTAAACTTTCCGAGTGCAATAGAACTGTTTTCATCTAACTAACAAAAATTTTCAACAAATGTCGTATGGCATTACACCGATTTTATGAAAAATATACTTGAATATCTCTGTCTTTCAGGTTATGCGTGAGGAGCCTGACATGGCGGCCGGGATAGTAAATGAGATAATGGACGAGGAAGAGAGGCACGAGTTGCCTGGAGATGATGGCAAGCTGACGAAGGACGCAGAAGGTCATGACGAACACTGCGACATGGGAAACACAGCGTTGGAAAGTGACTTAACCACTCCGACGGGATGGTGTGGCAAAATAAGTGCTTCTGCTTACCACGTATGTCAGCCGTGTTAACATATGTTGAAGTTAGTGTTTCTAATCATTCCTTTCGTTCACAAAAAACAACAAATCCGCGACACATGTGGGAGGCGAAGGTGGTGGCCGTCTCTATCAACAAATCGCTGGTTTGTGATCTGCTGAATACTTACTGATGGAAAGGTCCAATTCTGTCCTACTACAGCCTCTCTGCTCCTTTCTAGTCTGCAACTTTCTACTAATGTTTCCACTAAATCCCACCACTCACCAAATGCATACATGTATCTGTTTCCACTTCAGAGGCTATACCTATTGTAACTCGGTGCGTTGCCCCGCCTTTTGCTGTTGTTGTTGTACGCGTGTGTCATTGATTTGTGACTGGTTACCTGCCCGGATCTTGACCTTGAGTTGGTACAGGGCCCGGATATGCAAAACATTTACGATTGTAAGGTTTGCCGTGAGTCGTTGGGATCTCACCTTTCGAATCTATTCAGTAGATTATTGTGGAAAAAAACAAAACAGATACTGTATACCCTTCCTTAAAAATACTTCCTATTTCATTAGAAGAAAATTATGCAATGTTGGCTTGATCTCTACAATAATTCACTGAACAGAGCCTCGAAAGGTAGAATCTCAACGTTAGACGGCAAACATTACGATGATGACTTCATCAGTCTCTACCTCTCACGCTGTTCAAGGTGCTTCACGAGTAGTTACAGATAGCCTCGCGGCCGTGGTTTCGCTGTCGTGGGAAGAGGATACCTAAAGAGGTCTTAACTATTTGGTGGTCAAGAACTATGAAAGGGAGGCACCTCACCAGAGGTGGACAGCTTTTTAAGCATAAGTGCCAAAATCGGTCAATCTTCGATGCACAAACTTGCAGTCGAAATTGCTGAGAACATACGAGTTAAGAATTTTGAGAATATTTTAAGATATTAAAAAAAATCGCACGGAGCGATAAAAAAAAAATCGCACGGAGCGATAAAATCAAAGAATATTATCAGTGTCATTTGTAAGTCATGTCAGACTGAATGAATGTAAAATTCAGGAAAGGAATTTTTACTTTATTATGATCGTTTTTGCCTTGAAGTGCAATTCTAGTTGTCTTTTATAGTCACATTTCATAGACGCAATTCTTAACATCAACAAAAAAGTAGAAAATAGTTTTTAGTTTCATAGAGTTTTAACGGAAACTCAAGTTTATGGGAAATATGTTCAGCAGTCAGGGCTCACCAACTTTTGACGTAAAATTTTCAATGCAGTCACTGACAACGAGACACTTCGGATAACTAGACTTCTGTGGTGTGACATCTGTATTTGGTGTAGATTTAAGTTTGAACCCTCATATAGCTGAACGCGGATTTTGTTTACTGATGACACTATTATTTACTAAACATAAAAGACTATATGAAATTATGAGGTGTCTAACGACCTGGCGGGTGATGCAGCAGCTAGACAGGACAAACCAATATTCCCATGAACTTACTAAAAATGTCGCATGTAGGGCTTCAAAGTTACCGTTACCGTCATTTGTGAATATATATATATATATATATATATATATATATATATATATATATATATTTATTTGTACAATACTGAATGGGTCCCAGTGAACAGATATACATTTTTATCAACCACAATACACCTTAATTCTAAGCCATCAACATTGAGAGAAACTTGAGGAGGCCAACATGCAGAAATTGAAACGTAGTACGGATTCGAGTCCTTGGCCGAACCACGTTTCAATTTCTGCATATATATATACACACACACACACATATATATACTATATACATACATAAATATATATATGCATGTATGTATTGTGGATAACCAATGAAATCATATTCTGTTGAGATGAAATACAAAGCTCAGTGAAGAAGTTGACGATATCTTTCATTATTTATTTATTATTATTATTATTTTTTTTTTTTTACTTGGGCCCGGGTTTTGCGTGGCGGAGAAAAGTCGTTGGCGTACAATATATAATTGGCACGCGGGTCAGTGTCCACCCCTGCCGTAGGACTGTACCCTGCAGGAATCTACTTATCACTGGACATTTCTCTGAAGACGCGCCATTAGCTTCTTCCCCCATATGAGGAAGGAGGCTAGACAAGGCATGCACCCACCCGACTCCCACCCACCACGCGTTTGTTTCCTTTATATCTTAGCTCCTCGTACACACTGATCTATATAACACCTGGATAGCGTATACGGGCCGTGGGCTGCCCCAGGAGTGAGGCCGGCAGGCGGGACATGGCCACCATAATGGAAGTACCAAAACAGCTAGTGTGAACCGCTCCGCCGGTCATTATAACACCATTTTTAGATCAGTGTCATGGGAGCTGTCGTGTTACTCTCGTGGCCTGTGATCCAAGCATGATTGGGTATATAATGGCCACACAATTCGTCGCTGCTGGGCCCTCCATATACATACATACATACATACGTACGTACATATATATACAAGGTGTATATCAAAATAGCATCATCACAATAAAACAATATATTGATATTTATTACCTCTAGCAGAAATAACCATTTATATACATAAACTTGTGCATGTATATGGATGAGTTGGCACTGACAAATTATAATTCCAGTATATATTATAACTTCAAGGGAATGTTACACAGACAACAAATGGGATAATGATATATAGTCAAAATATTATAGGGATAATAATAGATCTATACTAGCATTTAACGGAATAAATATCCCTATAACATTTGATTACTGTACTGCTTATCGTTATTGGTCCTTGAATAAAACAAGTTTTGATAACTCCTTCCTCACTTTGACACCGGTTACTTTTTGAGAATATAATTTGGAGATATGATGGAGCCTGATTTTGCAGAAGCACGTGACGATACACTTGATCAAATTGACGATGTGGTTAGAATCCGGGGTTGTGTCGAACATGTGGAAAGATAGAGAAATTGTCATATCTATGATCTAAATTGTTTCAAATAGTAAAATATCGCATTAAAGTGGTGAACATGTAAGGGGCCATTCAAAGAGTATGTAACGCTGGGGGGGGGTGCATGGTAGATGCGATGCGTTACGAGGATGTGGGGGTGTTTTCAACAGCGCTACGCAACGCTAATAATGGTTATTTATATTCATTTATTAATTTATGTCATAAATTATGCACTGAAATAGCATATCCTTAACAGATCGAGCAATAAATATCGAGCAAAAAAATCCAAAAACATCATACCATGTTTCATTCTTTGATGCAATCGTAAACAATTTCACACAGGACAAATAAAAATGAGTATGTTTTGGTGAGAAGTCAAGGGGGAGGGGTGTTTGGCGGATCTGGCCTACACTTGAGGGGGGTGCCGAGTTGTAATTAGTTGTAATCAGTGTTATGTAATACAGGGAGATGTAACACCCAGTGTTACGCAATGTTACATGAGGTGGGGGGGTGTCGAATTTCACCAGAAAAAACGTTACATAATTTTTGAACGGGCCCCGAATAGTAATTCAGCCCATCTAATATGAATTCCTCACACTTCACAATATAGAAAAAGCCTACACATGTAATCAGGAAGAACAACTGGTTCTATACAGCTACACAGCTCTGGACAGCGTTTGAGCCTTATAAGATATTTTTAAATGATAAATATCTATCCTGCTATTGCCACGATTACATTCGTGACAAATGGGTTGCTGCTAGATCTCTATTTCTTACGATAATAAATACAAAGCATTAACATGACAACACTTAACAAAACAGTTGGTGGGCAACATTTTATGGCTCCTGATGGCCGCATCATTTGTTGATGGGTATCGGGATGTTTTGGGTAATAAAACTTTAATTTACTTACGAGTGGAAGGACTGCTCACATCCACCTTTTCTCCGGTTGGTGCAGTTGAATGCAGCACAAGTTGGCATTGTAAAATGATCGTTGAATATGTATATGGGAGCGAAAGCTGCCGAGAACTGTAATTGTATCAGATCAGTGATCGCGTGGCGCGACTTTGTTTTGGTACTAACATCATGGCTGCCGCCGACCTCATAATCTCGACAGCGATCCGTGATCCAGTCATATCTAGATCAGTGCTCGTACATCCACCGCAGGATCAGACGCTTCATTTACACCGTGACCAACCCTCCTCGTCCCCTTATGCGAAAATAGAGAAGACGAAGAGAAATCCCTTCGGCCCGCGTCGTTATGTAGTCAATTCACAACCGTTCTCCATTTACACCTATCCTGGATGTCGGAAGAAAATTATGAACCCAGAGACCTAGAGTACCTGATATTCTTAGATTCTTCAATGAATGAGATAGTATTCCATTATCAACTTTATGCAGCACACTGAGCGGCTAGCGTTTACATTTTGTTACGCCGATATTATCCGCCTATTGACTATGAAGATATATACTTGCACTGCTTATTCACATATCGCCCTTATACACATTTACCTCAGTGGGTAAGGTTGACTGAAAAGGTTGGCTCGGGTTTAGCATGGGAAATAGATTATCTGTTTACATCCAATCATGCAACAGTTTAAACGTTATCACATTGAAGGTCACGCTGGCTACGCTGTTTGTGCCTGTAATCACAGTACTTCGCCATTGGAGCATCGCCCTCATTTGGAGAGGAAAAAAAATACTGTGACTCCAGGCAAACTGTCAACTTGCGCACCATCATTGCGCCATAACGGTATTCTGTTATTTGGAAATAGATTATGTTTGCTTATCAGCATTATTATGTAAGAAGTTATAAATAGAAATAAGTGTTGTTTAGGCTTATTTTTCAGTTTATTCAAAGTATCGTCATTGACTTTTAGGTGTCTTGCTTTCACAACGATTAGCAATAGAAAATAAAAACAAAACATAACGTTTTTCCATGAGAAAAAAATTACAACGTAATGAAAGTGAGAAAAACAAGCATAATGTTAGATAAACTGAGGAAAAAAAATAGGAGTGAGATTTGAAATGCAATGACGTCATACCACTTAGTTTGCGAGAAAAAAGGGACATTCTTTTCCGTGGGATTTAGCCTGTGATTTCTGTCTGCTTTCCAATTTTATCTCTCACGCTCTACTCATGATTATAAGAGCCAACGTGGAATTTTAAGATCCTAAATTTGTTTTGTAGTTAGTTTCACACATACGTACATTGCTTTTATACGGGAGAGAAGAAACCTGCTCGACCGTTTGCCATTTGAATCTGGCGAAGTCAGGCGCTGTCACTCGTTCTCCCTCGCTGCTCTCTCCCCAGTAAGGAAATGGCGTTTGGGGGCTATTTAGGGAGTAGATCTCTTCAATATAGGATCTTGTTTTTAGAATAACGAAATTACCTGGCCTTAGTCAAAACAGGAACCATACTGAGTCATCGAATGGAGGAGATAAATTGAATTAACCTTCATCTGAATTGCCTTGATGATAAAATGAAAGTGCGCCGTTGTAGCGTAGGACTTTATCTTGCTTATAACACTCATACTCAGCATTCAGTTTTTAATAACTAGATGAAAGTTTAACGCCTCCAAAGGGGATAACATATAGTAGTCCATCTCATTCACTTTACTCACTATCATTGAATAAGTCACCAACGAAATATCGAGCACAACAGCACACAACAATGTCAAGCGATGGTTGGCAGGCAAGCAAACGTAGGATACGCAGCAGCCCCTTCATATACCGGAAACATACTCAATGGAGTCTCAGAATACAAAGGAGGAGCATGTCGACAGGAGACTTTTTGGTCCATAACTAGGTCTAATAAAAAGTATAACAATGATAAATAAATGAATAAATAAATATTTCACCAGCACTGTTTTACCTGGACATGTATGGTACATCGCTTATTCCAAATGAGACCCACGTACAAATCCTACGCAGACGACATTACACAAAAGTACATCACGTACACAAGATAGCGCACACTTGACGGCACACGCGCGCGCGCGCACTCACTACATCAGTCGCCGACCACGAGCAGAATGAGAGTAGCACCAACAAGTCCACAGTCACTCCCTTCACCAGCAAAAACCATGGAGACTTAGTTAAACCATGCCTTACAATAAATGTAATACGTATCTCACAGACACCAGTGTGTTACACTTCGGTGATATTCCCATTACACGTAACCGACACGCTCAAACGTAGTACATGCTCGACATCCAAGCGGTTGCTGGTTCAGACTGGACAAAACAATGGGACTGTCAAGTTTATGTTCAAGCTGCATAAAAAGTCCATGTTGGGCTATCCCAGTCCGGAATGGGTTGCGCTTATTCGAAACAACATCACAAACTACAGAACACGCAAAATCTAGACACTGAAGTAATCATAGGCTGCACACAGACGATGACTGTTCACTATTTACATGAGGAAATCGGAGTGGATGCTGCCTTTTGAGTTGCCTGCCTTGTCAGTTTGTTCGTTAACTGGAATGCCAACGGCACCGAGCAGAGGGATACAGATTTGAAGAGGGTGGAGATTTGGTTTATCCACGAATGGGCTTTGTGGACTCGAGGCTAGCGGGACTTGAGGCTTGTTGGGTATTTCGTGAATCTGATGAATTTATAAGATGTTAGGTGGGGTCTGCTGATAGTATGTAGGACGACGAAGATGGCGAAGATTCAGTGGTGAAGATTGAGGTGGGGGTGGGAGGATGGAGAGGGATCCATATTTTGTTTCAGCGGGGAACGCTGCTGCAAAACCTATACCGTAGCTAGAGCGGGAGCCACCGATGTATATGGTAACACTTACTGAATGAATAGATAGGTGGGGTAAACATATTTGGCTGATGACAGAGTAGCCAGGGCGCTTGGTTGGGCGTTGTTATGGTAAGGATTATATAGACAATTTCCAGTGTGGATAGCAGGTCTGTCATTCTTTTGTCATATGCATTGGTAGTTTGTTGGCATTTGTCAAATTCTTGAGGGTTTGTGTAGATTTTTATGGTGTGGGATATTGGAATGGTAGTGATGGTCATGAAGTTGTAGATATTCTAGTGGTGCCAGTGTATGTCCAGAGACGTGTCCGCTTTCTAGTGTACAAACTTTTTAGTGGGGTGCTACGAAAATTAGCCTATACTAAAGCGTAGGCCAGAGGCTTGTATAGGCTTTGACATTCAAACGGCTCTAGGTTTAATGGTGGAGTATGCTTGACATCCGTAGTCTAATTTGGTTTGTATAAGAGCCTGGTATAGGTTCATGAGCAATCGTCTCTGCTTCCCAACTTGTGTAGTATAATAGTTTTAGGTCACATGGACCGAGGTAAGGTGCTTTTAGATTTTCCTATGTCTATTCGGAATGATCTATGGGTTAGGATATGAAAGCAGGCATTGGTCCCCGAAATATCGATTTAATGTTTTATGTAGGATTCATCGCCTCTCAGGGTTCAACTTGGAGCTCGTTGACAGCTTCACATACTTTTGCTGTAAACGATCCCCGGAAAACATCTCGAAATGGATGAGCTTATAAGATCTGCAACGAAAGCATTCCACGGCTTAAGGTCTTTGTTCAAGTCAAATCTTCTATCAAGAAAAACAAAGATAAGGCTCTACTGCACCATGATACAGCCTGTGCTCACACATGGGGCCGAACCACGGAGCCTCAATAAACTGACAAAATTCCTCAGATTTGTGAATAATATTCTCAAATCAATCTGTGGCCCGGTATATGATGTGGAACTAAATATAGGGAGAAGGCGATACACGCGTGAAGTCCAGAAGCTGATTCTAATGCCTCAAGTGACCGACTACATTAGATCATCAAGGCTGCGGTGGCTTGAACACATTCTCAGATCTAGACCAAAAATTTATGCGTCGTGTTTTCACCGAGATCAAGGTAGAGAGAAGACCTCGAGGACGTTTTCACACCATATACATGTGGTGGAGAACGACGTTCGAAGCTTGGACGTCGACCCCGACGATATTGAGATGTTAGTAGCAGGTTGGAGAGTGGAGGTGTATTTTTATAGAGGTCAGGGTTCTCAACAGTCCTGAAGCACCAGCGGAGCATTCACCGCTTTTAGGCCGTGTCATATGCTTTGAAAAGAAAAGAATAGAAAATAATATATAAATAAATATAAATATTCAGCACAGATCAGAGGTGGGCAACCTTTTAAAATGTGGGTGCCAAAATTGGTCAAATCTTTGATTCAAAATTTTCTCGTGTGCCAACGGAGTAAAATCATAGGAATATATACAAGTATGGACCCCTCCCTTCACCTCTTAGCGCCCCTATCCGCCACCCCTATCCGAAGCATGTGGTTATCAATGGTCATACAAAATAAGTTGGAACCTTTATTAATTATTTTTAAGGTGAGCTCTGGGTTTCGCGTACCAGAAAAAAAATCGTTAGTGTGCCTGATTTTACACGCGTGCCAAGGGTTGCCCACCCCTGGTATAGTGATATCTGCTGGTAAATGCAGTGCGGATTATAGTTTCTGTTTGTGCCAAGGTGTTTGTATTATTGCAACCAGCTTGATACAAGAGAATGGCGTTCTATTTACAATCAGAGCTATTATGAAATATTTTTCTAGAAGTTTGCAGAGATAGTTTGTAAGGGCGATTAGGTGGTAGTTGTTTGAAGAGGTTATTGTATTTTTCTTGTTTGGGGAAGAGGGTGATGATGGTTTTTCTCTAAGGGTTTGAGAGGGTGTTTTCCACCCATAATTAGTTGAAAATGCTTAATGTAAATGATGGACCAGGTGTAGGTGACGTACCATGTAATAGTATATATTATCTGGGCCTGGGCCAGTTGTATGGCAGTTGAAGAGGAGGTATGATATTTCCCTTCTGTGAATAGACGGCTTTAGTCTTGGAGGGCATATGCTGTAGAAACTGGTGGTGGTGATCCAAGGGTAGTCTTTTGGGATATGAATTTCGCTATGTTATGAAAAGTGCTTTTGTTATTTATTGGAGACCTCCCCCCCTTCCCCGCGTCTTTATGAGGCAGGGTTTTGGAAGTGGATTATTGAAATATAGGTTTGCGATGAGTTTCGATGTGTTTGGCATCATTATTTGGATTGTATTTTTTTTTTCTAATGTTTGGAGTTTTTGATGGTTAGGTGGGTGCTGTTGAAACTGGCAGAAGGCCATCTTCTTTGCTGTGTGGGCTGAGGAAAAAATTAATTCCACCAGGGGACTGTGTGTTGTGATGTAGATGGTGACGATTTTAGAGCTCATAGGTATTCTGCAGATGTTATGTGGATTGTAAGATAACTCAGAATTTTGTTGGTTATTAAGGATTCTTCTACTGCTCTGGCTGTGTATGTTGCTGTTAAATCTTTCCAGTTTGCTTGGGAAAGGGGATCGCTGATATTGTAGAGGTAATGAGGAGGAGCTTGTAAGAGGTGTAAAAAATGGGAAGTGGCATTGATCATTCATTATCACAGAGGAGATCTGGTGTGTATAGAAATATAAAAACAGGTCAATAAGTGTATAGCTCATTGTTTAGGGGTGAAATGCTATAGGTTGGTTTGTGCTGTGAGAGGAGGTGGCTTGTTACTGTAATAGAAAGGATGTCAATTTACCTCGTGAGGCTGTGGCAGTCTTGCATTGAAGTGTCCTAGTAGATGTAGGTTTGGGTATTTGAGTAAGAAAGATTCATATTGTTTCTAAAGTAGTTTTCTGTTGCAGGGAGATACAGAGAGCGGATGGTTATTGGGCAATGCAGGAAAAGTTATCTGTGGTGGCTTGAAGAGGGATGTGAAATGCATATGATAGTGATGAGATGCCTGGATAGACGAAAACTGTTGTACTTCCTCGCCTGGCATGGGTAGACAGAGGGACGTATAGTTGTGGTGCAATCTTTTATGTGTTAGTGTGCGTGTGTTCCTAGTTGTGTTCCTCGTGAATATATGCAGTCAGGTATGTATCGTTGGAGAAGGATGCACATGTTTTCCAAATTAGGGGTAATCCCTTGGCAATTCCATGGAATGATGGAGTGCTTTGTTATTTGGATTGGTGTGATATGGTGGTCAATTTGGGTTGTGTATCAATAGGGGCTGATGTAGGTTTTATTGGTTGCTGAGGTCGAGAGTTCTTTATGTACTTGAGTGTTGTTTGGGTAAATGGGGGTGAGTGTGAATTTGGCTTATATTTATTTATTTTGGTCTGGTGGAGGCATTAATTCAGGTGCGGTTGTTATTTAGGTAGAATGTATTTCTGGTCCTACCTCTCATTTTGAGGCTGCATGTGTTGTCATAGATAATGTGGATGGGGAAGATTTATTATGGTTGTTTGAACAGGGAATAGGTTGATGGCATTTTTAAGGTGGGGAGTATGGATGAGGTGTATTTGATTACTCCATTACATTTCTTTTATTGTTTCTCTTGGAGAGCTGGGTCTTTCCTTGGGTTGATAGGGTTGTAGGCGCCAGGGTGGATGAGTTTGTGGGTGGGAGTGGGTGGGGAACTCTCCAGGACAAGTGTTGTATAGGAGGCTCTTGTTTTTTTCATAAGGAGAGTGGGTGAAGGGTTAATTTGTCTGTTCTACTGTAGTGTCACAGGTAAAGGGGGTTTAGGAATTTGTATAGGAAATGGTCTCTCTTGGTGTGGGCGTTTGGGTGAAAATATTAGGAAGGGTTCATCTGACGGATCATAGTGCTTACGTGTGTGAATCCTGGTCTGATCATCCAGGATCATATTTGCCTTCGGAGTTTTCTGAAGCTGGTGTGTCCTGGATCTGACAGAGGATTTCTTTTGCAAACTGGTATGCTGTGCAGTTTAAGGATGGTACAGGGTAATTTGGTTGCAATTTCTATATTTTACATGATATAAACTGTGTGGGGCCTAAGCAAAGTGCACATACATCTTTCAAGTAGTTGAAGCAGTGGCGTGATGCACTCACATATGTCTATGAACATCTTGGTCAGAGGCCATGTTTTGCATGAGAATTAAAGGAAGATTGTGTAAGTGGTATTTAAATCATTCACATTTATGTCACTATTCTCTTTGCAGGTCTTGTCAAACATCAGACTTGAGCCCATGCTTTTCCTCAAGATGGTTGCTGAAAGTAATTTTAAGGTGGTAGCAGATACTCTGGAGCTTGAGCGTATCTGTCTAGTCAACTTGGGTTATTCTAAGGACGAATGTGATCACATGGATACAGACCATTCAGATGTACAGGTCAGGAAGCTGGTTTCTTTCTAGGTCTTGTCACAGTTCCCTGAATCATTTAATTTTACCTTATGTCTGTTACACTTAGACTGCTAATATGACTAACTAAACATTAAGAGATACATGTTTCATCTAAAGAAATCCTTTTAGCGGTGGCAATGCACTGTTATCCCACAAGCTATGATGCCGTATTTTTTCGATGTGAAACTTGACCATACACTGTTGTTTTTGTGACTAACATTATTTTTATGATTTGTTATTGAATATATTAAACATTTTAGAATACCTTGTGACACTGATTTTTCTTAATATAATATTCAGCCACGTCAGATGAGTTCACAAATCATGTTGTTTTCATGTACAAAGTTCTTTGTTTTATTTTGTGCTAACAGATTAGACCTGTAGTGAAAGTTCACATAATCTTAATTTTGTTGTACAAACAGGAGTGTTTAGGATACTGAATATGCATTTATGTGACCAATTATCTTCAAGAAACATAACATCTTTCAAACAGGCAGCTGTGCAGCGGTATCAGAACACCTTCAACTACTACCAGACTCTGATGGACTGCTTGCTTCCCCTTGCAGTGATTTTATTTTTCGGTGGTTTAAGTGACTCTCGGGGTAGGAAGCTTCCAATGGTCTTTGTTTTGGGAGGATTTGTTGGACTAGCACTTCTCTATCTCCTTATGTCCCTCAATCCCCACTGGCCTGTCGAAGTTCTCCTGGGTGCTACCTTTGTTGTAGACATAACTGGGTCGTGGGTGGTCTTCAACATGGCCGTTTACAGCTACATGGCGGACATCACGACTCCTGAAACGCGAACCAAGAGGATGGGATTTGTAGACGCCGTTTGGTATCTGGGGTCGCCCATAGGCATGTTGTTGGGGGGCTGGATGTTCCGATACCTCGGTTTTGCTAGCGTTTTCATCACCTCGGCTGTTCTATGGACTGTTTGTTTCCTCTACACACTTTTTATAATACCTGAGAGTCGTAGTCCTGAGCAAAGACTGACTTATCAGGAACATCAAAATAGCACAGGTGATGGCAGGTTTGGTCCTCTGGGTTATGTTGTATCCCTCTTCAGGACCATTGTCCGAGAAAGGGAAGAATTCAGCCGGTGGCACATCATAGCTTTATTAGCTCTAAAGCTAGGAGTCTTCTTCACACAAGGACACACCATGCTCCTGTGGGCACGAAGAGTTCTGAAATGGGACCCAACAGAATACTCCACGTGGTCCAGCATAGACAGCGTAGTGCACCAAGTTGGCATGGTTTTGTGGGTTTGGGTCGCTTCACATTTCTTACTTCATGACTGTCATGTGGCTGCAGGGGGTCTCTTCTCCATGATGCTTTGGTCTGTAGTTCTCGCCTTTGTACAGAGTGGCAGAGACTGGTGGCTGGTCATCGTGGCAACCTTTGTTGGTATGCTAGAGCCTAGTATCGAACCTGCAATTCGGTCCCAGCTGACAGTGGTGACAGGGGAAGGTGAGGAAGGACGTGTGCTAGCATTCCTAGGTGTTCTTGAGTCGAGTTGGTTCCTTGTGGATGGCAGTCTGTATACATTCCTCTATAACACGTACCTTGAAACTTTCCCGCAAATCAACTTTGTAGTACAAGCAGGAATTTCTTTGGTTCTCGCTGTCTGTGTTCTGTTACTGAAGGTCAGTCTTCAACGAAGAAGCACCAATTTCATCGTGGAAAGTGGAGAGGGAACCTACACGCAGCACCATCACCAATCGTAAGAGATTTCAGAGGGATAACAGATGTATATTTACATAATATATTTTTATGTACCATGTGATCAGAGAAAATATATTTACATGATATATATGTTTTCATGTATGTGTGATATTTTGTTCTAGAGAGCAAATGAATATCTAAATACTATTCACCATATTTTTCATTACCCTTCATATGCCATGTATTCACCAGAAATAGGCAGATTTATAAAAAAAAATAGCTATTTAGAATATTCTATGAATGGCACATGCTGGTGAAATTGATAAATCATATTGTACCATCTATATAAATCTTAGTTGGGCTTAAAAAATTCCAATCTTTCCTCTGGAAAGGTTAGGCTGATTGGAATCAAGTCATTGAAACTCCCAAACCCTGAGTGGATGGGTCTCGTGGGAACTCATGCTTAATGTATTTTAAGGTGTTCTGGGTGCCTCAGAAATTGTGAATGCGCCATACATACATATACCAATGGCTTTCTCCCCATTACATGGGATGTAGCCCAAAAACAAAGGCATAAAATCCACTCCCAACATTCCATCCCCACATACTTCATTCCCATTCACCCCCCCTCCCTCCCTCTTATCTTGGCTCCTTCTGAATGACGGGTCATCCCTGCATCTCTCCCACTGCCCTAGGTAAAAAACAGTGTAACAAGGCACAGCATATCCACAGCAATCCCCTATCTCCATTCCCTCATGCAGAAAAAAAGGGGGAGAAATCCCTTCGGGCTCCATCAAAATCTCACACATACTCTCTCAACCTCCCATCCCCCACCCACTCCCTTTCATGCATAACACCATCATCCATACACAACCATTCTCCACTCACCCCTATCATGTGTCTTCTCTCTTCTTTCCTCAACAGATATTCCCCTCTTTCCCAATGCCCCTGTGGTAGGAGAGAAGAATACTGCCACCGAGTGTTCCCACTTGAGTCATAAAAGGCGACAAAAACAGGACCAGGATAGGACTAGGTATCCTACTCTCTGTAGCCCCAAAGAGGGACATTCCACAAAAAAGCAAAGATGCGCCATACATACTGACAAAATGTTTGGCTAAACCCCTTTCTTGCACTCTTTTGACCATAAGTGATGCTTACCTAAAAAAAGATTCCTGATCTCATTTACAGGTTAAAGAATCTCGATTTTCATGGCAAGAAATTTGCGAGTTAGGATGTTCAAGCCTTATTTACATATGTTTCTATAGAGGTTGCATTAGAAGCCACCAATAAAGCTGTGGGCAAACTTCTCACTGAGGTTCTGCCAATTCCAAAGACAGACTATTTCTCCCTTGTCCTTTGTGTCAGATTCGGTTCTTTAACCCTTTTAGGTATGTAGATGGCATCCTCGTAGTAATGCCATAGAATACAGATATCAACTGTACAATTAGAAGACTCACCAGAACATCAAAATTCACTGTTGAAATAGAGAAAGATGGCAAATTTCCATTTCTCGACACTGATATGTAGAAAGGATGGAAGGGTTGATTTTTCTGTATACAGAACACCCAAGAACAGTGACAACTTTGTCCACTTCTTCTCCAGACGTAGTCAATGAGTTAAGATCAATGTCCTAATAGGGTTTTTTTCTAAGAGCATACTGAATCTGTAGTAAAGATTATTTGAAAGAGGAACTGCTGTATATCACCAAGGCTTTTCGTAGAGCTTGAATACCCCCGAGGTTTAATTTACAAATTAAAAGGGAAAGCTAAAGAAATTAACCATAATACAGTTAGGTCACTGAAAAGGTCGAAACTCTTGATCTCTATCCCAAACTTCAAAGGAACTAAAGCTATTGATGAATATTTAAACAAAGGTGGCTTAAAGATAGCAAAGGCTTTTCCCACTAAGATTGGTCAAAATACTAATGATCAACAAAACAGATCACAGCATGAAAAGAATCGCATCATTATTCACTGTAGTCCATGCAATGGACTACGGACTTCTACGACAAAGAAAGGAAGCATTTAGGACCCAGGTGGGCTTCCCCGGGGTGGGGATAGATGATATTGGAGAAAAGATTGAAGAGTGTATAGTCAGGGGAGGTGTGAAACCCATCATTTGCTTGAATGTTGGGGAGTGAGGAATTGTTTGTGTGGTACTGGGATGCACTAGATAAGATTTGGAATAAGGGAAGGGTTCCTGTTGTATGTGGAATCCTTCCGAAGTGTAGAGCTGGAGGCATGTGAAATTCCAGGGTTATTGCAATGAATTGCAGGCTGTCACACCATTGTAAGGCCAATGGATGGGCATTTGTCGACAATTGGGATCACTTTTACGGTAAGAATCATACAAGGGATGGGGTGCACTCGTCACCCAAAAGATTTTGACTCTACTGAATCCCTTGAGCGAGAAGTAGGCATCCTGCAGGTTTTTTTCAGGTATATTACGCGGGAGTCGGGGGTGGGGAGTCTCGGAATATAGTTTAGGTAATGGAAACAGCTCAGAGAGAAACTGTGAAAAGAATCACCTTATCAGGTGGAGGAAGGATAAACTAAAATTTTACTATATAAACAACAGAAGCGTAATAAGTAAAATTTATTTGCTGCGAGGTAAAGCATGCATAGAGAGATTTCATATAATAGCTATTACTGAATCCTGGATCAATATGGCTGATAGACATTTCCTTCTGAAAATCGATATAGATGTATATATATATATATATATATATATATATATATGTATATATATATATATATATATATATATATATATAGTTTTTTTTCTTCAGAAGACCAGGGTTGGCAGTAGGGGAGGAGTATCACTTTTTGTTAAAAACACAATAGATTGTATTATCAACAATTCGATTAAGGAAGAGTAGTATGGAATCTATTTGGGTGGAGGTTATAGGCAAGAATAAGAAACTTATTATCGGGGTCCTATATAGACCTAACATCAGGATTGAGCAGACTGATCTCCAGATGCATGAAATTCCTAGGGTGTCACAGTACAAAAACATTGTGATTATGGGAGATTTTGATTCTAGAAACATTGACTGGGAAATTTTAGTAGATCAGGAAGTGCAAAATTTCTTAGATGTGGTGCAAGATAATTTCCTAAAACAAATGATTACCTGTCCTACGAGAGGAGAGAATACTCTGGAATGATTTTTAACTAATAATTAGCATCTAACGACAAATGTAAAAGTGGGAGATAGCATTCATCAAGAAATAAGCTCTTACTTAGTTTACTTAGTGAAGTTCTGAGGTCGATCCTCACAGCCGTAGTGGACTACCGCTGCTGCCAGTCCTGTTGTCCTTCCTCGCGAGGGTCAGTTGGTCTGGTAGTGAGTTTTGAGAGAACCTACTGATGGCAGTGTAGCCTGGCACTGGAGGCTCGTCTGGCACCTTCCGCAGGAACCTGTCCAGTGCATGTTTGAAGCTGTCCACCGAGCATTTAGTTTTCTCTCTCACCTCTTTTGGGAGGGCGTTGAAGATTTTTGGACCCTCATGGCCTAGGCTGGTTGCCAGTAGGGTCTTAATCCTTTCCGGGGCTCTTGATGGGAAAGTTTGTCTCACACATTTGCGCCCATGCCTTACACTGTGGTATATAAGAACATAAGAACATAAGAAATAAAGGAGACTGCAAAAGACCATAAGGCCTACACTAGGCAGCTCCGTATCCATCACCACCTGTCGTCCCCATCCATAAAGTTGTCTAATCGTTTTTTAAAACAACTGATAGTTTCAGCGCTTACTACGTGGTTACTAAGTTTATTCCATTCATCGACCACCCTATTTGTAAACCAATTCTTGCCTATTTCCTTCTTAAATCTAAATTTGTCCAGTTTATACCCATTACTGCGAGTCCTGCCCTGTTTTTTTATTATGATGACCTTGTTTGCATCACCCTTGTTATAGCCTTTGATCCACTTGAACACTTCTATTAGATCACCCCGCACTCTGCGTCTTTCCAGAGAGTGTAAGTTTAGGTGCCTAAGCCTCTCTTCGTAAGGCAAATTTCCGAGTCCTTGTATCATTTTGGTCATTCTTCTCTGTACTGATTCTAGTGAATTTATGTCCATTTTGTAGGACGGAGACCAAAACTGTACCGCATAGTCAAGGATGGGTCTAACTATCGCTAGATAGAGTTTAATAATTACCTCTGCACTTCTATTTGTTACCGTCCTAGCAATGAAGCCTAATGCTTTGTTTGCTTTATTTCTGGCGCTAATGCACTGCTTCCTGGTTTTAAGGTCCGGACTCACCAGAACTCCCAAGTCCCTCTCGCACTCAGATTTTTCTAAAAACGTGTCATCTAAGTTGTATCTATTTTCGGGGTTGTGTAGCCCTACGTTTAACACGCTACACTTAGAGATATTGAAGTTCATTTACCATTTCACCGACCATGTTAACAGTTTATTAAGATCATCCTGCAGAATCTGGGCGTCTTCTCCTGACCTAATTAGGCGTCCTATTTTAGTGTCGTCCGCAAACTTACTAACATCACTATTTAACCCATCGTCTAAGTCGTTTATATACATAATGAACAATAAGGGACCCAAAACCGAGCCCTGGGGGACCCCGCTAGTAACATTGCCCCACCTAGATTTTATTCCATTTATGGTGACCCGCTGTTTTCTGTTACTAATCCAAGCTCTAATCCATTCTAACACTTTTCCTCCTATGCCATGGGCTTTGATTTTATTTAGTAGTCTCTGGTGTGGCACTTTGTCGAACGCTTTGCTAAAGTCAAGGTAAATAACATCGTAATTTTCATTGTTGTCTGACGCCTTATATACCTTAGTGTAAAAGGATAGAAGATTAGTCACGCATGACTTACCTTTGGAGAAACCATGCTGTGAACCACGAATTAAATTATGCCCTTCAATGTGTTCTCTGAGTCTATTTACTATTATTGATTCAAGCATTTTTCCTATAACCGATGTCAAACTGATTGGCCTGTAGTTGCATATGGTCGATCTATCTCCCTTCTTAAAAACAGGAACAACGTTTGCCTGCCTCCAAGCAGTTGGAACAGAACCAGTGTCTACCGATTTATTGAATATTTCAGTTAACTGGTCGCAGATTTCAAATTTACACTCTTTAAGCATTCTTGGAAAAATTTCGTCCGGACCCGGAGATTTTGTAGCTTTAAGTCTGTCAATCTGCTTGATAACTTCTTCTTTACTAATACTGATATTAGTTAGGCTATTTTCTTCATCCCCTCTGAAAATCGGATCGCAGTCAGGTACTTTATCTAACCTCTCATTAGTAAACACCGATAGAAAATAATTGTTAAACTCCTCACTCATTTTTTCTTCCGATTCTATCATGACATTTTCATCGTTTTTAATTGGTCCTATTCTTTCTTTATTTTTTGTTCTATAGAGGTGAAAGAAACCCTTTGGGTTGGATTTTGCTTGACTGGCAACCTTGATTTCATAATTACGTTTCGCTGAACGTGTATTCCTTTTAACCAGCTTTGCCATTTCGTTATATCTTGATCTAAGGTGTGATTCCCCGTTTTTTATTTTTACGTAAAGTCCTCTTTTAATTCCGATCTCATGTTTCAATCTGTCCGTCATCCATTTGGGAGTATTACTATTTTTTCGTATTGACTTTAGGGGGATAAATGTGTTTTGTGCATTAATAATTAGATCTGCCAGATTGCTATACATCTCATCCAAAGTACTGACCTGATTTTTGGGCCGTCGCCCCGAATCGACCTGACCCAAGGCACGCGCATCAATCTCTTTGACCCAGACCTGATCTAAGGTATGCGTATTTCTCTCTTTGACCCAGACCTGACCCAAGGTACGCGTATCCTCCTTGACCCACTTCTGATTATCAGCCCCGCAACGAGAATCAAGAATGTTTGAAACGTCCGGATTGTATTTTCGTATTGTAGAGGGCGTGGGGTCCGGAACAAGTCCCTCAAGGATTTTCCATGTGTAAATGGCCCTGTATCTTTCTCTCCTCCTCTGTTGAGAGTATAGACCTAGTGCTCCCAGGCGATCCCAATAGTTGAGATCTTGCATCCCTTTGATGTGCCTGGTGTAGTTCCGTTGGGCAGCTTCAAGCATCTGGATGTCTCCGCGTTTGTGTGGTGACCAGAGTTGGCTACAATAGTCCAGGATCGGTTGGATAAGCGACTTCCAGAGGGTAAGCATCACTTGTACCTCTCTTGAGGAGAAAGTCCTTAGGACCCAGCTGGCCATCCCTCTTGCTCTATTTACTGACTGCATGATGTGGTGTTGGAAAGTGGCATCATCACTTAAGTGAATGCCCAGGCTTTTCACATGGGTTTTGGGTGTGATTTTCATACCTCTCTCCGTGTGCAGCTCAGTGTCGTCTTTAATGCCTTGATTTGTGCCATATCTCAAGACCTCGAACTTCTCTTCGTTGAATTGCATGTTGCTGTTGTTGGCCCATGCATAAACTGAGTTGAGATCATCTTGTAGATGTTGCACATCCCCACTTTCCCGCACAGCACGGCTGATGTGGGTATCATCGGCAAAAGACAGGAGGGTTGAGTCCACCCTACTATTTATGTCATTCATATGGACAAGGAATAGGAGGGGGCCAAGCACAGATCCTTGTGGTACTCCGCTTATTACCTCGGATTCGGTTGACTTCACACCATCAACTGCGACTGTTTGTGTACGGTCTGTCAGAAAGTTGTGGAGCCAGACTCCTAGCTTCCCTGTGATTCCTAGATCCCTTGCCTTATGGAGGACACCGTGGTCCACCTTGTCGAAGGCTTTAGCAAAATCTAGGAATACTACGTCAACATTTCTTCCCTCCGACAGGTTCCGTAGTAGCCAGTCATAGTGTGCCAGTAGGTTTGAAAGGCATGACCGACCTTTCCTGAAGCCATGTTGATTCTCTTTGATGAGGTTATTCACCTCAAGGTAAGTGAACAGCTTGTCCCTTACACATTTCTCAATTACTTTGACAATATGTGATGTGAGGGCGACAGGTCGATAGTTTTTTTGGCAAGGTCCGGTCTCCTCCTTTATATATTGGGCTTATGATGGCTTGTTTAAGCAGTGCCGGGATCTCTCCTTTGTCAAAGGAGGCTAGCCACAACATATGGATTGGAACTGCCAAGACCTCGCTGCATTTTAGGAGTAGGATTGCTGGAACGCCGTCTGGTCCAGCGGCCGAGTTAATCCTGAGCTCCTTTATCGCCTTTTTGATGTCCTTTTCAGTCACTCGAATGTCGGTAAGCTGGTTCAGGTTCGTGGTCGTCTGGTTGAAGAAGGTTGTGGGATCGAGGATTTCCATCTGTGTCTTAGGTAACACTGTTGTATTGGTGTGCCAGCATCTGGCAGGTTTCTTTTGGGGCATCTTATATTATTTGGGAAGAATTAAATAGTACGAATAACGTTCCAGTACCGGACTTCAGGAGAGTCTGTGACGGGGGAAGAAACACGGCCAGTCCGGACGCCATAAGCACGGTCAGGTGTCGAGTCACCTTGGATGAGATATACAGTAAACTAACATTTTTAATTCTAGATGCACAAAATAAATTCATTCCCCTCAAATCAACACAGAAGAAAAGTAATGCTCCCAAATGGATGACGGACAGACTGAAATATGAGATCAGAATGGAAAGACTTTACTCAAGAATAAAAGATGGGGAAACACACCTTAGATCTACATATAACGATATGGCAAGACTGGTTAAAAAGAACACACACACAGCGAAACGTAACTATGAAATTAAGGTTGCCAGACAAGTTAGATCCAACCCAAAGGGCTTCTTTCATCTCTAGAGAAAAAAAAAATAATGATAAGGAAAGGATAGGCCCAATATAAAACGCTGAAAATGTCATGATAGAATCAGAGGGAAAATAAATGAGGCGTTTAACAAATATTTTCTTTTTGTGTTTACTTAGATGTTAGATAAGGTACCTGATAGCGATCTGATTTTCAGTGGGGATGAAGAAAGTAGACTATCTAATAAAATTTCCGAGAGTGCTTAATCACTTCAGTACGAATCAAATTCTCGCGTACAGCATTAGCTGCTATAAGTAAACTTCATCACGCTACACGTATTATAACATATAAAGTCACTGTTGTATTATTCGTTCTCTTTTACTATGAGTAATAGTAAACATAGAAAACGTAATCAAACCAGCTTACAGAATCTAGGGGTGACTTATGTACAACTACAAAAATATATTTATAATCAAGAAGCTGGTGCCGATGTAGCCAAGCCCTTCCTTACTTAATTATTGTATATATTTATTGTATATGTATCTCCTTTAATGTATATGTCACACTTCTTTATTATACATGAGTACTTAATATCAACATATATCTATTGTAAATGTATTGTATAAGTAAGCCTATGTAGTCATTACATTATATAAGTGCCTATACATAATTATATAACCGAATATATATACGTCATTAGGCGTACGCTAAACGCGTATGCGTCTATGCCAATTGTACACGTCGTAGAATTAAGGAACTAAATATATGTTACCCTTAACCATTTTGCATGCATATTCATCATTATATGTAATTGTTCTCTTGTTGCTGTATATTTCTATGTATATACCTAGATATGTTAGTATGTATTGTTTTGCCCAATCTTTTTCCCGCCTAGCAACAATGTAACAGAAAGTAGGCCACGGGCGCGTCTTAATGCCCAGCTAGGCCCCCCAAGCATTCGCTTGTGACAGATTACTTCCTGCCATACTTGTGTGTAAATCTCCGCAATAAACTCCTACCAAAATACTGCGTGTTTGGCACTTACCACACCGACATCTTCGTGTAACTCGCGCCCCGTGACGCCTACGTAGGCGTCATTGTACCGAAGTGGCTAAAAAGTGTAAATTTGAAATCTGCGACCAGTTAACATAAATATTCATAGTCGGTAGACTCTTGTTTTGTGCCTATTGCTTGGGGGCAGGCAAACATTGTTCCTGTTTTCAAAAAGGGAGATAAATCATCTACATGCAATCAGTATGACATCAGTTATAGGTAAAATGCTTGAATCAATAGTTGTTAATAGACTCAGAGATCACATCGAGAGACATAATTTGAGTCGTGACTCACGGCATGGTTTCTCCAAGGGTAAATTATGTGTGACTAATCTATCTTTTACACTAACGTATATAAGGCATCAGATAACAATGATAGTTACCTTGACTTTAGCAAAGCATTCGCCAGGGTGTCCCGCCAGAGACTACTAAATAAAATCAAAGCCCATAGCAAAAGAGGAAAAGTGTTAGAATGGATTAGAACTTGGATCAGTGACAGATAACAGCGGGTCACCATAAATGGAGTAAAATCCAAATGGGGGAGTGTTTCTAGTGGAATTCCCCAGGGCTCGGTTTTGGGACCTTTATTGTTCATTATGTACATAAACGGCTCGGACAATGGGATTAATAGTGATGTTAGTAAGTTTGAGGGTGACACTTAAACAAGACGCCTGATTAGGTCAGGAGATAACGCCGAGATTCTGCAGGATGATCTTAACAAATTGTTCACATGGTCGGTGAAATGGCAAGTGGACTTCAATATCTCAAAGTGCGGCGTGGTAAAATTAGGGCCACACAACCCCAAAAATAGATATAAGTTAGATAACACGTTTTTAGATTCCCACACAGAATGAAATATATAAGCAAGATCGAGAGGGGATAGGCTACATTGACAGAAGAAATCTCTTGATTAAGAGCTACAAGGCTTTTTTGGGGTCATGAGAACAAAGGAAGAAAGACTACAAGTGTAAAGGATGTGACTAAATGCAGTTTCCTATATAGATATGTACATGAATTAAAATCTAGATTTGATAATTGAAAATTAAGGATGTTTATGTTTGAAGTTACACCGTCATTGATGCAGCTGAGACGGATCTCCACTGAGGCACACTGAAGGACGTGAAGCCTCTGTACCTACCCACAGTGGCTTAATCCAAGACCTACAGAAAAATAGGAAGGTCTAACCGATTTTGACAGATTACGGGAAATTCCTGGCTGGTGATGTCACATGGAGGGCATGGGTCACAGTCACAGTTCCGTCGGTAATTAATATGTATTTTGGTTTTCGATGTATTATGCAACTTTTTAGTAGGGGATTAATGATGATATACATAATGCATATTTGAATGCCCTTAAGCGGCCCCTAGACGTTCAATATTATTGCGCAATATTTTGGTTTGTGCAATATAATTGATCGTGTGTGGGCAATATTGAAAGGTTGTGCAATATATTGTGTGATTTTCAAAATCTTGAAAATATATTGCGCAAACGGGATAACATTGTGTCGTCTGTAGGCTATATTGCGCAATATCCTGTCAGTGTCTCTCCAGCGGTCGTGTAAGGTGGTTGTGTCTCTCCTCAACCTCGCGTTATCATGAGTGACAAGAAAGCCGAAAAAGAATTCATTGCTGAATTTATTGAGGTGTACCGTAGTCTTCCCGCCTTGTGGGATGTGAAGTGCAAAGATTATACTAATCGTGCGAAAAAGGGGGAGCAGTACGAAGTGCTGATAGAAAAGTACCGCGAAAAATACCCGGATGGTGATAAACAACAAGTAATAAACAAAGTTAATTCTTTGAGAACAAACTTCAGGAAAGAATTAAAAAGGATTCGCGATGCCGAGAAAAGTGGTGCCGGTGCAGAAGATGTGGAACCTACGTTGTGGTATTTTGACGAAATGAAGTTTCTTGTAACTCAGGAAACACCTACTGCTTCAATCAGCACGATGGACATATCTGATAACGAGGATCATTGCGATGAAAATGAAACCAGCGTGGTAAGTGGCCTAATTTATTAAGTTTCTGTACAAGTTCATTAGATAATATCTTATGTATTATTGGTAATAATGCAGAACAGAACTTATATAATTTAATTCTACACACCCTAAAATATTTGTAGAAACCTCAAAAAGGGTAAAAAAAATTGATGTCATTAAACTGCATATATACCAAGTTTTGTTCCAGCTAATGTATGTCAATATTTAGAATGTTTAAATTATTTCTTTGTCGCGGCTCGTGCCGCTTAAATTGTTCTTATCGGCTTAAGAAACCTGCACAGCGAAGCTATAGCGATAATCCCATACCACACTCCTGGTCATATGGCCATTTCCCGAAGGTTGAGTGTGGTTGAATTTTCCGCCAAAATCATCGGAAATTTAAAATTCCCGGCTCTGTGCAGGCATGCGCATTGTCGACCCCACCTCCCCCTTCCTACCCCCTCCCTTCTCAACCGGCTGCCCGGCTTGCTGAGCCACTTCAATGAGAAATGAAGGCTTCGCCTGTGGGAGGAGGGAGGGACCCTAAATCTGTGCAGGTTTCTTAAGCCGATAAGAACAATTTAAGCGGCACGAGCCGCGACAAAGAAATATTATCGGCTGAAAGAAACCTGCACAGCGAAGCTATGCATGAGACGAGAACAGGTGGGAGGAGAGGTGAAGCCTGATTCAAACCGTTATTACGTGTGTCTTTCCTATGGGAGACTTATTCATTTTATCACTCAGTAGAGGGGAGAAAGAAACGTCAAGTACCCACGCCGAAGAATGTGACATGCACAACATTGTACTGTTCACACAATTCGTAAATTATACGAAATTCGTATCCTGTTCAGCGGTTCCTGGCCCCTCCCCACTCCTCGGTCGCCCTTTGCCCCCTCCACTTTTTTTTTTTTTTTTTTTTTTTTTTTTTTTTAATGAGATGAGAGGGGTGGAGCCGTTTCCATGGCGACACATGGGACAGGGGCGACCGAGTGGGAGAGACACCGTGTCCCCAAGGGAGTCGTCGATGTCCAGCCCCTAGGTCCCGCACCCGCTCCACAGAGTGGGTGCGGAGAAACGCCAGCGATGCCACAGAGTCCCTGATGCTGTGGGCGTGCGGGGCATGGCCCGGGTCGGCTCTCTCCCAACAAGCGGAAAGGCAGGTGCGCCCGGGACCTCGGGGTTAGGGGAATCCTAAATTTCGAGTTGTAGAAGAGATGATCCTGAGAAATCTCTTCCGTATGGTCCACGTAGTCTTCGAACGCACGGACCGGGCGCAGTGGAAGTGGGCATCCTCCCTCCCAGAAGCATTGTATTCTGAGAGGGCCAATCATGTCGTCCGCTCGGCCGTTCCTGGCCAGGAATGTTGGTGATGGAGAGAGGGTTAGGGCCGAGCTGTCCTCCTCCAGTTTGGAGAAGGACGAGTGGCGGGTGATTGCCGCCAGCTGTGAAGCCCTGTAGTCCGTAGTCAAGGCGAGCAGAAAGACGACACGTTGAGGGAAGTGTTCTTCCTCCATAATGGCCCTTTCGAACGCCAGGTACTGCAGAAGACGATGCAAGGACCAGGCCAGGACCGGCTGATGTCTCGGCTCTCTCGAGGCGCTGATCCCCTTCATTAGGAGGGTTCGCGCCCTCTGTGGCACTCGGATGTTCATGCCAAAGCGTAGCGGATCAGTGAGGGCTGTATAGTGAGGCAAGATAGTCGCCGGTGCCCTGTTGGTGGAGGTAGCCAGCCAAGTCAGGAAGTCCGGAACCGTGCTGGCGGAGATGGTCACCATCGCGTGTCTCCGAAGGTAGTTCCGGAATCACCGTCAGCAGGACCCACACTGCCGCACTGAGGACGGAAGGTGAGCTCTGAGCATCTTGTCTGCTGCCTCTGTAGAGAAGAGTTGGCTGAGAGCTCCCCGTAGAAACTCCAAGTATTAAGTTGGAGTGACGCTTGGAGAGGCGCGGTAAGGCTGTTGGCTAGGCAGGCTGACCCCAGTAGAAGGGGAGAAGGGCCCCATCTCATTAGCTCCCCGAACCACGGCTGGGTTGGCCAGTAGGGAGCTATCAGGAGGACCTGACCCTTGAAGGACCTGAGGGTCTGCATCACCTTCAGGAGGACTAGTGTCGCTGGAGGAGGAAAATGAATACGTACTTCCAGCTGTTCCAGTCCTCCGAAAAGGCGTCTGAGCCTCCTGTGCGTGTCTTTTGGATACAGGTGAGGTAGAGGGGGAGCTGGGTCGTGTTTGGGGAGGCAAACAGGTCCACCTCTGGGGTGCCGTAGCGGAGGGAGAGTGACTCGAACACTTGTGGGCGTAGTTGCTACACTACGTAGGTCTCTTGAAACCTGGATAGAGCGACCGGCGTAGGGCCCCCGACCGAAGCCAGGGACGCAACAAGCTGTGGAGTGCTGAGGGTATCGGCCCGGGCAGGCCACGCGGGAGAAGCAGTATGTTCCTGTCGACCTCCCGTACCAGCCGTCGGGGCCCCAAGCGGCTCAGTGGAAGGGCCGGGGTCGCGAAGTTGAGGCACCCCCCACCCCGCCACCGAAGGAGGGAGAACGTGTGAGAGAAGCACGCTCTCTTGGCGCAGGGGAGCACCCGAAGAGCGCTGACTGTGTCCCACTCAATCCCGAGCCAATAAAGTCTCTGTGTGGGAGCAAGGGCAGACCCGTCCCAGTCCACCCCGAACTCCACGTCCGCCAACACTCTCGGAGCCACTGAGATGTCGGCCGATGCACCCTCATTGGTGGGCAAATGCATCAACTAGCCGTCTAGGAACATGAGTGTGGAGACGCTTGCTTCCGTTCAGCGTACGCCTACCACTCTGACTAGTTTCGTGAAGATCCTGGGGGTAAGCGAGAGACCGAAAGGGAGTATGCGAGGCCGAGTTCGTTTCCGAGCGACCTCGTCCGTGGGCGTTAGTCAAGAGGCTTCGTCCTGGGTGAAGACGTTCCCTGAGCGTCTCCCGCTAAGACAGGCTTGGACCCTCGGTATGTATCCTCGAGGAAGTCCTCGAAGCCCGTGGCGAGCGTTCTCATCCAATAGTGTGCTATGGCAGTTTGTGACGTCTCATCACCCACAAGCGGACTTCCATATGTTTAATACCTAGTGACATCATGTGATTATACTGTGACGTCACCGGATTTAATCATGGCGCCATAGGATCGCCTCGTGACGTCACAGGAACACAACTGACGTCATAGGACTACATCGTGACGTCATTTTATCACAATGACGTCATCTTATCATACCGTGACATCCCTGAGTCCCAGTGAGCGTCGAAATTTAAACATGGTAAACGTCTCGACCATCATGACTGTAGATTAAATTAAGTTGAATAGGAAAAGTCATGTTCATGTTAACCTGAGTCACAGTGGGCGTTGAAGTTAGTTTTTACATGGTAAAATTCTTGACCATCATGACTATAGATTAGCTTAAGTTGAATAGGAAAAGTCATGTCCATTTCGACCTGGGTCACAGTGAGCGTTGAAATTAATTTTTACATGGTAAAATTCTCGACCACCATGACTGTAGATTAGCTTAAGTTGAATAGGAAAAGTCATGTTCACTTCGTCCAGAGTCGGTGAGCTTTGAAAGTAACTAAACGTGGTAAAATTCTCGACCATCATGACTGTAGATTAGCTTAAGATGAATATGAAAAGTCATGTTTATGTCGACCTGAGTCACAGTGGGCGTTGAAGTTAGTTTTAACATGGTAAAATTCTTGACCATCATGATTATAGATTAGCTTAAGTTGAATAGGAAAGTCATGTCCATTTCGACCTGAGTCAAAATGAGCGTCAAAATTAATTTTAACATGGTAAAAATCTCGACCACCATGACTGTAGATTAGCTTAAGTTGAATAGGAAAAGACATGTTCATTTCGACCTGAGTCACAGTGAGCGTTGAAATTAATTCTAACATGGTAAAATTCTCGACCATCATGACTGTAGATTAGTTCAAGTTGAATAGGAAAAGTCATGTTCACTTCGTCCAGAGTCACAATGAGCGTCGAAATTAATTTTAACATGGTAAAATTCTCGACCATCATGACTGTAGATCAGCTCAAGTTGAACAGGAAAAGTCATGTTCACTTCGTCCAGAGTCACAGTGAGCTTTGAAATTAATCAAACATGGTAAAATTCTCGACCATCATGATTGTAGATTAGCTTAAGTTGAATAGGAAAAGTCATGTTCATTTCGACCTGAGTCACAATGAGCGTCGAAATTAATTTTAACATGGTAAAATTCTCGACCATCATGACTGTAGATCAGCTCAAGTTGAAAAGGAAAAGTCATGTTCACTTCGTCCAGTCACAGTGAGCTTTGAAATTAATCAAACATGGTAAAATTCTTGACCATCATGATTGTAGATTAGCTTAAGTTGAATAGGAAAATTCGTGTTCATTTCGACCTGAGTCACAGTGAGCGTCGAAATTAATTCTAACATGGTAAAATTCTCGACCATCATGACTGTAGATCAGCTCAAGTTGAACAGGAAAAGTCATGTTCATTTCGTCCAGAGTCACAGTGAGCTTTGAAATTAATCAAACATGGTAAAATTCTCGACCATCATGATTGTAGATTAGCTTAAGTTGAATAGGAAAAGTCTAGTTCATTTCGACCCGAGTCACAGTGAACGTCGAAATTAATTTTAACATGGTAAAATTCTCGACCAGCATGACTGTAGATTAGCTTAAGTTGAATATGAAAAGTCATGTTTATATCGACCTGAGTCACAGTGAACGTTGAAATTAGTTTTAACATGGTAAAATTCTTGACCATCATGACTATAGATTAGTTTAAGTTGAATAGGAAAAGTCATGTTCCTTTC
Organism: Oratosquilla oratoria; assembly: GCF_046742065.1. Classification (NCBI taxonomy): domain Eukaryota; kingdom Metazoa; phylum Arthropoda; class Malacostraca; order Stomatopoda; family Squillidae; genus Oratosquilla; species Oratosquilla oratoria. Next base: position 11,079,447 of record NC_134811.1, read on the forward strand.
GACCTGAGTCACGGTGAGCGTCGAAATTAATTTTAACATGGTTAATTTCTCGATCATCATGACTGTAGATTAGCTTAAGTTGAATAGGAAAAGTCATGTTCATGTCGACCTGAGTCACAGTGGGCGTTGAAAATAGTTTTAACATGGTAAAATTCTCGACCATCATGACTGTAGATCAGCTTAAGTTAAATAGGAAAAGTCATGTCCATTTCGACCCGAGTCACAGTGAGCGTTAAAATCAATTTTAACATGGTAAGATATTTATTTGTCGCCGCTAGTGCCGCTTGAATTGTTATTATCGGCTTAAGAAACCCGGAAGGAAGGTGGTGCCGTGACCGGGATGTGGAGGGTGTGGACGCTGAAATTGCCGGTTGTCGAGTAAAGCCCTCGTGCGGCAGCAAGCCGGGCAGCCGGTTGAGAAGGGAGGGGGTAGGAAGGGGGAGGTGGGGTCGACAATGCGCATGCCTGCACAGAGCCGGGAATTTTAAATTTCCGATGATTTTGGCGGAAAATTCAACCACACTCAACCTTCGGGAAATGGCCATATGACCAGGAGTGTGGTATGGGATTATCGCTATAGCTTCGCTGTGCAGGTTTCTTTCAGCCGATAAAAAATTATTTGAAATGGAACAGATCACTTACTTACCTTAATGTATTCCTTGAGGCAGTTGATAAGAGCAGTGCACGTTTCCATAACAATGTTAGCTATTGATTGAGGTGACACAGCAGTTGTAAACTTTAGATCTTCAAAACTATTCCCGGTTGCGAGGTAACGTAGAGTTATGGACAACCGTTGGCTTACAGGAATTGCTTCGCGCATGATAGTGCTCTTTTTTTCTATTATAGGAGCAACCAAAGCAAGGAGTTCATCAAATGATTCTGTGTTCATTCGTACGAAGTTGCGGAAATCATTCGGTTCTATCACTCTCAGTTCATTTAGTAATCTTTCGTGTGTGTACTTCTCCCTATCAACAAGCCACTGTTTGGCCCATTTTCTGCCCTTCTGCGAGCCTTTTTTCTTTCCTTTCTTATGACTTGCTGCCATAGCAATGATCACGCAACAGAGATCACCGTCAGCCAACATGTTCACGTTATGACGTTCTGGCAAGGACTGACTGTTTGCACAATGTGGTTGCACGCCTGCTCTCACGATTGCGCAATATATTGCACAACCTTCAATATTGCCTCCATACGGCACAATCTTTTGCACAACCCAAAATATTGCACAATAATATTGACCGTGTAGGGGCCAGCGCCAAAATATTGTGCAACCCACATTGCGCAATAATATTGAACGTCTAGGGGCCGCTTTACAAAGGAGCAGAGTGGAACAAGAAGAGAAACATCCTACTTAACAAGATAAATCATACTTATGTGTCTTGTGTATGTTTAAGACAGATAGAAAATTTTTAGAACCTCTACCAAGGGACTCGAACCCTGACATGTGTGTGCATAATCACGAAGTCAAGACGCTAGCAACTGAGCTACGTGAGATGGTTAAAAAGGACTGTACAAGTCCCCGACCACATTTCACGTAATTGCAGAAGACGTAGTTTCATTTTCATCCAATCCCCATATTAGGCGAGCCCTCCGACAAGTTGTGTATGTTTAAGACAGACTGAACATTTTTAGAAGCTCTACCAAGGGATTCGAATCCTAACCAGTGTGTGCATGATCACGAAGTCAAGACGCTTGCGACTGAGCTACGTGCGATGGTTCAAAAGGACTGTACAAGTCCCCGACCACACTTCACGTAACTGCAGAAGACGTAGTCTCATTTTCATCCAATCCCCATTTTAAGCGAGCCCTCCGACAAGTTGTGTATATTTAAGAGAGATTGAACATTTTTAGAAGCTCTACCAATGGATTCGTACCCTAGCCTGTGCTTGTACATACCTTTTGAACCATCGCACGTAGCTCAGTCGCTAGCGTCTTGACATCGTGATTATGCACACACAGGTCAGGGTTGGAATACTATGGCAGAGCTTCTAAACATGTTCAATCTGTCTTAAACATACACAACTTGTCGGAGGGCTTGCCTAATATGCTTAATATGGGGATTGGATGAAAATATTACTACGTCTTCTGCAGTTACACGAAGTATGGTCGTGGACTTGTACAGTCCTTTTTAACCATCGCACGTAGCTCAGTCGCTGGTGTCTTGAGTTCGTGATTAAGCACGCACAGGTCAGGGTTCGAATCCCTTGGTAGAGCTTCTAAACAATGTGTCTTACTTACTGACTTACAAATTAAACCAGGACGGGTTGGTGCTACGTGCGATGGTTTAAAAGGACTGTACAAGTCCCCGACCACACTTCACGTAACTGCAGAAGACGTAGTCTCATTTTCATCCAACCCCATATTAGGCGAGCCCTCCGACAAATTGTGTATGATTAAGACAGATTGAACATTTTTAGAAGCTCTGCATAATACCGAAGTCAAGACGCTAGCGACTGAGCTACGTGCGATGGTTCAAAAGGACTGTACAAGTCCCCGACCACACTTCACGTAACTGCAGAAGACATAGTCTCATTTTCATCCAATCCCCATATTAAGCGAGTCCTCCGAAAAATTGTGTATGTTTAAGACAGATTGAACATTTTTAGAAGCTCTACCAAGGGATTCGAACCCTGACCTGTGTGTGCATAATCACGAAGTCAAGACGCTAGCAACTGAGTTACGTGCGATAGTTCAAAAGGACTGTACAAGTCCCCGACCACATTTCACGCAACTGCAGAAGACGTAGTCTCATTTTCATCCAATCCCTATATTAGGTGAGCCCTCCGACAAGTTGTATATGTTTAAGGCAGATTGAACATTTTTAGAAGCTCTACCAAGGGATTCGAACCCTGACCTGTGCGTGCATAATCACGAAGTCAAGACGTTAGCGACTGAGCTACGTACGATAGTTCAAAAGCACTGTACAAGTCCCCAACCACACATCACATAACTGCAGAAGACGTGTGTCTCATTTTCATCCAATCCCCATATCAAGCCCTGGTGGTGGAGGTAGCCAGCCAAGTCAGGAAGTCCGGAACCGTGCTGGCGGAGATGGTCACCATCGCGTGTCTCCGAAGGTAGTTCCGGAATCACCGTCAGCAGGACCCACACTGCCACACTTAGGACGGAAGGTGAGCTCTGAGCATCTTGTCTGCTGCCTCTGTAGAGAAGAGTTGGCTGAGAGCTCCCCGTAGAAACTCCAAGTATTAAGTTGGAGTGACGCTTGGAGAGGCGCGGTAAGGCTGTTGGCTAGGCAGGCTGACACTAGTAGAAGGGGAGAAGGGCCCCATCCCATTAGCTCCCCGAACCACGGCTGGGTTGGCCAGTAGGGAGCTATCAGGAGGACCTGACCCTTGAAGGACCTGAGGGTCTGCATCACCTTCAGGAGGACTAGTGTCGCTGGAGGAGGAAAATGAATACGTACTTCCAGCTGTTCCAGTCCTCTGAAAAGGCGTCTGAGCCTCCTGTGCGTGTCTTCTGGATACAGGTGAGGTAGAGGGGGAGCTGGGTCGTGTTTGGGGAGGGAGGCAAACAGGTCCACCTCTGGGGTGCCGTAGCGGAGGGAGAGTGACTCGAACACTTGTGGGCGTAGTTGCTACACTACGTAGGTCTCTTGAAACCTGGATAGAGCGACCGGCGTAGGGCCCCCGACCGAAGCCAGGGACGCAACAAGCTGTGGAGTGCTGAGGGTACCGGCCCGGGCAGGCCACGCGGGAGAAGCAGTATGTTCCTATCGACCTCCCGTACCAGCCGTCGGGGCCCCAAGCGGCTCAGTGGAAGGGCCGGGGTCGCGAAGTTGAGGCACCCCCCACCCCGCCACCGAAGGAGGGAGAACGTGTGAGAGAAGCACGCTCTCTTGGCGCAGGGGAGCACCCGAAGAGCGCTGACTGTGTCCCACTCAATCCCGAGCCAATAAAGTCTCTGTGTGGGAGCAAGGGCAGACCCGTCCCAGTCCACCCCGAACTCCACGTCCGCCAACACTCTCGGAGCCACTGAGATGTCGGCCGATGCACCCTCTTCGGTGGGCAAATGCATCAACTAGCCGTCTAGGAACATGAGTGTGGAGACGCTTGCTTCCGTCCAGCGTACGCCTACCATTCTGACTAGTTTCGTGAAGATCCTGGGGGTAAGCGAGAGACCGAAAGGGAGTATGCGAGGCCGAGTTCGTTTCCGAGCGACCTCGTCCGTGGGCGTTAGTCAAGAGGCTTCGTCCTGGGTGAAGACGTTCCCTGAGCGTCTCCCTCCCGCTAAGACAGGCTTGGACCCTCGGTATGTATCCTCGAGGAAGTCCTCGAAGCCCGTGGCGAGCGTTCTCATCCAATAGTGTGCTTTGGCAGTTTGTGACGTCTCATCACCCACAAGCGGACTTCCATATGTTTAATACCTAGTGACATCATGTGATTATACTGTGACGTCACCGGATTTAATCATGGCGCCATAGGATCGCCTCGTGACGTCACAGGAACACAACTGACGTCATAGGACTACATCGTGACGTCATTTTATCACAATGACGTCATCTTATCATACCGTGACATCCCCGAGTCCCAGTGAGCGTCGAAATAAATTTCAACATGGTAAACGTCTCGACCATCATGACTGTAGATTAAATTAAGTTGAATAGGAAAAGTCATGTTCATGCTAACCTGAGTCACAGTGGGCGTTGAAGTTAGTTTTTACATGGTAAAATTCTTGACCATCATGACTATAGATTAGCTTAAGTTGAATAGGAAAAGTCATGTCCATTTCGACCTGGGTCACAGTGAGTGTTGAAATTAATTTTTACATGGTAAAATTCTCGACCATCATGACTGTAGATTAGCTTAAGTTGAATAGGAAAAGTCATGTTCACTTCGTTCAGAGTCGGTGAGCTTTGAAAGTAACTAAACGTGGTAAAATTCTCGACCATCATGACTGTAGATTAGCTTAAGATGAATATGAAAAGTCATGTTTATGTCGACCTGAGTCACAGTGGGCGTTGAAGTTAGTTTTAACATGGTAAAATTCTTGACCATCATGATTATAGATTAGCTTAAGTTGAATAGGAAAGTCATGTCCATTTCGACCTGAGTCAAAATGAGCGTCAAAATTAATTTTAACATGGTAAAAATCTCGACCACCATGACTGTAGATTAGCTTAAGTTGAATAGGAAAAGACATGTTCATTTCGACCTGAGTCACAGTGAGCGTTGAAATTAATTCTAACATGGTAAAATTCTCGACCATCATGACTGTAGATTAGTTCAAGTTGAATAGGAAAAGTCATGTTCACTTCGTCCAGAGTCACAATGAGCGTCGAAATTAATTTTAACATGGTAAAATTCTCGACCATCATGACTGTAGATTAGCTCAAGTTGAACAGGAAAAGTCATGTTCACTTCGTCCAGAGTCACAGTGAGCTTTGAAATTAATCAAACATGGTAAAATTCTCGACCATCATGATTGTAGATTAGCTTAAGTTGAATAGGAAAAGTCATGTTCATTTCGACCCGAGTCACAATGAGCGTCGAAATTAATTTTAACATGGTAGAATTCTCGACCATCATGACTGTAGATCAGCTCAAGTTGAACAGGAAAAGTCATGTTCACTTCGTCCAGAGTCACAGTGAGCTTTGAAATTAATCAAACATGGTAAAATTCTCGACCGTCATGATTGTAGATTAGCTTAAGTTGAATAGGAAAAGTCTAGTTCATTTCGACCCGAGTCACAGTGAGCGTCGAAATTAATTCTAACATGGTAAAATTCTCGACCATCATGACTGTAGATCAGCTCAAGTTGAACAGGAAAAGTCATGTTCACTTCGTCCAGAGTCACAGTGAGCTTTGAAATTAATCAAACATGGTAAAATTCTCGACCATCATGATTGTAGATTAGCTTAAGTTGAATAGGAAAAGTCTAGTTCATTTCGACCTGAGTCACAGAGAACGTCGAAATTAATTTTAACATGGTAAAATTCTCGACCAGCATGACTGTAGATTAGCTTAAGTTGAATATGAAATGTCATGTTTATATCGACCTGAGTCACAGTGAACGTTGAAATTAGTTTTAACATGGTAAAATTCTTGACCATCATGACTATAGATTAGTTTAAGTTGAATAGAAAAAGTCATGTTCCTTTCGACCTGAGTCACAGTGAGCGTCGAAATTAATTTTAACATGGTTAATTTCTCGATCATCATGACTGTAGATTAGCTTAAGTTGAATAGGAAAAGTCATGTTGATGTCGACCTGAGTCACAGTGGGCGTTGAAAATAGTTTCAACATGGTAAAATTCTCGACCATCATGACTGTAGATTAGCTTAAGTTGAATAGGAAAAGTCATGTCCATTTCGACCCGAGTCACAGTGAGCGTTAAAATCAATTTTAACATGGCAAGATATTTATTTGTCGCCGCTAGTGCCGCTTGAATTGTTATTATCGGCTTAAGAAACCCGGAAGGAAGGTGGTGCCGTGACCGGGATGTGGAGGGTGTGGACGCTGAAATTGCCGGTTGTCGAGTAAAGCCCTCGTGCGGCAGCAAGCCGGGCAGCCGGTTGAGAAGGGAGGGGGTAGGAAGGGGGAGGTGGGGTCGACAATGCGCATGCCTGCACAGAGCCGGGAATTTTAAATTTCCGATGATTTTGGCGGAAAATTCAACCACACTCAACCTTCGGGAAATGGCCATATGACCAGGAGTGTGGTATGGGATTATCGCTATAGCTTCGCTGTGCAGGTTTCTTTCAGCCGATAAAAAATTATTTGAAATGGAACAGATCACTTACTTACCTTAATGTATTCCTTGAGGCAGTTGATAAGAGCAGTGCACGTTTCCATAACAATGTTAGCTATTGATTGAGGTGACACAGTAGTTGTAAACTTTAGATCTTCAAAACTATTCCCGGTTGCGAGGTAACGTAGAGTTATGGACAACCGTTGGCTTACAGGAATTGCTTCGCGCATGATAGTGCTCTTTTTTTCTATTATAGGAGCAACCAAAACAAGGAGTTCATCAAATGATTCTGTGTTCATTCGTACGAAGTTGCGGAAATCATTCGGTTCTATCATTCTCAGTTCATTTAGTAATCTTTCGTGTGTGTACTTCTCCCTATCAACAAGCCACTGTTTGGCCCATTTTCTGCCCTTCTGCGAGCCTTTTTTCTTTCCTTTCTTATGACTTGCTGCCATAGCAATGATCACGCAACAGAGATCACCGTCAGCCAACATGTTCACGTTATGACGTTCTGGCAAGGACTGACTGTTTGCACAATGTGGTTGCACGCCTGCTCTCACGATTGCGCAATATATTGCACAACCTTCAATATTGCCTCCATACGGCACAATCTTTTGCACAACCCAAAATATTGCACAATAATATTGACCGTGTAGGGGCCAGCGCCAAAATATTGTGCAACCCACATTGCGCAATAATATTGAACGTCTAGGGGCCGCTTTACAAAGGAGCAGAGTGGAACAAGAAGAGAAACATCCTACTTAACAAGATAAATCATACTTATGTGTCTTGTGTATGTTTAAGACAGATAGAAAATTTTTAGAACCTCTACCAAGGGACTCGAACCCTGACATGTGTGTGCATAATCACGAAGTCAAGACGCTAGCAACTGAGCTACGTGAGATGGTTAAAAAGGACTGTACAAGTCCCCGACCACATTTCACGTAATTGCAGAAGACGTAGTTTCATTTTCATCCAATCCCCATATTAGGCGAGCCCTCCGACAAGTTGTGTATGTTTAAGACAGACTGAACATTTTTAGAAGCTCTACCAAGGGATTCGAATCCTAACCAGTGTGTGCATGATCACGAAGTCAAGACGCTTGCGACTGAGCTACGTGCGATGGTTCAAAAGGACTGTACAAGTCCCCGACCACACTTCACGTAACTGCAGAAGACGTAGTCTCATTTTCATCCAATCCCCATTTTAAGCGAGCCCTCCGACAAGTTGTGTATATTTAAGAGAGATTGAACATTTTTAGAAGCTCTACCAATGGATTCGTACCCTAGCCTGTGCTTGTACATACCTTTTGAACCATCGCACGTAGCTCAGTCGCTAGCGTCTTGACATCGTGATTATGCACACACAGGTCAGGGTTGGAATACTATGGCAGAGCTTCTAAACATGTTCAATCTGTCTTAAACATACACAACTTGTCGGAGGGCTTGCCTAATATGCTTAATATGGGGATTGGATGAAAATATTACTACGTCTTCTGCAGTTACACGAAGTATGGTCGTGGACTTGTACAGTCCTTTTTAACCATCGCACGTAGCTCAGTCGCTGGTGTCTTGAGTTCGTGATTAAGCACGCACAGGTCAGGGTTCGAATCCCTTGGTAGAGCTTCTAAACAATGTGTCTTACTTACTGACTTACAAATTAAACCAGGACGGGTTGGTGCTACGTGCGATGGTTTAAAAGGACTGTACAAGTCCCCGACCACACTTCACGTAACTGCAGAAGACGTAGTCTCATTTTCATCCCACCCCATCTTAGGCGAGCCCTCCGACAAATTGTGTATGATTAAGACAGATTGAACATTTTTAGAAGCTCTGCATAATACCGAAGTCAAGACGCTAGCGACTGAGCTACGTGCGATGGTTCAAAAGGACTGTACAAGTCCCCGACCACACTTCACGTAACTGCAGAAGACATAGTCTCATTTTCATCCAATCCCCATATTAAGCGAGTCCTCCGAAAAATTGTGTATGTTTAAGACAGATTGAACATTTTTAGAAGCTCTACCAAGGGATTCGAACCCTGACCTGTGTGTGCATAATCACGAAGTCAAGACGCTAGCAACTGAGTTACGTGCGATAGTTCAAAAGGACTGTACAAGTCCCCGACCACATTTCACGCAACTGCAGAAGACGTAGTCCCATTTTCATCCAACCCCATATTAGGCGAGCCCTCCGACAAATTGTGTATGTTTAAGACAGATTGAACATTTTTAGAAGCTCTACCAGGGGATTCGAACCCTGACCTGTGTGTGCATAATCACGAAGTCAAGACGCTAGCGACTGGGCTACGTGCGATAGTTCAAAAGGACTGTACAAGTCCCCGACCACACTTCACGTAACTGCAGAAGACGTGTGTCTCATTTTCATCCAATCCCCATATCAAGCGAGCCCTCCGAAAATTTGTATATGTTTAAGACAGATTGAACATTTTTAGAAGCTATGCCAAGGGATTCGAACCCTAACCTGTGTGTGCATAATCACGAAGTCAAGACGCTTACGACTGAGCTACGTGCGATGGTTCAAAAGGACTGTACAAATCCCCGACCACACTTCACGTAACTGCAGAAGACGTAGTCTCAATTTCATCCAATCCCATATTAAACATGTTCAATCTGTCTTAAACATACACAACTTGTCGGAGGGCTCGCCTAATATGGGGATTGGATGAAAATGAAACTACGTCTTTTGCAGTTACGTGAAGTATGGTCGAGGACTTGTACAGTCCTTTTGAACCATCGCTGGTGTCTTGAGTTCGGGATTAAGCACGCACAGGTCAGGGTTCGAATCCCTTGGTAGAACTTTTAAACAATGTGTCTTACTTACTGACTTACAAATTAAACCAGGACGGGTTGGATTTTTTTCATGTCTTCGACAAATGGGTATTTGTTATGAACATCCGTCACCAGTTGCTCTGAAGTACAGAATTAGGACTCATTTGCTTGGAAAGGAAATGGAACTCGTTCAAGGTACATATAACAGTGAGATGTCAAGATGATGTAAAATATAAAAAAAGTCTTTCTTTACAATGGATCCCATTACCCAACTCAGAGTAAATGACTCTAAGGAGCAGTATTCAGCGAGAGCTAACACTTTCTGCAATGTTGTTTGCTTCATTAGAGCTTAGGGATCCTGTGCAGGAAAGTGATGAAAACAGATACAATGGATTACGGACAGTGTTTAGAGAATTTAGAAGAAGTAGGTCTGCGGTATGTGGGTGAGTACATTACCTACAAATTCCCCACCGTATCAGTTTCTAGGATCTAATAGACCTTGCAGTGACAATCCTTAGATAAGTTTAGCTGGCCGAGAAAAGGGAAAGTTGATGACACCCAGTGAATATGGTTCGCAATCCTCGAGTGTATCTTTAAGGCAAACCGCATTACCATCAGCCTAACAAAGTTTTCATATGTTTGCGGCCTTTTACCACCTGACGTACTCCTTTAAGTTTCGTATGCCATCTCCAAAACATATTCATCCGACACTTCTTTCCCCTAGCCGTACCCCGAGAAAATGACTACTCAGTATGCGATACAGCTGCCATCACTTGAAGGTGGACGCCGTAGCCGCCACTGCACAGGACGGCACTCGTATTTATTAATTTTATATTTTTTTATATGTATGTTTTCACTCCAACAATTTCATTTCTCTTGTAAATAGAATAAAAATGTTTCTGTATATCCCGTAACAAGGATATATATGTATTGTACAAAGATTGTAAACTATCGTATACCAAAAACAAAAATTTAAGAATCTCATCACTATTGTTGTACATAGCATCGTCGGCTTTTAGAATAAACAGATCAGTTATGGGATTGACTTTGAATATTTTAGCTATTCTTATGGAAGGTAGCTGTTCTTTAAAGAATAGTTCAAGCCGTTAGCACTGAGAACGGAAATGTTCATTCCAAGTGTGCGTAAGGGAATCATACCGCGGCGAACTAAATGTTCTGACTTGTACATTTTGACGAGAACACTACCAGCCGTCGGCACTGAGCACGGAAGTGTTCATTCCAAATGTGCCCAAGGGAACCATATCACAATGAGCTCAACGGTGTGTTCTGACTCCCCTTTTGAAAACAACAACAACAACAACAACAACAACAACAACAACAACAACAACAACAACAACCATGCTTTCTTCCCCCTGCCACTCGTTTCAGACTGGACACTTAGCTAACTTCACACGGAAGTAACATTAGCGACCCGGGAACAGATGTAACATTGGCGACACGGCAGCGGAGGTAACATTGGTGACCCTGGAGCAGTACTAACATTGGCGACCCTGGAGGAGAGGTAACATTGGAGACCCTGAGGCGGTACTAACATTGGCGACCCGAGAGCGGAGGTAACAGCGCTCTGGAAATCTCCGTTTACCATTGATACACAACCATGTGCATGCGCAAAAATTGCGACAACCTCCCTCCCTTTCACACTCATACATATTCAGATATAGAAATTGGAGAGTATAAGACAATATTCCACGAGCATTGCTCATTTTCTGTATACACCTACGCGATTTAGCATTAGAAAATACATCAATGTCATAAAAAAATCTTGGCGGAAATCAATAACAGAAAACGTTGCTAAAAACAGATATAGCTTAGATAGCACGTTTTTAGAGAAAACCGAGTGCGAGAGAGACTTGGGAATTCTAGAGAGTCCGAGCTTAAATCCAGGAAACAGTGCAGTAGCGCCAGGGATAAAGCTAACAGAGCTTTAGGTTTCATTGCTAGGATGACTACGAATAGAAGTGCAATAGCAATTATCAAGCTCTATCTAGCGTTAGTTAGATCCATCCTTGACTATGCAATAAAATATACTTTTAATGCAATGTAAATAATTTGCATTATTCCAACAAGACTTTGAAGAGGAGTATAAATATCTGTACATCTTCATAAATATACATATCAGCACATTTCTTTTTTACTTGTAGTTAATTTGTAGCAAATCTATACAATGCTTTCTCACCTACAATTCACAGGAACCTCTATCCTTTTGGACTATATTGCACCATTAGAACTGTTTTGGGTTGATGGTGTTTGGTGGGAGGTTTGGGTGAGTTTATAGGGGGGTGCACTCTACCCTCTTTTAGACAAACATTTAACAATCTCACCAGCCAGTCCACCATCACTGTAACTCCCTTTTTTTTAGACACTCCGTATGACAACCATTTAACCCAGGTATCTTACCTGCTCTCACCATTTGTAATACCCACTCTCACCTCATGTTTTCTTATTTCTCCCCCATTTTCCTTATTCATCACTGCCATTTTCTTAGCGCCATTCGCTACAACTATCTTTCTATCGCTATCCTCCTTCACGTTTGTGATATTTCTCTGTCCATCTTCCTTTTACCATTACCTCTTCTATTATCATCTCACCATCTGCATCTTTTACTTTTCTTCTCTACTCTATTCGCCTCCACTTCCTCTCTTAATTTCCTTCCAAAACATCTTTTTATTATTTTCAAAAAGTTCTGTCATAATTTTACCCTATTTCACATCTGCTCCTGTTTGCCTCCTTTATCTTATGCTTTACTTCTCTTTTCTTTGTACTTCTCATATGATTCTCTCGTCCTAATTTGCAACCAATCTGTGAATGTTCGTTTCTTCTCCTGCGCAACCTTCTTTGCTTCATCATCCCACCACTCACTACCCTTCCTTCTATTTTCTCCCGTCCTATTTGTTCCTCACACCGTCTTTGCACATCTTGTGACCCCTTGAAATATCCTCATTCCTCTTCCACTCCTAGCTTTACTCTATCCTCCACTCTCTCCCACTCCTCTCTCAGCTTCTTGTTTTCCTTTTCCTTTTCTCTCTCATTTAAGCATTTTACTTTAAGAACCTCCCTACCCTCTGCCCTTTTCCATTTTCTCCATCTATCCTCCACTCTCAACTTACGCCAAAAAATGATCTAATATTCCACCATTCTCTCCTCTAAGAAGATGTACATCCAAAACTCTTCCTACTATTCTCCTGATTACTACTATATAGTCTATTACTTTTCTTGGACACGTACTAACTTCCGATGGCATTTTTACTGTTCCTGATGAAGTCAAAGCTGTTGCTGACTTCCCTCGTCCAACGGACCTTGAGCACCTTCGCTCCTTCCTTGGTCTTTCAGATTATTACTGTAGGTACATCCGGAATTATTGAAAAAATTGCAGCCCTTCTTACTTCATTGCAAAAGAAAGATGTACCTTTCCACTGGTCGTCTGACCAGGAACAAGCCTTTGCAGACGTAAAGAATGCCCTTACCACTGCTCCTGTCTTAGCTTTTCCTAACTACGACTTACCTTTTATTCTCTACACCGATGCCTCATTCTAAGGTCTTGGTGCTGTCCTCCTGCGCGTATACAAGCAGCTCAAAGATCCGACCCAATGTGGAAACGAGCGATATTTTCTCTCGAGTCAGGAGATACATCAGATCTTACAGACTTTCTTACCTCCGTGGACCACTTCAGACTTGTCGATGATGTTCTTTATCACGAAACCACACTTTCCAACAAGCATGAACCAAACAGACTTGTACAACAACTCGTAGTTCCTTCTGACTTAATACCTGAAGTTCAGTTCCTTTTACATGTTTTCCATTTGCTGTACATCCAGGTAAAGACAAACACAGGCCAGACTTCAGTACTTTTGGCTCACCATGAGAAAGGATATCCATAGCCACATTGACGCCTATCATTCTTGTGCTAGCCATAAAGGTCATATTCAGAGTAAAGTTCCCATGTTGAAATACCCGATCCCTAGCAAACCTTTCGGTATGGTTGCAATTGATATTCTCAAATTACCACTCACTTCTAGTGGAAACCAGTACCTGTTTGTGTGAATGGATAATTTTTTCCAGATTCTGCATACTTTAACCTATTCCAGACAAGACTGCGACAACAATTGCAAAGATGTTCATTGACAAAGTTATTTGCCCCTTCATTACTCCCAAAATTCTTCTCTCTGACAATGGCACGGAATTCAACAATGAGATTCTTTCAAATATTTACAAATCCTTTCAAATAACAAAATGTAATATCGTTGCATACTACCCCAGTTCAAATGGCCTTGTCGAACGCCAAAACAGAAAGATTCTCAATGTTCTCCGACACCTCGCTTCTAACAGTGCCATCAATAGGTCCATATCAGAGTCGCCTCACTTTGTCGTCTTTGGTTCCGACAAGCGACTCCCATATGACCTTCTTGCTTCAGAAATAGGTCCCATTTACAACCTTGATGATTTTGTAAAGGTTTCACTTTCAAATTTCAGCTCTCTTCAAGAGAATTACTCAGTCTCTTTCGCCAAAAACGAGATGGCCCGTTTTCACAATAAAAATGCGAGAGAATTTAACATTGCAATAGGTGACATCGTATATGCCCAGAACCATTCTACATCTTCCAAGCTTTCACCAAAATTCCTTGGTCCCTTCCGTGTCCTCGCACTATAACCTACAAAGTCAAAGTAAAACACATTCAGACACAGAATCCATCATGCACCTGGACTCCCTTAAGCTTTTCTCTCGAGGTGTAGACTGTGACAATGACCCTCCGACTCCCACAGAACCCCTTCCTCCCTCCCCTCCCATTTCAACGTACCCTGTCTCCCACCCATATAATCTTCGCAGCCGTCATACTTCTTGAACTTTCAAACCTTATAGCTGCCAAAATTTTCTCCACTACCGTCCTTTCCAATCTTTCATTTTATTCCATGTATCTATATACATAATGTTCATATGCCTGCATGTTCCATTTCAATATATCCTTATAAGTTCCATTGTATGTCGCTGAAGTCAGCTCCTAATAGGTGACCGAGCGTTTATTATATGTATATTTCTGTTAACATTATGTATAGATTATAACTCTTGTAGACATGCAGGAAATTCAAGTAAATGCGTAGATGTACTGTACAACGAAAATTGATGTGTCATTCTGTATGTATGTGCGTACATGCGTGTAACAGGCGTGAATCTTCTAGAACATTCTAATTGCCATTTTGCCTATCAATTGATATTAAATTTAATTGTAATGCGAAAGTTGAATGAATGGGATATAGATCTTTAATAGTATCAAAATTTGAATTATTGTATAACTGAGATACGAATGAATGTAAATTTCTGTGTGCAAGGAATGATTGTGGAAAATTGATAATTAGCAACCGCTTTTGGGCACGCCAGCAGCGTGAAAGGATCACGCAGTCAGATAAAGCCGAGCTGGAATTCGGAGTACTTGGGTGAGATAATGTGTGAAACAGATACTGTTATTTTCGCTGTGAAATAAAAAGTGAACACTTCATCGTTTATCTACCACCTTTATTGAACCTACAATAAAAGCCCTATCTACCATCCTTACATCCACCACCCGTTCCCATGTGTACTTATGCTTGACTCTCCTCCTAAACTTTGTTTTAACTATCATCAACACTCTAGGCACATCATCAAATCTCCACTACGATTTCTTCCTGACATGGGAGCAAAATATACTACATAAATTGTGGTCTCAAACAAAAGGGACGCAAAAAGATAAGACAAGACTGAACAATATGAAACAATAGAAAGGGAATTATTGAGTAGGGGGGGAGTAAGTTTTTATATAAAGGGATTCTAAAAACCGAAGGTCAGTTATAAGACAGCTATCTAAGATTCCGAAGTGGTAAATACACTGGGACTTTACACTGTTGTGAGTGGTCCTCGACCTGTTTTCCACGTCTGACTCTTAAGAACAAATTGAGACGCAGGTGACACAGGCAACGCAGCACAGAGCAAAGGCAGACTTCCTGTTACTGAAATGAAGTGCAGTTTCAACTTCTTTCTCACTTGAAAAGTTTGTAGATATACTATCTCAGCACTTAAAGTGAGAGAGATGTTCTAGCTGTATTTCGATTCAGCAACAGAAAGTCTGCCTTTGCTCTTTGCTGCGTCGCCTGCGTTTCAATTTGCGTTTAGGCTAATGCTCGTCCACGCTAACCTTGAAAGCTCTGGAAGTGCTTACGATATACCCTGCCTGGCTCGGGCAAGTGCATTTGTAAATAATGGGCGCGAATAATTCAGCCGCGAGGCATATCAGAAGTTGTATACAAAGATAAATCCCACACCATATTAATTTGCTGTCCGACCAGACTCAGCGGTCAGGCGGGATTTTGGACTGTCGTGGCACTTTCTTTTCTTCGCCCCGCCCAGCCCTCAGCCAATCGCTAATCACAATTTGCATTTACACTTGTAACAGCTGCAGAGACAATAAGGTTATTCTACAGGGACTACATGTCAAGCGCAAATAAGGAGGATGAAAGAGCAATTCTCCGTATTGTTAAAGACAACGTGACCCCTACCAACGACACAGACCGCATAAAAATTTCACTTCACCATATCAAGAGAACCAAGGACCTCATTATGAAAAATAACAGTTCACCACGCCCTACCGACATCGAGTGTTTAAGTCTGGTGTACCAGTTCCAGCGTCTATTTGGGGACTGTACGCCCCAAGATTCCTACATCGGACTCACTACTACTCGCCCTTCCAGACGTCTGACGTTCCACCTCAACAGTGGAGGCCCTAAACAGCACCTCCAGGAGACCCACAATACCCCAATCACCAGAGAAAAATACAAAAATTATAGAGAGAGAATGACAAGCGCCGCCTCGTCCTTTACATCAAGTACAGCCAGCCCACAATGAACACCCAGCAGAAAGCCCCCACCATCCTTGCCAGCCTCAAACCCTCCAGACAGCGCCAAACCAGACGCACCGACAACTACACAAACCAGCTCCGTCAAGACCAGACACTCCGTCCGCAACGGAAGCTCAGGCCATAGTAATGGTCACCTGCAGTAATCCTACCCCAATGTTCAGTGTTACCATCTCCCATTATTTAAGTGTTAATTTTTACTTAGTGTCCACTGTATCTCCCAGTTCTAGGCCACAATAACGGTAACCCTCTATGTGATCTCTCCCAGTATTTATATGTACCTTCTCCCGGTGTTTATTTTCTACCCTTATAACCTTACTTTCTCTGTATCTGTTACAGTTGAAAATGCTAACTGTGATTAGGAAAACGTCTTGTGTCTTGTTCCACCCATTAGATGGTTTCTTCCGGTAATTTAGTTTTTTCTTTGCCTCTCCATGCTAGAGAATTGAAAATCTTCAACAAAAATTCATCAGAGCCTAATTTGCTGTCGCAAATAATCATCATGCCTTAAGAAATTAAAGGTTGGACTTTTTTGTTAATCAGTAGAAAAGGAATAAATGTAAAGTTTTGTTGGGTTCCGTCCCATTTTGGAATCGCAGGTAATGAACAGATAGATATAACAGCCAAGGCAGTAACTAGGTTTGACCGCTTCCAGCATGGGAATACCCATTCCAGATTTTAATTTTTTTTATTAGATCTTATTGTAGAGACCAGTGTCAAGACCACTGGTCTAGTTTATCATAAACATAAGAACATTAGAATAAAGGAGACTGCAATAGACCATAAGGCCTACACTAGGCAGCTCCGTATCCATCACCACCTGTCATCCCCATCCATAAAGTTGTCTAATCGTTTTTTAAAACAACTGATAGTTTCAGCGCTTACTACATGGTTACTAAGTTTATTCCACACTTTCGACCTCCCTATTATATCGAAGACTATTAGACCTTCTGTTCAGTCATGGCTCCACTGCCCAAGGAACAACAGTGATGTAACAGCCAAAGAAGCAACTATGCTTGACCACTGTTCCAGCATTGGAATCCATATTCCATATTTTATAAATGTTATTAGATCTTATTGCAGAGACCAATGGCAAGACCACTGGTCTAGCTTGACAAGTAATCTTATATTGAAGAATATTAGACCTTCTGTTCAGTGGCTCCACTGCCCAACGAACAGGAGACCTAACATTATTTAATTAGGTTGCGAATCGGTCATACTTATACAACTCATAAGTATCTGGTGACAAATAAAGCAGAGAAGTAGGTCCCTCAGTGCTACCTGTCATGTTGACCCATCAGTTAAACATATTTTAGTAGAATGTCCATTCTATGAAAATCAACGTAGGACCAATTCACTATCAGATAAGTCCTTGGTAGAAAATTTTAAACGAACATACTGCAGTGGAACAGATTGTTAAATTCTTAGAATAATTAAATATATTTTATAGTATTTAGTGGGGGAATATCAGATAATTTTCTGGTGGAAGGTAAATTGAGAGTGGAGAATAGGTGGAGAAAGAGGGAAAGGGCAGAAGGTAGAGAGGTGCTTAGAGTGAACTGCTTAAATGAGGAAAAAAAGGAGAGTGAGTATAAGAAGCTGAAAGAGGAGTTGGAGGGAGTAAAGGATAGAGTAGAACTAGGAGTGGAGGAGGAATGGGGATGGTTCAAGGAGGGAGTCATAAGGTGTGCAAAGATGGTGTGTGGAACAAGGAGTGCGGGAGGAAAAAGAATGAAGGGTAGTGAGTGGTGGGATGAGAAAGCAAAGAAATGTGTAGAAGAGAAGAAGCAGGCATTCATAGATTGGCTGCAAATTAGGACGAGGGAATCGTATGAGAAGTACAAAGTAAAGAGAAGGGAAGTTAAGTATAAGATAAAAGAAGCAAAGAGGAGAGCAGATGTGAAATGGGGTAAGAGTATGACAGAAAATTTTGAAAGCAATAAAAAGATGTTTTGGAAGGAAATTAAAAGAGAAAAAGGAGGCGAATCAAGTAAAAAACAGTGTAACAAGGCACAGCATATCCACAGCAATCCCCTATCTCCATTCCCTCATGCAGAAAAAAAGGGGGAGAAATCCCTTCGGGCTCCATCAAAATCTCACACATACTCTCTCAACCTCCCATCCCCCACCCACTCCCTTTCATGCATAACACCATCATCCATACACAACCATTCTCCACTCACCCCTATCATGTGTCTTCTCTCTTCTTTCCTCAACAGATATTCCCCTCTTTCCCAATGCCCCTGTGGTAGGAGAGAAGAATACTGCCACCGAGTGTTCCCACTTGAGTCATAAAAGGCGACAAAAACAGGACCAGGATAGGACTAGGTATCCTACTCTCTGTAGCCCCAAAGAGGGACATTCCACAAAAAAGCAAAGATGCGCCATACATACTGACAAAATGTTTGGCTAAACCCCTTTCTTGCACTCTTTTGACCATAAGTGATGCTTACCTAAAAAAAGATTCCTGATCTCATTTACAGGTTAAAGAATCTCGATTTTCATGGCAAGAAATTTGCGAGTTAGGATGTTCAAGCCTTATTTACATATGTTTCTATAGAGGTTGCATTAGAAGCCACCAATAAAGCTGTGGGCAAACTTCTCACTGAGGTTCTGCCAATTCCAAAGACAGACTATTTCTCCCTTGTCCTTTGTGTCAGATTCGGTTCTTTAACCCTTTTAGGTATGTAGATGGCATCCTCGTAGTAATGCCATAGAATACAGATATCAACTGTACAATTAGAAGACTCACCAGAACATCAAAATTCACTGTTGAAATAGAGAAAGATGGCAAATTTCCATTTCTCGACACTGATATGTAGAAAGGATGGAAGGGTTGATTTTTCTGTATACAGAACACCCAAGAACAGTGACAACTTTGTCCACTTCTTCTCCAGACGTAGTCAATGAGTTAAGATCAATGTCCTAATAGGGTTTTTTTCTAAGAGCATACTGAATCTGTAGTAAAGATTATTTGAAAGAGGAACTGCTGTATATCACCAAGGCTTTTCGTAGAGCTTGAATACCCCCGAGGTTTAATTTACAAATTAAAAGGGAAAGCTAAAGAAATTAACCATAATACAATTAGGTCACTGAAAAGGTCGAAACTCTTGATCTCTATCCCAAACTTCAAAGGAACTAAAGCTATTGATGAATATTTAAACAAAGGTGGCTTAAAGATAGCAAAGGCTTTTCCCACTAAGATTGGTCAAAATACTAATGATCAACAAAACAGATCACAGCATGAAAAGAATCGCATCATTATTCACTGTAGTCCATGCAATGGACTACGGACTTCTACGACAAAGAAAGGAAGCATTTAGGACCCAGGTGGGCTTCCCCGGGGTGGGGATAGATGATATTGGAGAAAAGATTGAAGAGTGTATAGTCAGGGGAGGTGTGAAACCCATCATTTGCTTGAATGTTGGGGAGTGAGGAATTGTTTGTGTGGTACTGGGATGCACTAGATAAGATTTGGAATAAGGGAAGGGTTCCTGTTGTATGTGGAATCCTTCCGAAGTGTAGAGCTGGAGGCATGTGAAATTCCAGGGTTATTGCAATGAATTGCAGGCTGTCACACCATTGTAAGGCCAATGGATGGGCATTTGTCGACAATTGGGATCACTTTTACGGTAAGAATCATACAAGGGATGGGGTGCACTCGTCACCCAAAAGATTTTGACTCTACTGAATCCCTTGAGCGAGAAGTAGGCATCCTGCAGGTTTTTTTCAGGTATATTACGCGGGAGTCGGGGGTGGGGAGTCTCGGAATATAGTTTAGGTAATGGAAACAGCTCAGAGAGAAACTGTGAAAAGAATCACCTTATCAGGTGGAGGAAGGATAAACTAAAATTTTACTATATAAACAACAGAAGCGTAATAAGTAAAATTTATTTGCTGCGAGGTAAAGCATGCATAGAGAGATTTCATATAATAGCTATTACTGAATCCTGGATCAATATGGCTGATAGACATTTCCTTCTGAAAATCGATATAGATTTATATATATATATATATATATATATATATATATATATATATATATATATATATATATATATATATATATATAGTTTTTTTTTTTCTTTTTTTTTCAGAAGACCAGGGTTGGCAGTAGGGGGAGGAGTATCACTTTTTGTTAAAAACACAATAGATTGTATTATCAACAATTCGATTAAGGAAGAGTAGTATGGAATCTATTTGGGTGGAGGTTATAGGCAAGAATAAGAAACTTATTATCGGGGTCCTATATAGACCTAACATCAGGATTGAGCAGACTGATCTCCAGATGCATGAAATTCCTAGGGTGTCACAGTACAAAAACATTGTGATTATGGGAGATTTTGATTCTAGAAACATTGACTGGGAAATTTTAGTAGATCAGGAAGTGCAAAATTTCTTAGATGTGGTGCAAGATAATTTCCTAAAACAAATGATTACCTGTCCTACGAGAGGAGAGAATACTCTGGAATGATTTTTAACTAATAATTAGCATCTAACGACAAATGTAAAAGTGGGAGATAGCATTCATCAAGAAATAAGCTCTTACTTAGTTTACTTAGTGAAGTTCTGAGGTCGATCCTCACAGCCGTAGTGGACTACCGCTGCTGCCAGTCCTGTTGTCCTTCCTCGCGAGGGTCAGTTGGTCTGGTAGTGAGTTTTGAGAGAACCTACTGATGGCAGTGTAGCCTGGCACTGGAGGCTCGTCTGGCACCTTCCGCAGGAACCTGTCCAGTGCATGTTTGAAGCTGTCCACCGAGCATTTAGTTTTCTCTCTCACCTCTTTTGGGAGGGCGTTGAAGATTTTTGGACCCTCATGGCCTAGGCTGGTTGTCAGTAGGGTCTTAATCCTTTCCGGGGCTCTTGATGGGAAAGTTTGTCTCACACATTTGCGCCCATGCCTTACACTGTGGTATAGCTTGATTGTAGAGGGCGTGGGGTCCAGAACAAGTCCCTCAAGGATTTTCCATGTGTAAATGGCCCTGTATCTTTCTCTCCTCCTCTGTTGAGAGTATAGACCTAGTGCTCCCAGGCGATCCCAATAGTTGAGATCTTGCATCCCTTTGATGTGCCTGGTGTAGTTCCGTTGGGCAGCTTCAAGCATCTGGATGTCTCCGCGTTTGTGTGGTGACCAGAGTTGGCTACAATAGTCCAGGATCGGTTGGATAAGCGACTTCCAGAGGGTAAGCATCACTTGTACCTCTCTTGAGGAGAAAGTCCTTAGGACCCAGCTGGCCATCCCTCTTGCTCTATTTACTGACTGCATGATGTGGTGTTGGAAAGTGGCATCATCACTTAAGTGAATGCCCAGGCTTTTCACATGGGCTTTGGGTGTGATTTTCATACCTCTCTCCGTGTGCAGCTCAGTGTCGTCTTTAATGCCTTGATTTGTGCCATATCTCAAGACCTCGAACTTCTCTTCGTTGAATTGCATGTTGCTGTTGTTGGCCCATGCATAAACTGAGTTGAGATCATCTTGTAGATGTTGCACATCCCCACTTTCCCGCACAGCACGGCTGATGTGGGTATCATCGGCAAAAGACAGGAGGGTTGAGTCCACCCTACTATTTATGTCATTCATATGGACAAGGAATAGGAGGGGGCCAAGCACAGATCCTTGTGGTACTCCGCTTATTACCTCGGATTCGGTTGACTTCACACCATCAACTGCGACTGTTTGTGTACGGTCTGTCAGAAAGTTGTGGAGCCAGACTCCTAGCTTCCCTGTGATTCCTAGATCCCTTGCCTTATGGAGGACACCGTGGTCCACCTTGTCGAAGGCTTTAGCAAAATCTAGGAATACTACGTCAACATTTCTTCCCTCCGACAGGTTCCGTAGTAGCCAGTCATAGTGTGCCAGTAGGTTTGAAAGGCATGACCGACCTTTCCTGAAGCCATGTTGATTCTCTTTGATGAGGTTATTCACCTCAAGGTAAGTGAACAGCTTGTCCCTTACACATTTCTCAATTACTTTGACAATATGTGATGTGAGGGCGACAGGTCGATAGTTTTTTTGGCAAGGTCCGGTCTCCTCCTTTATATATTGGGCTTATGATGGCTTGTTTAAGCAGTGCCGGGATCTCTCCTTTGTCAAAGGAGGCTAGCCACAACATATGGATTGGAACTGCCAAGACCTCGCTGCATTTTAGGAGTAGGATTGCTGGAACGCCGTCTGGTCCAGCGGCCGAGTTAATCCTGAGCTCCTTTATCGCCTTTTTGATGTCCTTTTCAGTCACTCGAATGTCGGTAAGCTGGTTCAGGTTCGTGGTCGTCTGGTTGAAGAAGGTTGTGGGATCGAGGATTTCCATCTGTGTCTTAGGTAACACTGTTGTATTGGTGTGCCAGCATCTGGCAGGTTTCTTTTGGGGCATCTTATATTATTTGGGAAGAATTAAATAGTACGAATAACGTTCCAGTACCGGACTTCAGGAGAGTCTGTGACGGGGGAAGAAACACGGCCAGTCCGGACGCCATAAGCACGGTCAGGTGTCGAGTCACCTTGGATGAGATATACAGTAAACTAACATTTTTAATTCTAAATGCACAAAATAAATTCATTCCCCTCAAATCAACACAGAAGAAAAGTAATGCTCCCAAATGGATGACGGACAGACTGAAATATGAGATCAGAATGGAAAGACTTTACTCAAGAATAAAAGATGGGGAAACACACCTTAGATCTACATATAACGATATGGCAAGACTGGTTAAAAAGAACACACACACAGCGAAACGTAACTATGAAATTAAGGTTGCCAGACAAGTTAGATCCAACCCAAAGGGCTTCTTTCATCTCTAGAGAAAAAAAAAATAATGATAAGGAAAGGATAGGCCCAATATAAAACGCTGAAAATGTCATGATAGAATCAGAGGGAAAATAAATGAGGCGTTTAACAAATATTTTCTTTTTGTGTTTACTTAGATGTTAGATAAGGTACCTGATAGCGATCTGATTTTCAGTGGGGATGAAGAAAGTAGACTATCTAATAAAATTTCCGAGAGTGCTTAATCACTTCAGTACGAATCAAATTCTCGCGTACAGCATTAGCTGCTATAAGTAAACTTCATCACGCTACACGTATTATAACATATAAAGTCACTGTTGTATTATTCGTTCTCTTTTACTATGAGTAATAGTAAACATAGAAAACGTAATCAAACCAGCTCACAGAATCTAGGGGTGACTTATGTACAACTACAAAAATATATTTATAATCAAGAAGCTGGTGCCGATGTAGCCAAGCCCTTCCTTACTTAATTATTGTATATATTTATTGTATATGTATCTCCTTTAATGTATATGTCACACTTCTTTATTATACATGAGTACTTAATATCAACATATATCTATTGTAAATGTATTGTATAAGTAAGCCTATGTAGTCATTACATTATATAAGTGCCTATACATAATTATATAACCGAATATATATACGTCATTAGGCGTACGCTAAACGCGTATGCGTCTATGCCAATTGTACACGTCGTAGAATTAAGGAACTAAATATATGTTACCCTTAACCATTTTGCATGCATATTCATCATTATATGTAATTGTTCTCTTGTTGCTGTATATTTCTATGTATATACCTAGATATGTTAGTATGTATTGTTTTGCCCAATCTTTTTCCCGCCTAGCAACAATGTAACAGAAAGTAGGCCACGGGCGCGTCTTAATGCCCAGCTAGGCCCCCCAAGCATTCGCTTGTGACAGATTACTTCCTGCCATACTTGTGTGTAAATCTCCGCAATAAACTCCTACCAAAATACTGCGTGTTTGGCACTTACCACACCGACATCTTCGTGTAACTCGCGCCCCGTGACGCCTACGTAGGCGTCATTGTACCGAAGTGGCTAAAAAGTGTAAATTTGAAATCTGCGACCAGTTAACATAAATATTCATAGTCGGTAGACTCTTGTTTTGTGCCTATTGCTTGGGGGCAGGCAAACATTGTTCCTGTTTTCAAAAAGGGAGATAAATCATCTACATGCAATCAGTATGACATCAGTTATAGGTAAAATGCTTGAATCAATAGTTGTTAATAGACTCAGAGATCACATCGAGAGACATAATTTGAGTCGTGACTCACGGCATGGTTTCTCCAAGGGTAAATTATGTGTGACTAATCTATCTTTTACACTAACGTATATAAGGCATCAGATAACAATGATAGTTACCTTGACTTTAGCAAAGCATTCGCCAGGGTGTCCCGCCAGAGACTACTAAATAAAATCAAAGCCCATAGCAAAAGAGGAAAAGTGTTAGAATGGATTAGAACTTGGATCAGTGACAGATAACAGCGGGTCACCATAAATGGAGTAAAATCCAAATGGGGGAGTGTTTCTAGTGGAATTCCCCAGGGCTCGGTTTTGGGACCTTTATTGTTCATTATGTACATAAACGGCTCGGACAATGGGATTAATAGTGATGTTAGTAAGTTTGAGGGTGACACTTAAACAAGACGCCTGATTAGGTCAGGAGATAACGCCGAGATTCTGCAGGATGATCTTAACAA
Organism: Oratosquilla oratoria; assembly: GCF_046742065.1. Classification (NCBI taxonomy): domain Eukaryota; kingdom Metazoa; phylum Arthropoda; class Malacostraca; order Stomatopoda; family Squillidae; genus Oratosquilla; species Oratosquilla oratoria. The sequence continues at coordinate 11,104,366 of NC_134811.1, forward strand.
ATTGTTCACATGGTCGGTGAAATGGCAAGTGGACTTCAATATCTCAAAGTGCGGCGTGGTAAAATTAGGGCCACACAACCCCAAAAATAGATATAAGTTAGATAACACGTTTTTAGATTCCCACACAGAATGAAATATATAAGCAAGATCGAGAGGGGATAGGCTACATTGACAGAAGAAATCTCTTGATTAAGAGCTACAAGGCTTTTTTGGGGTCATGAGAACAAAGGAAGAAAGACTACAAGTGTAAAGGATGTGACTAAATGCAGTTTCCTATATAGATATGTACATGAATTAAAATCTAGATTTGATAATTGAAAATTAAGGATGTTTATGTTTGAAGTTACACCGTCATTGATGCAGCTGAGACGGATCTCCACTGAGGCACACTGAAGGACGTGAAGCCTCTGTACCTACCCACAGTGGCTTAATCCAAGACCTACAGAAAAATAGGAAGGTCTAACCGATTTTGACAGATTACGGGAAATTCCTGGCTGGTGATGTCACATGGAGGGCATGGGTCACAGTCACAGTTCCGTCGGTAATTAATATGTATTTTGGTTTTCGATGTATTATGCAACTTTTTAGTAGGGGATTAATGATGATATACATAATGCATATTTGAATGCCCTTAAGCGGCCCCTAGACGTTCAATATTATTGCGCAATATTTTGGTTTGTGCAATATAATTGATCGTGTGTGGGCAATATTGAAAGGTTGTGCAATATATTGTGTGATTTTCAAAATCTTGAAAATATATTGCGCAAACGGGATAACATTGTGTCGTCTGTAGGCTATATTGCGCAATATCCTGTCAGTGTCTCTCCAGCGGTCGTGTAAGGTGGTTGTGTCTCTCCTCAACCTCGCGTTATCATGAGTGACAAGAAAGCCGAAAAAGAATTCATTGCTGAATTTATTGAGGTGTACCGTAGTCTTCCCGCCTTGTGGGATGTGAAGTGCAAAGATTATACTAATCGTGCGAAAAAGGGGGAGCAGTACGAAGTGCTGATAGAAAAGTACCGCGAAAAATACCCGGATGGTGATAAACAACAAGTAATAAACAAAGTTAATTCTTTGAGAACAATCTTCAGGAAAGAATTAAAAAGGATTCGCGATGCCGAGAAAAGTGGTGCCGGTGCAGAAGATGTGGAACCTACGTTATGGTTTTTTGACGAAATAAAGTTTCTTGTAACTCAGGAAACACCTACTGCTTCAATCAGCACGATGGGCATATCTGATAACGAGGATCATTGCGATGAAAATGAAACCAGCGTGGTAAGTGGCCTAATTTATTAAGTTTCTGTACAAGTTCATTAGATAATATCTTATGTATTATTGGTAATAATGCAGAACAGAACTTATATAATTTAATTCTACACACCCTAAAATATTTGTAGAAACCTCAAAAAGGGTAAAAAAAATTGATGTCATTAAACTGCATATATACCAAGTTTTGTTCCAGCTAATGTATGTCAATATTTAGAATGTTTAAATTATTTCTTTGTCGCGGCTCGTGCCGCTTAAATTGTTCTTATCGGCTTAAGAAACCTGCACAGCGAAGCTATAGCGATAATCCCATACCACACTCCTGGTCATATGGCCATTTCCCGAAGGTTGAGTGTGGTTGAATTTTCCGCCAAAATCATCGGAAATTTAAAATTCCCGGCTCTGTGCAGGCATGCGCATTGTCGACCCCACCTCCCCCTCCCTACACCCTCCCTTCTCAACCGGCTGCCCGGCTTGCTGAGCCACTTCAATGAGAAATGAAGGCTTCGCCTGTGGGAGGAGGGAGGGACCCTAAATCTGTGCAGGTTTCTTAAGCCGATAAGAACAATTTAAGCGGCACGAGCCGCGACAAAGAAATATTATCGGCTGAAAGAAACCTGCACAGCGAAGCTATGCATGAGACGAGGACAGGTGGGAGGAGAGGTGAAGCCTGATTCAAACCGTTATTAGGTGTGTCTTTCCTATGGGAGACTTATTCATTTTATCACTCAGTAGAGGGGAGAAAGAAACGTCAAGTACCCACGCCGAAGAATGTGACATGCACAACATTGTACTGTTCACACAATGTGTAAATTATACGAAATTCGTATCCTGTTCAGCGGTTCCTGGCCCCTCCCCACTCCTCGGTCACCCTTTGCCCCCTCCACTCTTTTTTTTTTTTTTTTTTTTTTTCTTTGAGATGAGAGGGGTGGGGCCGTTTCCATGGCGACACATGGGACAGGGGCGACCGAGTGGGAGAGACACCGTGCCCCCAAGGGAGTCGTCGATGTCCAGCCCCTAGGTCCCGCACCCGCTCCACAGAGTGGGTGCGGAGAAACGCCAGCGATGCCACAGAGTCCCTGATGCTGTGGGCGTGCGGGGCATGGCCCGGGTCGGCTCTCTCCCAACAAGCGGAAAGGCAGGTGCGCCCGGGACCTCGGGGTTAGGGGAATCCTAAATTTCGAGTTGTAGAAGAGATGATCCTGAGAAATCTCTTCCGTATGGTCCACGTAGTCTTCGAACGCACGGACCGGGCGCAGTGGAAGTGGGCATCCTCCCTCCCAGAAGCATTGTATTCTGAGAGGGCCAATCATGTCGTCCGCTCGGCCGTTCCTGGCCAGGAATGTTGGTGATGGAGAGAGGGTTAGGGCCGAGCTGTCCTCCTCCAGTTTGGAGAAGGACGAGTGGCGGGTGATTGCCGCCAGCTGTGAAGCCCTGTAGTCCGTAGTCAAGGCGAGCAGAAAGACGACACGTTGAGGGAAGTGTTCTTCCTCCATAATGGCCCTTTCGAACGCCAGGTACTGCAGAAGACGATGCAAGGACCAGGCCAGGACCGGCTGATGTCTCGGCTCTCTCGAGGCGCTGATCCCCTTCATTAGGAGGGTTCGCGCCCTCTGTGGCACTCGGATGTTCATGCCAAAGCGTAGCGGATCAGTGAGGGCTGTATAGTGAGGCAAGATAGTCGCCGGTGCCCTGTTGGTGGAGGTAGCCAGCCAAGTCAGGAAGTCCGGAACCGTGCTGGCGGAGATGGTCACCATCGCGTGTCTCCGAAGGTAGTTCCGGAATCACCGTCAGCAGGACCCACACTGCCGCACTGAGGACGGAAGGTGAGCTCTGAGCATCTTGTCTGCTGCCTCTGTAGAGAAGAGTTGGCTGAGAGCTCCCCGTAGAAACTCCAAGTATTAAGTTGGAGTGACGCTTGGAGAGGCGCGGTAAGGCTGTTGGCTAGGCAGGCTGACCCCAGTAGAAGGGGAGAAGGGCCCCATCTCATTAGCTCCCCGAACCACGGCTGGGTTGGCCAGTAGGGAGCTATCAGGAGGACCTGACCCTTGAAGGACCTGAGGGTCTGCATCACCTTCAGGAGGACTAGTGTCGCTGGAGGAGGAAAATGAATACGTACTTCCAGCTGTTCCAGTCCTCTGAAAAGGCGTCTGAGCCTCCTGTGCGTGTCTTCTGGATACAGGTGAGGTAGAGGGGGAGCTGGGTCGTGTTTGGGGAGGGAGGCAAACAGGTCCACCTCTGGGGTGCCGTAGCGGAGGGAGAGTGACTCGAACACTTGTGGGCGTAGTTGCTACACTACGTAGGTCTCTTGAAACCTGGATAGAGCGACCGGCGTAGGGCCCCCGACCGAAGCCAGGGACACAATAAGCTGTGGAGTGCTGAGGGTATCGGCCCGGGCAGGCCACGCGGGAGAAACAGTATGTTCCTGTCGACTTCCCGTACCAGCCGTCGGCACCCCAAGCGGCTCAGTGGAAGGGCCGGGGTCGCGAAGTTGAGGCATCTCCCCCCCCCCACCCCGCCACCGAAGGAGGGAGAACGTGTGAGAGAAGCACGCTCTCTTGGCGCAGGGGAGCACCCGAAGAGCGCTGACTGTGTCCCACTCAATCCCGAGCCAATAAAGTCTCTGTGTGGGAGCAAGGGCAGACCCGTCCCAGTCCACCCCGAACTCCACGTCCGCCAACACTCTCGGAGCCACTGAGATGTCGGCCGATGCACCCTCATTGGTGGGCAAATGCATCAACTAGCCGTCTAGGAACATGAGTGTGGAGACGCTTGCTTCCGTTCAGCGTACGCCTACCACTCTGACTAGTTTCGTGAAGATCCTGGGGGTAAGCGAGAGACCGAAAGGGAGTATGCGAGGCCGAGTTCGTTTCCGAGCGACCTCGTCCGTGGGCGTTAGTCAAGAGGCTTCGTCCTGGGTGAAGACGTTCCCTGAGCGTCTCCCGCTAAGACAGGCTTGGACCCTCGGTATGTATCCTCGAGGAAGTCCTCGAAGCCCGTGGCGAGCGTTCTCATCCAATAGTGTGCTATGGCAGTTTGTGACGTCTCATCACCCACAAGCGGACTTCCATATGTTTAATACCTAGTGACATCATGTGATTATACTGTGACGTCACCGGATTTAATCATGGCGCCATAGGATCGCCTCGTGACGTCACAGGAACACAACTGACGTCATAGGACTACATCGTGACGTCATTTTATCACAATGACGTCATCTTATCATACCGTGACATCCCTGAGTCCCAGTGAGCGTCGAAATTTAAACATGGTAAACGTCTCGACCATCATGACTGTAGATTAAATTAAGTTGAATAGGAAAAGTCATGTTCATGTTAACCTGAGTCACAGTGGGCGTTGAAGTTAGTTTTTACATGGTGAAATTCTTGACCATCATGACTATAGATTAGCTTAAGTTGAATAGGAAAAGTCATGTCCATTTCGACCTGGGTCACAGTGAGCGTTGAAATTAATTTTTACATGGTAAAATTCTCGACCACCATGACTGTAGATTAGCTTAAGTTGAATAGGAAAAGTCATGTTCACTTCGTCCAGAGTCGGTGAGCTTTGAAAGTAACTAAACGTGGTAAAATTCTCGACCATCATGACTGTAGATTAGCTTAAGATGAATATGAAAAGTCATGTTTATGTCGACCTGAGTCACAGTGGGCGTTGAAGTTAGTTTTAACATGGTAAAATTCTTGACCATCATGACTATAGAATAGCTTAAGTTGAATAGGAAAGTCATGTCCATTTCGACCCGAGTCAAAATGAGCGTCAAAATTAATTTTAACATGGTAAAAATCTCGACCATCATGATTGTAGATTAGCTTAAGTTGAATAGGAAAAGAGATGTTCATTTCGACCTGAGTCACAGTGAGCGTTGAAATTAATTCTAACATGGTAAAATTCTCGACCATCATGACTGTAGATTAGTTCAAGTTGAACAGGAAAAGTCGTGTTCACTTCGTCCAGAGTCACAGTGAGCTTTGAAATTAATCAAACATGGTAAAATTCTCGACCATCATGATTGTAGATTAGCTTAAATTGAATAGGAAAAGTCATGTTCATTTCGACCTGAGTCACAATGAGCGTCGAAATTAATTTTAACATGGTAGAATTCTCGACCATCATGACTGTAGATTAGCTCAAGAACAGGAAAAGTCATGTTCACTTCGTCCAGTCAGAGTGAGCTTTGAAATTAATCAAACATGGTAAAATTCTCGACCATCATGATTGTAGATTAGCTTAAGTTGAATAGGAAAAGTCATGTTCCTTTCGACCTGAGTCACAATGAGCGTCGAAATTAATTTTAACATGGTAAAATTCTCGACCATCATGACTGTAGATCAGCTCAAGTTGAACAGGAAAAGTCATGTTCACTTCGTCCAGAGTCACAGTGAGCTTTGAAATTAATCAAACATGGTAAAATTCTCGACCATCATGATTGTAGATTAGCTTAAGTTGAATAGGAAAAGTCATGTTCATTTCGACCCGAGTCACAATGAGCGTCGAAATTAATTTTAACATGGTAAAATTCTCGACCATCATGACTGTAGATCAGCTCAAGTTGAACAGGAAAAGTCATGTTCACTTCGTCCAGAGTCACAGTGAGCTTTGAAATTAATCAAACATGGTAAAATTCTCGACCATCATGATTGTAGATTAGCTTAAGTTGAATAGGAAAAGTCTAGTTCATTTCGACCTGAGTCACAGTGAGCGTCGAAATTAATTCTAACATGGTAAAATTCTCGACCATCATGACTGTAGATCAGCTCAAGTTGAACAGGAAAAGTCATGTTCACTTCGTCCAGAGTCACAGTGAGCTTTGAAATTAATCAAACATGGTAAAATTCTCGACCATCATGATTGTAGATTAGCTTAAGTTGAATAGGAAAAGTCTAGTTCATTTCGACCTGAGTCACAGAGAACGTCGAAATTAATTTTAACATGGTAAAATTCTCGACCAGCATGACTGTAGATTAGCTTAAGTTGAATAGGAAAAGTCATGTCCATTTCGACCCGAGTCACAGTGAGCGTTAAAATCAATTTTAACATGGTAAGATATTTATTTGTCGCCGCTAGTGCCGCTTGAATTGTTATTATCGGCTTAAGAAACCCGGAAGGAGGGTGGTGCCGTGACCGGGATGTGGAGGGTGTGGACGCTGAAATTGCCGGTTGTCGAGTAAAGCCCTCGTGCCCGGCGGATAGCGCTCGACCGTGTCGTAAGGAGCGCCGCCCACCGTATCATAAGGCACGTCCCCATGTCCTCCGAGAGGCCCGGGTTCTTACCACGGACGGCCCCGAAGACGTATGGGGAACGGGTTACGAGTGGGAAAGGCCAAAGTCTACGCCTAGGGCCTGACCATGCAGGCCGTGAGACGCGAGGGGACCATTGATGGTTTGCAGGTATGGGGCTGCCGAGAGGCCTGATGACCCTCGGGGCGCCCCTTTCCATACCATAAGACACGTCCCCCTATCCTCCGAGGTGACCCGGGTTGATTACCAGGGACGACTTGGAGACGAGTGCGGATTGCGCGCGTATAAAGTACAAAGTTTACGCCTAGGGCCTGGCGAAGCAGACCGTGAGGCATTAAAAGGCCATTGATGGTCGGAGGTGGGCTGCCGAGAGGCCTGATGACCCTCGGGGCGCCCCCTTCCGTACCATAAGACACGTCCCCCTGTCCTCCGAGAGGACCCGGGTTGTATACCAGGGACGACTCTGAGACGGAGGCGGATTGCGCGTGTATAGATAGGGCCTGAAGAAGCCGGTCGTGCGGCGTTTAAGACTATTGCCTAGGGCCTGGTGAAGCAGACCGTGAGGCATTAAAAGGCCATTGATGGTCGGAGGTGGGCTGCCGAGAGGCCTGATGACCCTCGGGGCGCCCCCTTCCGTACCATAAGATACGTCCCCTGTCCTCCGAGCGCAGCAAAGGGCACAAACCGGAGCGCAAAGAAGACAATGACAGAATCACTAATAGGGTAGTCGAAGAATGGGACAAACCGGCAATCATGCAGAAAGCGCTGAAAACTATCAGTCGAATAACCAGCAGGAACGGATTTACTGGCCCCTAGGCCAGCTGCTGGCGTATTGCCTTGTCCGTTCCGCGCAGTAAAGTGGCTCAGCAAGCCGGGCAGCCGGTTGAGAAGGGAGGGGGTAGGGAGGGGGAGGTGGGGTCGACAATGCGCATGCCTGCACAGAGCCGGGAATTTTAAATTTCCGATGATTTTGGCGGAAAATTCAACCACACTCAACCTTCGGGAAATGGCCATATGACCAGGAGTGTGGTATGGGATTATCGCTATAGCTTCGCTGTGCAGGTTTCTTTCTGCCGATAAAAAATTATTTGAAATGGAACAGATCACTTACTTACCTTAATGTATTCCTTGAGGCAGTTGATAAGAGCAGTGCACGTTTCCATAACAATGTTAGCTATTGATTGAGGTGACACAGCAGTTGTAAACTTTAGATCTTCAAAACTATTCCCGGTTGCGAGGTAACGTAGAGTTATGGACAACCGTTGGCTTACAGGAATTGCTTCGCGCATGATAGTGCTCTTTTTTTCTATTATAGGAGCAACCAAAGCAAGGAGTTCATCAAATGATTCTGTGTTCATTCGTACGAAGTTGCGGAAATCATTCGGTTCTATCACTCTCAGTTCATTTAGTAATCTTTCGTGTGTGTACTTCTCCCTATCAACAAGCCACTGTTTGGCCCATTTTCTGCCCTTCTGCGAGCCTTTTTTCTTTCCTTTCTTATGACTTGCTGCCATAGCAATGATCACGCAACAGAGATCACCGTCAGCCAACATGTTCACGTTATGACGTTCTGGCAAGGACTGACTGTTTGCACAATGTGGTTGCACGCCTGCGCTCACGATTGCGCAATATATTGCACAACCTTCAATATTGCCTCCATACGGCACAATCTTTTGCACAACCCAAAATATTGCACAATAATATTGACCGTGTAGGTGCCAGCGCCAAAATATTGTGCAACCCACATTTCGCAATAATATTGAACGTCTAGGGGCCGCTTTACAAAGGAGCAGAGTGGAACAAGAAGAGAAACATCCTACTTAACAAGATAAATCATACTTATGTGTCTTGTGTATGTTTAAGACAGATAGAAAATTTTTAGAACCTCAACCAAGGGACTCGAACCCTGACCTGTGTGTGCATAATCACGATGTCAAGACGCTAGCAACTGAGCTACGTGAGATGGTTAAAAAGGACTGTACAAGTCCCCGACCACATTTCACGTAATTGCAGAAGACGTAGTTTCATTTTCATCCAATCCCCATATTAGGCGAGCCCTCCGACAAGTTGTGTATGTTTAAGACAGACTGAACATTTTTAGAAGCTCTACCAAGGGATTCGAATCCTAACCAGTGTGTGCATGATCACGAAGTCAAGACGCTTGCGACTGAGCTACGTGCGATGGTTCAAAAGGACTGTACAAGTCCCCGACCACACTTCACGTAACTGCAGAAGACGTAGTCTCATTTTCATCCAATCCCCATTTTAAGCGAGCCCTCCGACAAGTTGTGTATATTTAAGAGAGATTGAACATTTTTAGAAGCTCTACCAATGGATTCGTACCCTAGCCTGTGCTTGTACATACCTTTTGAACCATCGCACGTAGCTCAGTCGCTAGCGTCTTGACATCGTGATTATGCACACACAGGTCAGGGTTGGAATACTATGGCAGAGCTTCTAAACATGTTCAATCTGTCTTAAACATACACAACTTGTCGGAGGGCTTGCCTAATATGCTTAATATGGGGATTGGATGAAAATATTACTACGTCTTCTGCAGTTACACGAAGTATGGTCGTGGACTTGTACAGTCCTTTTTAACCATCGCACGTAGCTCAGTCGCTGGTGTCTTGAGTTCGTGATTAAGCACGCACAGGTCAGGGTTCAAATCCCTTGGTAGAGCTTCTAAACAATGTGTCTTACTTACTGACTTACAAATTAAACCAGGACGGGTTGGTGCTACGTGCGATGGTTTAAAAGGACTGTACAAGTCCCCGACCACACTTCACGTAACTGCAGAAGACGTAGTCCCATTTTCATCCAACCCCATATTAGGCGAGCCCTCCGACAAATTGTGTATGATTAAGACAGATTGAACATTTTTAGAAGCTCTGCATAATACCGAAGTCAAGACGCTAGCGACTGAGCTACGTGCGATGGTTCAAAAGGACTGTACAAGTCCCCGACCACACTTCACGTAACTGCAGAAGACATAGTCTCATTTTCATCCAATCCCCATATTAAGCGAGTCCTCCGAAAAATTGTGTATGTTTAAGACAGATTGAACATTTTTAGAAGCTCTACCAAGGGATTCGAACCCTGACCTGTGTGTGCATAATCACGAAGTCAAGACGCTAGCAACTGAGTTACGTGCGATAGTTCAAAAGGACTGTACAAGTCCCCGACCACATTTCACGCAACTGCAGAAGACGTAGTCTCATTTTCATCCAACCCCATATTAGGCGAGCCCTCCGACAAATTGTGTATGTTTAAGACAGATTGAACATTTTTAGAAGCTCTACCAGGGGATTCGAACCCTGACCTGTGTGTGCATAATCACGAAGTCAAGACGCTAGCGACTGGGCTACGTGCGATAGTTCAAAAGGACTGTACAAGTCCCCGACCACACTTCACGTAACTGCAGAAGACGTGTGTCTCATTTTCATCCAATCCCCATATCAAGCGAGCCCTCCGAAAATTTGTATATGTTTAAGACAGATTGAACATTTTTAGAAGCTATGCCAAGGGATTCGAACCCTAACCTGTGTGTGCATAATCACGAAGTCAAGACGCTTACGACTGAGCTACGTGCGATGGTTCAAAAGGACTGTACAAATCCCCGACCACACTTCACGTAACTGCAGAAGACGTAGTCTCAATTTCATCCAATCCCATATTAAACATGTTCAATCTGTCTTAAACATACACAACTTGTCGGAGGGCTCGCCTAATATGGGGATTGGATGAAAATGAAACTACGTCTTTTGCAGTTACGTGAAGTATGGTCGAGGACTTGTACAGTCCTTTTGAACCATCGCTGGTGTCTTGAGTTCGGGATTAAGCACGCACAGGTCAGGGTTCGAATCCCTTGGTAGAACTTTTAAACAATGTGTCTTACTTACTGACTTACAAATTAAACCAGGACGGGTTGGATTTTTTTCATGTCTTCGACAAATGGGTATTTGTTATGAACATCCGTCACCAGTTGCTCTGAAGTACAGAATTAGGACTCATTTGCTTGGAAAGGAAATGGAACTCGTTCAAGGTACATATAACAGTGAGATGTCAAGATGATGTAAAATATAAAAAAAGTCTTTCTTTACAATGGATCCCATTACCCAACTCAGAGTAAATGACTCTAAGGAGCAGTATTCAGCGAGAGCTAACACTTTCTGCAATGTTGTTTGCTTCATTAGAGCTTAGGGATCCTGTGCAGGAAAGTGATGAAAACAGATACAATGGATTACGGACAGTGTTTAGAGAATTTAGAAGAAGTAGGTCTGCGGTATGTGGGTGAGTACATTACCTACAAATTCCCCACCGTATCAGTTTCTAGGATCTAATAGACCTTGCAGTGACAATCCTTAGATAAGTTTAGCTGGCCGAGAAAAGGGAAAGTTGATGACACCCAGTGAATATGGTTCGCAATCCTCGAGTGTATCTTTAAGGCAAACCGCATTACCATCAGCCTAACAAAGTTTTCATATGTTTGCGGCCTTTTACCACCTGACGTACTCCTTTAAGTTTCGTATGCCATCTCCAAAACATATTCATCCGACACTTCTTTCCCCTAGCCGTACCCCGAGAAAATGACTACTCAGTATGCGATACAGCTGCCATCACTGCCGAAGGAACCAGCAGGAACTTCGACAAATGTGACTCCTCCGAACCTAGTCTCCTCGTCGACACCGGCACTTGAAGGTGGACGCCGTAGCCGCCACTGCACAGGACGGCACTTGTATTTATTTATTTTACATCTTTATATATGTATGTTTTCACTCCAACAATTTAATTTCTCTTGTAAATAGAATAAAAATGTTTCTGTATATCCCGTAACAAGGATATATATGTATAGTACAAAGATCGTAAACTTTTGTATACCAACAACAACTAATTAAGAATCTCATCACCATTGTTGTACATATCGTCGGCATTTTGAATAAACAGATCAGTTATGGGATTGACTTTGAATATTTTAGCTATTCTTATGGAAGGTAGCTGTTCTTTAAAGAATAGTTCAAGCCGTTAGCACTGAGAACGGAAATGTTCATTCCAAGTGTGCGTAAGGGAATCATACCGCGGCGAACTAAATGTTCTGACTTGTACATTTTGACGAGAACACTACCAGCCGTCGGCACTGAGCACGGAAGTGTTCATTCCAAATGTGCCCAAGGGAACCATATCACAATGAGCTCAACGGTGTGTTCTGACTCCCCTTTTGAAAACAACAACAACAACAACAACCATGCTTTCTTCCCCCTGCCACTCGTTTCAGACTGGACACTTAGCTAACTTCACACGGAAGTAACATTAGCGACCCGGGAACAGATGTAACATTGGCGACACGGCAGCGGAGGTAACATTGGTGACCCTGGAGCAGTACTAACATTGGCGACCCTGGAGGAGAGGTAACATTGGAGACCCTGAGGCGGTACTAACATTGGCGACCCGAGAGCGGAGGTAACAGCGCTCTGGAAATCTCCGTTTACCATTGATACACAACCATGTGCATGCGCAAAAATTGCGACAACCTCCCTCCCTTTCACACTCATACATATTCAGATATAGAAATTGGAGAGTATAAGACAATATTCCACGAGCATTGCTCATTTTCTGTATACACCTACGCGATTTAGCATTAGAAAATACATCAATGTCATAAAAAAATCTTGGCGGAAATCAATAACAGAAAACGTTGCTAAAAACAGATATAGCTTAGATAGCACGTTTTTAGAGAAAACCGAGTGCGAGAGAGCAGTAGCGCCAGGAATAAAGCTAACAGACCTTTAGGTTTCATTGCTAGGATGACTACGAATAGAAGTGCAATAGCAATTATCAAGCTCTATCTAGCGTTAGTTAGATCCATCCTTGACTATGCAATAAAATATACTTCTTATGCTTTACTTCTCTTTTCTTTGTACTTCTCATATGATTCTCTCGTCCTAATTTGCAACCAATCTGTGAATGTTCGTTTCTTCTCCTGTGCAACCTTCTTTGCTTCATCATCCCACCACTCACTACCCTTCCTTCTATTTTCTCCCGTCCTATTTGTTCTTCACACCGTCTTTGCACACCTTGTGACCCCTTGAAATATCCTCATTCCTCTTTCACTCCTAGCTTTACTCTATCCTCCACTCTCTCCCACTCCTCTCTCAGCTTCTTGTTTTCCTTTTCCTTTTCTCTCTCATTTAAGCATTTTACTTTAAGAACCTCCCTTCCCTCTGCCCTTTTCCATTTTCTCCATCTATCCTCCACTCTCAACTTACGCCAAAAAATGATCTAATATTCCACCATTCTCTCCTCTAAGAAGATGTACATCCAAAACTCTTCCTACTATTCTCCTGATTACTACTATATAGTCTATTACTTTTCTTGGACACGTACTAACTTCCGATGGCATTTTTACTGTTCCTGATGAAGTCAAAGCTGTTGCTGACTTCCCTCGTCCAACGGACCTTGAGCACCTTCGCTCCTTCCTTGGTCTTTCAGATTATTACTGTAGGTACATCCGGAATTATTGAAAAAATTGCAGCCCTTCTTACTTCATTGCAAAAGAAAGATGTACCTTTCCACTGGTCGTCTGACCAGGAACAAGCCTTTGCAGACGTAAAGAATGCCCTTACCACTGCTCCTGTCTTAGCTTTTCCTAACTACGACTTACCTTTTATTCTCTACACCGATGCCTCATTCTAAGGTCTTGGTGCTGTCCTCCTGCGCGTATACAAGCAGCTCAAAGATCCGACCCAATGTGGAAACGAGCGATATTTTCTCTCGAGTCAGGAGATACATCAGATCTTACAGACTTTCTTACCTCCGTGGACCACTTCAGACTTGTCGATGATGTTCTTTATCACGAAACCACACTTTCCAACAAGCATGAACCAAACAGACTTGTACAACAACTCGTAGTTCCTTCTGACTTAATACCTGAAGTTCAGTTCCTTTTACATGTTTTCCATTTGTTGTACATCCAGGTAAAGACAAACACAGGCCAGACTTCAGTACTTTTGGCTCACCATGAGAAAGGATATCCATAGCCACATTGACGCCTATCATTCTTGTGCTAGCCATAAAGGTCATATTCAGAGTAAAGTTCCCATGTTGAAATACCCGATCCCTAGCAAACCTTTCGGTATGGTTGCAATTGATATTCTCAAATTACCACTCACTTCTAGTGGAAACCAGTACATGTTTGTGTGAATGGATAATTTTTTCCAGATTCTGCATACTTTAACCTATTCCAGACAAGACTGCGACAACAATTGCAAAGATGTTCATTGACAAAGTTATTTGCCCCTTCATTACTCCCAAAATTCTTCTCTCTGACAATGGCACGGAATTCAACAATGAGATTCTTTCAAATATTTACAAATCCTTTCAAATAACAAAATGTAATATCGTTGCATACTACCCCAGTTCAAATGGCCTTGTCGAACGCCAAAACAGAAAGATTCTCAATGTTCTCCGACACCTCGCTTCTAACAGTGCCATCAATAGGTCCATATCAGAGTCGCCTCACTTTGTCATCTTTGGTTCCGACAAGCGACTCCCATATGACCTTCTTGCTTCAGAAATAGGTCCCATTTACAACCTTGATGATTTTGTAAAGGTTTCACTTTCAAATTTCAGCTCTCTTCAAGAGAATTACTCAGTCTCTTTCGCCAAAAACGAGATGGCCCGTTTTCACAATAAAAATGCGAGAGAATTTAACATTGCAATAGGTGACATCGTATATGCCCAGAACCATTCTACATCTTCCAAGCTTTCACCAAAATTCCTTGGTCCCTTCCGTGTCCTCGCACTATAACCTACAAAGTCAAAGTAAAACACATTCAGACACAGAATCCATCATGCACCTGGACTCCCTTAAGCTTTTCTCTCGAGGTGTAGACTGTGACAATGACCCTCCGACTCCCACAGAACCCCTTCCTCCCTCCCCTCCCATTTCAACGTACCCTGTCTCCCACCCATATAATCTTCGCAGCCGTCATACTTCTTGAACTTTCAAACCTTATAGCTGCCAAAATTTTCTCCACTACCGTCCTTTCCAATCTTTCATTTTATTCCATGTATCTATATACATAATGTTCATATGCCTGCATGTTCCATTTCAATATATCCTTATAAGTTCCATTGTATGTCGCTGAAGTCAGCTCCTAATAGGTGACCGAGCGTTTATTATATGTATATTTCTGTTAACATTATGTATAGATTATAACTCTTGTAGACATGCAGGAAATTCAAGTAAATGCGTAGATGTACTGTACAACGAAAATTGATGTGTCATTCTGTATGTATGTGCGTACATGCGTGTAACAGGCGTGAATCTTCTAGAACATTCTAATTGCCATTTTGCCTATCAATTAATATTAAATTTAATTGTAATGCGAAAGTTGAATGAATGGGATATAGATCTTTAATAGTATCAAAATTTGAATTATTGTATAACTGAGATACGAATGAATGTAAATTTCTGTGTGCAAGGAATGATTGTGGAAAATTAATAATTAGCAACCGCTTTTGGGCACGCCAGCAGCGTGAAAGGATCACGCAGTCAGATAAAGCCGAGCTGGAATTCGGAGTACTTGGGTGAGATAATGTGTGAAACAGATACTGTTATTTTGGCCGTGAAATAAAAAGTGAACACTTCATCGTTTATCTACCACCTTTATTGAACCTACAATAAAAGCCCTATCTACCATCCTTCCATCCACCACCCCTTCCCATGTGTACTTATGCTTGACTCTCCTCCTAAACTTTGTTTTAACTATCATCAACACTCTAGGCACATCATCAAATCTCCACTACGATTTCTTCCTGACATGGGAGCAAAATATACTACATAAATTGTGGTCTCAAACAAAAGGGACGCAAAAAGATAAGACAAGACTGAACAATATGAAACAATAGAAAGGGAATTATTGAGTAGGGGGGGAGTAAGTTTTTATATAAAGGGATTCTAAAAACCGAAGGTCAGTTATAAGACAGCTATCTAAGATTCCGAAGTGGTAAATACACTGGGACTTTACACTGTTGTGAGTGGTCCTCGACCTGTTTTCCACGTCTGACTCTTAAGAACAAATTGAGACGCAGGTGACACAGGCAACGCAGCACAGAGCAAAGGCAGACTTCCTGTTACTGAAATGAAGTGCAGTTTCAACTTCTTTCTCACTTGAAAAGTTTGTAGATATACTATCTCAGCACTTAAAGTGAGAGAGATGTTCTAGCTGTATTTCGATTCAGCAACAGAAAGTCTGCCTTTGCTCTTTGCTGCGTCGCCTGCGTTTCAATTTGCGTTTAGGCTAATGCTCGTCCACGCTAACCTTGAAAGCTCTGGAAGTGCTTACGATATACCCTGCCTGGCTCGGGCAAGTGCATTTGTAAATAATGGGCGCGAATAATTCAGCCGCGAGGCATATCAGAAGTTGTGTACAAAGATAAATCCCACACCATATTAATTTGCTGTCCGACCAGACTCAGCGGTCAGGCGGGATTTTGGACTGTCGTGGCACTTTCTTTTCTTCGCCCCGCCCAGCCCTCAGCCAATCGCTAATCACAATTTGCATTTACACTTGTAACAGCTGCAGAGACAATAAGGTTATTCTACAGGGACTACATGTCAAGCGCAAATAAGGAGGATGAAAGAGCAATTCTCCGTATTGTTAAAGACAACGTGACCCCTACCAACGACACAGACCGCATAAAAATTTCACTTCACCATATCAAGAGACCCAAGGACCTCATTATGAAAAATAACAGTTCACCACGCCCTACCGACATCGAGTGTTTAAGTCTGGTGTACCAGTTCCAGCGTCCATTTGGGGAATGTACGCCCCAAGATTCCTACATCGGACTCACTACTACTCGCCCTTCCAGACGTCTGACGTTCCACCTCAACAGTGGAGGCCCTAAACAGCACCTCCAGGAGACCCACAATACCCCAATCACCAGAGAAAAATACAAAAATTATAGAGAGAGAATGACAAGCGCCGCCTCGTCCTTTACATCAAGTACAGCCAGCCCACAATGAACACCCAGCAGAAAGCCCCCACCATCCTTGCCAGCCTCAAACCCTCCAGACAACGCCAAACCAGACGCACCGACAACTACACAAACCAGCTCCGTCAAGACCAGACACTCCGTCCACAACGGAAGCTCAGGCCATAGTAATGGTCACCTGCAGTAATCCTACCCCAATGTTCAGTGTTACCATCTCCCATTATTTAAGTGTTAATTTTTACTTAGTGTCCACTGTATCTCCCAGTTCTAGGCCACAATAACGGTAACCCTCTATGTGATCTCTCCCAGTATTTATATGTACCTTCTCCCGGTGTTTATTTTCTACCCTTATAACCTTACTTTCTCTGTATCTGTTACAGTTGAAAATGCTAACTGTGATTAGGAAAACGTCTTGTGTCTTGTTCCACCCATTAGATGGTTTCTTCCGGTAATTTGGTTTTTTCTTTGCCTCTCCATGCTAGAGAATTGAAAATCTTCAACAAAAATTCATCAGAGCCTAATTTGCTGTCGCAAATAATTCATCATGCCTTAAGAAATTAAAGGTTGGACTTTTTTGTTAATCAGTAGAAAAGGAGTAAATGTAAAGTTTTGTTGGGTTCCGTCCCATTTTGGAATCGCAGGTAATGAACAGATAGATATAACAGCCAAGGCAGTAACTAGGTTTGACCGCTTCCAGCATGGGAATACCCATTCCAGATTTTAAATTTTTTATTAGATCTTATTGTAGAGACCAGTGTCAAGACCACTGGTCTAGTTTATCATAAACATAAGAACATTAGAATAAAGGAGACTGCAATAGACCATAAGGCCTACACTAGGCAGCTCCGTATCCATCACCACCTGTCATCCCCATCCATAAAGTTGTCTAATCGTTTTTTAAAACAACTGATAGTTTCAGCGCTTACTACATGGTTACTAAGTTTATTCCACACTTTCGACCTCCCTATTATATCGAAGACTATTAGACCTTCTGTTCAGTCATGGCTCCACTGCCCAAGGAACAACAGTGATGTAACAGCCAAAGAAGCAACTATGCTTGACCACTGTTCCAGCATTGGAATCCATATTCCATATTTTATAAATGTTATTAGATCTTATTGCAGAGACCAATGGCAAGATCACTGGTCTAGCTTGACAAGTAATCTTATATTGAAGAATATTAGACCTTCTGTTCAGTGGCTCCACTGCCCAACGAACAGGAGACCTAACATTATTTTAATTAGGTTGCGAATCGGTCATACTTATACAACTCATAAGTATCTGGTGACAAATAAAGCAGAGAAGTAGGTCCCTCAGTGCTACCTGTCATGTTGACCCATCAGTTAAACATATTTTAGTAGAATGTCCCTTCTATGGAAATCAACATAGGACCAATTCACTGTCAGATAAGTCCTTGGTAGAAATTTCAAATGAACATACTGCAGTGGAACAGATTATTAAATTCTTAGAATAATTAAATATATTTTATAGTATTTAGTGGGGGAATATCAGATAATTTTCTGGTGGAAGGTAAATTGAGAGTGGAGAATAGGTGGAGAAAGAGGGAAAGGGCAGAAGGTAGAGAGGTGCTTAGAGTGAACTGCTTAAATGAGGAAAAAAAGGAGAGTGAGTATAAGAAGCTGAAAGAGGAGTTGGAGGGAGTAAAGGATAGAGTAGAACTAGGAGTGGAGGAGGAATGGGGATGGTTCAAGGAGGGAGTCATAAGGTGTGCAAAGATGGTGTGTGGAACAAGGAGTGTGGGAGGAAAAAGAATGAAGGGTAGTGAGTGGTGGGATGAGGAAGCAAAGAAATGTGTAGAAGAGAAGAAGCAGGCATTCATAGATTGGCTGCAAATTAGGACGAGGGAATCGTATGAGAAGTACAAAGTAAAGAGAAGGGAAGTTAAGTATAAGACAAAAGAAGCAAAGAGGAGAGCAGATGTGAAATGGGGTAAGAGTATGACAGAAAATTTTGAAAGCAATAAAAAGATGTTTTGGAAGGAAATTAAAAGAGAAAAAGGAGGCGAATCAAGTAGAGAAGAAAAGGTAAAAGGTGCAGATGGAGAGATGATAATGGAAGAGAAGGCAGTGAGAGGAAGGTGGGCAGAGTATTTTAGGGAGTTATTAAATGTGAAGGTGGATAGGGAGGGAAAGGTAGTTGCAGTGGGAAGCGCTAAGAAAATGAGAGTGATGAGTGAGGGAAATGGAGGAGAAATAAGGAAGGATGAATTGAAAACAGCTGTTAAGACGATGAGAGCAGGTAAGGCACTTGGTCTGGATGGATGCCATGCAGAATGTCTGAAGAAAGGAGGCACAGTGATGGTGGACTGGCTGGTGAGGTTATTTAATGTTTGTTTAAGAGAGGGTAGAGTGCCGGAGGACTGGAGGAGTGCCTGTGTGGTTCCGCTTTACAAGGGAAAGGGGGACAAGTGTGAGTGTAGTAGTTTCACAGGGATTAGCTTGTTGAGTGTAGTTGGGAAGGCTTATGGGAAGGTCTTGATTGAGAGGATTAGGAGAGGAACAGAGGGAGTAATTGGTGAGGAACAGTGTGGGTTTAGGACAGATAGGGGTTGTGTAGATCAGATTTTTGTGGTAAGACAGATATGTGAGAAAGCTATAGGAAAAGGTAAGGATGTTTTTTGGGCTTTTATGGATCTGGAAAAGGCTTATGACAGGGTAGATAGGAAGGCACTGTGGGAGGTACTGCAGATATATGGGACAGGAGGAAAGCTGTTAAGAGCAGTCAAGAGGTTTACGAGAGTAGTAGAGCTTGTGTTAGGATTAGAAATGGAGAGAGTGAATGGTTTGAGGTAAAGGTGGGACTTCGTCAAGGATGTGTTATGTCGCCCTGGCTGTTCAATCTTTACATGGATGGAGTGGTGCGAGAGATGAATGCAAGGGTAGTGGGTCAGAGGTTGGAGATGAGTAAAGAAAATGGAGAAAAGTGGGAGGTGAGCCAGCTGTTGTTTGCTGACGACACTGCGCTTGTAGCAGGATCAGAGGGGGGATTGAAGAAGTTAGTGACAGAGTTTGAGAAGGTGTGCGAAAGAAGGAAGCTGAGGATAAATGTGGGTATGTACAAGGGGAGAGAGTGACAGCAGGCTGGAAGTGAGCATAAAGGGTGAAAAACTGGAGGAAGTGGATAGTTTTAGATACTTGGGTGCGAATGTGGCAGGAAAGGGAGGAGTGGGGGTGGAAAAAATGTAGATTGAGAGAAGCGAGTAAATGTCTTGGTGGATTGAAAAGTGTAATGAGAAATAGACATCTGGGAATGGATACTAAGAGGAGGTTATATGAAGGAGTGACTGTGCCATCAGCATTGTTCGGGGCAGAGACATGGAACATGAGAGAGGAAGAGAGAGGGAGTCTGAATGTGTTTGAGATGAAATGTCTGAGAAGTATGATAGGGGTTACTAGGCTGGATAGGGTGAGAAATGAGGAGGTGAGGAGGAGAACAGGGGTGGAAAGGGAACTGGGAGATAGGGTTGATGAAAGAATATTAGGATGGTTTGGGCACATGGAAAGAATGAGTGAAGAAAGACTAGTAAAAGAGGTGTGGAAGGCAGAGGTGGAAGGAGTGAATATGAGGGGGCGTCCTAGGATGAGATGGATGGATGGGGTGAAAGGGGCATTACAAAAGAGAGGAATGTCTGTTGAGGAAGGACGGGGGAGGACAGAGGACAGGGGTGAATGGAGAGGGGTTGTGTATAGATGATGCTGTGATGCATGAGGGGGAGTGGATGGGGGATGGGGGGTGAGGAAGTATGTATGAGAAAAATTGACGCAGCCCGAAGGGATTTCTCCCCGTCTTCTCCTTTTATGCATGAGGGGACGGAGAGGGGGGGGGGCAAATTAATGAAGCGGCCTTGCTTTGGATGTGCTGTGTCTTGCGACACTGCTTCTGACCCAGGGCAGTGGACAGGATGCAGGGATGACCCGTCATCCAGGAGGTGCCAAGATAAGAGGGAGGGAGGAGGGTGGAGGGGAGTATGTATAGGAAATATATAGGAATATATAGGAAATGGAATGGGTGGGAGTGGTTTCTATGCCTTTTTCTTTTTGGCTATCCCCCGTGTAGGGGGAAAAGCCTTTGGTATATGTATATATGTATATATGTATGTATGTATAGTATAGTATTTAATATTAACTGTACTAATTTCAATCTTTATTCATAAACTTACTTTATTTATAAGATAGGAATACATTTAGAGTTAAACACATTCTACATACCAGGATACATAAGAATTTGTGCAGGGGCGTGTATGTATATGTATATAAACATTTATAAGTATATATGTGTGTGTGAGCGTATGTGTATGTACAGGTGAATACAGTAGTAGGCGATAAGAAGACTTCCTTAAATTTATTAAAATAGTTGTGTATAGGACTTCAATATAAAGTAAAGCAACACAGTAAACCCTCTATAAATTGGATATGTATAATTTGGACATCGGATAAGTCGGACTCTATATAGCCACCGGATTGTTTTTTTTTTTTTTTTTCTAAATCGGACGGCGGCAATATATGCGGCGGGCATTCGGTATAGTTTCCCGCCAAACCAGCCACCCACGCTGACGCACGTTGCTGAGGTTGCTCCTTGGTCAGTTTATGGTGTGTCGCCCTACCAATCGAACGTACGGTCATTTGACCGATCCTCACATATGTTATTCGCTGCCCTATTTGTACTTTGTGATGGCTTCCGAGGCTAGTGGTGTGCCTTCTACATCTCCCGGAAAAGGAAAGAGGAAAAGTCTCGGCATGAGTGAGCAAATAAAGGCGATCGAATTGTATGAAAAAGGCACAAAGAGGGGGACCTCATGACTCAATTCGACCTTAAAAGATCAACTCTCCATTATATTTTGTGGGCAAAGGACCAAATAAGGGAAGTGGTAGAAATTGAAGGTGGAAAAGGACAGGAAGTGTTTCGTTTACGAAAACTCTACATTGGAAACTTAGACGAGGCAGTTCATAAGTGGTATGTGCAGCAGTGTGCTGAGGGGTTCCTGTGAGAGACCTGGACATTCAAATTGCTGCACAACGCTTAGCAAACCACCTTGGTATCCAATATTTTAAGTGCAGTGATGACTGGCTGTGGCGGTTCATGAGGCGCCATGGCTCTGGGAACCGAGCAATCACAGGCGAGCTGCTGAGCGCTGATGCTAGTGCTTTGGACCCTTTTATTAACAAAATTGCACAAGTTGATGGTGAAGGAAAGACTACACGAGTTTTAGGTGTACATTGCTGACTAGACTGGGCTATTCTGGCGTGCTCTGCCTAGAAATACCTAGATCTTCAAGAAAATTTCTAGTACTCCTGGACACAAAGTGATGAAGGAGCGGCTATCAATTCTGGTATATGGAAATGCAGACGGCTCACATCGTTTCAGACCTGTGATTGTCGGCAAGAGCAAGAAGCCTCGCGCCATCAAGGGCATCATGAACAGTCTACTAGTGGAGTATTATGGGGCTCCTTCAGCCTAGTTTAACCAAGACATTGTTGAAGAATGGTTTCACTAGCACTTTGACCCGGCTGTAAGGAACCACCAAACTAAATATGGAATAAAATCTGATGATTTGAAGACACTCCTAATTCTCGATAATGCCCCAGCTCATCCATCAGCATCCAGACTGTGTATTAAGGATGGCTTCATAAAGACAGTGTTCCTCCCTCCCAACACTACCTCGATGATCTAGCCCATGGATCGAGGCATCATTGAGAGTGCCAAAAGGCGCCACTGGAACGTGTTCCTCCGGCAGTGACTTGTTGTGGTTGAGGATGGGATGGATGAGTCAAGCTATATTGACTGCAGAGCCTAGAAAACAAAAGAAAATTTCAAGGCTTACACAGTGAAAGATGCAATATTCAACTGTGCAAGCCACTAAAGATCCCTAAAACTCCAGCAGCAGGCAAAGATGATTTTGAGGGGTTTGAAACTTCAAGGATGGTGGACATGATGCATCAAGCTGGACAGGGAAAAAATGAGTAGGAGAAACTGGTGGAATGGGTGCAGGAGGACCTTAATGAGTCTGGTTACCACTACATGACTGACGAGGAGAAAGCTGGCAGTTTGCGGAATGAACCGGAGGAGGAAGAAGATGAGTAAGAGGCAACAGGTGCGTAGTTGGGTCCGTATCTGGCTGCTGGGCTAGAAGTAATTTCAACCTGCCCCAGACTCATCGATAATGTTGAAGAGCCCTTGGCTAAACACTATGAGGGGCTGCGCATCATGAGGATGAAGATTCTCATGCTGAAGGTTCAAGCAAAAACAGCTCCAGGACCACCACGCCTAACATCTCTTGAGCAGAGAGTACAGAGAACTTGGCAACAACAATTCCCGTCACTACACCCGAGGTTCCAGAAGTTATTTTTGACGACAGAGCGAAGACGTAACATACACAAATACATGTCAGTGTAGTTTAAAATTAGTTATTATCTGTAGTATATAGCTTGGATGTTGAAAAGTGTTTTAGTAATTTTGCGTGTGTAGCAGGATAATCGATTTATAGAGGGATTACAGTACTTATTATAGCTGGTGGGTGTGTCGGTGGTCAGGATGGTGCACAGTTTCTTTGCAAGCTTGTAGGTCAGGAAAGGGATTTGGGAGATTATGGGCCGGAGTTTATTGCTAGGTTTATACAAAGGATTACAAAGGCGGAGCATGCCGACAGGAGACCTTTTGGTCCATATCTAGGTCGCATGCAACAAAAATCCTAATAATAATAATAATAAATAAATAAAAACTATAATAATGTAAGTATCAAATAAAGTACATAAACGCATAGGCACAGTCTAACAACAAATAAACAGGTAAATAGTAAATAATAATAAATTGACATATAATTAATAATAAATGAGAATCAAACAGACAAATGATAACAAAACAAAAACAAATAATACAAAATAAATAATAATCATTACAGCATCTTGCTTAGGTGTTTATCTAAATGATTTTTAAAGCTTCAAACTGAACTACATTGCACTGCCTCTGCAGGAAGTTTATTCCATTCATTAACTACACGGTTGGCGAAGTTGTTTCTACCCACTTCCAAATTGAATCTATTTTGGGACAGTTTGAGACCATTGTTTCTTGTCTGATTCTCATTCAGTGTGAAAATTTTGTCACTTTTGATGTTGTCAATTCCCCTTAGAATTTTAATGACCTGTATCAAGTCACCTCTGAGTCTACGCTTTTTTAGGGAAAACAGATTCATATGTTTTAGTCGATTGTCATATGCATTTTGATATTTCCATAGTAGTAGCCTATACCATATTAGCCACCATAGAAGTAGCCTATACCACATTAGCCACCATAGTAGTAGCCTATACCATATTTGCCACCATAGTAGTAGCCTATACCATATTAGCCATCTTTGTTCAAATATTCATCAACAGCTTCAGTTCCTTTGAAGTTTGGGATGGAGATGAAACGAGTTTCGTCCTTTTCAGTGACCTAACTATATTATGGTTAATTTCTTTAGCTTTCCCTTTAATATGTAGATTAAGCCTCTGGGGTATTCAAGCTCTACGAAAGCCTTGGTGATATACAACAGTTCTTCTCTCAAATAATCTTCACTACAGATTTGATATGCTCTTAAAAAAAAAAAAAAAAAAAAAAAAAACTATTAGGACGATGATCTTGATTCGTTGACTATGTCCGGAGAAGGAGTGGACAAAGTCACTGTTCTTGGGTGTTCTGTGTACAGAAAAAATAACCCTTCCATCCTTTTCTACGTATCACTGTGTCGAGAAATGGGAATTTGCCATCTTTCTCTATCTGAACAGTGAATTTGATGTTTTGCAAATACTGTTCAGTCTTCTGATTGTACAGTTGACATCTGTATGCTCTGGCATACTATGAGAATATCATCTACATAGCTAAACCCATTGGTGCCTCTGCTCATTATTCAGAGCAAGTCTCCATGTAGAGATTATTTCAAACCGCCGACAAAAGGCTACCCATAGCGAGAGAATTGAGTTGGGAATATTGCCTAAAAGGATGAAAGAACCGAATCTGACACAAAGGACATGTGAGAAATAGTCTGTCTTTGGAACTGGCAGAACCTCAGTGAGAAGTTTGTCTACAGCTTTATTGGTGGCTTCTAATGGAACCTCTATAGAAACATATGTAAATAACTTGAACATCATAACTTGCCAGTTTCTTGCTATGAAAATCGAGATTCTAACCTGTGAATGAGGTCAGGATTCTTTTTCTTTTTTTAGGTGAGCATCACTGTTGATCAAAAAAGTGTGTAAAAGGGGTTCAGCCAAACATTTTGCCAGTGTGTATAGCGCTTCTTTGCTTTATTTAGGAACGTCCCCCTTTCGGGCTACAATGAGTAGGATGCCTAGTCCTATCCCGGTCCTGTGTTTTTCGCCTTTTATGACTCATGTAGGAAACTCGGTGGCAGGATTCTTCTCCCCTATCACAGGGGCATTGGGAAAGAGGGGAATGCCTGTTGAGGAAGGAAGGGAGATGACAGAAGATAGGGGTGAGTGGAGAATGGTAGTGTATGGATGATGCTGTAATGCATGGAAGGGAGTGGGTGGGGGAATATGTGTAAATGAGATTTTGATGCAGCCCGAAGTGATTTCTCCCCGTCTTTTCTTTTTCTGCATGAGAGGATGGAGATTGGGGATCGCCAATGAAATGAACGGCCTTGCTGCGGATGTGCTGTGTCTTGCTACATTGTTTCTGCCCCAGGGCAGTGGGTGAGATGTAGGGATGACCCGTCATCCAGAAGGAGCCAAGATAAGAGGGAGGGAAGGGGTGAATGGGAGTAGAGTATGTGGGGATGGAATGGGTGGGAGTGGATTTTATGACCCTTTTTTTTTTTTTTTTTTTTTTTTTTTTTTTTGGCTACCTCCCTTGTAAAGGGGAGAAAGCCGTTGGTATATGTACGTATGGCGCGTTCCCGATTTATGAGGCACCGAAAACACCCATGACGTATGGCACCCCTAAAATACATTAAGCATGGATTCTTATGAGACCCATCCCCTCGGGGATCGGGAGTTTCAATTATTTAATTTCGATTACCCCAACCTTTCCAGAGGAAAGATTAGATTTTTTTTCGACCAAGATTTATCCATATGCCCAGCATGTATCATTTATAAAATAGTCTAAATATCTATTTTTTTTTTAATAATTTTGCATATTTCTGGTGAATACATGGTATATAAAGGGTAATAAAAAAGTATCACGTGTACATGAAAACAGATATGTATCATGTATTTTTTATCATCACACGGTACATGCATTTTGTAATTACACATATTTGGTGAAAGTACTGCGTGTGGGTTCCCTCTACCTTCCACAATGAAATTGATATTCTTCGTTGAAGACTGACTTTCAGTAAAAGAAGACAGAGCGAGAATCAAAGAAATTCCTGATTGAGCTACAAAGGTGATTTGTGGGAAAATGTCAACGTACGTCTTATAGGGGAATGCGTACAGACTCATCCATAAGGAACCAAGTTACATAAGAACATAAGAACATAAGAACATAAGAAATAAAGGAGACTGCAAAAGACCATAAGGCCTACACTAGGCAGCTCCGTATCCATCACCACCTGTCATCCCCATCCATAAAGTTGTCTAATCGTTTTTTAAAACAACTGATAGTATCAGCGCTTACTACGTGGTTACTAAGTTTATTCCATTCATCGACCACCCTATTTGTAAACCAATTCTTGCCTATTTCCTTTTTAAATCTAAATTTGTCCAGTTTATATCCTGTCACCACTGTCAGCTGGGACCGAACAGAAGTTCGATGCTAGGCTCTAGCATACCAACAAAGGTTGCCACGATGACCAGCCACCAGTCTCTGTCGCTCTGCACGAAGGCGAGAACCACAGACCAAAGCATTATGGAGAAAAGGACCCCCGCAGCTACATGACAGTCATAAAGTTAGAAATGTGAAGCGACCCAGACCACAAAACCATGCCAAATTGGTGCACAGTATCCCTCTTCACTGAAGAGGGATACCACATAATCCAGAAGACCAAACCTGCTATTTTGTTGTTCCTAATAAGTCCGTCTTTACTCAGGCCTATGACTCTCAAGTATCATAAAAAGTGTGTAGAGGAAACAAACAATCCATGGAACAGCCGAGGTAATGAAAACGCCGGCAAAACCGAGGTATTGGTATATCCAGTACCCCAGCGACTTGCCTATGGGCGACCCCAGATGCCAAACGGCGTTTACAAATCCCATCCTCTTGGTTCGCGTTTCAGGAGTTGTGATGTCCGCCATGTAACTGTTTACAACCATGTTGAAGAACACCCTCGACCCAGTTATGTCTTCGACAAAGGAGGCAGCACATAGAACTTCGACAGGCCAGTGGGGATTGAGGGACATGAGGAGATAGAAAAGTGCCAGTCCAACGAATCCTCCCAAAACAAAGACCATTAGAAGCTTCCTACCCCGAGAGTCACGAAAACCATCGAAGAATAAATTCGCCCAATGAAGAAACAAAGGAAGCAAGTCACCTATCGGAGTCCGATAGTCGTTCAAGGTGTTCTGATACTGCTGCACGGCTGCCTGTTTGAAAGAAGTTATATTTCTTGAAGATAATTTATCACATAAATGCACATTCAGTATCCTAAACACTAGCTTGTGCAACAAAATTAAGATGATGTCATCTTTAACTACAGGTCTAATTTGTTGACACGAGATAAAACAAGGAACTTTGTGCATTAAGACAACATGATTGTGTATGATTTATGAACTCACTGGATGTGGCTGAATATTATATCATTAAGAAAAATCATAGTGTCACAAGGTATCCTAAAATATTTAATGTATTCAATAACAAACCATAAAGATAATATTAGTCATAAAAACAACAGTGTATGGTTAAGTTTCACGTTGAAAAAATTACGGCGTCGCAGCAACTTGTGGCATAGCAGCGCATTGCCACCGCTAAAAGGGTTTCTTTAGATGAAACATGTATCTCTTAATGTCTATTTAGTCATATTAGCAGTCTAAGTGTCACAGACATGAGGTGAAAATAGATTATTGTGGAATTGTGATTAAACCCAGAAAGAAACCAGCTTACTGACCTGTACATCTGAGTGGTTTGTATCCATGTGGTCACATTCGTCCTCAGAATAACCCAAGTTGACTCGACAGATACGCTGAGGCTCCAGAATATCTGCTCCCACATTAAGAATACCTCCAGCAACCGTATTGAGGAAATGCATGAGCCCAAGTATGATAATTGGCCTGACCTGTAAAGAGAATAGTGACACAAATGTGAATGATTTAAATACCACTTTACAAAGGATTACAAAGGCGGAGCATGCCGACAGAAGACCTTTTGGTCCATATCTAGGTCGGATGAGAAAAAATCATAATAATAATAAATTAATAGATAAAAACTATAATAATGTTATTAACAAATAAAATACATAAGTAAATGCATAGGTATAGTTAAATAATAAAGAAATAGGTAAATAGTAAAAAATTATAAATTGACATATAACTAATAATAAATGAAAATCAAACAGACAAATGATAACAAAACAAAAACAAATAATATAAGATAAATTATAATCATTACACCATCTTGCTTAGGTGTTTATCTAGATGATTTTTAAAGCTTCGAACGGAACTACATTGCATGCACTACCTGTGCAGGAAGTTTATTCCATTCATTAACTACACGGTTGGCGAAGTTGTTTCTACCCACTTCCAAATTGAATCTATTTCCGGACAGTTTGTGATCATTGTTTCTTGTCTGATTCTCATTCAATGTGAACATTTTGTCACTTTTGATGTCAATTCCCTTTAAAATTTTAAAGACCTGTATCAAATCACCTCTGAGTCTACGCTTTTTTAGGGAAAACTGATTCATATGTTTTAGTCGATTTTCGTATGATTTATTTTTGATATTTGAAATCAGTTTTGTGGCTCGCCGTTGTACTTTTTCTAGTCTGTCAATGTCTTTAATGAGATTCGGTGACCATACGGAAAGAGCATATTCCAAATGTGGACGAACTAACGATTTATATAGCTTGTTAATGAGTGATGGACTTTTGAAATCAAAAGATCGCGCAATCAGTCCTAGAATATTATTTGCTTTCTCAGAGGCTGAAATACACTGCTTGGATGATTTGAGATCGTTACTGATAATTAATTACCCCGAGATCTTTTTCACTATCCACTTTTGTTAACGAATTTCCAAATAACTTGTAATCGTACATACTGTTATTTTTACCTATGTGCATTATCTTGCATTTACTTGTGTTCGATTTCATGGGCCACTTTTCAGACCATTGCTGTAATTTATCTAAATCTTCTTGAATATCTAATTGGTTTAATTGATCATTTGCCATTCCGCACAGTTTTGTATCATCAGCAAATTTGGAAACAGTAGATTTTAGTTCATGGTCTATATCATTTATATATACTATGAATAGAAGTGGCCTAACAACGGAACCCTGAGGAACTCCACTTGTAACACTTTTCCATCTAGAAGTTTTTCCATTTAAAACAACCCTCTGTTTTCGACCATTCAAACAATTACTAGTCCAACTTAATAGGCTACCACTTATTCCGTGCGAAGCTAATCTAGTAAGTAGTCTTTCGTGTAGGGCGGTATCAAAAGCTTTAGCAAAGTCTATATATGTTAAATCTATATTGTTCCTTTTGTCATAATTCGAGATAACTGTATTGTAGAATTCGAGTAAGTTAGTCACGCAAGAACGTTTCCATCTGAAACCATGCTGGCTATCATTTATCAAACGGTTACTTTCTAAATGATGTTCGATAGCATCTCTGATGATAGTTTCCATTATTTTTCCTACGATTGAAGTCAAACTTACACAATCTTCCTTTAATTCACATGCAGAACATGGCCTCTGACCAAGATGTTCATAAATAGACATATGTGAGTGCATCACGCCACTGCTTCAACTACTTGAAATATGTATGTGCACTTTGCTTAGGCCCCACATAGTTTATGTCATGTTCAAACGCAGTGAAATATAAAAATTGCAACCAAATCACCCTGTGTCATCCTTAAACTGCACAGCATACCAGTTTGCAAAAGAAATTCTCTGTCAGATTCGGAACACACCAGCTTCAGAAAACTCCGAATTCAGATATGATCCTGGATGATCAGCCCAGGATTCATACACGTAAGCACTATGATCCGTCAGATGAACCCTTCCTAATATTTTCACCCAAACGCCCACACCAAGAGAGACCATTTCCTATACAAATTCCTAAACCTCCTTTACATGTGGCACTAGAACAGACAAATTAACCCTTCACCCACTCTCCTTATGAAAAAAACAAACAAAAAAACAAGAGCCTTCTATACAACACCTGTCCTGGAGAGTCCACCACCCACAAACTCATCCACCCCGGCACCTACAACCCTATCAACCCAAGGGAAAAAAACCAGCTCTCCAAGATAAACGATAAAAAATGTAATGGAGTAATCAAGTACACCTCACCCATACTCCCCACCCTAAAAGCGCCATCCACAATACCTATCACAACACACGGAGCCTCAAAACGAGAGGTAGGACCAGAAATACATTCTACCCAAATAACAACCGCACCTGAAATCACAAAACCCCATAAAGCCCTCTTAGGCCTCTTAATGGCTCTACCAGACTAAAATGAATAAATATTAGCCAAGTTCATACTCACCCCCATCTACCCAAACAACACTCAAGTACATGATGAACACCCGACCTCAACAACCAATAAAACCTACACCAGCCCCTATTGATACACAACCCAAATTGACCACCATATCACACCAATCCAAATAACAAAGAACTCCATCATTCCATAGAATTACCAAGGGCTCATCCCGAATTTGGAAAATATGCGTATCCTTTTCCAACAATACATACCTTTCAACATATATTCGTGAGGAACACAGCTAGTAACATGGACACACTGACACATTAACACATAAAATGTTGCACCATATAATCATACGCCCCTCTGTCTACCCATGCCAGATGAAGAAGTACAACAGTCTTCGTCTATCCAGGCATCTCATCACTACCTGTAAGAGGTAGATAAAGGTAGACAAGTAAGGTAGATGGAGGGGTCGGTGGCGAGAATTTTATTCAATGATTTGGATGTCTATTAAACAATAGCCGCGAAGGAGTTGCATAATCTCGCTCCTCGTCTAATGTTTATGAACAACCGCTAGGGATCAGATTTTATTGCTGTATTATGCTGATGTAACAATATGTAAACTAAGTCAGTCATGCATCGATATAGTGATTGCTTGAGTAAGCAATATTGCTTAAGACGTTTGTAACAGTCTTTCTGATTGGAGAAAAGGAGATGGAGAAAATTTGATTGGTTCACGGAAGTAAAGTCACGCCCTTAGGGGAGGCACTTAGATGTAACAATAAAGATCATTGTACTGGGAAAGTCGTGACGTCGGTGCGAGGTGGCTTAGTGAGTAAATTGAGGATCCCAGTTGGGAGTCCCTTGGTGTAAATTGACCAGCCAAGTGTAATATTATTCGGGAAGAAAAGAAGAAGAAAAAAAGCTACCTCCGTTTAATTCACCTTCGTAAGAAACATTACCTACTTCCTACAGATAGATATGGTGAATGACATTTTACGTAAGACAGTGATGAAAAGAAAGTTGAAAGTGAAAGAAGAAATAAAAAACCAAAAAGGGAACGGTAAATTGTAGTTACTACTGTGGTAACGGGGGTGACAGTGGAGAAATAGTGGCTCACATTGGTTAGCAGCCAGAGAAGGAACGAGTGAAAAAAAAAAAACACGCTTCCGAAAAGAGAGGACTGGTGCATGAAACTACAGGACATAGTTCAAGATACGGCTACGAGTGTACGGGTACACCAATCTACAGCACACGCACCACAACTACAACCACAACCACAACCACAACCACAACCACAACCACAACTACAACTACAACCACAACCACACCCACAACCACGCATATGCTGACTCCAAGGGACAGCGAGCCAATACTACAAATGAACGTAGGACTACGAGAGGGGCTAGTAAGACGAGGTTAATGTACGTGTGAAGGACGAGCAGTACGTGGAGGAAGATTACGAGGAGGCAGTCATTCAAATTGACCTTGAAAACACTGAAAGTATGACTATAGGCATTTTACGTCACGAGGTTCACCCCTCGAATATCAACATTCTTAAATTTTCAGGTGATGAAAACACCCTGGGAGCTAATAGGTTTCTTAGTTTGATCAATCCTTTAGTTGTCACGAAAAATACAGGAGATGAAAAAAGGAAAATAGAAATTTTAAAAGAAAATGTAGATCCTAGGAGGGTAGGGCTAGGCTTATAATAAATTTCCAGCAGATGGAATATATGAACCAATATGAAACTTACAAAAAGGCATTCATTAAACATTTTAAGTCAAAGTGTGATCAGGATCCTATCAGGTCTTTGGTTAGAATGATAAAGAAAGTAAAAACAAGTGAATCAGGCACAGAATATTCATCAAAATCAGACAGATGGTCTATAGACAAGAATTCGATGTTGAAGGATTAAGAATGGATAGAAATATCTAGTAACAAAATTAAAGTTTCTTAGGTAACAAAATTAATGGCCTATGCATTGTTAATAAAAAGCTTTGACAAAATAACGGCAGAAAAGCTGTATAAAGATCTTAAGGTTATAATGTATTTAGGGGAGGTAGATTATCTTCTTCAAGGTTATAGTGAATCTAAAGCGATTAGTCCATATGTGATGACAGTGGAAATGCAACAACAGAAAGAAACTAGAAACTCAAAAAGTGATTATAGCAATAGAGGATCTGAACATAGAGTTAGAAGCACATCAAGGAATGCTAGAATTGAATGTTATAATTGTAATACCTGGGGACATAAAGCACAAGAGTGTTATTATGAAACTATTTGTAGAAATTGCAAATATGAGGGTCATGATGAATATCATTGTAGAAACCCACCTTTCTGTTTGTATCATCAGAGGATTGGACATAGAACACAGGAGTGTAGAAAACCAAATTTTCGTATGCACCTAAAAACAAGTAAAAACCCCAGAGAAAAAAATACTACAGAGCTACCCATAGAAATATACATAGACAGTATTGTGCCAGGGATAAGAGTGATAGAAGAGTGAAAGAAAACCCCAACATCAAAGATAGTTGTAAACTGACTATAACAATTGGAAGGACGTCTGTAGGACCTCTCATTGCAGGCAATGTTCAATAAACCTATTCAAATATTCATTGATACAGGATCTGTAGTTAATGTTATAACTAGTAGAGTTTTAAACCAATTGAAACCAGGGGTGAAAATCTTGAAATCAATCCATTGCTCATTGCAAAGGGGTAACTAGTAATCAGTTAAAAACATTAGGTAAGGTTGAATTAGAGATAATCTTATATAAAGATCAGCATTTTCACATTCCAGTGATAGTTGTAGAAGAATCTGTTTTCTCCAGGAGATTTACTGATAAGATTTGCAACTATGAGAAAAGAGAGCATGGTCATATGTCCTGCTGAGTTAGGGATCTTAGTGAAATCACAGTTAATCCCATTTTTAAATCAACCAGACTTAGAGCCAGTAACAGTAATCAAAGAATCTCTAGAAATAAATAGGAAAGATAATTATATTTTAGTTAGCGGGGCAGAGCGGTCCAGACCAACAGAATATAAATTCTCATATAGTGAATCCAACTTGGGTGTTCAAGAAATCCTAGAAATTAATAATTCATCAACTTCAAATGAAGCTTTGCTAATTGCGGAAGGTAGTGTAATAAAGTCAACATTATTACACTCTAGAGAAATAACAGGGTAGGGGTGCAGTTGAAAGGAGTCACTGTAGACTCTGAAAATTTAACCATCCCAGAATCAATGCGATTAAAAGGTTTGAAATTGTACTCCGGTATCTATGAGTCAAATAAGAATGTGGTAGAAATATTAGATGATTAGTAGTCTGAATAAAGAAATAGTCTTAAGAAAAGGTACACAAATAGGATGTTTTCAAGTTTGTACAAAACCCATTAAGATTTTGGATGCGAATACTGAGGAGGCGGAATCACCAATTTCATCAATCTCTTTAGTTCGAGAAGAAACAGTTTTGAGAGGGAAAAACAAGAGTCAACTAAAAACTACTAGTTGTCCTGAGTTAGATGAAAGCTTAGTTGCTTTACTCTTGAAGCACAATAAAGATATTGCAGTGATGTATTCATTAGAAAGTTTTAGAGATATGATACTGGGATATCCAATCAGAGTGTGGACTGATCATACAGCTATTCAGAACTTATTTAAGCATAAGAACCTTAGGGGCAGACTAGCCAGGTGGTTTGCTATACTTCAATGTTATGAGGTTAGGTTTGAATATATTCCGGGTAGAAAGAATGTTGCAGCAGATGCACTATCTAGAAATATTAGCCAACCAACGACAGGGTTGATCAATTTTGTCTGTAGTATAGATGAGCTAGTAACCTTAGATGAGGAAATGATAATAATGGAACAGAGAAATGATAAGACTTGGGAATCAATAGCCCAGTATTTGATAAACCCAAGAGGAAATCCTCCAAAACTACCAAAAGGGTATAAGATAGAGGAATTTCATTTGACTAATGGACTTTTGTATAGAAAAACAGTTGTAAGTGGGAAAGATATTTCTAGGGGCCCAGTGAATCAGTTGGTAATACCACAAACTCTTGTACAAGAGGTATTGAAGTTACTGCAAGATAGTGATTGTAGTTCACATCCAGGAAAAGATAAAACTTATAGATAAGAACAGCTTAAATAATTTTGCCCAGGTATGAAGAAAGATATATATGATTATATAGAAAATTGTTTGAAATGTGCTAAGGTGAAAGGAAATGCACCAAAACCTGCTCCAATGTTATCAAATCCCATTCCGCAGAAACCTTGGAAAGAATTCACATAGATACATTGGAGTTACCTATGTCTGAAAAGGATATAAATATGTATTTGTTGCTATTGATTATCTTTCAAGATTTTGTATTTTACAACCCATTCCAGTAATCTATGATCAAATAATCTGTAGTTACACTACACCTATGATCTTAGCTTCAGATAATGGAACTGAATTTAATAACATAATATTGGAAGAAATATATAGATTATTTAAGATTAAAAAAGTCAACATTTTAGTGAATCATTCTCAGAGTAATGGAGTTGTAGAGAGGTAAAATAAGAAAGTTATTACATGTCTTAGAGGCAGTGGCGTAGCTAAGGGGGGGGGGCGGTAGGGGCGGTCCGCCCCGGGCGGCACTTTTTGAGGGGCGGCATTTTTGGTCCTTGTATGATTGATATAAAATTACGTTAATCAGTCTCTCATAGATGTCAGTTTTTTCTACGTTATTAAGCATAATAAAGCGTGACAGTTTGCAAGCGTGTTAACATCGATCCGATTGGACGGGTATACATGGGTGAAAATGAACATGCTCTGCACAGAAATTGGACTAGGCTACTGTTACGAGTTAATATGTATAGGCTACTGAATTTTTTTTCGGCTAAACTACGTTTAGTATCAATCGAATATTATAATGTAGACAGTAGAAGCTGTTTCCCACACAGAACAATAGACGTCTGGAACAATTTGAAAGAAATAGTGTGTGCAAAGACGATACACGAATTTTGCCGCCCCGGGCGGCAAAAGCACTAGCTACGCCACTGCTTAGAGGTATGATAAGTCCTTATAGTATAACTTGGGATACTTGGATTCCTTGTGTTAAATGTACCCTAAACAACCAAATTAACACAGCTACAGGAGAAACACCTCATTTTATTATTTTTGGAGAGGACAAAATTCTTCCATATGAAATCTTGATTGCAGAGCAGAAACCTGTGTATAATATAGATGATTATATCTCAAATAGGATACATACATTTCAAGCTATACATCAAAGAGTTAGGAATCACATGCAAGAGCATACATAAGAGATGAAAAAGCAACAACATAACATAGCACATCAAATAGAGTTAAAAATGGGAGATTTAGTCATGGTCAAAATACATACATCTCATAATAAACTTTCACCGAGGTACTCAGGTCCATATAGGATGATTGACTTTGCAGGTGGAGATAAATACAAGATCTTATACTTAGAAACTAGAGAAGTATTAATTAATCACTTAGATGATATAAAGGTTAGGATACAATTTGATGATAAGGATACATGTGACACTGAGATTAAAGATACACAATGTATTAGTTTTAAAGAAACACTAAGTCCAGAAGAGTATAGGGAATGTGTTGATAAAATCACACATGAGTTGAATATCAATCTTGATAATTTTTACAGATAATATTCATATTGTGAGATGTATGGTGTATATTGAGATGGGAGACCTGAACTACTGGAACCTTGGTGTGTTAGACAGATATGCTACCTGAAGCCTTGGTCAGTCATGAAGATTGGGAACCTTGCCAATATAAAGACAGTGTCAATAAGTATTGAACTATGAATTTGTGAAGCATTGAAAATTATTATGCTAGTATGTGTCCTAGAAAAACGTGAATAAGTGTGTGTGTAAAAAATGTGAAATTATGCAGTGACAGTCTATCATTACCAACATCTTTAATGTTGTATCAATGTTGTGACATATCTCATTGATACACAACTCACCATCTTTGAAAAGTTGAAGTGATTCTCTATTGAGATCTAATTTTATTTGTTGTTGTTTTAATCAATTTTCACATTCAGAAGGAAAGACATTGAATACTATTTTACAGTTTTTCTGGTTTTGTTAT
This sequence comes from Oratosquilla oratoria, assembly GCF_046742065.1. NCBI lineage: Eukaryota > Metazoa > Arthropoda > Malacostraca > Stomatopoda > Squillidae > Oratosquilla > Oratosquilla oratoria. The sequence goes on from NC_134811.1 coordinate 11,140,608, forward strand.
TGTAGTAGTTTTCCAAATCTATTTTTGACATCATATCTATATCTGTGTTACAATTATTTTGTTTTATAGCTTTTTGAGCTACAGACATTTATGCATTTTGGAAAGGTTACTTATTTCTTTGTTATGTGTGACACATGTTTTGATGACAACATCCATTGAAGGACAATTCTTTTAATATATTTAGTCAGTTTATGCGAAAATTGTTTTAATAATTTTTTGCATATGATATTTTCCAAGTATATATTTCAGGGAGCCCTGTAAGGGGGCAATAAAGAACGGTTGGTCGGGATAACTAAGGGTAGCTGCCAAGCTCTGTAAGAGGCTGGAAGATGAAGGTAGACAAGGTAGATAGAAGGGTAGGTAGCGAGAATTCAATTTCATTATAAAGGATTACAAAGGCGGAGCATGCTGACAGGAGACCTTTTGGTCCATAACTAGGTCGGGTGCGAAAAATAATGATAAATAGATAAATGAAAAATAAAAATATAATAATATAAATATATCTGGTAAACAACAGCCGCGAAGGAGGTGCATAATCTCACTCCTCGTCTAAAGTTTATAAACAACCGCTAGGGACCGGATTTTATTGCTGTATTATGCTGATGTAACAATATGTAAACTAAGTCAGTCATGCATCAATATAGTGATTGCTTGAGTAAGCAATATTACTTAAGATGTTTGTAATAGTCTTTCTGATTGGAGAGAGGGTGGAGGAGGAGAAAATTTCACTGGTTCACGGGAGTAAATTCACGCCATTAGGTGAAGCACTCAGATGTAACAGTAAAGATCATTGGACTGGGAAAGTCGTGACATCGGTGCGAGGTGGCTTAGTGAGTAAATTGAGAATCCCAGTTGGGAGTCCTTTGGTGTAAATTGGCCAGCCAAGTATAATATTATTCGGGAAGAAAAGAGGAAGAAGAAAGAAAGCTACCTCCATTTGATTCACCTTCGTAAGAAACAATACTTGCTTCCTACAGATAGATATGGTGAATGGCATTTTACGTAAGACAGTGATGAAAAGAAAGTTGAAAATAAAAGAACCATAGGAGGGAACAGTAAACTGTCACCCCCGTTACTGTGGTAACGGGGGTGACAGAGGATAAACAATGGCTCATACTACCACATGCATTTCACATCCTTCTTCAAGCAACCACACATAACTTTACCTGTATTACCCAATAACCATCTGCTCTCTGTATATACCTGCAAAAGAAATCTATTTTATAAACTACTTTAGAACCAATGTGAATCTTTCTTCTTTAAGTACCCAAACCTACAACATCTAATAGGACACTTCAATGCAAAACATACTCTGGGGATACACCGTCACGGCCTCACGAGGTAAACTGACATCCTTTCTATTAACAAGCCACTTCCTCTCACAGCTCAAACCAAACAGTGTGGTATACAACTATTGACTTGTTTTTATATCTCTATATCCACCAGATCTCTTTGATTACACTGGTCAACGCCAAATTTATTGTTTAATTTTTTTTTAGCTGATTTAGGATAATTTTGATGTGCTGAATCCAAAAATCACATTGATTTTGCTCAATCAGGTCAACTTTCTGATCTAAGCTACATGTTTTTTTATGTTTTTGTTTACATGTATGGGTATTTTCACGTGATATGATGCAATTTTCTTTATATGTCTTGCAATAAACGAATTCTGAAGATTATGCATGTGTCAACTTATGACTAATTATTTTTTTATAATACAAGTGAATGAAATGGCTTCGACTAGAAGATCTTGCAAAAATAAGCCTGACGTATTCCACCACATCTGCGGTGAATACACCATTATACCTAACAGGAATCAAGTCGTAAATATCATAAAGCGTACTTACCATTCTTATTTTGGAATTAAATTTGGTGAGTAGGATAAAGCTTGGGCGCCACACGTCATATGCAAGTCATGCACCGAGTATCTGCGTCAGTGGACTAAAGGCAAGAAGAGTTTTCTGAAGTTTGGATTTCCCATGGCTTGGAGGGAGCCGACAAACCATGTCACTGACTGATACTTCTGCGCTATTGATGTGACTGGGATGAATAGGACCGAAACAGCCTCAAGTATCCTGATCTTGAATCAGCACGTCGTCCTGTAGCTCACTGTCTTTAGAGAACTTCCTGACATCAATGACGAAGATTCCTCCAGTGTTCCAGAAGATGATGATGAAGAAGAAGTGGTTATTAACGATGATGCTCCACATCCTTTTTCCAAAAAGGAACTAAATGATCTAGTTCGCGATCTCAGCATGTCAAAGTCCTCTGCCGAGCTATTGGCAACCAGATTGAAGGAAAAGAACCTCCTCTCTGATAGTGCTCGCATGACCTTTTACCGCAACAGGCATCAATAGTTTTTCCGTTTTTTCATTGAAGAGATGGACTTGGTGTACTGTACAGATATTGCTCAGCTTTTGCACAAGCTTGGAGTGCCACAGTATGAACTCAAAGATTGGAGACTGTTCATTGACAGCAGCAAGCGATCGCTGCATTGTGCTCTGCTTCACAACGGTGACCAATTTGCCTCTATACCCCTTGGGATAATAGGGACACTGCTCAGTATTACACAAAGAAGGACTGGCCTATATGGGAGGACGTTCTTGCAGATCAAGGAATGTCATCAATAATCCTCTGGTAAACAGAGACAAGATACTCTTCCCACCGCTGCACATCAAGCTCGGCTTGATTAAATAGTTCACCAAAGCTCCAGACAAGGATGGTGGCTGCTTCACTTACTTGTGCCATACTTTTCCAGCATTAACTATAGAGAAGTTAAAATCTGGTATCTTTGATGGTCATCAAATCCGTCAGCTCATCAGAAATCCTGAGCTTGAAAACTCAATTAACGAAGTAGAACTGGAAGCATGGAAGGCTTTTGTTCCGGATGGTCGTGAAGAACTTTCTTGGCAATAACAAGGCCAGGAACTATGCAAAACTTGTCACCAATATACTGACTGATTTTAGGAAACCTTGGATGCAACATGAGTATCAAAATGCATTACTTATTCTCACATATGGATCGGTTTCCTGAGAATCTGGGATCAAAGAGTGATGAGCATGGGGAGAGATTCCATCAGAACATAAAAGAGATGGAGACCAGGTATCAAGGACGCTGGGATGCAGTCGTGATGGCTAATTACTGTTGGACTCTGAAGAGAGAAATCCCTGCTGCTGAACATTCGAGGGTTTCGAAGAAACGGAAGTTTATGCCCTGAATTTTGCACAATGACGACGTAACGTTCAACTTACATGTACTTACCTTTATCAATGTCTATTATTCAATTTACAGAAATTGAAGTTTATAGCAATTAGAAATACATTCTATTAGATTTTTTCCTCCTAAAACCTTTTTTGGATGAGAAATATTAACGAAAATCAACTGAATGTCACAAAAATGTAATAAATTCAGTCAGAAGATCGGCTTTTTCAAAATCAAATTACCATAAAAATATGTCCCGATTGAAAAAAATGAATGTAATTTTTTGTTTTAGCGGTGCAAAATGGTCCTACTTCAGTTGAAAAAACATAGACAACTTACATGTTTTGTAACCCAGTGCTATGAATGATCAGTACCACAGTGACCACTTCACATTTTTTACACCCCTTACAAGCTCCTCCTCATTACCTCTACAATATTTTAGATCCATTTTCCCGAGCAAACTGGAAAGATTTAACAGAAAAATATACAGCCAGAGTAGTACAAGAATCCTCAATAACCAACAGAACTCTGAGTTATCTTACAATCCACATAACATCTGCAGAATACCTATGAGCTCTAGAATCGTCACCATCTACATCACAACACACAGTCCTCTGGTGAAATTAATTTTTCCCCAGCCCACACAGCAAAGAAGATGGCCTTCCGCCAGTTTCAATAAGACCCACCCAACCATCGAAAAATTCAAACATTGAAAAAAAAAAAAAAAATACACACACAAGCCCAATAAATAAAGATACCAAACAAGTCGACACTCATCACAGACCTATATTTCCATAATCCTCTTCCAAAACCCTGCCTCATAAAAATGTAGGGTGTGTGTGTGTGTGGGGGGGGGTGTCTCCAATAAATAGCAAAAACACTTTCCATAATATTTATATCAAAATTCATATCCCTTGGATCACAACCACCACCAGGGTCTACAACATATGCCCATCAAGACTAAAACCGTCTATTAACAGAAGTGAAATAGCACATCTTCCTCTCCAACTCCAATACAACTAGCCCAGGTCCAGGTCATATATACTAGTACATGGTACGTCACTTGCAACTGATCTATCATTTACATTAAACATTTTCAAATAATTATGGGTGGAACACATCCTCTCAAACCCTTAGAGAGAAACCATCATCACTCCCTTACCCCCCCCCCCCAAAAAAAAAATAGATAGAATGAAAAATAAATAAATGAATAATTAGAATAAAATAAAAATACAAAGCCTCTCCAAAACAAATTTATTCCCCTCATGTCAATACGGAAGAATAGTAATACTCCCAAGTGGATGACGGACAGGCTGTAACATGATATTAGAATGAAAAGAGGATTTTACGTAAGAATAAAAAGCGGGGAAACACACCTTAGATCCAAATATAACGATATGGCAAATTAGTTAAACAGAATATGCGCACAGCGAAACGCAACTATAAAATTAAGGTTGCCAGACAAGCTAGATCCAAATCAAGGGGCTTCTTTCATCTCTACAGAACAAAAAATAAGGGAAGGATAGGCCCAATTAAAAATGACGAAAATTTCATAGAATCGGAGAAAAAATAAGTGAGGCGTTTAACAAATATTTGTTTCGGTGTTTACTAAGGAGAGGTTAGATAAGGTACCTGACTGCGATCCGATTTCCAGTGGGGATGAAGGAAGTAGACTATCTGATATCAGCATTAGTAAGGTAGAAGTAGTCAAGCAGATTAAAAGACTTAAAGCTACAAAATCTCCGAGTTCAGACAATTTTTTCCGAGTGTTTAAAAAATGTGAATTTCAAATCTGCGATCAGTTAACAGAAATATTTAATAACTTGGTAGACATTAGTTTCGTGCCTATTGTTTGGGGGCAGGCAAACGTTGTTCCTGTTTTCAAAAAGAGAGATAAATCGTCTATATGCAACTACAGACCAATCAGTTTGACATCAGTTATAGGTAAAATGCTTGAATAAATAATAATTGATACACTCAGAGAACACATCGAGGGACATACTGTAATTTGATTCGTGACACAAAGCATGGTTTCTCCAAGGGAAAGTCTTGTGCGACTAATCTTCTATCCTTTTATATTAAAGTATATAAAGCGTCAGATAATAATGATAGTTACGATATTATTTACCTTGGGTTTAGCAAAGCGTCCGACAAGGTGTCCCACCAGAGACTACTAAAAGTGTTAGAATGGATTAGAACTTGGATTAGTGACAGAAAACAGCGGGTCACCACATATGGTGTAAAATCCAGGTGTGGGGAGTGTTTCTAGTAGGGTCTCCCAGGACTCGGTTTTGGGACCCTTATTGTTCATTATGTACATAAACGACATGGACAATGGGATTAACAGTGATGTTAGTAAGTTTGCGGACGACACTAAAATAGGACGCCAAATTTGGTCAGGAGACGAAGCTAAGATTCTGCAGGACGATCTTAACAAATTATTCACATGGTCGGTGAAATGGCAAATGGACCTCAATATCTCTAAGTGCAGCGTGTTAAACGTAGGGCCACACAACCCCGAAAATAGATATAGCTTAGAAAACTGCGTGCGAGAGAGACTTTGGGAATAGTGCATTAGCACCAGGAATAAACCAAACAGAGAATTAGGTTTCATTGCCAGGACGGTTACAAATAGAAGTGCAGATGTAATTATCAAACTCCATCTAGCGTTAGTTATACCCATCCTTGACTATGTGGCACAGTTTTGGTCTTCGTCCTACAGAATGGACATCAATCCAATGGAATTAATGCAGAGGAGAATGACCAAAATGATACATGGGCTCAGAAATTTACCTTATGAAGAGAGGCTTAGGCACCTTAACTTACACTCTCTGGAAAGACGCAGAGTGCGGGGTGATCTAATAGTGGTGTTTAAGTGGATCAAAGGCTTTAAAAAGGGTGACGCAAACAAGGTCATTATATTAAGACAACAGGGCAGGACTCGCGGTAATGAATTTAAACTGGACAAATTTAAATTAAGAAGGAAATAGGCAATAATTGGTTTACTAATAGGGTGGTTAACGAACGGAACAGACTTAGTAACCATGTAGTAAGCGCTGAAACTATCAGTTGTTTTAAGAAACGGTTAGATAACTTTATGAATGGGGATGACTGGTGGTAATGGACATGGAACTGCCTACTGTAGGACTCATGGTCTCTTCCAGTTTCCTTTATTTTCATGTTCTTATGTTCTCCAAACAATTACCACCCAATCGCCCTTACATAAGAATAAATGAGACTGCAAGAGACCATGAGGCCTACACTAGGCAGCTCCGTTTTCATCATCACCTGTCATCCCCATCCATAAAGTTGTCTAATCGTTTTTTAAAACAACTGATAGTTTCAGCGCTTACTACATGGTTACTAAGTTTATTCCATTCATCGACCACCCTATTAGTAAACCAATTCTTGCCTATTTCCTTCTTAAATCTAAATTTGTCCAGTTTATACCCATTACTGCGAGTCCTGCCCTGTTGTTTTACTATGATGACCTTGTTTCCATCACCCTTGTTATAACCTTTGATCCACTTGAACACTTCTATTAGATCATCCCGCACTCTGCGTCTTTCCAGAGAGTGTAAGATAAGGAGTCCATGTATCATTTTGCTCATTCTTCTCTGTACTGATTCTAGTGAATTGATGTTCATTCTGTAGGACGGAGACCAAAACTGTACCACAGTCAAGGATGGATCTAACCATCGCTAGATAGAGTTTGATAATTGCCTCTGCACTTCTATTCGTTACCGTCCTAGCAATGAAACCTAATAACCTGTTAGCTTTATTTCTGGCGCTAATGCACTACTTCCTGATTTTAAGGTCCGGACTGACCAGAACTCCCAAGTCTCTCTCGCACTTAGATTATTCTAAAAACGTGTTATCTATGTTGTATCTATTTTCGGGGTTGTGTAGCCCTACGTTTATCACGCTACACTTAGAGATATTGAAGTTCATCTGCCATTTCACAGACCATGTTAACAATTTACTAAGATCATCCTGCAGAATCTCTGCGTCGTCTCCTGACCTAATTAGGCGTCCTATTTTAGTGTCGTCCGCAAACTTACTAACATCACTATTTATCGCATCGTCTAAGTCGTTTATGTACATAATGAACAATAAGGGACCCAAAACCGACCCCTCACCTAGATTTTATGCCATTTATGGTGATCCGCTGTTTTCTGTTACTAATCCAAGCTCTAATCCAGTCTAACACTTTTCCTCCTATGCCATGGGCTTTGATTTTATTTAGTAGGCTCTGGTGTGGCACCTTGTCGAACGCTTTGCTAAAGTCAAGGTAAATAACATCGTAATTATCATTGTTATCTGACGCCTTATATACTTCAGTGTAAAAGGAGAGAAGATTAGTCACACATGACTACCCTTGGAGAAACCATGCTGTGAATCACGAATTGAATTATGCCCTTCAATGTATTCTCAGAGTCTATTTACTATTATTGATTCAAGCATTTTTCCTATAACTGATGTCAAACTGATTGGTCTGTAGTTGCATATAGACGATCTATCTCCCTTCTTAAAAACAGGAACAACGGTTGCCTGCCTCCAAGCGGTTGGCACAAAACCAGTGTCTAGCGATTTATTGAATATTTCAGTTAGCTGGTCACAGATTTCAAATTTACACTTTTTGAGCATTCTTGGTAAAATTTCGTCTGAACCCGGAGATTTTGTAGCTTTCAGTCTTTCAATCTGCTTGACTACTTCTTCTTTACTAATGCTGATATTAGATAGACTACTTTCTTCACCCCCTCTGAAAATCGGATCGCAGTCAGATACTTTATATAACCTCTCATTACTAAACACCGATAGAAAATAATTGTTTAACTCCTCACTCATTTTTCCTCCGATTCTCTCATGACATTTTCATCGTTTTAATTGGTCCTATTCTTTCTTTATTTTTTGTTCTATAGAAGTGAAAGAAACACTTTGGGTTGGATTTTGCTTGACTGGCAACCTTAATTTCATAATTACGTTTCGCTGTACGTGTATTCCTTTTAACCAGCTTTGCCATTTCGTTATATCATGATCTAAGGTGTGATTCCCCGTTTTTTATTTTTGCGTTAGGTCCTCTTTTCATTCCGATCTCATGTTTCAATCTGTCCGTCATCCATCTGGGAGTATTACTATTTTTCCGTATTGACTTTAGGGGGATAAATGTGTTTTGTGCATTAATAATTAGATCAGTTAGATTGCTATACATTTCATTCAAATCGCTGACCTGACTATTGAGCCCTCGCCCCCAAATGACCTGACCCTATTTACCTCTGCATAGTCCGTGACCCGACCCCTAGTCATAACCTGACCCCCAGTCGCGCACCGAGACCCGACAATGTTAGAAACGTCCGCATGACATTTCGTATTCAATTTCAAATAGGTTTTTATATTGTCAAAGTTTGCTTTCCTGAAGTCTGGTACTTGGACGTTATTTGTACTTTTTAATTCTTCCCAAATAACACTAAATCTTATTTCTTGATGATCGCTAGAGCCTAGACTATTTCCCACTATTACGCTGCTAATTTGGTGCTCATTCTTACTTCTTACTTCTTACTTCAGCTCCCAGTAGTAGGCGTTATGCCTGTCAGTGGTCCCAGCATGTTCCTCCATCTGGCTCTATCATGGAAGGCCCCTTCCTCCCTCAGAGTTTCGATGTTGGGCAAGTCATGTCTCCTGAGGGCTTCTTCAACATTTTCTTTCCATCTCTTTCTTGGTCTTCCTCTTGGCCTTCTTTCATCCGGCTTCCACTCCCAGCATCCCCTTGCAATTCTTTCTTCATCCATTCTTTCTAAATGTCCTAATCATCTTAACTGGGCAGCATCTATTTTGCTTAGCATGGAACAGACGCCAATGCTTTTCCTTATGTCTTCATTTTTTAATTTATATCTCCTCGTCTTTCCAACTATGGCTCTTAATGGTCTCATTTCCGCTGCCTGAATCCTGCTTATGTCTACTTTTGTCATTACCCAACTTTCTGAGCCGTATGTTAGGGTAGGAGACAAGACAGTATTGAAAATAATTCTTTTCACTTCTAAAGGTACATGTTTTTCTTTTATTATTGGCCAGAGAGCTCTAACATTTGCACTAAATTTATTTATTCTTTCTGAAATATCTCTCTTATTTCCACCCTCCTTAGTGACTACACTTCCAAGATATTTGAAGATGTTTGTATTTTTTACCATCTTATTTCCTATGGTGATGCTAAATTCGTGTTCCTCTCTTCTGCTAACGGTCAGTATCTCTGTCTTTTCTACATTCATTTTCATGCCTTTCCTTATAAAGCACTCATTCCACCTTTTTATGTCTTCTTCGATCTCTTCCCTATCTGTGCTCCATTCAGCTATATCATCTGCATAAGCCATTATTCTGTTCTTATAATTTTCTTCTTTACCTTCTTTAAAATCCTCTATTACAGTTTCCATATATGCTATAAAAAGCAGAGGGGATAACACACTTCCTTGTTTAACCCCTGTTTCTACAGGGAACCACTTTTCTGCCCCCTTTGATGTTCTAACACTGCATACACAGGGGTAATACAAACTTTTTATAGCTTTCTTTAGATGTCCCTTGATACCATACCTCTCCTTTATACATTTCCATACCTTTTCGCGAGGTATTGAATTAAAAGCTTTCTGTAAATCAATGAAAGCGATGTATAGGCTTTGGTTATATTCCCATGCCTTCTCTATTACCATCCTTAGTCCAAAAGATAAATCCGTTACTGATCTATTACTTCTATAACCATGCTGCTCTTCTCCTAATGAAGGTTCTACTAGGTCTATTACTCTTCTCTCAATTATTCTCTCGTATAGCTTTGTGATGTGGGGTATTAGGGAAATCCCTCTATAGTTGTTACAATTTCCAGCATCACCCTTACCTTTGAAAATTGGGACTATTAGGGTTTTACCCCACTCCTCTGGTATTCTTCCTTCTCTATAGATCTTATTTATGAGCTTCAATATATTTTGCTGTACTACATTTCCCCCTTCCTTTATTAGCTCTATTGATATTTCATCTACTCCTGGTGTTTTGGAATTCTTCATTTCTCTCAATGCCCATTCAATTTCTTTTTGTGTGATTTCATCATGTTCTCCATCTAAATCTTCCTCCGCCTCTTGCCATTGTTCCTCATTTCCTCCTGGAAGTATTCTGTCCATCTGTTGTCTATCTCGTCCTGATCTGTAAGAACATTCCCCTCTAGGTCTTTAATGTTATATTGTTTTGCCTTGCTTTTTCTATATGACTTTGCTATACCATATAGTAACTTTTTCCCTTTCTGCAAATCCTCTGTCAATCTCTCTCCCAGTTCTTTCCATGTCTCTGTCTTTGCTCGATATTTTGCAAGATTTGTTTCTTTCCTTGCCAGTACATATTCTGCTCGGCTTTCCGGTGTTCGTCTTCTTAGCCACTTTCTTAACTTTAAAGTTTTGTTTTTTACTGCCTGTTTGACCTCCTCATTCCACCAAGGTGTGTGTCTTCTCCTATTTCCTCCGATCCATTCTACCCCTAAAGTTTCTTCTGCTACTTCACTGATTGCTTCTTTCAAAATGTCCCATCTTTCTTTTTCCTCATCATTTTGCATCTCTAATTTTTGTGTAAGTTTAGTTTTATAAGCATTCTTTTTATCTTCCTCTTGCAAACTTTTTGTTTTAAATATTTTTCTTTTTCTACATTGCCGTGGTTTTACCTTACCAATCTTAAGATCAGCCACCAGTAACCTGTGATCTGAATCTAAACTCACTCCTGATATTACCTTTATATTGGTGAATATTCTTCTGTCTGAACATATTATGTAATTGATAATTGACTTTTGATCAAACTGTCCTGTATTTTGATTCCATCTATATCTAGTGAATTTATGTTCCTCTTTATGTTGATAAAAGCCATTATTAGTTAAAATTAAGTCCAGGGTATTTTGTCCCCCCGTAGGATCGGTAATCACTTGTTTTAGGAAATTATCCTGCACCACATCTAGGAATTTCTTCACTTCATGATCTCCTATCAAAGTTTTCCAGACAATGTTTTTATAATTAAAATCTCCCATGATCACAACGTTTTTGTACTGGGGCGCTCTGTAAACTTTATGAATCAGGGGATCAGTCTGCTCAATGCTGAGGTTAGGAGGTCTATACAAGACGCCAATAATAACTTTCTTATTCTTGCCTATAATCTCTACCCAAATAGATTCCGTACAGTCCTCTTCCCTAATCGAATTGTTGATTATACAGTTTATTGTATTTTAACGAAAAGTGCTACACCGACTCCATTCCTGCCAACCCTATCCTTGTGGAAAAAATTATATACTTCTATTTCGATATCTGGAAGGAAATGTTTATCAGTCATGTTGATCCAGGATTCAGTAATAGCTATAATATCGAAATTCTCTACGCATGCTTTACCTCGCGGCAAATAAATTTTGTTAATTATGTTCCTGCTATTTGTATAGTAAACTTTGAGTTTATCTTCCCTCCACCTGCTTTGGTGATTCTTTTCACAGTCCCTCTCTAAGTTGCTTCTATTGCCTAAACTATCTTCCGATACTTCCCCCCCCCCTACTCCCACGTAATCTACCCGAAAAAACCCTGTAGGAAGCCTACTTCTCGCTCAAGGGATTCAGCAAGGAGCCGAAATCCTCTGTTCTTGCAAGCCAGCGGGGCTGGTGAGGACTTTTTCCACTACTCCGCATCTTATTTTTCACCATTTTCCATCCAAGCTCATAGCTAATTTTGTCTTCCGTATTTTGGGCCTTCGAGCGGAGAACTCAATTCTCCTCTTTAAGGCACTTTACAGCATCCTCCAAGGTTTCAATTCTACTAAGTAGATATTATATCTCATCGGCGCTGAACACGATAACACAATCGGCACAATCACTCTTTCATACAATCTCCTCTTATCATCCATTCCCAGATGTCTATTTCTCATTACACTTTTTAATCCACCAAGGCATTTACTCGCGTATCTCAATCTGCATTCTACTTCTACCCACACTCCTCCCTTTCCTCCCATATTCGCCCCCAAGTATCTAAAACTATCCACTTCCTCCAGTCTCTCTCCCTTAATACTCACTTTCAGTCTCCTTCCACTCTCTCCCCTTGTACATCTCATCACCTTACTTTTACCCACATTTACCTTCAACTTTCTTCTTTCACACACCTTCCCAAACTCTGTCACTAACTTCCTCAATCCCTCTTCTGATCCTGCTACAAGCGCAGTGTCATCCGTAAACAACAGCTGGCTTATCTCCCACTTTTTCAATTTTCTTTAACCATCTCCAATCCCTGACCCACTACCCTTGCATTCACATCTCGCACCATCCCATCCATGTATAGACTGAACAGCCAGGGTGACATAACACATCCCTGACGAAGTCCCACCTTTACCTCAAACCACTCACTCTCTCCATTTCTAATCCTGACACACGCTCTACTACTCTCATAAAAACTCTTGACAGCTCCTAAAAGCTTTCCTCCTATCTCGTACATCTGCAATATCTCCCACAGTGCCTTCCTGTCTACCCTGTCATCACCCTTTTCCAGATCCATAAAAGCCCCAAAACATCCTTAATTTTTCCTATAAATTTCTCACATATCTATCTTACCACAAAAATCTGATCTACGCAACCACTACCTGTCCTAAATCTACATTGTTCCTCACCAATTACTCCCTCTGTTCCTCTCCTAATCCACTCGATCATGACCCTCCCATAAGTCTTCCCAATCATACTTAACAAGCTAATCCCTCTGAAACTACTACACTCACATTTGTCCCCTTTTCCCTTGTAAACTGGAACTATACAGGAACTTCTCCAGTCCTCCTGCACTCTACCCTCTCCTAAACAAACATCAAGTAACCTCACCAGCCAGTCCATCCTCACTGTGCCTTCTTTTTCAGACATTCTGTATCTAAACCAGGTGCCTTACCTGCTCCCTTCATCCTAACAACTGCCTTCACTTCATCTTTCCTTAGTTCTCTTCCATTTTCCTCACTCATTACGGTCATTTTCATAGCGCTTCCCACTGCCCCTACCTTTCCCTTCCCTCCTCCTTTACATTTAGCAACTCCCTAAAATACCTTGCCCATCTTCTCCTTATTGCCTTCTCTTCCATTATCATCTTTCCATCTGCACCTTTTACCTTCTCTTTTCTATTTGATTCGCCTCCTCTTCCTTTCTTAATTTCTTTCCAAAACATTTTTGTATTACTTCCAAAATTTCCGTCATACTTTTACCCCATTACACATCTGCTCTCCTCTTTGCCTCCTTAATCTTATGCTTTACTTATCTTCTCTTTTCTTTGTACCTCTCATATGGTTCCCTCGTCCTATTTTGTAACCAATCTGTGAAAGCTCGCTTCTTCTCTTCTACAACCTTCTTTGCTTCCTCATCCCATCACTCACTACCCTTCCTTCTATTTCCTCCCGTCTTCCTTGTTCCACACACCATCTTTGCACGCCTTATGACTCCCTCCTTGAACTATCCTTATTCCTTCTCCACTCCTAGTTCTACTCTCTCCTTCACTCCCTCCCATTCCTCACTCAGCTTCTTCTTGTATTCCTTCTCCTTTTCTTTCTCATTTAAGCAGTTCACTTTAAGCATCTCTCTACCTTTTGTCCTTTTCCTCCCTCTCCATCTATCCTCCACTCTCAACTTACTTCCACCAGAAAATGCTCTGATATTCCCCACTCTCTCCTCTTAGGACATGTACATTGTACATCCTTAACTCTTCCTATTACACTCCTAGTTACCTCTGCATAGTCCATTAACGCTCTATCTACCACCCTTCCATCCACCACACCGATAAAAGAAAATACTTAACAGTCTAGACCTTGCTTATGATTTCAAGTTAGCTTTGACATTAATTCTTTATTTATATGTGTTCCCGTTTTTGATTTGCTTGACTTTCTAGAAAAGACCTTCATTCACACAACCTACTATTACTTGTAGACATTATTATAAATTTGATTAAACTTTGTGTGGTTGAATCTGAATTTGTTTTTAATGATGAATTTTATGTTAAAAAATTTTGTATGGCTATGGGGAACCCCTTATCCCCCGTTTTAAGAAATTTGTACATGGAGTTCTTTGAAAGGGAATTGTTACCTTATATCTTCCCCCGTAAAGTCATCTGGTATCGATATGTCGATGACATTTTATGTATTTGGCCCACTGATATTAATTTGGATAATTTTCTTATTAAATCAAATGATTTAGTGCCTTCTATTAAATCTAAAACTGAGGTAGAACAAGATAACAAATTGCCCTTTTTAGATGTTTCCATTTCTAGAAATTATAGACGTTTTAGGTTTGACATTTTTTAGGAAACCAACCAATGTTTTGTCATATGTCCATTTCTATTCTGCACATCATATTAATACTAAAGTTTCTGTTTTTTTTTTCATCTATGTTTTTAAGAGCTTATAGAATTCGCAGTCCAGAATTTTTAGACCAAGATATAAGAAAAAATATATGGCATTGCATTGGACTTGAAATATCCTAAATATGTTATAGATAAAGCAAAATATAGGGCCAGGAAGTCTTATTTTAATACATCCCAAAAAGATAATTTTTGCAAGACAAATCTTTTAGTTCTTCCCTTCCATGAAAATCTTGTAAGACTTCCCCGCATCCTTAATGAGTTCAATATTAATGTTATTTTCAAAACAGTACCATCAAAGAACGCCTCATTAAAAAATCCCCTTGCGATAATGTAGGATGTGTCTATAGTATTTATTGTAAACACTGTAGCTCCTGTTACATTGGCCAAACTGGTAAAGAATTAAATATTAGGATGAATCAACACAGATATAGTGTAAGGACGGGCCAAATGTCTAGTGGGCCTTTTGTCCATATAAGGGACACTAACCATAGTATTGACTGGGACGATGTTAGATTTTTTTTGTTTTATTCTGTTTTAGAAAGGAACATCATTGAATCCAGTTTTATAAAGAGCAATTTTGATAACAATATCAATTTGAGTTAAGGTTTATTTAAACTAGATAATTTCTTAATTAATAGGATAGTAAAACAGTACCATGTCTCCTAATTGTGTCAGATGTCCTGTGGACGTTTCGGCCACATGGTTATGCTCCCTTATATTTGCTGTTTTATTGTTTAATCATTACTATTTTTAGTTACATTTGTATATGAATGTGTATGTATGTATATTGTACGAAGCTTTTATGTGGCTATAACCTTCCCCAATTTTCTTATTTCTGTATAAATATTATATTCTATTTCTCTTTTTTGTACTCCGAGGATGTCGTAATATACGAAAACGTTTAGTATTCCGATTTTATTTTCCTTGTGGTTTCTGCAATATTATTTAGTCACGCGTTATTGTGATTATTTTTGCAAAATGAATACCACACGCCACCTTGAAGACTTCGCTGCCCATTCTCCTGGACTTTCTCCCATTGTTTCTACTTTTTGCTCTTCCCTCATTAAGTCACATAAGATGAAACTTCGCCTTAAGTTTCTAAGGGATTGTCTCCGAGAACAAGTCTTATCAAAGTCCCTTGGGAACTATTAATCATTGAAATTGTGTAACAGACTATTTGAGGAATTTCATCAAATCATCTTGCAGAAACACATAGACATCACGAGGTTTGAAGTCCGAGAACTCTTCAAGATTAGCAAATCTGCGAGACAAAGTTTCCATCGGTAGATACCCAAAATACCTCCACCCAAAATACCTCCGGCCAAAATCCCACACCCAAAATACCTCCATCCAGAATACCTCCAAAAATGCCCAAAACCCCTCCATGCATGATATACCTTCCATGTCACAGGGATAAATATAAATATAATAGGATATGATATGTACATGTAGGATATAATATTGTGCTGCTTGTACTGCTTAGAAGGTTATCATCTTAAATTGTCAAGTTTATTAGAATGATTATCATTCATTTAACTAAGGTTATAATCCTAAATTGTCAAGTGAACAAAAATGACCAGAAACCATTGATGCATAGATCAAAGTGTTTACTGGAATAATACAATACAAATACATGTTCAAGATATCTAATATGAAAAGTATCTACAATAGGCCAATTTTCATTTATTACACAAGTAATGGACTTCAAATTGATACATATTCATTACTTAACATTGTAAGATTTTATAGGTTTTATAGATATAGTTGAACAGTATAAATCGTATTCCAGAATTTAAGATTCTAGCAATTGTAGAATTTCAGTCACTGAAATTACTTTAAAACTCGCATGTTGTGTCCAATTCCCTCAAGAAATCACGAATGTATTTTTGACTGTTGATGTAATCCAGACACAAGTTATTCAGACGCAACTTGAGCTGATCATATTTTCTGCGGATTCGTTTAGCTGGTCGTTGCCCGATGGCATCTTGCTGTGACAATGCAGATACGGCTGCATTTTCCCGTTGGAATGATTCGATCGCTCTCCACACTGATGGGTGATGATGTCCTATCAAACTATTGCCTACATTTTGTTGATGTTAAGACAACTAGAATTACATTTCAAGGCAAAACTCACCATAATAAAATAAAAATTCCTTTCCTGAAGTTTACGTTAATTCAGTCTGACACGACTTAAAAAAGACACTGATAATATCCTTTGCTTTCATAGCTCTGTGTGGATTCTTTTTTAATATTTCTAAACGTTCCACAAATGGTTAACTCGTATCTTCTCGGCATTTTCAACTGGCACTTGAGAAACGCTTGTGTATCGAGGATTGATTTTGGCATTTACGCTTAAAAATGTTGTCCGCCCCTGGTCTAGGGTAGGGTGCCTTCCCTTCATAATTCTTGACCACCAAAAAGTTAAGGTTAAGGTCTCCCTTCTTGTTCCACACACCATCCTTGCACACCTTATGACTCCCTCCTTGAACTATCCCCATTCCTCCTCTACTCCTATCTGTACTCTATCCCTCACTCCCTCCCACTCCTCTCTCAGCTTCTTCTTGTACTCCCTCTCCTTTTGCTTTTCATTTAAAGAGTTCACTCTAAGCACCTCCCTACCTTTTCAAACAAATAAACAAATAATATAAAATAAGTGGCAGTCATTACAGCATTTTGCTTAGGTGTTTATCTAAACGTATCTTAAAACTTCGAACTGAACTACATCGCACTGCCTCTGTAAGAAGTTTATTCCATTCATTAACTATACGGTTGGCGAAGTTGTTTCTACCTGCTTCCAAATTAAATATATTTCCTTACAGTTTGAGACCATTATTTCTTGTCGGATTTTCATTCATTGTGAAAAGTTTGTATACAGTGTTTCTGTTTTTGAATTGTGTTATATTAGCTTGACTTCCACAATAATCTACTGAATAGATTCGAAAGGTGAAATCCGAACGACTCACGACAAATCTTACGATCGTAAATGTTTTGCGTATTCGGGCCCTGGACCAACTCAAGGTGAAGATCCGGGCAGGTAAGCAGTCACATATCAATCACACACGCGTACAAAAAAAGAAGAAGAAGAAAAAAAAGCGAGACAACGCAACGCGTTACAATAGGTACAGTCTCTGAATGGAAACAGATACATATATGGCATTTGGTGAGTGGTGGGGTTTAGTGGAAATATTAGTAGAAAGCTGCAGACGAGAAAGGAGCAGAGAGGCAGTAGTAGGACAGAATTGGACCTTTCCATCAGTAATTGTTCAGCAGATCACAAATCAGCGATTTGTTGATAGAGACGGCCACCACCTTCGGCTCCCACATCTGTCGTGGATTTGTTGTCTTTGCGAATAAAAGAAATGATTAGAAACACTAACTTTAGTATCTGTTAACATGCCTGAACAAAGCAGAGAATAAAATGCCTTACTATGCCACACCAGCGCCCCAGAGTGGTTAAGTCACTTTCCAACGCTACGTTTCCCGTGTCATGGTGTTCGTCATGACCTTCTTCGCCCTGCGTCTGGTTGCCATGATCTTCGGACAATTCGGGCCTCTCTTCTTCGTCCGTCATCTCATTTGGTATCTCGAGCTGGCTGACACGCTCTTGAGACATAGGCTGAAACACAGAGTTATTCAGGTAAACTTTTCATAAAATCTGTGTAATCCATTCTGTCACACGACATATGTTGAATTTTTTTGTTGGTTAGATGAAAACAGAATTTATATTGCATTTGGATAACTGTCCACCACTAACATACCATTGAAATATACCTACATCATATATGGAATAAT